>NC_073229.2:171670000-172420000 GCF_029281585.2 Gorilla gorilla gorilla
AGGAAATCCTTTCCCCATTGCTTGTTTTTCTCAGGTTTGTCAAAGATCAGATAGTTGTAGATATGCAGCGTTATTTCTGAGTGCTCTGTTCTGTTCCATTGATCTATATCTCTGTTTTGGTACCAGTACCATGCTGTTTTGGTTACTGTAGCCTTGTAGTATAGTTTGAAGTCAGGTAGCGTGATGCCTCCAGCTTTGTTCTTTTGGCTTAGGATTGCCTTGGCGATGCGGGCTCTTTTTTGGTTCCATATGAACTTTAAAGTAGTTTTTTCCAATTCTGTGAAGAAAGTCATTGGTAGCTTTATGGGGATGGCATTGAATCTGTAAATTACCTTGGGCAGTATGGCCATTTTCACGATATTGATTCTTCCTACCCATGAGCATGGAATGTTCTTCCATTTGTTTGTATCCTCTTTTATTTCCTTGAGCAGTGGTTTGTAGTTCTCCTTGAAGAGATCCTTCACATCCCTTGTAAGTTGGATTCCTAAGTATTTTATTCTCTTTGAAGCAATTGTGAATGGGAGTTCACTCATGATTTGGCTCTCTGTTTGTCTGTTATTGGTGTATAAGAATGCTTGTGATTTTTGTACATTGATTTTGTATCCTGAGACTTTGCTGAAGTTGCTTATCAGCTTAAGGAGATTTTGGGCTGAGACAATGGGGTTTTCTAGATATACAATCATGTCGTCTGCAAACAGGGACAATTTGACTTCCTCTTTTCCTAATTGAATACCCTTTATTTCCTTCTCCTGCCTAATTGCCCTGGCCAGAACTTCCAACACTATGTTGAATAGGAGTGGCGGGAGAGGGCATCCCTGTCTTGTGCCAGTTTTCAAAGGGAATGCTTCCAGTTTTTGCCCATTCAGTATGATATTGGCTGTGGGTTTGTCATAGATAGCTCTTATTATTTTGAAATACATCCCATCAATACCTAATTTATTGAGAGTTTTTAGCATGAAGGGTTGTTGAATTTTGTCAAAGGCTTTATCTGCATCTATTCAGATAATCATGTGGTTTTTGTCTTTGGCTCTGTTTATATGCTGGATTACATTTATTGATTTGTGTATATTGAACCAGCCTTGCATCCCAGGGATGAAGCCCACTTGATCATGGTGGATAAGCTTTTTGATGTGCTGCTGGATTCGTTTTGCCAGTATTTTATTGAGGATTTTTGCATCAATGTTCATCAAGGATATTGGTCTAAAATTCTCTTTTTTGGTTGTGTCTCTGCCCGGCTTTGGTATCAGAATGATGCTGGCCTCATAAAATGAGTTAGGGAGGATTCCCTCTTTTTCTATTGATTGGAATAGTTTCAGAAGGAATGGTACCAGTTCCTCCTTGTACCTCTGATAGAATTCGGCTGTGAATCCATCTGGTCCTGGACTCTTTTTGGTTGGTAAACTATTGATTATTGCCACAATTTCAGCTCCTGTTATTGGTCTATTCAGAGATTCAACTTCTTCCTGGTTTAGTCTTGGGAGAGTGTATGTGTCGAGGAATTTATCCATTTCTTCTAGATTTTCTAGTTTATTTGCGTAGAGGTGTTTGTAGTATTCTCTGATGGTAGTTTATATTTCTGTGGGATCGGTGGTGATATCCCCTTTATCATTTTTTATTGTGTCTATTTGATTCTTCTCTCTTTTTTTCTTTATTAGTCTTGCTAGCAGTCTATCAATTTTGTTGATCCTTTCCAAAAACCAGCTCCTGGATTCATTAATTTTTTGAAGGGTTTTTTGTGTCTCTATTTCCTTCAGTTCTTCTCTGATTTTGGTTATTTCTTGCCTTCTGCTAGCTTTTGAATGTGTTTCCTCTTGCTTTTCTAGTTCTTTTAATTGTGATGTTAGGGTGTCAATTTTGGATCTTTCCTGCTTTCTCTTGTGGGCATTTAGTGCTATAAATTTCCCTCTACACACTGCTTTGAATGTGTCCCAGAGATTCTGGTATGTTGTGTCTTTGTTCTCGTTGGTTTCAAAGAACATCTTTATTTCTGCCTTCATTTTGTTATGTACCCAGTAGTCATTCAGGAGCAGGTTGTTCAGTTTCCATGTAGTTGAGCGGTTTTGAGTGAGATTCTTAATCCTGAGTTCTAGTTTGATTGCACTGTGGTCTGAGAGATAGTTTGTTATAATGTCTGTTCTTTTACATTTGCTGAGGAGAGCTTTACTTCCAAGTATGTGGTCAATTTTGGAATAGGTGTGGTGTGGTGCTGAAAAAAATGTATATTCTGTTGATTTGGGGTGGAGAGTTCTGTAGATGTCTATTAGGTCCGCTTGGTGCAGAGCTGAGTTCAATTCCTGGGTATCCTTGTTGACTTTCTGTCTCGTTGATCTGTCTAATGTTGACAGTGGGGTGTTAAAGTCTCCCATTATTAATGTGTGGGAGTCTAAGTCTCTTTGTAGGTCACTCAGGACTTGCTTTATGAATCTGGGTGCTCCTGTATTGGGTGCATATATATTTAGGATAGTTAGCTCTTCTTGTTGAATTGATCCCTTTACCATTATGTAATGGCCTTCTTTTTCTCTTTTGATCTTTGTTGGTTTAAAGTCTGTTTTATCAGAGACTAGGATTGCAACCCCTGCCTTTTTTTGTTTTCCATTTGCTTGGTAGATCTTCCTCCATCCTTTCATTTTGAGCCTATGTGTGTCTCTGCACGTGAGATGGGTTTCCTGAATACAGCACACTGATGGGTCTTGACTCTTTATCCAATTTGCCAGTCTGTGTCTTTTAATTGGAGCATTTAGTCCATTTACATTTAAAGTTAATATTGTTATGTGTGAATTTGATCCTGTCATTATGATGTTAGCTGGTGATTTTGCTCGTTAGTTGATGCAGTTTCTTCCTAGTCTCGATGGTCTTTACATTTTGACATGATTTTGCAGCGGCTGGTACCAGTTGTTCCTTTCCATGTTTAGCGCTTCCTTCAGGAGCTCTTTTAGGGAAGGCCTGGTGGTGACAAAATCTCTCAGCATTTGCTTGTCTGTAAAGTATTTTATTTCTTCTTCACTTATGAAGCTTAGTTTGGCTGGATATGAAATTCTGCGTTGAAAATTCTTTTCTTTAAGAATGTTGAATATTGGCCCCCACTCTCTTCTGGCTTGTAGGGTTTCTGCCGAGAGATCCGCTGTTAGTCTGATGAGCTTCCCTTTGAGGGTGACCTGACCTTTCTCTCTGACTGCCCTTAACATTTTTTCCTTCATTTCAACTTTGGTGAATCTGACAATTATGTGTCTTGGAGTTGCTCTTCTCGAGGAGTGTCTTTGTGGCGTTCTCTGTATTTCCTGAATCTGAACGTTGGCCTGCCTTGCTAGATTGGGGAAGTTCTCCTGGATAATATCCTGCAGAGTGTTTTCCAACTTGGTTCCATTCTCCCCATCACTTTCAGGTACACCAATCAGACGTAGATTTGGTCTTTTCACATAGTCCCATACTTCTTGGAGGCTTTGCTCATTTCTTTTCATTCTTTTTTCTCTAAACTTCCCTTCTCGCTTCATTTCATTCATTTCATCTTCCATTGCTGATACCCTTTCTTCCAGTTGCTCGCATCGGCTCCTGAGGCTTCTGCATTCTTCATGTAGTTCTCAAGCCTTGGTTTTCAGCTCCATCAGCTCCTTTAAGCACTTCTCTATATTGGTTATTCTAGTTATACGTTCTTCTAGATTTTTTTCAAAGTTTTCAACTTCTTTGCCTTTGGTTTGAGTGTCCTCCCATAGCTCAGAGTAATTTGATCGTCTGAAGCCTTCTTCTCTCAGCTCGTCAAAGTCATTCTCTATCCAGCTTTGTTCCGTTGCTGGTGAGGAACTGCGTTCCTTTGGAGGAGGAGAGGCGCTCTGCGTTTTAGAGTTTCCAGTTTTTCTGTTCTGTTTTTTCCCCATCTTTGTGGTTTTATCTACTTTTGGTCTTTGATGATGGTGATGTACAGATGGGTTTTTGGTGTGGATGTCCTTTCTGTTTGTTAGTTTTCCTTCTAACAGACAGGACCCTCAGCTGCAGGTCTGTTGGAATACCCTGCCGTGTGAGGTGTCAGTGTGCCCCTGCTGGGGGGTGCCTCCCAGTTAGGCTGCTCGGGGGTCAGGGGTCAGGGACCCACTTGAGGAGGCAGTCTGCCCGTTCTCAGATCTCCAGCTGCGTGCTGGGAGAACCACTGCTCTCTTCAAAGCTGTCAGACAGGGACATTTAAGTCTGCAGAGGTTACTGCTGTCTTTTTGTTTGTCTGTGCCCTGCCCCCAGAGGTGGAGCCTACAGAGGCAGTCCGGCCTCCTTGAGCTGTGGTGGGCTCCACCCAGTTCGAGCTTCCAGGTTGCTTTGTTTACCTAAGCAAGCCTGGGCAATGGCGGGCGCCCCTCCCCCAGCCTCGCTGCCGCCTTGCAGTTTGATCTCAGACTGCTGTGCTAGCAATCAGTGAGACTCCGTGGGCCTAGGACCCTCCGAGCCAGGTGCGGGATATAATCTCGTGGTGCGCCGTTTTTTAAGCCGGTCTGAAAAGCGCAGTATTCGGGTGGGAGTGACCCGATTTTCCAGGTGCTGTCTGTCACCCCTTTCTTTGACTAGGAAAGGGAACTCCCTGACCCCTTGCGCTTCCCAAGTGAGGCAATACCTCGCCCTGCTTCGGCTGGCGCACGGTGCGCACACCCACTGACCTGCGCCCACTGTCTGGCACTCCCTAGTGAGATGAACCCGGTACCTCAGATGGAAATGCAGAAATCACCCGTCTTCTGCATCGCTCACGCTGGGAGCTGTAGACCGGATCTGTTCCTATTCGGCCATCTTCGGCAAGCCTTCATTGTTATCAGATAGATCTGGTTTGGGGTAAACACCTAAAGTAATCTGGAGTCAAATCAGGCAGTTAAGAGTAAGGACATTCAGTAAAGTGTGAAATGGAAAATGTAATCTTGGCAACAAAATAATGAGGTGGTTTTTTTTTTGGTATGACTTATGGAATGGTTTTCAGATTTTATGATACTTATACTCATTTTCCCTAGTTTTAAACACTTTAAAAATGCTCTTAGTGGGTATCCATGTTTATAAATATGCAGATTCCTCCAAAATGCTTTTCAAAACACGAAAGTCAATTCCCCGTGTATTTGCAAAGAGCAAGGCACCTGTCATGGTCTCTCCAGATAGAATTTTAGTGTAAAGGTGTCTGTGGCCCAAAAGGGGAGGAATTAGGTAAATCGTGCCCGGATATCAGTAAACTGTGCAGCACTCGATGGATTAATCAGGATTTGGATAGTGTAACGGTGTTTTTAGGGCTCTTCATTTGCTGGTCCTTCTGTTCTTAGAAAGCCCTCTACGAAACTACCACCTTATCAAGTCTTAACGTGATCATAGCTGTACTCATTCTTTCCTCCCCACTCTTGAGTGAATAAAAAGGTGCTAAAGGCAGGGGTAGCAATATTAAAGCTGCCCTCATGAACTTTGTCTGTTCTTCAGTAGTTATCTTAGGCATACCCATGAAAAATAAGGTAGAAATAAGAACTATATATATGGATAAACATGCAATTCTTTTCAGATTCTCTTCAAGTGCTCAGATTCTAGTTCACCAGAAATATGTTCTGAAACCAATTTTCCTGAAGTAAGGCGAGTCAGATGACATGGACTTGATGAGGGCTGGTCCCAGAAATAAAGAAGGGCCATCCTGAGGTGAAGACACCCTGAAGATGAAAGAACACTGTCCAGGATGGAATAAAGTACACTGGGAACCATAATCGATGACACACAGCTTCTCAAGGTTATAGCGTGTGCAGAGCTAGAAACAACATTGCATTTCTGGCTATGGGAAAGGCTTGTTATTACTATTAATACTACTAGTATTGAGTTGAAAGGTTTTTATCAGTGATTTTCTAAGTTTTATGAAAAAATGCTGTTTCAGATCAGCCACTGATTTGGACTTGGGGAGGCCTGAGAGTAGTGAGGGAGTCCCCATTTTCAGTCAATATAAAAACTATTAAGGGCCAATGACTGTGGATCATGCCAAAAGGCATTAAACATACAATCTGTCTTACATAAAAACTAAGTGACATCTAATAGTTTAAAGATATCTCATTACTGCTTCTAATTGAAATAAATGGTCTGATGCTCTCTAAAATCTTACTGTTACATTTCCATAAAGTTAAAAATGCAAACAAAATAAGACCTCCTTGATTTGGAACATGTCAGAAAGATAAGGAAAACAGTTGGTATGTATTCTTTATTTAGCAAAGTTGTAATGCACAGATTTGACAAATTTAAAGATTTTTTCCTCTAGAATATAACGTAACTTTATAATAAGACTAGAGATGTACCTACTGCATTTGATACCCAAAGTGCATCATTTTTTAATACCTTCACTTTTATATGAAAATTTACTTTAAGTAATAGTCATGTAATAATACACAGTAATTATTATTGTCCTCATTCCTTCTTTAGTTTTAAAGCATTTAATAATTAAACAAAGGAATACCTTTTAAAGTATTAAAATTTAGTAAAAATATTTCATCTGCAAAATAGAATTTGCATTTACAAAACTCAAGCATTATACCTTGCAGTTTGTATTGTTTCACTGTTTTAATTTTTCAACACAAATGAAAACTTCAAGTGGTCACATAAGAATAAAAGAAGTAAAGTATCTCAAATTTTGTTTGCTCATTTTTATATATCATGGTGTTATTGTTTATTTCAAATTGACTGTTTAACTCAAGAATATGTAGTCTCATGGGGGAGATAGGGCAGCTTTACAAACTTACTCTTGAAAAGGACTCTTTATCCAAGTATGTGGGTTGGGGGCCTCTGAATTAACTTCCATGTAGCATACAATGCTTATTAAAGGACAAGTAAGATGCTAATTTGAAGCTTATACAAACCATGAAAACTTAACATGCAGCAATTAGCATCGAGGCCAACAAAAGACTTTTTCAAGGTGAAGTGTTTAACACTGACATTGTTTAAAATTGTCAGCAGGATATTTTCATAATAAAAAGTTTTGTTTTTAAGGACTCCCTTATTCTTATAACTGAAGTGACCCTTCCCTCTGCCTGGTCCTTGAAACGTGATCACTTTAAGAGAAGTTTATTTCTTCTGTACAGTGGTGCCAATGACTGTCTCACAGAGCTGTAGTATCAATTAAATGAGATAATACTTATGAAGTTGCTTTGTAAAATTCTAAGAGAACTTTATAGTTTTTTTTTTTTTTTTTTTTTTGGAGATAGAGTCTCGCTCTGTTGCCCAGGCTGGAGTGCAGAGGCACCATCTTGGCTCACTGCAACCTTCACCTCCAAGGTTCAAGCGATTCTCCTGCCTTAGCCTCCCAAGTAGCTGGGACTACAGGCACATGCCACCATGCCTGGCTAATTTTTGTATTTTTAGTAGAGATTACTCAATTTCACCATGTTGGCCAGGCTGGTCTCAAACTCCTGACCTCAGGTGATCCACCTGCCTGGCCTCCCAAAGTGCTGGGATTACAGCCGCCATGCCTGGTTGAGAACTTTATAGATTTTAAGTGCCCTTACTGACAGTGAGTAAACCATTATGTTTATAACAAAATTTGAAAACTATTTCTGTTAAAAAGCAAACACACTGTATTGAGAAAATTTGGAGAACAGTGAAACAGATTGATAATTTTAAATCGTCTATACTACAATCTATGACATTATACTGTATTTCTTTAAAAATTATTTATGTGTCAGAATATCTGTTTTATACTGTTACACAAAACTAGTATCACAGTCTAAATGGATAAGAGTCAGGCTATTTTTTTGTCAGCAGCCGTCATTTGAAAAATGATTTTCTCCTAGCTTTATTAAGATATAATTGACAGATAAAAAGTGTATATATTTTTGGTGTGCAGTGTGATGTTTTGATATATGTATACATTGTGAAATGATTAAATCAAGCTAGCTTATCCATTACCTCACATACTTACGTTTTAATGATGAGAACATTTGAGATATAATCTCTTGGCAATTTTCAAGTATACAACACGTTATTATTAACTGTAGTTCCCATGCTGTATAATAGATCCCAGAACTTGTTCATCCTGTCTAATTGAAATTTTATACCCTTTAACCAACATTTTCCCATTCTCCTTCCCTCCCAAAAAATGATTTTAATACTAATACATATTCAATCTCAAGTCAATACCATAATTAATTTAAACATATCCTTATTGGCATGAAATCTTACCCATGTTACTACTAATTATTTTTTTTTATTATTTGAAAATGTCATGTTTGAGAAGTGGTATTTCATCATTCTTTGAATTACATTTCTTAGATTACCAGTTCATATAGTTTTATATTTGTGGCTTTTTATGTATAATTATGTATTGCCTGTTCATGGTACTTGCTTCTTTTTTCTACTGGTCTTAGACCACTTCTTGTTGCTTTGGAAGAACTTTTATGCATTAAAGAAAACAATTGTTATTTCATGTAGATTGCACATATTTTTCCCAAACATAAGAATGTAACTTACCACATAATTTTATGAGTTTTTTAGATGCCCAGAAGTTTAAAATTCTTATATTTTCTACCTTTTCAGTAATTTTTAGCTATTTCTTTCAAATTGGAGAAATAGAGAGGGTGCAGTCTCAAACAAAATTGTCAATTCTTTCTTTACTGTTTACTTGAATAAGTTATTTAGTCTTTGTAAACCTGAATTGCCTCATCTATAAAATGGATGTAATATTACTTATTAAGGCTATTGTGAGGAATCAATGAAGCAGTATGTAAAGGGCCTCATATAATGCCTGCCACACAGTAATCACACAGAACATCTGACTAATATTTATAATGTTATACATAGCGTTATGATTGTGAAGTGGTTCTCAGTGTGAAGACCTTATCTTAAGTTATTAGTTCATTTCCTTGCCATTCTGTGGAGAGTGGGTGTTCTTGTCATAATTTTAAAACCTTCTTTAAATAACAAGAACGACAACTTTTTTTACTGTCACAACCATTAAAAAATAATTTGCTCAATTTGTCATTTGCCTTTTAGTTTTCTTTGTTTAATTAGAGAAAACAAACCTTCTTTTGTGATTGCTTTTATCTTTACAAATCTTTTTCTTGTCCAAAATCCATTAATTTTCACCCATATCTCCCATTAATATTTTGGTTTCATTTTTACATGTAACTTTCTAATCTAAGTTTATTTTAGTATGTGATATAAGGTAAAGCTCTATTGTTATAAAATTACACACACATGATAATCTTATCTCCTACTTTACAGGAATTACAGCTCTTATTTCTTTCTTCTAGTGTTATTGCATTGGCTAGAATTTATATAGCCATGTTAAATAATAATGACAACTAGGTATTCTTATAATTTTCCCAATTTAAATGGAAATACTGAAAGTATTTTGCTATTATCCTGCTGCTGGCTGTCAGTTTAACGTAGTTTTCATGACTATATTAAAGAAAAGCATTAAGGAAAACATCCTTCTTTTCCTAAATTTGTAGGAGTTTTTATTGGGATTGAATATTTAATCCTATGAAACATCTTTTAGGCAACTTAAAAGTAATCGAGAGCTTTTTAAACTGGGCCCAATATTGTGATGTATTAATATTACATTAACAGATTTCCTAGTCTTAAACTATTTTTACGTAACTGAGAAGAAGTAAAAAAATGAAACTATAGCTTTTAAAGAAAGTAGAGTGTGAGATGAGGAATTTATAATAATCTTACTCCAAGACCATTATACATTCTTTTACACTATATATCTTTTCTTTCATGAAAAATGTTTGACATTTACCTTCAGTTGTGTAATCACTTCAACGGTTGTTGTCATGATATCATTACAGTTGATTTCCTGCCAGTAACTTTTTGGAAGTTTCGGTCTCTGTCTAGACAGGTACATGAGGAAGCGATAGCAGTGGGGCATGGGGACCAGCACCCCCATTGCTCAAAAGGCAGCAGCCACATAGTTGTGGGTAAAGGTTTCCTTTTCTGGCTTTTGCAGACATTCTGTTTTTGAACTGGGGACAGAGACTGTGAGGGGGCAAGGAGTTAATTTGAATCTCTACTGATTTTACTGTTTTTCACAGTAAAGAGGGGCTTTTTTTTCTCAGTATAGTTGAGGAAATTCCTCCCAGGTTCTGGAATTCTATTCTTCTTCATCCTCCACTCTTCCACTCACCTCCCCCTCAATCCCCCATAGTCGGCTCCCTTCCTGCTCCTACCCCACCCCAGACCTTTCAGTGAAATATACACTTAGGAGCTGCTTGCCAGATGCCATGTCAAATTGAAAACCCTTATAAAATAAATTTAAATGGCATTCATTCTAATTTGAATCATGGGCTTTGCATAGAAACAACAACTCAATGTGTAACAAAGGTAAAATTGAAAATTCTACAAGAAATATTACTGTAACAAATCCTTGATTTACATTTAAACATTTATTGAAACATCAAATAGGTGGATTTTTTTAAAAGGTCATTGAAGCAAGGATTAAGAACAGGGTACAGGAATAGTATTTTCTGGAGAAAATACCTCAATTGAGTGCTAAACTCAGCTGAGTTTGCAGAAATGGATGTACCCAACACTTTCCAAGGTAACCATCAATCATGCAATAAAGATATAGCCACTTTAAACAACGATGTATCAATACAGAATGGAACACTGCTATATTAAGATGCACTCCTCTGGGAAGTTCTTGATTGACAAAAATAGTACTGTGTTAAGTAGCAGCAGTATTTTCATGGCCAGAAAGTAATAAAACTAAAGATGAGCTTTATGAAGAGAAAATATTTTACATGAAAATCCATGGAGCAATTCTTAGGACTTGCTTCCTTCAGGATCAGGTTAAGGGGCAAAATGTGAAATGTGAAAGTGGAAACTGATAATTTGCTAATCTGTTAATTACCTGCACAGCTGGTCCTGTAGTCACTGTCATTTATAGGCATCTGAAGAAAGGATGGGATAGTTGCTGCCCGGGATCACACAAACTCAGTGTATCTCTGGCTTCCTTAGGCTTGTACAGTAGGAAAACAAAATCAGGATATTCATATTGAACCCATTATAGATTAGAGTTGAGCCAGGGGTATGCAAGGAATTTACTCTTTGAGACCTACTTCATTACAGAGAGTTGGTAGAGAGTCAGAGTTAGGTTGGTCACATTAACTTTTCAGTTTTATTGCAGTGTCATTTTAAGTCAGGGATTTTACTGCCACTTTTTGGCGTAGCAGTTTGGGCTAGTGTATTTCTCTCTCTCTTAATATGATCCTTCATGTTGATATACTTACCTTGAAAATGGTGGTGAATTGACTCTTCCGCTCTTCTTCTGATCACTTCTCCAAACACTGTGGCATGACCCACTTTATCTGTTCTCTGTGGCATGACCCACTTGACCTGCTCTCCGACAGCAAGTGTGATATTCTTGATCATCCCCAACATAGCTGGTTTTGGATGAGCATGATAAATTATAGTAACAGTGGTTTGGGGGGAAAGGGGAAGAGTAATGGTTTTTTTTTTGTTTTTGTTGTTTTTTTTTTTTTTTTGAAAGCAGGCAAATTGTAAAAGCAAGAGTTCCTATAATAGTGAACCGAAGCTTTATTCTGAAAACCTTTTCATCGTGCTTTGATTTCATTGATTGTAATAATTTGACTTCTTCTTCATTCAGCTATATGTTAATTAGTCACAGATATGTCTGCCATTCCTTTTCACATCTGGAGCGGACTTCTCTGCTTGCTTGAACCACCTCCCTCGTTCTCCCTGTGGAGTTTAGAAAAGTAAAATATTGTTTTCCATTCGCACCTAGATTCACTTTTTAAAATAAGACTCACACAAGTTGGGAGAAGCTTCATGCTGTTGGTGGTCTCGTCAGATATATTAATAACATAAGGAAAAAGCCTTGAAATTTGTCAAATCACAAAAACAGTAGTGAGTTTATATTTATTATCATTTGTGAAGAATGCTTTACCACATTATTTCCTTCAATCCTCACAGCAAGCCTGTAAGGTAAAGACTGTTTTTCCCATTCCTGTTTTATACACAGGGAAAATGAGGCTTAAAGAGATTAAGTAACTTACACAAAGTCACATAATTAGAAAATTTCATTTGAAAACCACATGTACTGACCTCAGAGCCCGTGGTTCTCATCACTGTGCAATTTCTCCAAGAAACATTGCTTTATAAGATTTGGCAACTGTTTCTCTGTTGGTGAAAAATAGGTATGGTATAGGGAGTGGGTATGTCTTAGAGATTTTTATTTAAAAAACAAAGAGGAAGACTTAGCAGCCTGTGCCCTCAAGAACTTATTGTGGCAATAACTGCTCAATCAGTAGGGTTTACATTGACTGTGGTAAGTAGGAGGAGTAGCTGTGGGGACCTGTCTATGTGGTTCATGGAATGGGCATCTAGTATGGCAGGGAGGAAGATTTTCATGGAGGTGGTGATAGTATGGCTGACCCCTGAAGATGTGTGTTGGAGGCAAGTGTGTCATCAATTTGGCCAGCCTGGAGTGGGAATACATTTTTAAAAGTCCATAGAACACTAATACATGGAGAAATAAGAATAGATTGGAATCTGTGGAAATGGTGTTTAATCTTTTAGTAAACTCTATTAATTGATATCCAAAGTGTTAGTAGCTAGAGGTTACAAGGGTAATGACTCTAACTTTTCCCGCTTGTGACTTGGCATTGTTGTTACTGGCAATGGAAAGGCTGAATTTAAATCACAGTCATCAACCTTCTAAAGTGAGTGGTTCAGAATTTAATCAAGGTGTGAGCTATGGGGGCTGGTTACTATGTGAGCAAAATCAACACCTATGTCACAAAGTCTGATGAAGAGAGAAGCCTTTGCCAGTCAGCATTAGGGAGGCACTGGTTACTGCCAATGTCCCTGAATGTTCTTGACCAGTTCTGCTTCTTTAGCAGGATCAGTCTGTTGATGTGTTCACATACAAGAAGAAAAGCACAACCAAGAAAGCCAGCATGCCTCCTGGAAAGCTAGATGGTTTCATGGTGGTGACATCAATCTCCAAACTAATCTTCAATTTCAACAAGCAGCAGGTATAGGCCCAGCCTGTTGGCCATTATCTTTGGATATACCACAGAGACCACACCTGGCTGCCTTTCGACACTTCATCAGTGTCACCTACAACCACACTCTTCAAATAGCCTGCTAGAAATGAATTCCTAGGGCAGAGCTAGGACATGATGAACTGGGCTTGTTGCAATTCAACTAAAAAGCATGGATATGTGCAGAGGGAATGGGAGCAGTGTTTTGCAGGGAAACCACTTTAAAACTGGAGTTTTATAGGCTTAGGTTTTGTGAGTTTCATATTTGTGTTTAACTGTGCATTTTAGCCTATTATGTGATTATTAATTAATATTATTACTTACATTCAGCAAATATTAATTGAGCACCAAGAATGTGCAAAGCACTGTTGGGGTGATGTGGGGAATTCAAAGGTGACAATACTATGAATGTGCCCTAATGGAAATTATAGTCTGGAGAAAGATAAACACACACACATCCACAGATCCATCCATTCATAGATATATATGTAAGTAAACATAACATTTCAGCATCATATGAATGCCAAAATGAAATACAAACCTGTGGGAGCACCAAGGAGAGAACTATTCATTTTGACTGAGGTATTGGAGTATCTTTCAGCCGTAACTGAATGTGAAGGATAGGTAGGATTTTACTAGGCAGAGCCACAGTGTGGACTGTATACTGGAAGCTAAGGGAACTGGACTGTGAACTCCACAGGGATACTGTCCATTTATAAGCTTTTTGTATATTCAGCAGCTTGCTATAAATATTTATTGAATGAATGCATGCATGAAACAGCATTAGCAAAATCTCAGAGTGACAAAAGTGCAAGGTTTGGATTGGTGAGTGGTCCACTTTGGGCGGCAATGGGATGGGAGACAGTAGTTACCTGGTATAAATGAAGCATAAGGTTGGGCTGAGCTGTTGAGGAACTTCCCTGTGGTACTAATGAGTTTAGAATTCATTCCAGAAACTGGGACCTGTCAGATATATTTGACCTGGAGAATTACCTAACCCTGTTTATTTAATGAAGCTCCTTCACATTTTTAACATTTTTGGATTTCTTTCCCATTCTCTCTTCAGGAGTTCCTAATCTCTTTATCCATAGTCACCCCTTTTACTGTATCCCACCTTATCCTCCAGCTTTGAAGCTTTGGATTGAAAAGCTTTGCTACATTGCTTCAGTGATAATCAGTTCATTTTCCTCTTTTCATTGATCAAAGGCACATAACTCAGTGTACTAGTCCATTCTCACATTGTTATAAAGAAATACCAGAGACTGGGTAATTTATAAAGAAAATAGGTTTAACAGGCTCTTGGTTCTACAGGCTGTACAGGAAGCATGGCAACGTCTGCTTCCAGGGAGGCCTCAGAGAGCTTTTACTCTTGGTGGAAGGCAAAGTGGTGATCCAGCACTGAATATGGCCAGAGCAGGAGGAACAGAGAGCAAGGGTGGAGGTGCCACACACTTTTAAACAACCAGATGTTTTGAGAACTCACTATACATTTCCAAGGGGGCATGGAGCCAAACCATTCATGAGAAGTCCACTGCCGTGATTCAGTCACCTCCCACCAGGCCCCACCTCCAGCACTGGGGATTACAATTCAACATGAGATTTGGGTGGGTACGCATATCCAAACCATATCATTTGGCCCCTGACTCCTCCCCAAATCTCATGTCCTTCTCACATTTCAAAATACAATCATGCCTTCCCAACAGTTCCCCAAAGTCTTAACTCATTCCAGCATTAACTGAAAAGTCCAAAATCTCATCTCAGACAAGGCTAGTCCCTTTCACCTGTGAGCCTGTAAAATCAAAAACTAGTTAGTTACTTCCAAGAACTAATTTATGAAGAAAATAGGTGTTTTTAATAAAGAAAGGTTTTTTTTATAAAGAGGTAATTTATAAAGAAAAGAGGTTTAATTGGCTCACAGTTCTGCAGGCTATACAAGAAGCATAGCAGCATCTGCTTCTAGGGAGGCCTGAGGGAGCTTTTACTCATGGTGGTAGGCAAAGCAGGAGCAGGCATCTTACATGGCAGGAACAGGAGCAAGAGAGCGCGTAGGGGGAGGTGCCATACACTTTCAAACAACCAGATCTTGTGAGAACTCACTCACTATACAAGGGGGGATGCTGCTAAACCATTCATGATGACTCCAACCCCATGACCCAATCATCTCCCACTGGGCTCCACCTCCAACACTGGGGATTACAATTTGACATGAGATTCGCCGGGGACACAGATCCAAACCGTATCACTCAGGAACCGGATAAACCAGCAAGGGTTAAGCATGGATTTAACTGCTGACTGTATTAGTTTGCTATGCCTGCCATAATAAAATACCACAGACTGAGTGGCTTCAACAACAGAATTTTATTTTCTCACAGTTCTGGAGGCTTGAAGTCCAAGATCAAGGTGTGGACTTCTGAGGCCACGTGCCCCAGCTTGCAAATGGCCACCTTCTTACTGTGTCCTCATGTGGTCAACCCCTCTGTCTGTATCTTGCCTGTGTCCTAATCTCCTCTTCTTATAAGGACACCAGTCATATTGTATTGGGACCCATCCTGTGACCTTATTTTACTGTAATCACCTCTTTAAAGGCCCTGTCTCCAAATATAGTCACATTCTGAGGTACTGGGGGTCAGGACTTCAACATATTAACTTTAGGGGGATGCAGTTCACCCCATAAGACTGACCTGAGGAGTTAATCCAGGCTGTACCACCTGACTTAGAAAGTTATGTTGTCAGTGGTTAAGTTAATCCCAGTCACATGCGGTTGGAATTGGAGCTTGAATCTGACAGCTGATGAAACTAGGTGGTTGCCTAGTGAAAGTGGTCTCCTCTAAATAGTTCAGTTTCTACCACATGCAGGAGCAGTCACTATTGCAATAACTTTAAGTAGGCTTGGAAAAGATGAACATAAATCCACTGCACATTTGCATGGCATTTGTTAGAGAATAACCCCCTAAACAAGGGCCAAACAGTACCATTGATGAAATAAATCTCAGACTACCAATTCATATGGTCCTGACTCCATCACTTTTGATCTGTGTGACCTCAGCCAGATTGCTTCAGCTTTCCCTGCCACTGTTTCCTTATAGATAAATCTAACATAACAGTGTTTCCTCCTGCCTAGAACTGTTCTGAGGATTAAGTCAGAAAATGTATGTAGAGCACTTAGCTTAGTGGTTGGTACATAGCAAGCACTTAGTAAACTATTATGTATTCAGTGTTAGCTTTTATTAAAGATGAAAATGGCAGATCTATTCACAGGCATGTTAGCAATAAAACTACTAGGGAAATATTAGTATTTGCAGTTATATTTATGTAAATCAAATAAGTTTTCATAGGTTGGCAATCATGTTTTTAAAATATTATAAATATTGTTCTTCTAACCTTATCAATTAAGACATAGATTTTATTCTTATCTATACCCCAATATTATTCAAGAATAACTTTAATTGGTCTTAATCCAAGAGTTCGATGAATACCAATTTAAATGTAATTTAGGTGTATTTATCTTCTAGAATTGAACATTCTCTTCCGCTAATAGTATAAACTTTAATTGTCTTATAATGTATACACGCAGATGAGCTATTCCTTTGTGTTGCTAAGATATATAGTATGATTGGACACTGTTATTGTTTCATTATAGACAACCTCATAGGAAGCCTTCCAGAAGGTTTGCATAAAGGAATATAGCACACATAGAAAATGCTGAATAAACTCATCAGTAATG
The DNA here is from genome assembly GCF_029281585.2 of Gorilla gorilla gorilla. Taxonomy (NCBI): domain Eukaryota; kingdom Metazoa; phylum Chordata; class Mammalia; order Primates; family Hominidae; genus Gorilla; species Gorilla gorilla. The sequence goes on from NC_073229.2 coordinate 171,686,711, forward strand.
ATTTCCTTGGGTCATTTTTACTTTCTGCCTACTTCATCTCCACCTCTAAGTAAAGCATTTCATTTTATTAATGTTTTTCATACCACTTATTTTGCTAGTATTATACTCATTTTAGAACATTTTTAAATATCCAATAAAAATGAATTGGGCACTTACAAATATTTTGTACTGTAAGACTGTTTTTGAATATTGTCATTAAAACAGTTATTTCAGGATTTCCCAGTTTATACAATGCATATGGCAACTGAGATACTTATGATCTGTATTATGTGTTTATAAGAATAAAGTTAGTAAAAAAGATTTATTCTGGAAATCAGTTGAGAAGACATTTAAAAATGTCATGTGCAGTTGGGATTCTTCAGCACCTTTTCTTATGGTGTTTCTTTTTTTATTTTCTTAAAGTATGTTTTTACCATATATGGGGACGATTTTTTCCCCCTGGTATTTAGGCTTTGCGTAAACTCCAAACAGAACTATCAAACAAACATATTAGAGGTTTCGCTGCAGAAAGGACAATATTTATTTTTTGTGTTTGAGATTTCTGTGCAGTAATAATTAACCTTAGATTTTGAACTATCATTGGAGGTGTTGTGGACAGGAAACACATTGATACTGGAGGAGAAATTATTTTTGGCAATACGGTAACTTACCACCTTGTGCACACAAGCGCTGCCCATGTGCAGGGACGTTTTACTTGTCAAGATTTACCTCGGAAGAGCATGGTGTGTGCGCAGCACAAAGGCGGCAGGTGCGGATGGCTTTTTTCTCAGTGATAGGGCATGTCAATTCTCATTTCCTATATGCTGAGGAGCACAAAGGGAAGCAGCCCGCATTGCCCTCTGGGGCCAACCAGCTCCTTCCTTCCCCTCGCATCTTGGAGATATGCCATCCTGCCCAGGTCCCTGCCTCCTGAGCCACAACTGGCTTGTGGTTTTGCTTTTTGTCTTTGTGGTCCTTGTTGAGGTTTGTGCAATTAATAAGCAGAACCACCAGTGAGAGGCAAACCTTGCAGACAGGGGAATTCCTGCAAAAGCTAAGAATCACCGACTGAAAAGAAGAGAGCAAAGGTGCAAATGGCTTGGGGTGGAGTTGAGGAATTGCGGGACCAGGCCATGGTTCCCAAACACAGAGAGAAAAAGCACATTCAGGGTTCTGAGCCCCAGGCATTTTGCGTAATCAGCCTTCTTTGCTGTTTCTACTGTTTGATGTCTTAATCTGTTATTCTGGGACCTATAAAATTGTGGAACACAAATCCAAGTTAATCCAAGTTAACCTCTGAACTTGACCTACTTTCATTTAGAATTAGCCTTATGTAAAGTTGTAAACTACAATCATGACTGAAGCATACTAAATAGTGTTCTGTTTATAAAACATAAACCTTTTTCTCTTTACTGTAGATCCTTTCTGGCTGAAGAGGTCTATATAAGAAAACCAGGATATATTTTTCAGTTATCCCAGGACATTTAAACTTTTGAGGATTTAAAAGTGATAGTCTTAAAAGTTTTTTTTTTTTGTCAATTTTAGAGATGATAGAGGTTCTTTAGGCTCTAAAAAATTACTTGATTAATTTTGGTTCTGATGTTTTAGAAAAATATTTTAATCCTGTTTATGTGAATAAAGTCCAGTCCACATGTGGAATTACACTGAAGCCATAATAATCAGTTATGATTATGTAAATTGTAGAACTGATTTTGGCTAAGCATTTCAAAATCCTGCCCAAAATTGCAGTATTTAATTGTAATCTTAGATTATTACCAGGATAATGGCTGTTTTAAATCTTCTTATTTCCATATAATGTGAAGGCAGGCCCATGCCTTACTCATCTCATCTGCCCCAGGCCCGGCATAATGCCTGGTACCTGGCGGGCACCCAGTGAGTGTTGCTCTGAATGGAATGTTCACTAGGACACATTCCTCCATTTTCATTTTGCCCATCAGTGCAAACAAACCTATCAACCAACATTCATGTCAGAACTTATTACTCATTATTGCAACTGTAGGATGGCTTCCCATATAAGAGCTTGGCCAAAATCAACAAAAAACATTCTGTGAGGATCAATTGGATATATGAAGTTGATAATGAGGGATATTATAGAGTTTATTTATTTTGTAAATTGTGTGCTACATAGCCTTATATTTTCGGTCTAGAAAAAATTAATTTTATTTAAAGATGAGTAATAAAACGACCCATAATAGAAATTTGTACGAGATTATATCATCAAAAAGTTTTAAAAAGGAGGAAATAGGAGAATTATACTCAATATAATAATTTCTCATGGAGAAGATAAACATACTGAAAAATTTTGTAGAAATTCATTGGAGTAATCATTTCTATAGAATAGGATCACAAAAGAGATACTAAAACCAACTATAATGTAGACATTACCAGAAAACAAATGTTTGTCTCTTTTTTCATTGCTCTATTACTATCCCCTAGAACAGTGACTGGCACATAGAGTTTCATATATATATTTAAAATAATTAATTTTTATTTCAGTTTTGGAGGTACTAGTGTTTTTTGGTTACATAGATAAATTCTTAAGTGGTGATTTCTGAGATTTTGGTGCACCTGTCACCTGAGCAGTGCACACTGTACCCATTAGGTAGTCTTTTATCCCTCACTCACTCCCTCCCACCTTCCCCCACCTCCCTGAGTCCCCAAAGTCCATTATATCATTCTTATGCCTTTGCATCCTCATAGCTTAGCCCCCACTTATAAGTGAGAACGTATGATATTTGGGTTTCCATTCCAGAGTTACTTCACTTGGAATAATGACCTCCAGCTCCATCCAAGTTGCTGCAAAAAACATTATTTCATTCATTTTTATGGCTGAGTAGTATTCCACATACCACATTATCTTTATTCACTCATTGGTTATGAGCACTTAGGTTGGTTCCATATCTTTGCAATTGCAAATCGTGCTGCTATAAACATGTTTGTGCATGTGTCTTTTTCATATAAAGACTTCTCTTCCTTTGGGTAGATACTCAGCAGTGAGATTACTGGATCAAATGGTAGTTCTACTTTTAGTTCTTTAAGGAATCTCCATGCTGTTTTTCATAGTTGTTGTACTAGTTTACATTCCCACCCACAGTATCAAAGTGTTCCCTTTTCACCACATCCACACCAACATCTACATAGCCTTTCTATCAGCACGGTTTATAACATAGTTATAAGGAGGTTATGAATGGGTCCACGTGCATACATTTTTCCTCCCGGAGAGCCAGTTGTTAAACATTTAGCCCTGCACTACCGAGAGGGCATTTTTATTATGGTTACTTCTAGTTCAGATTTTGGCTAGTAAATGTTAACTAAAGTTCTTTTGAACTGAGATTTGGGGGAGTGGTGGTGTTTTACCTCCTGTGTTGTCCTCCCTGTACAGCAGAATGAAAGCAGTGCAGCCATCGTCAGGCCTTGGGTTGGGAAGGGGGCTGGCGGTGCCAGCAGAGGCCAGCACACCCAGAGCCCAGGCCCAACATAGGGGCCCAGTCCAATCCACCAAGCCCCGGGGCAGGTCCAGGGCTTGCAGGGCATGATGTTTATGAAATGTAAAGGTCTTCTTTAAAGCAAAAGAATGCAAAATTAGGTAAAGGGCCTGAGGCCTCAACTTCATGGTAGACCTACTGATCAAGCAGAGAGAGCATTTAAGAAACCAAGGCCGGGCGCAGTGGCTCCTGCCTGTAATTTCAGCTACTCCGGAGGCTGAGGCAGGAGAATGGCTTGAACCCGGGAGGTGGAGGTTGCTGTAAGCCGAGATCGCGCCGTTGCACTCCAGCCTGGGCAACAAGAGCGAAATTCCATCTCAAAAAAAAAAAAGAAAGAAAGAAAAGAAACCAAGAAGCTTCTAGTCTGACATCAGGAAGGTAGAGGACAGGATTTGCAAGAGCATCAGTGGTGGCAGAAGACAGCGAGAAGAGAGTCACCAGGAGTCCAGCCGAATGAGGAGCCCTGTATTAGAGAAATAAAACCTAGAGGATGTGTGTCTCCCCTCTCCCCCTTCCTCCCCCTCCCCGCCTCCTCTCTTATTTTAACTGGTGACACCATTGTGGGGCAGACTGGCAGCTGCAGATCCAGGGATCCAAGAAAGCTGATGTTGCGGTCTTGAGATTGAGGGCAGTCTAAAAGCAGAATTCCTTTTTTCTTGGGGGACTTTAGTCTTTTTCTCTTAAGGCCACCAACTGATTGGATGATGCCTACCCACGTTATGCAGGCTAATCTGCTTTATTCAGAATCTACTGATTTAAATGTTAATCAACATCTAAAAACTACTTCACAACAATGTCTAGACTGATGTCTTACAAAAATAAACTGGGCATCACAGTCAAGCCAAGTCGACACTTAAAATTAACCATCAGAAGCCCCAGTGTAGATTCTCAGCCTAGCCCATAAGGAGGGCCAGGAGGGCAGGTCATCTCCTCCCACAGTGTGGACATGACCCGGGGTACCTAGAATAGAGGTGAAGGACTGCAAGAGGAATGTGGAGTTCAGAACCCTGTGATGCCATTAGCTAGTTTTGTTTTGGGCCTGAGTGCGGTGAGCCCTTTTACCTTTCCAGCCTGAGTTTTCTGCTGGGTGAAGTGAGAGCACTTGTAGAGACAAGATGAGTCACGGGCGAAAGGACTGAGTTCTTTTTTCTCATGGCACCCTTTTTGAAGCAAAATCTCATGTGAAATCCAAACCTCCCCAAACAGAGTTCAAAGTAGCTTGTCTAAATGAATGGTTGGGGCAAGGATTGTAACCACCCAAGGGGTTTACCTTGCCCGCTGCCTAGACAGAGCCGATTCATCAAGACAGGGGAATTGCAATGGAGAAAGAGTAATTCATGCAGAGCCGGCTGTGCAGGAGACCAGAGTTTTATTATTACTCAAGTCAGTCTCCCCGAGCATTCAGGGAGCAGAGTTTTTAAGGATAACTTGGTGGGAGGGGGGACACCAGTGAGCCAGGAGTTAGGGTTAAAATCATAGGAAGTTGAAACTGTCTTTTTGCGCTGAATCAGTTCCTGGGTGGGGGCCACAAGATCAGATGAGCCAGTTTATTGATCTGGTTGGTGCCAGCCGATCCATCAAGGGCAGGGTCTGCAAAATATCTCAAGCACTGATCTTAGGAGCAGTTCAGGGAAGGTTAAAATCTTGGTCATCTCTATCTGCATGACTCCTAAACCATAATTTTTAATTTTGTGGCGGATGTTAGTCCTACAAAAGCAATCTAGTCCCCAGGCAAGAAGGAGAGGTCTGCTTTGGGACAGGGCTGTTCCTGTCTTTGTTTAAACTATAAACTATAAACCAAGTTTCTCCCAAAGTTAGTTCAGCCTATGCCCAGGAATGAACAAGGACAGCTTGGAGGTTAGAAGCAAGATGAAGTCAGTTAAGTTAGAACTCTTTCACTGTCTCAGTTATAATTTTGCAAAGGCAGTTTCAATCCCTTCCTTTGGGTTTTATAACATCTTAATTTTAAGGTATAGGCTATGAAGACGGGAGAAGGCCATTGATCACTTTGGCTTCTTCCAGCTTACGGGGGACGTAGTGGGAATGGGAGTGAACCCCAAGGTGAGAAGCGTGGAACTGCTTTGTAATTGTCTGAGCGTGCTCATGCAGCCCTGGTTGAACTTCCAAGGCTTGCAGGGCAAACATTAGTATTTTTATTTATAGTGTTACTACAGTGTTTAAGTGAACAGCCTACTATAAGGTAAATAACAAGTCCTAGGATGAGGAGTACAATTTTCGATTTTAAAAGCAAAGATTTGAAAACATTAGTTTGGGGACTTTTAACCTGCACATAATTTAGAATTTAGTTTAAACTGCAGAAAAAACCTTAAGAACAGCTAACAACAGTGTACTATAGTTTTTCTTTTGAAGCATAATTTTTTTCTTTAGTCCCCATTTTTATTAAAAACAAATCATGATAGAACTGATTTGTTTACAAAATAAACTTTAGTCTTTCTGTACTTGGCCTGATTATTTGCATAAAGTGTAGCAAGAGTGATTATTTTTTACTTAGGTTCTTTAAATTGGCTTTGATAGAACTTTATTCTATGAAGAATTTTAGATAAGACTTTTTGAAAGTTGAGCCTAGCCATGGTTTGTATCCTTAAATATCTATGAGTTGGGCAAATTCCTTTTCTCTGGAGGTCCTAAGATAATCTGGGGTTCCTAGGCCTGTTAGAAACTGATATTTTTTATTTACCACAGGTCAGGAACCCTGTACAGGGACTCTGTGTGGACAAGGTATGAGGCCAGATGCCGTAACGGGCTTTAATTGGCTCTGTAAGTCAACTTTGATTCTTTAAAGGAACCATGCCATTTCAGTCAAAGCCTTAATAAAATAACCAAGTTTTTTTTTTTTTTTTTTTTTTTTTTTGAGACGGACTCTCGCTCTGTTGCCCAGGCTGGAGTGCAGTGGCGCGATCTCGACTCGCTGCAAGCTCCACCTTCCGGGTTCATGCCATTCTCCCGCCTCAGCCTCCCAAGTAGCTGGGACTACAGGCGCCTGCCACCATGCCCAGCTGATTTTTTGTATTTTTAGTGCAGACGGGATTTCACCATGTTAGCTAGGATGGTCTCGATCTCCTGACCTCGTGATCTGCCCTCCACAGCCTTCCAAAGTGCTGGGATTACAGGTGTGAGCCACTGCGTCCAGCCAAGAAAACAGATTTTTATTGTAATATGAAATTAACTATACTGCCATAAATTGGGAATACTTACAAATAGTTTTTAAATTCTGGAGAAATAAGGTAGAGAGGAACAAAATATGCTTTTTGTTTACAGGAGCATATTTTACTGTTAAAAGTTGCAAATAGCTTTAAAGAAATAAGTTTTTTTGACTTTGAAAACAAATGGTTTAGCAATGTTTAATGCATTAGCTTTTTATGAGAGTCCAAGAAGTTTTTTTTAATTCCAGTAGCACAAGTTTTAAAGTTATTTGAGAGCTGCACATAGAGCCTTATATTTGATTATAAACTGCCTTTTGAAAAGGACCAAAGAAAGACAAAATATCTGTGGATGACAAGTCTGTAGCTATTATTAAAGCTATAATGGACTAGGAATTTTGGTTACTTCTGTGACATGCAACAATTTTACATAATTATAATTATTGATAATGTACACTAAATTATATTAACATTATAGAATTTTTCTATAATTTTGGAATATATATTAATAACATATTTATACAAATACAGTCCAAAGAAAACCAAACACCATTCACTCTTTTATTTGAACAGCTTTTTTATTCTAATGTTATAATTTTCCAAAGTTATTTATCAGAAACCCACATTTAAGAGCACCTGTTAAATTTTATAGCTGATTATACAATTATTTTTTAAAGAGGACCAAAGTGAGACAATAACTGTCTGTGGATGACAGAAACATTTTAGAGCAGCCACAGTTAAAGTCACAATTGATGAGGAAATTTACCTCTGTGGCACATAGTCATTTAACATAATAATTGTAATTATTACTGATAACATATAGTAAGTCATATTAGAATTATAGCAGTTTTACATAATTTTGGAATATATACCAATAGCACATTTACACAAGTATAGACCAAAGAACGCTAAACGCCGTTTTATATTTGACAATGCTTTCTGTTTGATTTTTGTACCAAATAAGCCAAATGCCATTTTTAGACTTTAGAGGACCTAATATCTAAAATATTAGGTTTGAAAGAGACATGATTTATAATTTGATTTTGGAAAGTTTGTTAAATATTAAAGGCTTAAAACACTGGATATCACGAAATAGAATTCCAGGTCACCATAACCAAAGTTATTCATTTGGCCAAAATGGTAACTCCAAAAAAATTTTTACAACAGAAAACCAGCCGGGCGCGGTGTGCTCAAGCCTGTAATCCCAGCACTTTGGGAGGCCGAGGCGGGCGGAACACGAGGTCAGGAGATCGAGACTATCCTGGCTAACACGGTGAAACCCCGTCTTTACTAAAAATACAAAAAAAAATTAGCGGGCGTGGTGGCGGGCACCTGCAGTCCCAGCTACTCGGGAGGCTGAGGCAGGAGAATGGCGGGTGAACCCGGGAGGCGGAGCTTGCAGTGAGCCGGGATCGCGGCACTGCACTCCAGCCTGGGCGACAGAGAGAGACTCCGTCTCAAAAAAAAAAAAGAGAAAACCTTTTCTCTGATAGAGGAGACTCAGCTTTCCAAACAAGACCCAACAGAGATAGCATGAGGCCAACTAAATTTGTCTCTTTTCTTTTCTCCCTTTTTTCCTTGCCATTTACCCAAAGGAGAAAATAAAACCCTTTTATTATTTTTTAACATTACATAAAAATCGTCTTTGAAAGAGAAAAGTAAATTTCATGTTTGTATTAGTGAATTTTTAATGTTAAGGCTAGTTTTTTAAATAAAATGTGATATCTGTTCAGTTTTAATTAATTTGACCATAAGGTAAGATTTTTATAAACTTTTTAGAACCCTTTACAATTTTCCATCAAATAGTAGATTAATTTTTTAAGAAAACCCTGTTGTTTGGACACATGGGCCCAGATTCTGGCCCCACAACAGTATCATTTTAGTGTTTTAACCTATGGAAAAAAGCTAAATAATTTTTTTTAAATCTTAGCCAACTTGTTTAGACTCACAGAATTTTTTAATAAGATAAACTCATTACAAACCCTTTCACTTTGCTTGAACTTCTAGTTTTGTTTCATTGCTCTTTTAGGTTAAGACAATCTTTAAGACCCTCTGAACTAGTCAAAATTATATTCCCTTTAACAAAAGCCATATTCCTGTGCCTTTTTATAATCTTTTAACAAAAACACGTTTTACACACCTTGCATGTAAAACTGTTTCTCCAGTTGTCTTAATTGTATGTTATAATGTTAACTTTTAGCAACTTTTATTTTTAGTGAAAAACTTGATAAGTAAGTGATTTTTAATTATATACCGGGGTGGATCCTAGGACGTCAGACAGAAATGAAGATAAGGTTTGACTGTTTTCAGCATAGCTAGCGGGCATAGCTCTTCGTATGTCCCCAGGCCTTATTTATAATCTAATGCTCCAAAGTCGGTAAATCAAACAATTTTCAAAAGTTAAAGAAACACTTTGACCTTAAAGCATTTAGCAAATCGGATATCTGACCTTCATTTAGACCAAATGTTTACATTTTCAAGACATTTTATTTTACTAATAATTTTTAAAACTGTCCTTATTTCCAAAAGATGACCGAGGTCATGTGAACAAAACGGCATTAAAGTTTTTATTTTTCTGACAAAATATTTGACTTAAGTGCTTTTTTTAAGCCAATTAATCAGAGCTTTTTTATATATAAACATCACCCACACACACAACACATATACATACAGGCAGACAGAAGATTCGGCACTTAGAAGATTCTTCATTTGCCAGTTTTGTAATTGGATTACTGGCTTAAGGGTGGAGCGCTTGGAGCAACAGGGCTAGGAAAGCATGCATTTCTAGGGCCAAAGAAGCAGCAAGTAAGCAGCTGAAGGCAAAGACAGATCCCCAAAATTAGGCGTGCCATTTTATACCGGATCCTGGATCCCCAAAAGGAGGGAAATAACTCCAGGAGAAGACAGTGCGGTGCAGCTACTCTGCATTTCATTGCAAGGCAACTCAAAGCCCATCAGCCCATTTTGTAATCAGCCTATCCTTCACTGGAGTCTCATCTCCCAGTCGCGGGCGAGGATGTTTCCTTGTCTTCCAGGTGGCTGAGAGCGTGCTTCTCTGATCCAGGTATGCAAAGAGACAAGTATCCCTCCATAACTATTATTAGCAATCCCTTAAAGTATATTTCCTACCTAGTTATTACACACCAAAGTTCTTTCATAATGCGAAGTAATTTCTCATACCCCCAAAACTCAAAACCGTCAGATATCACAATGCAAAACAGAACAGAGCCTTTGATTTTGAGAGGGATTTATCCGCTTTTAATTCCTGGGGTTTCATGAGGAAAACAGAGGTTTTTTTTTTTTTTTCCCAAAATGGGGCCTGCGGTGCCTTCTGTTTTTCCCAATGAGTTCCAGGCTACCAGAAGTTATCTTAGGACCTCTTACGTGTGTGTTAAAAGTGGCAAGATGAAAAAAAAAAAATGGAGAAAAATAATTCAATTGACTGGGAAGAAAAAACTTTTTTCTAGAAAAACAAGTTCCAAGAAGAGAAAAACCTAAAGGCGTTTTAAATATATCTATAGTTTGTTTATCCACTTTTAATTAAGCTGGCTTTTAATCATAGTGTTTAAAAAAAATCCTTAAAAATTTTTTTATTACCCAACTTTAGCCACGCCAAGCAGCCAATATTTTTGGCTTTTGAATTTTACCACAGGTAACGTCCCACATGAAATTAATCAGTTTTACTTTACTAATTTGCATAATTACTTTAATGATTTACATAATTAAGGTTATAACTTAACCACGGACACATAGGTGTCTTAAAGAGATGGTGAGCAGTTTCTTTTTTTTCTCTCTTTTTTTTTCTTTTACAAGATTTAGAATGTCCCCCAGGGTAGTTTAGAGAAAGGAAAATTTAAGACTGCAAATCAGAAGCTAATAGGGGGGGAAAACCTCAATAAATGCAAAGTTACATAAGTAAAAAACCAGAAAGGAATCATTCCGGAAGCCAAGAATAGAACCCAGGCTGCTACTGTCAAAAAGCAAAGCCTTAGCTACTGAGTCGGAGAGCAGTGAGCAGTTTCTATTGCTCTTCCCAGAAGGAGCCTAGAGAAGCCAGTTTCAAGCTTGCAATGGCTTTTAATTGCTTAAGATAATTTTTAGGGCTATGACATGGACCTCAAAATTCCTGTCCTCTGGATGGCGGAAACCAAGAGAAAGTATCCCCACACAGTCACAAGGTTAAGCTTTTAAGGACACAGAACAAGACAGAGGAATTTCATACAGTATTTATTGGTTTCAGAGACCTGTAGCAAAGTTTGTAACTGACCAGCCTGCTGCAAGCTTATAGGGGTCTTAAACCCACATTCTATCCTGTGATACTCCTTTCTCCATTATAGAACACAGAAAAGCAAATTCTTAGCACAAAGTACATCAGACTTGCTACCGCCTAAGACTAGTCTCACAAATCCTTTTTCTGTTCATCAAACCCTTGCAGAGAGACAAGTAGTGACATTTACTGTTTACCCAGATGGGGCGGGGGGGGGTCCAGAAACTTGGCTGGTAGGAATTTCTTACCCTTTTTTGCCAGCATACCAGGTTTCTGGGCTCCCTTTCTCTGCAGCTTCCTGAAGAATGGAGTGGCTTCTGATGACCCTGCTCACCGCACCATAGCTGTGGGGTTCAAGCCATGTTTTGGTTTTTTTTTTTTTTTTTTGAGAAGGAGTCTTCTCAAAACTTCTGTCACCCAGGTTGGAGTGTGGTGGCACAATCTCAGCGCACTGCAACCTCCGCCTCCCGGGTTCAAGCGATTCTCCTGCCTCAGCCCCCTGAGTAGCTGGGATTACAGATGTCCACCACCACGCCTGGATAATATTTGTATTTTTAGTAGAGACAGGGTTTCACCATGTTGGCCAGGCTGGTTTCGAACTACTGACCTCAAGTGATCCGCCAGCCTCAGTCTCCCAAAGAGCTGGGATTACAGGCGTGAGCCATGACACCAGGCCCTTCAAACCACTTTACAAGAGACAATCACCCTTTCCTGTTTTATGGAACCATATGCAAGATTCTTAATTTGCAAGATGCTGCCCAATGGGCTGGAGCGGGGATCAAATTAACATTTTCCATTCCGGCAAAACACACATAACAAAACAAACATTAGTCACCTTGTTCGGCACCAAGTATTAACCTGGCAAAGCTCAAACTTCTTCCCGTTGGTCCCTGTTGTCTTTGATTCATTCCAGGTGGGAAGGGACGACCTCCAAATGGTAATTCACAATGGGGTCTCTGGGCAAGGCAAAGAGCAGATAGTTACCCGGAGAGACAGGCCTGTTGAGCCTTCTTTAGGACTCATTGAATGTGACCAGACAAATAAGGAGGGTTCTCTGAGTTAGCCATGCTGGATTTCCATCAGCAACCCCTTCTGAGATCCCTTCCATATATACAAACACACACAAAGACGAGACAGACAGAAGGCCTTCCAAATCAGATCCCTAACCAAGAACTCCAAGAGTATCCCTTCCAAACAATTGTCCTATTCTCCGTCTGAGAAACCTCCTCAAAATCTTCCTGATTGAGAAGTCTCCCAAACCAGGACTCTTCCTACTACTTAGAAGGAGCCAACCAAGATCCCCAGGAGCTGAACAGATACCCCACAATGGGGCTATAGACACAGACACCCCATAGTGGAGCTACAAAGAGACACCCTGCAGTGGGGCTACAAACAACCCGCCATAGGGCTACAGAACCAGTTTGGAGAAGGAAGGAGGCGTTGGCAGTGCCTAGGATACTCACCAATCCAGACACCCCGCAATGGGGCTACAGACAGACACCCCACCATGGGGCTACAGACAGATACCCTGTCATAGGGCTACAGTTAAGGGACGTCTTCCCAGGACTATTTCTCCATTGCAATTAAATCCATGCATGTTGGGTCGGCAGCACTCTGCCAGTAGAGAGAGTACCAGAGTCAGTCCCCAGTCCCCAGAACTAGGTGGCCGCTTGGGCTGGCTTCTGGATCCATTGCTGGAGGGGAGCCACTGAACCAGGGGCAGGTAGCCACAAGGACAATCCCAGACAAGCCCCCAAATTTGTAACCACCCAAGGGGTTCACCTTGCGCACTACCTGGACAGAGCCGATTCAACAAGACAGGGGAACTGCAATGGAGAAAGAGTAATTCACACAGAGCCGTCTGTGTGGGAGACTGGAGTTTTATTGTTACTCCAATCAGTCTCCCTGAGCATTCGGGAATCAGAGTTTTTAAGGATAACTTGGTGGGTGGGGGGAAGCCAGTGAGCCAGAAGTGTTGATTGGTCAGGGATGAAATCATAGGAAATTGAAGCTGTCTTTTTGCGCTGAGTCAGTTCCTGGGTGGGGGCCACAAGATCAGATGAGCCAGTTTATTGATCTGGTTGGTGCCAGCTGATCCATCAAGGGCAGGGTCTGCAAAATATCTCAAGCACTGATCTTAGAAGCAGTTTAGAGAGGGTTAAAATTTTGTAGCCTCAAACTGCATAACTCCTAAACCATAATTTTTAATTTTGTCGCTAATATTAGTCCTACAGAAGCAATCTAGTCCCCAGGCATGAAGGAGGTCTGCTTGGGAAAGGGCTGTTACTGTCTTTGTTTAAACTATAAACTATAAACTAAGTTTCTCCAAAAGTTAGTTCAGCCCACACCCAGGAATAAACAAGGACAGCTTAAAGGTTAAAAGCAAGATAAAATCAGTTAAGTTAAATCTCTTTCACTATCTCAGTTAAAATTTTGCAAAGGTGGTTTCAGGATTGGTCACCAGCTCCCCTGGGCAGGCCTGGCAACTGTGAGGAATGTGACTTGAAAACCACTGATTGGCATCATTCTAACCCCGCTCCCCTATCCTAGTTTTTTTAAGCCACTGAACCTATATATCTGTCCCAGGATCACAGAATGACAAAATTAAGAGGGAAGTCATGTTCCTTCTAACTGCAAAATTCTTTTTCTTGATGGAAAGATGTTTATTTTATCCCTGTTTACATTAATTTGCCTAAACACACATGTTCTGATACCTAGAAACAACTTTGCAATTTAAAAATAGAGCATTTTGTTAGATCTCTCATTTCTTCCATTGCTAGAGAAAGTTCTAATGAGAGTGAGGACAGAATTATAGAACTAAGTTGAACCTACATGACAGTGAGAAAATTTTAATTAAAAACAATTTACTATCAGTCTTCATATTGGTGTTTGTGTGTTTGATTTATTTGCTTGACACCTACCGACATTATGCAGGATATACTGAATTGGTTATAATTACCATAATTTATAATATTTAGGTATGTATACTTGAGAAAGGATACCTTGTTCTGAAATTATGCAAGGGCTAGGTATTGAGAATTATGGACAATTTTCTTTACTACCGCAACTCTAAGATATGGTCTCTAAGGATGAACTTACAGTTGACAAAGACAAATCTGTGAAATATTAAATGCATAAGTTAAGTGACAGCTTGAGGCAGCAAATATGGGAAATCAGGATGGTTATTAAATGAATTAGGGGTTCAGAATAGGGAAAATGAATTCTTCAGGATGAGGTGATCTGGGCTTGCGGTCAGGTCTAGATATGAGTTGGGAGAAGCTTTGGAGGCATCGCAGGAGAGTGTAAAAGACAAGCAGACGTGCAGCGTGGGAAAGGAATGTTTAAGGGAGAGCAAGCTCCTCTCTTCTAAAGGTAATGAGAAAGGTATGTTTAAAATTAAGATACAAGAGATTATGTATCTGTTATGTATACTGTTATGGCCCTTAACAGTATACTGTGAATAGAAAATTATAATGCAGATAATTTATAAAATACTTCCTAAGGTGGCACAACATTTTTATAAGAAAATTGTTGGGTTTGCAGGGCTGTAACCCCCATTGTGGACAACAGACAAGTTAATGTCAAAATATAGAAGATTTGATTTTAATGAGCTGACTTGCATTGCATGATCAGCTGTATGATGTTAATAGTAAATAGTATATTTAGATATGTCCATGTGAATTCCAGTATTTATGGAATATTTATCTGAAATTCTGAAAGATACACTATCTTAGATTTTCCCACATAACCAATCATTCTTCCCAGACTAACATTTATATAAATTTATATGTGTAGCAAAACAACATGACTTATAGTTATCTAGAGTATCCCTCATCAGAGGAGTATTAAGGGTTTTTAAGAAGTGATTATTAAGTTATAAGCACTTAAACTTATATAGAAAGTTATATTCAGAGTATGGCCATCTCTCAGAATGGCTTGGTGGATTATCCTGTATTCATTTCTTATATTTACACAAATAAAACTGTTGTCATAGTGTCCTTGTTACCCTTTTGCAAATTTAGCGACATACCTTTGCCATTTTTAGTAAGGAGATTCATTTATGCTGACATTGCAGGGTCTGTTGTAGTCAGCTCTGATGGGTGGAGGTTTTGCAGTGGGATGGGAAGTGATGTACTACTTTATATCCTTTTGTTGATGGTATATTCTATATGATTTTTACTCTATTTTTTGCATATCATTATTTGCTGTAGAAATGTAAAATCCTGAGTGAATAAGAAACAATTCACATAATTTTGTTCCAGAATGGACCACCAAATTTGGCAGTGTAAAATGCTGTTACTTATTGCTGTAGACAAAATGAACACTTTCAAAGTTAATTCTGCATAGCTGAAATTCTTTGACAACAAAATAAATTCTGGATGCTAGTAGAAAATTTATGGATTTCAATTAGAGTTTGTAGTGTGTCATAATTCCAGTTTTATATTCCATGCAGTTCAGTTTTGGGTTTTTAATGGGGCCAGTGCAGTAATAATAAAAATGATTCAAAATGCACCCAGTAATTACAGAGATTTGCTGTTGCGTTTGCATTAAAAATGATGATGATTTATGCTCGGTGAAATTGTGGTCTGTGGCTCTATTTAGGGCATTCTTGCTATTAAGCTGCTTATTAGTTATGGTCAGTGATTTAAAGCTTAAGACCTACATTAGAGGACCGTAAAATTATTTATTCTTTAATAGATAATAGTAAATTTGAAGCAGACATTAGGTTAATTATAATCTTGTACATTAACGAATACGGATTAGTCCTTTGTCTCTTTTTAGGTCTTTTGAAATTCAAGTAAATGGAAAACGAGTTGATTGAGTTAGAGAGTTCAGTGAATTTACTTTTGCCTCCTGGTTTGTAAATAGTTAACACCTTTTCCAAATTTCTCATTGTGGGTCCTTCTCCATACTAAACAAATGCAAGTTCTCACAATAACTTGTCTTTGTTCCATGTTGACATTCCTTAAATTAGCTGAAAAGATCGGAGAGGGAGGCTTTTTGCCTGATTTGGGGGCAGGGGCTGTGGGCGATGGAAATGTAGTTAAGGATAAGCGGACTTTAATTTGGCATTGCAGAAGGGAGTTTGTCATTATTCCTATTACTAGTAATTATGTATAAATTTACATATATGTGTGTATATATTTATACTCAGGTGCACACAAGTACAAATGTGTGCATGTGTGTGTGTATATATATATAAAACAGACACACACATATATACATACATAAATCAGGTTATATACTTTTCTTTATATTTTATGTAAGACAGAAATCATCTAATATAAACATCAAAGTGTATTAGGATAGGAATTTCTTGTAACATTAATTAAATTTGATATTCAAATTCCTGTGTAATGCTTGGGTGTTATGCTAAAAGAAGATAAATATCTAAGAGAAAGAGACTGCATATAAAGCTGTTAAATCAAATGAGAAAATATGTGGGTATTATTCAGGATAAGGTAGGGTACGGTTTAATAAGAAAATATCTGCCCCTCCTCCAACCCCCAAATTCGAAACCTTAACATAATAAATGCTTATTTCTGGCTCCTGCGAAGTCCTTAGGGTCTGTGGAGGCTTTCTTCCGTTCAGTGACTCAGGGGTCCAAGCTCCCTCCATCTGGTGGCCTATCATCTTAAAACATGACCTCTTCAGGGACAAGTGAAGACTGGCGCAGGATGATTTTTAAGACTGAGGCCTGGGCTGGGCGCGGTGGCTCACGCCTGTAATCCCAGCACTTTGGGAGGCCAAGGCGGGTGGATCACCTGAGGTTGGGAGTTCGGGACCAGCCTGACCAACGTGGAGAAATCCCATCTCTACTAAAAATACAAAAATTTACCTGGTGTGGTGGCGCATGCCTGTAATCTCAGCTACTTGGGAGGCTGAGGCAGGAGAATCTCTTGAACCCAGGAGGTGGAGGTTGCGGTGAGCCAGGGTCGCGCCATTGCACTCCAGCCTGGGCAACAAGAGCGAAACTCTGTCTCAAAAAAAAAAAAAAAAAATAGAGTGAGGCCTGGAAGTGACTTCTGTTATTTCTGCTTACATCCCATTGACCAGAGCGCCATCAAGTGGCCCCAACCTATCTGTAAGAGAGCCTGGGAACTAAAGCCTTTTTTGTGTGTGTGCTAAGAAAGAGGAAAATAAAATGGCATTAGATGAATACAGTGTTTTGTCTGCTGTAGTATGTAAAATGCTTCTGAACTCTCTGAATATAATCATGTGAATTTACAATCAGAAAAATGCCAAAAATGCATGGCATCTTTTAAAAAATTTCTTGATATCCCCATTCCCTTCTGCCGTATGTGCTAAGAATTGGAAAGAAAATTAGCTGGTTGTATCTAGATTCCTATCACTAGTGGCTTGGTACACTGTAGTTTATTCTAGTTACTCTGCCTCTTTCTTTCTTTAGAGTAGTTGATGGCCTCACCTGAGAATAACACCATACAGCTGGGCAGCGTTGGCGTTTCCCATTAGTCTGTCCCACTTTGGGTCCTGCCTTTCCATCACTGACCTCCTCCCTCTTTCCCCTGTTGAATGCTCTTTCTTTTGTGAGAATTAATGGTGCACATTCTGAAGGTGGGAAAGAGTCATTATTTAGCTGTTTAACAGAACACCTCGGTTGATAAATTTAGTTACATGTTGCATTAGTTTTCTATTGCTGCGTAATAAATGGCCACAAACTTAGCTGCTAAAAATAACATCCATTTATTATCTCATAGTTCTGTGGGTGAGAATTCTGGGCAAGCCCCAAGCTTGACTGGATTCTCTGCTCAGAGTTGCAGAAAGCCAAAATTAAGGTATCAGCCAGCCGGGGCTCCTATCTGGAGGTTCTGGGGGCAGAATCCACTTCCAGGCTCATTTAGTTTGTTGGGAGAATTCCTTGCAGCTACAGAGAGGAGGTTCCCGTTTGCTTTGCTGGCTGTTAGCCATGGTCCACTCTCTGAGCTGGAGGCTGCCCTCACTTCTTTTCATGTGGCGCCTTCCATCTTCAAACCAGCAATGGTGGGTTGGATCTTCGCAGACTTTTAATTTCTCTGACTTATTATTTTCCAGCCAGAGAAACACTATGACTTTAAAGGGCTCAAGGTATTAGATTAGACCAACCCGAGAGAATAATCTCCCTTTTGTCATGTACTGTAAGCTCATCGTGGGAGCGCCGTCTATCATATATTCACAGGCTCCACCCACACTCGAAACGGAGGGGATTACACAAGAAGAGGAATCACTGGGGTCATTCTTAGAAATCCGTTGACTGCGTATATTTCTGCCCAAGAAATATAGCTTAGGAAGGAAGTTTTTTCATGGGACCTGTAGTTTTGCCCAAACGCAGAATTGAAAAGTAAGAAATCTTTCTTCAACAAGAATTAGATACTGATAGGGGAAGAGGAGGTGGCTGAAGCTGGTGGGGAGAGAAGATGAATTTTCTTTTAAAGGCTTCTTGATATACAAAAAATACTTAAAAAGCAAATTAATTTAGGTAATGGGCATATAAAATAGTTTACTTCCTTGATTTTCAAATTAAGAACAGCACTCATAAAATCTCATTTAATAAGTTCAGCAAGAAAAAATATAATAATGGCCAATTAAGAGAAAGAGATTTAGCGGGGAGTGGGAAGTAGAGAGACAGCACAGAGGGTAAAATCCATTCAGAGATCTTAATAGATGAACAGTATCCCTTAGAGGATAATGTTGCTAACTATTATTAAAAATCAGGTTGTGATTTTATATGAATGGTTTAATAGTTTTTGTACATGTTGCCTCCTCAGAGAGACCATCATCTCGGTACCCCACCACTCATTATCATATCACTCTCTTACTGTCTTTCTAGAACGTGGCAGAATTTGAAATTGTCTATGTTACATGTCTAATTGTTTATTCTCTGCTTCCCAATTTGAATACAGAATTATGTGTTCCCTGTTAACTTTACCCCAGAATGGGAAATACAGAGAACCAAGTCCTAGTCCCAGGTCTGTCATTAACTTGCTTAGAAGTCAATTCATTTGTGATTCTGAGAACTGAACTCATCTCAACATCTATCAAACGAAGAATGTACAGTAGAGGAATTAGATGATTTCAAATGCTTCTCCCAAAGGTATCCTCTATGCCTTTTTTCCCTTTGTTTCCAAAATGATCTGCTTTCTTGATTAGGACTTAATATTTCTAAAAATATGGGTGGTCATGTGCTGAAAGAAAAGATGGTTCTGTGAAGGAATTTGCACAGGGTTCCCTGAAGTGAATTGTTTCTCTTACCCTTGGCTTTCTCCCCATGAAAATGAAGGCAGAGTATGACAGATTGTATTTCTCCTCTTGAAATCACCTTTCTTGCATTGCCCCTCCCTGCAGGAGTATTATGTGTCTTAACCCTTTGAACTCTGACATGCTTTGGTTAATGAAGGGTGAGTAGAAGTGATGTGGCTCTCTTCCAAGCAGAAGCTTTACAAAACTGTGCATGGTTCACAAATTAAATCTTTTCCCTTAGTCACAATGACTGGCAGTGATCCTGGAGTGAAGAAAATGGCACAGAACCATAGCTGACCCACAATGGATTTGTAGCATGAGTGAAAAATAAACCTTCATTGTTGAAAGCCATTGAAACTGTGAGGTCATTTGTTACTGAAGCAGAACTGGCCCATCCTGACTGATAAACGCCTGATACTTGCATGCACCAGTTCAAATCATCTTGGCCTGAATTCCTATTGCAGCCACTGTTGAGCAAACAGCTCTGCATGAGTTTCAACCAGCATCACATAGGTGCACCCTAGCAGCTCATTGGTTTAGGCCTGTGCTTCTTGCTTTCAGTCCAGAGGTTCCTCTAACTTTGTCGTGTACTCCTGTGGGAACTGACTGGCACTCATATATGTATGAACAGGAAGTGCAAGGATATTAACATCCATGAGACAAACCTTGACAAATGGGTAATGGAAGGTGATGGATAAATGTTTCTCTCCTTGTTCTTTTTTCATGCACAGCTCTGAGATGTATTTCCTAAGGCTCCTGGAAAGGTTTTCCATAATAGAGCAACACATCACCAAGCAGCCAACCCCTTCACACATCGCGTCGGTTTTGGGCTTTCCTTCTTTGTTTCACTCACTCCTTCCTTTTACTCTCTGGGATCACATTCCCAAATAAACTATCTACATATGAGCCTTTGCCTCATGTTTTGTTTACTGGGAGAACATGACTCATCACCAGTTAGATTCTCTTTGAATTGAACCAACTTGAACATTATCCACCACCAGAGCAAATTATGTACTTCTATAGCATGGAGGATTATACTGTACATTTATAGTAACTTGCAAAACACAAACAGTTTGCTACTTAGACTGGAAGTTATTGTTAGATTTGCTGATTTAAAAATAAGTTCTCCCTTCCCCCATTAATCCTCTGTCAACCGGCTATTATTAAAAAGTCAAAAATAGGCCATACGAGATGGCTCATGCCTGTAATCCCCACACTGGGGGAGGCTAAGGCAGGAGGATCACTTGAGCCCAGGATTTTGAGACTAGCCTGGGCAACATAGCAAGACCTTTGTCTCTAAAAAAATAAAAACATTAGATGGGCATGGTGGCCCACTTGTAGTTTGAGCTACTTGGGAGGCTGAAGAAAAAGGATTGCTTGAGCCCAGGAATTTGAGGTTACAGTGAGCTATGATCACTGCACCAGAGCCGGGGCAACAGAATGAGACTCTGTCTCTCTTAAAACAAAAAGGTCAAAAAATAGCATGTTGAAGGGAAAGGGAACATTTATACTCTGTTGGTGGGAATGTAAATTAGTACAATCTCTATGGAAAACAGTACAGAGATTCCTTAAATAATTAAAAATAGAACTACCATTTGATCCAGCAATCCTGCTACTGGATATTTACCCAAAGGAAAAGAAATTATTATATTAAAAGATACCTGAACTCATATGTTTATCACAGCACTATTCACAATAGCAAAGATATGGAATCAACCTAAGTATCCATTAATGGATGACTAGATTAAAAAAATGTGGTATATATACACAATGGAATACCATTCAGCCATATAAAAGAATGAAATTATGTCTTTTGCAGCAATATAGATGGAACTGGAGGCCATTATGTTAAGTTAAACTATTCAGAAACAGAAAGTCAAAACCAGCATGTTCTCACTTTTGAGGTGAGGGCTAAAGAATGTGTACAAATAGACACAGAATGTGGAATAACAGACATTGGAGACTCAGAAGGGTGTGAAGTGGGCAGAGGTGAGGGATGAGAAATTACTTAATGGGAACAATGTACATTATTGGGGTCACCGTTAGACTAAAAATGCCCAGACTTGACTGCTACTCAATATATCCATGTAACAAAACTGCACTTATACCTCTTATATTTATATATATATAAAAACCCTCCCATTATTAGTTCTCAGTCCATCCCGGTGCCATAACACACAGATTTTCGTTGTGAGGCATCCATGTTTTTTGACATTCAGTGATTGAATAGCATGTTGTTAGACACAAATTTCAAATGTGGAAGCACAGTAGAGGGGTTGGGATAGCTGTCATTCTCTAATACCTTGCTGCCCTTCCACTCGAAGTTCTCAGACCACTGACAGCGCCCTGGGGCACAGTTCAGTTGTTAGGTGCCAAGAGAAATACTGTTTTGTTTAGGAATTGAATTGGCCAAATTCTCTTAGTGTCTAGGCTCTGTTCCCTTTTTGCCTCCTCATCAGTCTATTCCCTAAAAATCATCAAATTACAGCATGATAGAACCAGGTCTTAAAATAATCTAGCTAACTCCCTTATTTCATAGGTCAAAAAACAAGAGGTTAAGGAAAATGATCTACTTTGTGGGATGAAGGAGAGAAATTAAGGGGGAATGTGATTTTGGCTGTTAAGGAAATACCATTTTCTTTTAACATAATTAAGTTCTTGATTGTGATGCTCTTAAATGAACCATGAAATTCTAAGCACTTACCATGCGAGTGTGATTTTTAACTAAGCCTTTTTTTTTCTACCCCCAATCTGAATGTTAAGGTGGCAGATGCATAACTAATCTTAGCTGAATCTATATTAAGAAATCAGCAAGGTGTCTTTATTTAACTTCCATGATGTGTGAATATAATGTAATGTTAAATAGCATGATTTTGCACATTATGTCCTAAAATAAAAACAACTCCCTTAAAGTGATAGTAAAATGCAGTAATGTGAAAGGTTATTTTTTATTTGATCTCAAACGAAATGAAAAGCACAGAAGAAAAGAATTGGAGACCTTATTCTTAAATGTGATTCTTATATATATGTTTTATATATATATATGTATATATGTATTTTAACATTTTAATTTATATATATGTAATATTTTTAAACCTGAAAAACCAAAGTCAGTGTTTGGGTTTGTATTCTATGTCACACAGAGGAAGCTCCTATCAGCAGAAGAGAGGCTCTAAAATCCTTGTTATCCGAGTTTAAATTTTCTGAAAAATATTCCACCCGTTGAGCTTCTATGTTCTTGCTCTGGGATGTTTCCATGGGTCTGTATTAGTTCCAGGAAATTTGGGTCCTTTCTATTTTATCTCTGGAATTGAGGTTCCTGCAGAAACTACAAGGGATTATCTGTGTTCTTTGCTGTTTAATGTCTTTGCTGCAGTGAGTCAGATTCCTGAAGGAGTAAACAATGAAATGTTTTAAGGCTAACTGTGGGAGATTATGTGGAGAGGAAATACAGCTATTCTGAGAGAAGACATATAAAATGTTGGCCTTTTGCTTCTTGAAGTAATACTGTAAAGACCTCTTGCCTGTTGTACATTAACCAATGCAAGCATGTTATATTTGAAGTTGGGATTCTGGGGTTCATCTTTTTCTCAGTTAATGAATTTTTATTTTAATGTAATTGAATTTTCTTTAAGAATCCAATTTCCACTTCAGAAGATACCATTCCCCTGGGAAAGCGGCTCCCAATCCAAAGAACATAGACCCTTGAGGAATTAATACAAGACTCTTGGAACCTATTTGGGCATCAACCATTGTCAGTGAACATCTGCATAAATAGTGTTTTATATAAATACATTTGAAGGTGTTCTTACATTTTTGGTCACTTTTAAAGCAGTACTTTTTCTCAATCAAAGGGTAGCAGGAAAATAAGAAAAGCTTAACAGTAAGGTGACTCTGTGTGTGTGTTTGTGCACATGCATACTTATACCTGTGTGGGGCGGGGGTGCGGAGGCGCAGTCTGTGTTTTTAAAAAACAATTAAAGAGGTCTTTATGCTTTAACAAGCTGAGAACTACTATGGTAGTTATGTTCTGTAGGGCATGCTTCACAAAGCTAAATGAAAAATTTTAAAGTTAATGACTAAACAGTGCTTAAAGCATACACATTATTCATGATTTATTCTAATAACATTTGTGGATGACTAACTTAATAATGGTGCTGAACATCCATAATGTTTTTGTTCTAAAGATGTGTCTAAGTATCTATGCCTCCTTAGGGGTGGGTTTACATCACTCAGTGATTGAACTAAGATATGTAATTCCATGTCTTTGTATAGAACAGGTCCTGGAAAAATCAACTAGTTATATAGGCTTCCACTGTGCCAGATACTGTTCTAAACAGTCTTGTAGATATTAGCCCATTTAATCCTCATGATAACTCTCTGGGATGTAGGCACTGCTGTGGTTCCTATTTTGTAGATGGGGAACTGAAGCGGAGAATGGTTAGGTTGGGTAATATGCCCAAGGCCATCCATCCAGGAAATGGCAGAGCTGGACTTTGAATCCAGAGTCTGAGCAGATCCCTTGCCCTGTCCTGCTTCCATCAGAGGACTTCATGTCTGTCCTGGCAGGAAGGGATAGGATGACTGCTGGGGAATACCTAGAGGCTGGCTGGTTTGGTTTGAGGTAGTATGCCTCATGTGTTCTCCACTCCCTAACCCCAACTACCAAATTGTTTTCTCTCTTTCTGTATCTTTCTCTTTCTCATATACAAACTCACATACCTACAACCACTCTGGACCCACTCTGGACACTATGCCATAAGGTTACCTTGGACAATGGCTGAGAGGTCCTTTGGTCTGGGCTTTGTTCCTAAACCTTCCCCTGGGAATTGTCACTGCATAACACCCAGCATGAATGGGTAAGGTCTCCAATGCATAATACAACTCAGTCCTATTTACATGTTTTCCTGCTTTAGGTAACCCATTTATGTTTCTTCCGAGTTCATTTGGACAAGGTCAGCGTCTTGAGGGTTATTCAGATGACTTTATAAGCACTGTTCTTTTAAAGCAGTTAGCCATGGTCTAACTTGAAAGCCACATCACAGCATGTTTTTTTTTCTGAAAAGTCTGAAAGTGTTCTTTTTCAGCCCTGCCAAAATTGGAGACGAGGTAATGGGACGGAAAACAGCACGGGTACCCTGGACTTCCTTCATTCTGGCTGCCACTAAACATGTGTGTTAGTCCATTCTCACGCTGCTTTAAAGAACTGCTCAGGACTGGGTGATTCAAAAGGGAAAGAGCTTTAATTGACTCACAGATCTGCAGGGCTGGGGAGGCCTCAGGAAACTTACAATTATGGCAGAAGGCAAAGCAAACATGTCCTTTTTCACATGGTGGCAGGAAGGAGAAGTGCTGAGCAAAAGGGGGAAAAGCCCCTTATGAAACCTTCAGATCCTGCAGGAACTCACTATCATGAGAACAACAGTATGGGGGTAACCGCCTCTATGATTCAATTACCTTCCGCTGGGTCCCTCCCATGATACACGGGGAATTTTGGGAACTAGAATTTAAGATAAGTTTTGGGTGGGGACACAGCCAAACCATATCAACATGCAAATGTGCCTGGGAAAGAATTGCTAAAGAGGATGACGCTGTTGTCTTGCTTCCTTGCCCCTTCCGATTCATCAAGTGAGGTCATGGCCAGTGGAGGCCAGGCTTCAGTGTTTGGGGAACTGAGCTTGGTTGCCAGGAGGCCACAGGCTATTTTGATATGGCAGGCTGGCTGCACTCACAATTGCTGGGTCACTTCAAAAGCTCTTGTGATTGGCAAGGCTGGCAAGCACAGTCCTTCAGAGAAGCATGTTTTTTCCGGGCAGAGCAGCCATCTTTGCAACCCCCTCACCAGACAGGAGAGAAAAGTCACCTCACCTTAATGGCAGGAAGGTTCCAGACTTCCCAGTTCCTTGGACTGAGCCAGATGAGAGCCAGAAGGGTGAATGTGGAGCGATTGCTAGGATGGAGCTATCATTTGAATGGGCAGAATTCTATTTCAGACTGATGACTTGGTTGGACGCTTGATGCTGATTTTGTGATACCTACCTTGACTTCTTGTATCCAGAAGTGGTATAGAGCAGTAGTTCTCAAAGTGTCGTCCCCAAGGCCCTTTCAGGGGGTCTGCAAGGTAATAATTATTGCATAACAATACTATAATGTGATGTTATTTGCCTTTTTCACTGGGAGGGCATTTGTACTGGCAGCACAAAAGCAACAGTGGATAAAAATGTTAATGTCGACCTGTGTTAGTACTTACTAGATTCTTCACCCATATGCACACCCACATACACCTGCCAAAAGAAGCGATTTTTCCTTAAAATAGCCTTGATGAAGCAGTAGAAATTAATGTTTATTAAATCTCCACCTTTGTGTACATGACTTTGAATATTCTGTGTAACAAAATGAGAACTACTCATAAAGCACTTCTGTTGCAAATGGACGTGTATGTAAATCTTGTCTCCTTGCAAACCACTCGTGCTCTTGTTTGAGTTGCTGGCTGAACTGGCTGCATTTTCCATGTAACACCATTTTCACTTGAAAGAACAACTGAGAACAAGCCGTGCTTATTTAGACTTGGGTATTTGGCAGATTTCTTAAAAATAACTAAAGTGAACCTAATATTTCAAGAAACATAATTGACAGTATCTGTTGCTAATGATAAAATTTGAATGTTCAAGTGAAAACAAGAATTTCAGAAAACTTATACTTGCCCCAGTGAGTTTGATAGTTTCATACTGCCTAAATATTTTTTTTGATTAGGCTACCTTGGGTGGTGATATTAACACATGGAATTTTTAAAATATATTGAATAATGATATGTGTCAACATTTGGAAGATCTGCGTAATTCAGAAACTGAATATTTTCCAAATGACCAATACATGATACCATAAAATCATGTATGGGGGAAAAAGTCAATTAAAAGTAGAAGATTGACCAATGATTTTAATGTAATAAACAGTAAGAAAAGTTCATTGATATGGTTTCAAATTTCACATGGCAAGTGACTTTTAAGAAACCGCCGCTTGTCAAGTTTTGCCATGGTATTAAAATGAATATCTACAATTATTTATCTGAAAAGTCTGTTCAGATACTCCCTACTTTTTCAATGACACTTCTGTGTGAGGTCAGATGTACTTCATATACTTCAATTAAAAACATATTGCCACAGATTGAATATAAAGAGATATAAAGAGACATACAGAGATATGCACAAATGTAAAACAATGCCATTCTTCTTAATTTTGGGGAGAATATATGTTTATTTTTCATAAAAATATTTGTGTTAATATGTAATGCATTTACTAGTGTTATTATTATTATTATTTTTTGAAATGGAGTCTTGCTCTGTCGCCCAGGCTGGAGTGCAGTGGTGTGATCTTGGCTCACTGAAAGCTCCACCTCTTGGGCTCATGCCATTCTCCCGCCTCAGCCTCCCGAGTAGCTGGGACTACAGGCGCCCGCCACCACGCCCGGCTAATTTTTTGTATTTTTAGTAGAGATGGGGTTTCACCGTGTTAACCAGGATGGTCTCGATCTCCTGACCTCGTGATCCACCTGCCTCAGCCTCCCAAAGTGCTGGGATTACAGGCGTGAGCCACCGCGCCCGGCTACTAGTGTTATTTTTAAATGAATTAAATATGTATTTTAAATATTTCACAGTTACAATTTAAAATACAGTACATATCAATAGTTATAACCCATAAAACAAAGCTATTTGGAATCTTCAGTAATTTTTAAGAATTCAAATGGCTCTTAGAACCAAAACCAGAGAATGGCTGGGATACAACATTGTAGTGTTTCTCAAGTGGAGGTTTCTGAGCTGTCATGAAATTACAAAAAGTTTCCCAGGTTGGGAATAGTGACTTTTCATTATATAGTTTTAAATACATCAGAGACAATTACTTAAATAATTTTATCTTTAAAATGAAAACTTTGCAGAGCTCAAATATGCTTACATCACACATTAAACTCTCATTCTTCAATAATTGATATAAAAACAAAATACTGGCAATTATTTTCAATTTTAATTTATCAGAAATAAATTATATCTACAACAATAGTATGTTATTTATAGAGCAATGCTTGAAGTGGCCACTAAAACCTTCTCTCTTGTCTTGCAATTTAAAATAAATCACAAATATTCAAGTAAATAATAAATAAACCAGTGGATATTTTGAGCAAAAGAAAAACAGTAGTTCTGTATGTTGACTGTTTTCTATTTTTGATGCTGTAACCAATAGTTAAATCTCAGTCTGCATATTAATATACATGGAGTCAACATATAAACATATAGTTTTTAATGTATTTTAACAAATCATATTTTTCATACATAATTTAAAGTTTGCATCATTTATTGAATAGGAAGAAGTCAAACTTTTTCATTATGACATTAAATATAACTAAATAAGCATCATGCATAACATTTTATATTCTGAATAAAAATAAAATACCTTTTGTCTAAAATCACCTTTGTATCTATCGCCAAAAACAATGAAGGGATTAAAAAACATTTCTAATAGCATTTAAAATTCTATCTTTCCTGCAAAGGAGCCTATGTTTTCTGGGGCTTGTAACAAAATAATACCAACCGTGTGTTAAAACAACAGAAGTTTGTTTTCTCACAGTTCACAGCCAGAAGTCTGAAATCAATGTGTCAGCAAGGCCATGCTGCCTCCAGAGCCTCTAGGGGAGACTCTTTCCTTGTCTTTTCCAGATTCCAGTGGCTTCTGGCATTCCTTGGCTCGTGGCCGCACCACTCCACTCTCTGCTTCCACTTCCACCTGGCCTCTTGTTGGTATGTCCCTGTGTCCTCTCCTCTCCTTTTCTTGTGAGAACACCAGGGATTAGATTCAGGGCCCACCCTAAATCCAGGATAATTTCATCTTGAGATCCTTAATTAAGAACATCTGCAGAGACTCTATTTCCAAATAAGGTCACATTCTGAGGTTCCAGGTGGGTGTGAATTTTGTGAGGGGGGACACTATTCAACCATTACAGTTTCCCAATATAAAATGATTGCAGAGCATAGAAGTAGTTTTGATAAAGTGGGCTTTGCTGTTGCACAGACCCACCCTGCCACTGATTAGCAGTTGAACCTGGTAGGTTGTCTACACTTTAAAGCCTCAGATTCTTCATTTATAAAGTTGGGTCTAGGATCGCCATCACATTGGCTTGTGGTAAGAAGTAAAGGTGATTATGTAAAAGTTTACATTCACATCACAGTCCCTGGGAGGTAGGCACAGAGGGAGTTCACTCAGTAAATATTAGCAGCCGTTTGCTGCTGTTGCTGGAGCAGGCAGGTAATAATAATCATAGTATGTTCTATAAGCATACCATCATGGCAATTATATTGGTGATAATTGAAGTATGAGTTAGCAGATTAATGTTAATGGTGATTTCAAAGACAATTAGTATACAATAATAGATGATTTTCCTGTGGAATAGGTTGATGAGAGACAGAGACAGAAGGAGGGAGAGAATGAGAACTTCAAGTGAGCAGCCCAGGAGCCTGATGAGAGCCAGGCAACAGAAGTGTTGTATCCAAAGACCCACCATATTTTAACAAACTGCAGTAGAGGCCAGACACTGGCGTTCAGCACACTCCAGCATTTATGGCTATTTCTGTTCTGGGCTTGTGCTGCGTAATTATAAGGCCTGTGTCTTGATCACATTTTGGATGGTATTCGGAGAACCTGAATCACAAGACAGAGGAAAAATCTAAAGGCATCTATCACTGTGATTCCAGACAATCCAATCTAAACCTGCCCTCCTGCAGCTGTCAAATTGATTTCCTGTCACAGTTCTCTTGGTGGCTATTTTCGAATCTCCCCCCTGTCCTCCTAGAAACTCTGCCCTTGCCCCTCTCATGGGCTCTTCTGCAGGTAGCCTTGGCCCATCAGAACTGAGAAGTGGTCCATGGCACACTCCCGCCCTCCCTCACTCACCTCCAAATGTGTGGGCCCACTGACCCATCTGTCTTCATTCCTTCTGATTTTGATGAGAAATTACCCCACTCCCCTTTAAGACTAACTCCCCCCTCATCTACTCCGACCCAAGTGATAATTATGGTTCATAATTATCCCTTTGTTTTTTGCATTTAGTCTGTCTCCATGGAATCCTTCCACTCCGTCTGTAAATATGCCCAAGCTCCCTCTTTGTTCTTAAAATCACTGTCCTTTCCAACTACCAAATACCTCCTTAATCGTTCTATTAAACTTCTTGAAAGAGTGGTGACCTAGCCCCCACTTCTTGTTGTGATCAGCTGTTAATTATTAAATAATGGTTGAAAGTACAGTACAGAATTCCCAACAGTTAAATTCCCAGTCATTTCTTCCTGATTGAGATAAGGCACGGCCCTGACTCCAGGCGGTAAGGCGGCACTGGCCTCAGAAGCAGCTGTCTCTGGGTGCACTGGCGGCAGCCTGCAGACCACAGCCCTGTGGGTTGTTCTTTTCTGTAGGAAGTTGGCATTCTCAGAAGCGTCAGTGATGAGTACAGCAAAGTACTTTTAAGAAAGTAGGGAATTTGCATAGCTATGCAGTTGGAAAAATTATAAAATCGGTTAATGCCCCAGGATAGCATAAACAAAGAGGCTTTTGTTTTTTTAACTCTGAATTTGTTTCTGATAGTTTTTTTCTGAAGAAAAAGCAGTAGGAAAATGTCCAGCCAGCCTCTCCACTATACTTTTCATTTGCTGAAAGCCGCAGAGAAGTCATGAATGAAGGTTAGAACCCGTGTAGAAGCTGCAGAAAAGTCCCGAATGAAGTTTAGAACTTGTGTGGCCCTGAAGAGGCAGTGAGAAGCCCTGAATTTTTCTCTAGGAAGTAGAGAAAATTATTTCACTTACTAAGGACACACCTCGGAGGAAGACAGGACAGTGAGAAGAGTTTATAATTAGGATGGCATTTGGGTATTTGCTTCTAAAGTAAAAAAAAAAAAAAAAGAAAATACATGTAGATCATAATGTGGATCATTCTAGAGTAGGCCAAACATTTTTCTCTTCTATAGAATCTTAGAAAATGTACCCTAGAAAACTCTTTAAATAGAAAAAGAGCATATCAGGACACGTGTGTATGCCAGCTATTTGTATAACCTAACATTGCATCCTTCAGCCCGTTGGGGTTCTGGAGCCAGCCTGGGCCTTCCCCAGCGTAGAAGCCGAAGAGGAGATGCTTAGAGGAAAGATGATCGTTAAGACACATATGGGCTCAGTGAACATATGTTTTCATGTTTTCTATATTGTGTAGGCAATAAAGACTATCTGACTTTCTAGACTAAACTTTTCCAATAGGAACTTAATTTAGTGAAAAATTTTTGTGAAAATTATAGTAGGGACGATTCAATCGATCAGCAGTAGTAGTGGCTGACATTACATATAATGCTCCTATAGGAGATATGAACGAATGTAAAATGTGGGGGTTTTGCCCTTGGAGAAATTTACAGTTACAGTGAGGCTCTCCACGCAAATTCCCACCTTTCTTGGTCCTATAGTAATAGCCAGTGTGACGTAGCTGAATGTTGGAAAACTGAAGTTGAGTTATGTCATGAGGTCAAAAAATCTTGTGTCTTGTCACCAACCACCCAAAGGCTCTGCTTCGTGCCCCTGTGTTACCCAGAAGGATGGAAAGCAACACTCCTACTGTCATCAATTTTTTTGTTACACATTTGTCTCCCAAATTGTATGCAAATTTCACATACTATTAATATACAGTCACCGGTTATATTTCTTCAGCAACCAAATATGGAAAATGTGTGTCAACTGGTTCTACAGCTGCAATTGAGCTACATCCTTTAGAATAATGTCACAATAGAGAAATGACTTCTGAATGGTGTTTAGCCTGCATATCACTCTGATTGCCTTTAATTAGGAGGAAAATCACAAGCTAAAAAGAGTAACAGACTTGAAGTCAGTTAAAAATCAGAGTAATCAACTGAGAAAAAAATGCAATCTCATAAATCTTAATTTTTAACCATAGGATAATAGTTTCTTTATTCATTGAATAACTTTTACTGCCTCTCCCTGCTTCTCAGATTAGAATTCTAACACTGATAGGAGATTTGGCATAGGAGAACTGCCTAGCCTCTGAAATGAAAGGCCCCTCAAACCCCATAAAAGCCTAGAACAAATGAAACTGAGAAAGTCACAACCCAAGAATTAGGTTTGGGTGGCTTGAATGTAAGAACTTCCTGATTGAGAGTGGTCTCAAAGTCAAAGGGGGAGAATAGACTAACTGTGATGTAAACCTTTTAGCAATGTTTTCCTAGAAATAGGGAGATAATAATTTGGCACACTACAAAGAAACTTCTGGCAATCACTTTAAAAAACAACAATAACAAAACCTTGTCTTTAAAAATGCAAAATGTTAGGGGTGTTAAGACACCAAAATATAACTTGGTATTTATTCCTGCAGAGGTTGGCATTTATTTATTTATTTATTTATTTATTTATTTATTTATTTATTTTGAGACGGAGTCTCTGTCACCAGCCTGGAATGCAGTGCCTGATCTCGGCTCACTGCAACCTCCAGCTCCCGGATTCAAGCCATTCTCCTGCCTCAGCCTCCTGAGTAGCTGGGACTACAGGCACGTGCCACCACGCCCAGCTAATTTTTGTATTTTTAGTAGAGACAGGGTTTCACCATTTCGGCCAGGATGGTCTCGATCTCCTAACCTACCTTGTGATCTGCCTGCCTCGGACTCCCAAAGTGCTGGGATTACAGGCGTGCCCAGCTGGCTTTCATGAATTTTAAGAAGGGATCAATGCCTTTCATGATTTTTAAGTCAACCTAGTATGATAACCGAGAAAGAAGACTGTGAACACATGTGAATAGATTATTTTTCTTGGTGGAGTGAAGAAAGAGCTTTTATTTTCTTCATAGGGGTGTGCCTAATAATTAAGGGGGAAAATGAAATATGAGAAATGTGTGATACGTATGGGAACAGCTCTGTGAAATGCATATTTGTCCATAAGAGTTGTCTTCAGCAGTTACCTCCTTCAAGCTTGTCAGAATTTTAAAACCGTTCATTTCTGTTCCACTTGAAGAGTGAGATCTATCAAGACCAGCCTCTGGAGTGCCACAATGTGATCAGCCAGAAAAGAATGACGGAGCATTCGGCACAGGGAAATCACTGGCGTTTCCTATGGTCATGAAGCAACATATGCTCCACTAATTACTGTTTTCTGTGACTGCTCTCACATCTTGAAACTCTCCATGACCCATTGCGGAAATCCTGTTCATCTGCCCCCCACCTACTCCCTCAAAGAATGAAAAATAGCAGATTGCAAGGCTGGACTTGTTTAATGAATGTGATTTGTTTTTGTGGAATCAGAGGCATGAGAGGTTTTGGAGCCTGTTAGTTTGACACTAGATTTGTGAAATGACTTCATAGTCCACACCGTTAGATGGGTTTATAGGCAGGGTGTCTTTACTTGCTAGATGATAATCTGTCCAAAGGCATTTTCTTTATTTTTCTATGTTTCTAGAGCAAAGTGACCTTTGAAGGTAGGCAGGATCCTGTCTCTGACTTCAGGCAGAAGTCTGTTGAACATGGGGCAGACATGGAATCTGCATTATAATGAGAATGTCTTCAAGATACAGCGGACTCCCTCTGTGGCCTTTTCTTTTCTTGGAAGTAGTCTTGTTGCCATCTGAGTGACCCCTAACACTGTAACCTAAGGCTTTTCCTGGATTTTTTTCTGACACAAATAGCTTGTTTTCTTGTACTCTATAGTAAATGCAATTTTTGGTGTTAACACCTTTCTATGTATTCATTTATTAGAGCATTAAAAACCAAAGTGTTGGCCGGGTGTGGTGGCTCACGCCTGTAATCCCAGCACTTTGGGAGGCTGAGGCGGGCGGATCACGAGGTCAGGAGATCAAGACCATCCTGGCTAACACGGTGAAACTCCATCTCTACTAAAAATACAAACAATTAGCCGGGCGTGGTGGCAGGCGCCTGTAGTCCCAGCTATTTGGGAGGCTGAAGCAGGAGAATGGCGTCAACCCGGGAGGCGGAGCTTGCAGTGAGCCGAGATCGCACCACTGCACTCCAGCCTGGGTGACAGAGTGAGACTCCGTCTCAAAAAAATAAATAAATAAATAAAACCCAAAGTGTTACCTTGTTTATATTCAGGTAACTTCCCTTCTCTATGGAATTTTCCCTCACTCCTCCTTCCTCCCCGCAAAAGCCCAACAACTTGGTTTGTTCAGATAGGTTGAAGATTACTTTTTCGCAGTTTATAACAAGAGCTGATGTTTAATAGAGGGGTTGGGTTGGATATGGCTTTATTTTGGCGACTATTTGAATATATTAAATAGTAGTAGGATATCGTTACTTAGTATTACAGCAAAATAGGTTGATTCTCTGCAGAAAGAAACTTCGTAAGCCTGGATAGTAATACTTACCATCTATTTAGATGTGATTGCCTGATGGTGTCACCCAAACTAATTAATAATGACTTATTAGCTAACATATTGCCGTCAGCAGGTGGCTGTTTGAGCAGGGGTGAAAATGGCAGGTGCTAAAACAAATTGCTGTACCCTAGAGAAATGTACAGAATTCTTCTTTTCAAGAGTCTTAATGATGTCTGCAGTATGATTTTTATTTTTTGGGCGCTTACAAGGCTTGGAGAGGTTGCAGAGATAGAGACTAGAAAAACAAAACAAAACAAAGGAGAACAAAATTGATTTAACCTTTTCCAAAAGTTTTCCAATTCAGTAAGCAAGCGGTTGAATCTGAGCAGCACAAAATTCCCAGGAAAGACTCAGGCATCCTTCTTCCTTCCAACTTTCCTTTTCTTCCTCTTCTTTGTCCATCTAGATCTGTCAAGGGATTGTGGGCACACAGCAGAGCCATGACAGATGGGCAGTGCACTGTAATCTACTGCTGCCTTTCAATTTCAGAGGGGTCATTGTGACAATGAAGGGGTTAAAACTGTCAACACCTATCAGAGCTTGGAGATAATTAGTGTAATATAAACCCAAGAACTTTGATGGCAAAGACCACACAGCAAATGAATTCGACTAGGTTGCTGCTTTGTAAGAAATACTTAATTAACCTCTTTCCAGCTCACGTACAACTATGGTTTTTACATGCGTATGTGAAAAAGTTACTGTTTATACATACAGATGATAATGATTAAATATGACTGTGAATCATTTTTACTTTGGAAGATGCATTTCAAACTAGCACTTGCAGCTACAAGTTGAAAAGATAAGTGCTCTTCCAGCATGAGATAAGTCGCCTTTGGAATGTCTCACAATGTATTGACTATTGCTCTAGTACTAACGTTTCTAACGTGTAGTACTGAGTAATGTGACTTAGGAATGCAAACTATTACAAGGTATATTTTTATCTAACCATTTTTTTTTTAAGTTTCCACCTCTTAGAAGGAACATAAAAGGAAAATAAAGTAGGCCTTTTTAAACAAAATATAGGCTTGACAAGGATAAAATACATTGTTTTTTAATTAGCTTGAAAGAGAAAATTGATAGATAACAAGCAAAAACTCTTAGGGCTGTTCTTCAAAAGTCCATGTGGTAAGCAGAAAGGGACAAGAATGACTTAAAAATAGGAGCAGAAATCCATGATGGACTAGGGGAAGAATGGGTAAAGGAGAACTTCAATAACCCAGATATGTTCAAATCCACAGGTCCCAATGGCTGGCATCCTAGAGTACTTAATGAATTGGCCGAAGTCATCACAGAGCCGCTAGATATCATTTTTGAGACCTCGTGGAGGACTGATGAGGTGCCTGAAGACTGGAAAAGGGCATATTTAGAACCTTCTTTCAAAAAGGGAAATGGATGATGACCCTGGAAATACTCATCAGCTTAACTTTTTGCTTGGACAAATTCTGGAATAATCAACTTAGTAAACTGGGTAACTGGCTTATAATAGCTAGAAATAAGGCAGTGAACTATCACGCATAAAGAAGTACTGAGTTCATTTTTTAAGAAGATATCATGATGAGATACAGTCTTACGCATTTCTTGGCATTCTCCCTTCCATTCTTAATGAAAACAGATGAGGTTGGCTAAGGCATTTGAGTCATAACTTATTTTAAGTACAATATAACAAAAAGGTAGATTTCTGACAGTAAGTAGTAATTATATTATTTCCAAATTTGCTTTTAACTTGAGAACAGTAGCTTTAATTTTTATATTCAAGCATACACTCTACTTCATTTCATATAGGACCATGTTTTCATAAGATAAGACACATAATTCTATGTAGAATAGTTTGGTGAAGGAATTCTTATTTTAAGGTGCTTTTATATAGTTATTTTGTATATTGGTACAATGTTAAAGGTGATGAATTAAGGAACATCACCAAGAGAGGACAATTTCTTCTAACTTCTCTTTTTAAATTTAATCTGGCTGAGGTTTAGTATTAGGACTAATAAAAGTGTCTTGCTCTGACATGTATGAAGCAAGAGCTAGCTATTTTACTTCATAGCTAGTTTCTTGCACTCTGTGGAGACTGCCAGGGCCGCAGCCCACAGCCTGTTCTGAGCTGCAGTGCTTTATCCCACCTTGCTCTCCAGGCTTCTGACTTCAGGCCTGTGGGGGCCGGGAGGTGGGCAGCAGCAGTGGCCTGAGGAGCCCTGTAGAACTACGGCCGAAAAAGAAAGTAGATTGAGGTGGGGGCAGGAAATTAACATGAATCTAGAGTTTTTCTAATTCTTATCGTCTTATCGTTCTTGTGTTTGGATGCTAGTAGTTTCTTTTTTTTTAGACAGAGTCTCGCTCTGTCATCCAGGCTGGAGTGTAGTGGCACAATCTTGGCTCACAGTGACCTTCGCCTCCCAGGTTCAAGGAATTCTCCTGCCTCAGCCTCCTGGTAGCTGGGATTACAGGCACGCATCACCACACCCAGCTAATTTTTTTGTATTTTTAGTAGAGATGGGGTTTTACCATGTTGGCCAGGCTGTTCTTGAACTCCTGGCCTCAAATGATCCACTCGCCGTGGCCTCCAGTAGTGCTGGGATTACAGGTGTGAGCCATCACACCCAGCCTGGATGCTGGTAGTTTTATTTTCTGCTTAGAAAATGCAACCATGTTGATGGGACCAAAAACTTAGTTGAAAGAAGCCATGGCAAAAGATGTTGACATACAGCAGGCTCCTGAGGCTGTCAATTTCTTAGAGCTCCCAAATAGTACTGCATTACGGGATCTACTACTTAGAAGAATGTACAAGATGTAAGTTCCCATCGGCACTGTCATGGTAAGAAGAATAAGAAACTCTCAAAGGAAAAGAAACTTACATTCACTTTTTCCTGGTCCATTTTGGTTCCTAAGAATAGATAGGCAATTAAGAAGGATATTAGGTTTCTAAGGGCAATTTTAACACAATACTGCTTTAAAAATCTGAAGTTTAAATAGTTTAGCTATTTCTGTAGGTTAATTCAGGCACTGACTAAAATCAGTCTCATTATCATATACAAATGTAAGGAAGTTAAATTTTAAAAGCATGTATAGGTTGTCCTTAAACTATACAAAAGCTTTTAGTTTCATCAGGATTATATTCCAGTTAACCTTTCATCTTTTTTTTTTTTTTCAAATGAACTAGGGTCTTTAAAATTCCTAAGTAGATTCTTTTGAGTGGTAGGGGAGTCTGTATAGATTACAGATATAATTTATTGTGATAACAAATGGCTTCCTGTTTGACCTCATTTCCAGGTGTCGCATCTGTGGCTGATTTATTTCACAGATGTACATTTGCATGTACTTGTTGAACTTTGCTAGGAAGGACTCAATTTTTGAAAAATCTGTTATTTTCACTGTGGGCCTTATGAGGCAATCTACTGCAATGGAAAAAGGGTTCCTTGGTCATTTCAAGTTTTATTTTCTATTAGAGTAATATCTAACTTCAATTATTTTGCCAAGTTTAAACCTTCTCTCTATGTCTACTGTTAGAATTTGAAAATAACAATGTTCTACTTAAAGTAAGAGTCACAGTCAGCAAAAAAAGCCAATGGATTTTAAAAAGACATCTTAGTTAAAGCTAGAGGAAGAAAACTTCAAATAAGCAAAGAAGTATTGAAGGATGCCCACGAATTCCTTTGCATTAAAATCAAGATGAGGTAAGAGGTAAAATATAAGAGAAAGGGATTATTTTTACCATGAATTGTATCTGGGGACAATTAGTCTTAGAAGGAGTAATTTTTTCAGCATTTTTCCTCTGTATCTGAACACCAATAATATACTTAATTTTTGAATATAAAAGAAGTAGCAATTGACTAAGAATAAATATGTTATAAAAACTAGAGGATTATCTTGATTTACATTTCCTAGAGTATTAAAAGAGATTAATTACAGACTTTCACTTGATTATATTGAGGAGTCTGGAGGGTCATAGCAAAATTTTCTTTAGTTCATCTTAAAATTTAGGGAGGTAAAAAAAGATTTTATTCACGTAAAAGATTTCTTGGCATAGGGAAGGCATAATGTTAAGGGCTTCTTCCTTACCCAAGTGGGAGCTGAACCAGTAATTGTGGGGAAAACTGCATTTATAGCAACAAAGGATAGTAGTTTCTCAACCTGGAGCATTCAAGCAATTTCTCAGTTCAGAGATATTTATAGCATCTTGGTGTTATGCAATAAGCAATGACAACAACAAGCATTGAGCTTTCA
This sequence comes from Gorilla gorilla gorilla, assembly GCF_029281585.2. NCBI lineage: Eukaryota > Metazoa > Chordata > Mammalia > Primates > Hominidae > Gorilla > Gorilla gorilla. The sequence continues at coordinate 171,724,492 of NC_073229.2, forward strand.
CTTTGGAGTTACTCAGATCTGAGTTTAAATTCTAAAATTATTCTAGTAGTATTTTCCTGCGGTGAATCTGTTAAGGATGTAAGCTATAGTGTAGCTTGGGGAATCATCTTGAACAGTTACGAAACTCATTAAAGCTTCTTTTCCCTTGTCTGTAAAATGGGAAAAATAAATACCTCTATAGTTGTTAAGAGGCTTAAGAGTTCTATGGCTTACACCCACATACAGTCCTTGGCTCAGTGCTAGGCATGTAGCAGGTGCTGACTGCCTCTCTCCCTTCCCTTCTTTACTCTCAGTTGTCTTATTTCTTCTTATGCAGAAGAGATTACCTTAAAGCTGACTAGAAAACTCAGACATAAATTGACATTTCCTTATCATTGCCTGAAACCCACTGAATAAGTCCCCTTTGATTTCTCTTAGGAAGGATAAAAAAGGCTACAGTACCTGCTCATCATAGGAGTTCAGTAAATGTTTATTGATTGAATGAAAAGAATTTGATTTAAGGAAACAATAACACTCCATCTTGGGCAACAGAGCAAGATCCCGTCTTGAAACAAAACAGAACAAAACAGCAAATTCATAAAGGCCAGCAGTTTTCAAGTCTGGGGAAATAGGCACATGGACAGATTATATGAAGGTATTTCATTAGCTTTCTTCTCTTTATGGCAGCTTCAGATTGATAAATTTGAGGTACAAATGAGTGAGTGACATATGTATATTTTCCTCTGATTTTATGACTGATTTACAAATTAGGAGTGCAAATGGGCTATTCCCCGATAGCATCTTCTGGGAAGAATCCAACCAAGATACAAAGCAGATGATGGTAGATCGGCAAACTCTTTTCTATGAAAAGAAAAACCAGATATACCAGGGACTGGAAAGCACCTGCTTGAAAATTGATATGAGCATGTCTGAATTTTTCCCTTATAAGAGCCTGAGTATTGTAACAGGTCTCTTGCACAGGGGGTTGAAAAATAAAAAAAGAAGTTAACATAATTAAAATGCTTGGACAAAACATTTGCTTTATATAGATTCTTACATGTAATATTTGATTAGGTATCAAAATAGGTTTAGGCAGGTGGAAGTTCTGAATTTCAAGGCAAATAAGGCATAAAGGGTGGAACATTGCATCTAGGGAAAATAAGAGAAATAAGTGAAAGTCTGACCCTACATTGCCAATTCTCAGACCAAGTACAAAGTATTAGGAATTTTTTATATCAGCTGACATCTTGTGCTTAGAATAAAGCCATATAGATGAACACATAGTTACTTTATTAAATCAAATGAGTTGTGCAGAGCAGAGCAAATCTATTAGGCTTTCTCTTTTAGAGTTTTCTAATTTTACTCTTATTAGCTCCCTCAGTTGTCATCAATTACATATTCCTACATCAGATATTTTACACTATCAGATTCTTTGATTAAAAAATCATCTTCAGCTTTACATTATTAATCTCTGAGGACATAAAATCAAATAACTTTCTAGTCCATGATCATTAATCACTACTATTTTAGATATTTCCATAAAAGGCCTAAAGGGAAAAAAAAATGGTAGGTAGTTCAGAAAAAAATGGCCGGGCACGGTGGCTCACGCCTGTAATCCCAGCACTTTGGGAGGCCGGGGTGGGCAGATGATTTGAGGTCAGGAGTTTGAGACCAGCCTGGCCAACATGGTGAAACCCTGTGTCTACTGAAAATACAAAAAAATTAGCTGAGTGTGGTGGTGTGCGCCTGTAATCCCAGCTACTAAGGCAGGAGAATGGCTTGAACCCAGGAGGTGGATGTTGCAGTGAGCTGAGATCGCGCCAGTGTGCTCCAGCCTGGGCAACAGAGTGAGACTCTGTCTAAAAAAAAAAAAAAAAAAAGAAAAAAGAAAAATTGAAGAACATATCTTTTCTACTTATGAAATAGATAATTTTTTAAAATTGTTTAAACTCCTGGAAATTAAGTGTTATTTTTTATTACTGCAGTTGAGAGATACCTTTTCAGAGGAAAACAAGAGGCTAAATTCCATGTTAAGAGCTAAGTAGTATTTTTTTCTTAACAATTTTGCCAAAATTTCTTCTACTGGACCAAAAGGAAATAAATCTACAATAAATCTACTTTCTAAATATTATTTAAGATGGGAAATGTCTTTTATAGGTATATTCTGTATAATACCCTTAATTAGATGAATTTTCCCTTATCATTCCAAAAATGAAATGCTGTGTTAAATATCTCCAGGGCAAAGTGGTATGTTGACTGGGACAAACGTTAGAAATTGTATTGTTCATTGCAGTTGTTGCCCTGTTCCCCAAGCTTGTCAATGTTTAGAGATACTATTCGGGTTGCTAAAGCCATTATTCATAGAAAATTTCTGCCCCTACAGAAGTGTGTGCATGGGCCTTGGAAAATCTACATGTGTATATCTGAGTAGCGAAGCACAGATTCACTCTAATTGAAAGCAGCAGTTTGGTTTTGTAAATGTAATTGCAATTGACACTTTCTTTTCCCTTTCAGTTATTATTTTTTTTAAAGGACGTTATGAGAAGGCACTATGAAAAGCCTAATTGGAATAGCATTATGAACCATGTAATGTATGCCCATGCACACTGTGATTTGCAAACGTATGTCCGCTCTTCAATAAATGTTACGGCTTTCACAGCGGTTCCGCCTTGGCCTCTTTTGTAATCTTCCACATCTTGATGAATGTGATGGAGTTTGTGCATTGTTTAAATTGACAATATGTAAATATTTATGGTATGCATTATGGTCAGCATGGGAAATCAGAGTTCTAACTGGAAAGAAAGGAAAAAGTGGGTCTTGCCACACTGTACACCAAAGTGAAGTAAATCCATCTTACGAGCTGGGATCCTTTGGTATGGTTGTTATATGTGAGTATGTTGTAGCCTTCTCTTGTGTGATTCTGTGCCAGTCATGGTGGCTCACCACGGTGGGAGATGGGATGGTGGGGGCTGTCGGGTGGTAAGAGGGGCTGTGTGTGGAGTTTCTGTACATGTGTTTCTGCTATGGTTCCTACAGCCCTGAATCTCTATCACCTGAAATGTGTTGTGATTCAACTACAGATAAGCAATATTTCCGTGTTCGTTAGACGCAGAGTGCTGGATTTGAATCCCAGCCTTACTACTTTCTGGCCTCAGGACCTTTGGCAAATGGACTAACTACTGGGCATGCTTGACACAGTCACCAGTCCCTAGACATTAATTTGAAGAAGTTTTATCACAGTGTTTTGGGTTTTATATAAATGTCATCATGTGTAATGATTTGATTTTTAATCAAATTATTTAATTTTAATCAAATCATTTAAATCAAATCATGTGCATGTTTTTATTCCCACTGGATGCAAAATGAGAAGAAAGTAAATTTAAAGCAAAAAAAAAATATGGTAAATATTAGGAGAAATATGTACAAATTTGAATTTTAGAAATGAAAAGGACCTTAAGGATAACCTAGTCTGATTCATAAATTGTGTAGTTAAGAGACTAAGGTGCCAGGAGTGAGTTTGTGGCATGCCCATGATAACACCCCAGGTTGGTGGCAGACGATTGGCGTTCTTCCACATCCTCTAATCCTGGCTTTTGTCTGATGTCAAATCCTGGGAAGTATACCTAAAGGGTTCTGTGGCTCCTTCAAAAAAGACTCATTTTTCTAGAATGGACTTAGTTTGAACTTAGATCCCCGGTTTTTAAGACATAGTCATAGCCCTTTTGTTCATAAACTAAAGCTCCAAGCTGCCCCAGGGCTCTGCAGGGGCCAGCATTGTGGCTTGAAAACCTGATCTTTCAGCCTTAAAACCTTATGCTTCAGGTCCTCCTTGATCTGATAAGCATATTTAGAAAAGTTCATGATACTGGTGGACAGCCCTAAAATGTACTTTTTAAAAATAGGGAAATGTATGCCTGCAGTAAAGTTCACAAATAAGTGTTTGTTAAAGAATAGGATGGTTTATATCATTAATGAAATCACATCACGTAAGTCAGCTTTGAAAACATCTTTCATCTGAATCTAGATAATGAATATCTTCTAGTTTCATTCCAGGCCATTCGCTGTCCCACTGAGGATTTTTTTTTAATTTAAAAGAGGAATCTTGAATAATTTTAAATGCAAAACTTACTCTACCCGCACCCCGCCCCCCCCGCCCACCTCCTAGAGGTACCCTGAGGACAGAGTACATTCATGTAATTATGGACACTTTTTTGACTAACTCGTCTATTTTAAAGTACATTCATGTACCAATAACAGGATGTCTGTGGAATCTCGTTTGTTTCTTGGCTGAATGATGAGCACCAATTGTGAACACTGTATATTCAGTGTACATTGTTTTAGATCCCTTTAGCTCAATCAATTTAACTTCAACTTCATTTTGGAAGTTAATTAATCTACATAATAGCATTTACAAAAATAGCCACTTTGAATGAAGAATATACATTTAATTTAAAAAAATCCTTGCCTATAAATCAGAAGTCCTTAAATCCAGTCTCTTGGTTTTCCTGGTGAGCAGAGCTGTCTAAGTCACTTCCTTTTTACACCTTCAGTCTCCCATCTGCAAAAGTGCTCAGTGGACAGCATTGCTAAACACACCGTGTGAAAGGTTTGAGACACAGATGGGATCTGTGAATAATTTCAATTTTTTTTTTTTTTGATGACCTCCACCAGGCCATCAGTACATCTGGTTTGTCCCACTGGGTTTGTTCCCCACTTGGTGCTTCCCTCGTTCCTAGTGTATTATCTGGCATGGTGCAGGTGCTCAGTAGTATTGTAGAATGAATGAAGGACTAAGTGAACTTTCTCATAAGCCTGAAGAAACTGAATGTTGAGGTTATGTGAGACGGTTAGACAGGGCATTTCCTATTTTCAGGGAACCTGAAGGAAAACTGTGGCTTTGTGTTGGAAGGATAGTGGCTTTCTCCCCTATACATGGGGAACCAAGTTTCTCCTTTTTGGAAGTTCACTGTATGGTGTGATTTTGTTATTATTCTGATTTTCTGACTTCCCTGTTTACTTTTGTATAAAACCATAAATGCAAATAAAATTCAAAAAATAAAATTTTATAAACTCAATTAGGTTTTCTGTTGCAGAAATATAGTAAACATTGTAATTTGTGAAAGCACACGAAAAATACTAAAATGACACAGTGAGACAGGGTCTCACCCTGTCACCCTGGCTAGAGTGCAGTGGTATGATCGTGGCTCACTGCAACCTCAAACTTCTGGGCTCAAGAGATCCTCCCACCTCAGACTCCCAATGTTGCACTATTTGAATTAAGATATTCTTTAGATCATATATTCCCACTGTGAATTATGAGAGGGATATATGCAATTAAAACTAATAATCAATTGATTTCCGCAATTATAGCTAATCAAACTATAGTTAATGTACTTATCACATACATATTAGTATATGGTATACTGCCAGACAAAATACCAAGACATTTTGATGTGTTTTGCACAAACCCTAATTTCCCTCTTAGATTACATTTTGGACACATCCCCTTTTGGATATATTTGATATAAATTTGTGACCCATAATTTTGTCCCTGGAAATAATTATTTCTTCCCCAAAGGGTACATCTACCCTGTACCAAAGTAAAGGCAAAAAAGAGTGAAGTAGTTAAGAACAGTCCAGGGTCATTCAGACCTGACTTCGAATCCCACAAAGCTGCTGAGAATTACAATTGCTTGCCTTAAGAATGAGCTTGCAACTCTGCAGTCATTATGTGTCTTGTTTTCCTTTTCTTCCTCTGATATATACGGATTACATGGGAGCCAGAAATGGACATGAGAGCTCTGAAGTCACAAAAACCTGGATACAAAGCCCCATTCTTCACACCTGGCTGTGTATATTAGTCCATTCTCACACTGCTATAAAGATACTACCTGAGACTGGGTGATTTATAAAGGAAAGTGGTTTAATTGACTCACAGTTCCACATGGCTGGGAGGCCTCAGGAAAATTGCAATCATGGTGGAAGGTGAAGGGGAAGCAAGGACTCACATGGTGGCAGGAGAGAGAAGTGCAAGCAGAGGAAATGCCAGATGCTTATAAAACCATCAGATCTCGTGAGAACTAACTCACTATAATGAGAACAGCATCAGCGAAACCGCCTCCATGATCCAACCACCTCCCATGAGGTCCCTCCCTTGACACATGGGAATTATAGGGATTACAATTTGAGAAGAGATTTGGGTGGGGACACAGAGCCAAACTATGTCACCATGCGACCTTACATAAGTTACTAAATCCTTTCCAGTCTGTTCTGTTATCTGAAAAGTGAGGTTACTAATAGCCCTATCAGAGGGTTTCTGGGAAAACTTAGCAAAATGAAATGTAAGATAATGATAGAGGATTTTGTATTGGAGGAACACAAGTCCTTACTACATATCAGCTGGGCAGTAGAATGTGGAGAGTGGAAACAGAAAAGAAGTTTGTGACTCATTAATGAAAATTGTTTTCAAGATACGCTAGAATAAAAGCGTACATTCATTGCCGGGCGCGGTGGCTCACGCCTGTAATTCCAGCATTTTGGGAGGCCGAGGAGGGCAGATCATGAGGTCAGGAGATCAAGACCATCCTGGCCAACATGGTGAAACCCCATCTCTACTAAAAAAACAAAAACAAAATTAGCCGGGCGTGGTGGCGGGCACCTGTAGTCCCAGCTACTAGGGAGGCTGAGGTGAGAGAATGGCATGAACCCAGGAGGCGGAGCTTGCAGTGAGCTGAGATCACGCCACTGCACTCCAGCCTGAGCGATAGAGCGAGACTGTGTCTCAAAAAAAAAAAAAAAAAAAAAAAACTTACATTAATTACTCAATTACAAAACACAAACATCAAAAAATATGGTTGCCAACACTAAAAAAAAAATTAATATGTGCCCAGGATAATTCAAAGCACTTTCCATGTATTATCCCATTTAATCTTAAGATTATTCTCATTCTACAGATGAGGAATCTGAGGAAAAGATGGGTTTTTCATAATTTACCCAATGTAACACAGCCAGTAACCAAGAAAGTTAGAATTGGAATCTCAGCAGTGTGACTTTAGGCCTGTCCTCTTAACCTTTATTTATCTTCTATAGGGACTAAACTTAATGCAGAATCAAATGTAAGGACCACATATCAAGAAGCAGGACAGTAGAAGATTGACAAAGTTCTCAAAAAAGAGGGAGTGCTTGAGGGTTGAGGAGACCAGATGAAAATGGTGTCTTAGTCTGATTTGTGCTGCTATAACAGAATGCCTGAGACTGGGTAAAGAATAGATATTTATTTTCTCACACTTCTGGAGGCTGGGAAGTCCTAGATCAAGATGCCAGCAGGTTGGGTTGTCTGGTGAGGGTTGCATTCTCCAGAGAATGTTGGCTGTGTCATCACATAGCAGAAGACAGAAGGGTAAGAGACTGAATGTTTTGTGAAGCCTCTCTTTTATGAGGAACTTAATACCATTACTGAGGGAGCACCCCTCATGGCCTACTCATATTTTAAAGGCCCCACCTCTTAATACTATCACATTGGCAACACCTGAATTTTGAAGGGAACATATTCAAACTGTAGCATTCTGTGTCAGATATACTGCATTTCATCAAATCTAAGATGAAAAGCACCACCAGTAAGTACCATTAAGAAAGGAGAATGCTGCCAGTTTAACTATATTAAAAGTTTACAATATGTTTTCCATTTAGATTTTTATTTTCGACTTACTGGTAGAGCTATCTTAGGCTTATTTCTACATAGATATTTATGATTTATCAGTTGAACATACATAACAATGAAAGCAAAGCTAAGTAGATGTAAGGTAATTCTATAGGACTTTTGTAGGCAGTTTCTTCTGAATCTTTTCAGTTCATGTCCATCTATGGCCCTGTTGTCCTCACAGGTTCTCTGGCCCAGGGAGGCATTGCTAAAGTAGCATTTCAGAGAGCCCCTCTGTCATATCTGGATTTCATCCAAACCTTTCTATGCATTTGTATGCTGGAACTTTCTTGATCTCCCCAGAAGTTGTCTGCAGAAAGTTTTCAGACAGTAACTCATTCTTTTCTCAAATGGCCATCAAATGGTTTCTTGGCTCAAATGTGGGTTGCAGCTCCGCATTTGTGCCACCACGAATGGCAGCCATATTTGTGTGTTTGCACATTGTGGCAACTGTATCAATAGCTGCCAGTCAAAATTGACTATAATTCTCCATCTCCTGTTTTCAACTCTGGTTTCATACATGTTAAATGTGGAAATATGTGCATTCAAATCAATGAAATTACAAGGAAATTTGGACCATCCATTTCATTTTACCAACTGTCCCTTGACTTTGATAATGATATATTAGTCATTTTGCATGTAACTGCCTGAGACTCAGAATAAGAATATGTTTTGATATATTTTGTAGTTGACTCTCTGCTAATATTATTCTCCAGTGGGTCTCTGACATGATTTACCCTGTGGATACACAATACATACTGGTTGTGTTTGGCTTACTGCCATTATTCTGTATTTCATGGAGCTCCCTGGCTCATGGAAAGTCTTTAAATCATTATTTAGATATATTTTATAGAATTTAGCACCTTCCCTCATGGAACAATATCAATTTTTTATTTTATTATTTTAATTTTTAATAATAATGCCTGATTATAGCGTTACCCTTTGCATTACCAATACACACGCCCACTACTGGAAGCAGAGCAGGAGTTTGTTCTCACTGCTGGTTCAGGGCAAGAAATACTATGTTTTCATTAGAATTCTAAGTGGCAGCTCAAAATTTACTATTTGGCCTTTAAATATTAGAATTCTGTTAAAATATTTTAAACTTTTTTTTTTTTTTTTGAGATGGAGTCTTACTCCTGTTGCACAGGCTGGAGTGCAGTGGCACGATCTTGGCTCACTGCAACCTCCACCTCCTGGGTTCAAGCAATTCTCCTTCCTCAGTCTCTTGAGTAGCTGGGATTACAGGCATGCACCACCATGCCGGGCTAATTTTTGTATTTTTAGTAGAGACGGGGTTTCGCCATTTCGGCCAGGCTGGTCTCGAACTCCTGACCTCAGGTGATCCACCTGCCTCGGCCTCAAAGTGCTAGGATTACAGGTGTGAGCCACTGTGCCTGACCAAATATTTTAAAGTTTTAAGATGTTTTCAGGAGCTTTTAGACTTCCATTCCTTTATGATCAGAGTCTGTGTGGTATAGTGGAAAGGCGGTGGGGCTTTGGGACCAGGGAGAAAGTGGCTTCACACTCTTCACTACCAGGTGGCCTTCATTAAAAAATACCAAGTGCTTTCACTAGTCAAGGCAAGTTATGTACAAGTTTCATTCAATCCTTCTAGCAACCCAATAAACAATTGTTGTTACTGATCCATTTTACAGGTGAAGAAGCTAAGGCACAGAGAGTTTAAGTACCTTAGAAAATTAACTTCTGTTATCTGTGATGTCCTTAGATTTATAAAACAGAGACTTGCTATATTAGCTGTAACATGCATAAAGCACACTGCACACATTTGGTGACTGAAAGGGAATCTAATTTTATTACACTGGTTTTTAATTGCTTTTCTCCTCCATTCCCCAAAGAGTATTAAATTGCCCTTTGAAATAGCCTTACAGATTCTAAGAGGAAAATACACTTTTTAGAATTTTAAAACTGGAATAAAAATAACTTTCTATTACACAATTTGATTCTACCTGTTTTGTCTTATGTGATTGATAATCCTCATTTTTTAAAATTAAGAAAACCAGTAGGCAGCTTCATACCAATGCCCAGGATTTCCTACTGCCTGCAAATCTTCTCCTTCATGCCTAAATTGAAGGCATTTGTACTTCACAGTGATGAAAGTCTTTTTTCAGTGGATCTTTGGGTGAGGCAAGCTAACATCATCTATACTTCTGTGAATCAATAACCGTCCTGCTGAATGCATAACTTCTAGTAGTTCTTATCTTTATAAAACTTCCATGTCCACATTAGAAGTATTCCTTTTAGAAAACGTTTGTCATTGCCCCTACCAATACAAAGAAGAGTAATATTTATATACATGTTTAAAACAGAAGTTAATTCAATAATTTGATATGTATAATTAATTAAGGCATAGTTTTGGAGAAACATTACAATAATTGCCTCAAATTTTTGAGCCTGTCTGTCCTCCTTTCTTCTTTCCCTCATTCCTTTCTTTCTTTCTTTTTTTCTCTCTTTCCTTTTTGGAACTGACAACTAAATGAATTGAATATATCTCTTTTAGCCTACAAATCCTATTCATCTGCTTTTATTTTTCTATGCTTTAGTCTCCTTCCAAGTACATTTGAAGAATAAGTAAATATATTTTCTAAAAATCTTGGCACATTTCCTGGTTTTGAAGGCATGAGGAGAGAGTTGGCAAAAAAGTGATTTTTGAATGAAAATAAGTCTATACTTACACTTAAAATCCCCAGAGGCATCATTGATATAAACCAAAATAAGTCTATACTTACACTTAAAATCCCCAGAGGCATCATTGATATAAACCAAAATAGCCATTTTCATAAGGAGAATAGCCAGGTTTTATGTGCTTTTGGTGATAGAGTGTTTTTAAAAAGCCTGTAGCAACTGAATATATATGTAAATCTAGTGTATAGTATTTCCACATCACAAACCATAGCATAACCTAAACCAATAATTGGAAAAGAATAAACCAATGAAAGCTATATTCTAGAATCAGGTACACTATTACAAAAGTTCAGTCTACCAAAATAACAGATCTGTTAAATGCAATTTTCGGAACAAGGCAAAGCTTCTTACTCTGCCATGCAATGGAGAGAAGTCGAAATGCATTTACAAAGCCCACTTCCCAAAGTTATATATAGTAGAGAGAATCAAGAAGGAGAAGAAAGAGCCATGCATTTAGTTTACTGTCCATCAGAAGAGGTTTCTCTCTACTTTATAAATTTTTTGAATCTTGCCTTTGAATTTTTTGACTCTAATTATTAGTTGCTTAAAATTTATTTTGATACCATGCTATTTAGTTGTGTTGTTAGTAGAATGTTCTGTTTCTCTCTCTCATATAATTTACCTGACTTCATAAACAGGAAATAATGTTGAGCAACTAACGTGTCATACCCATTTCCATTCCCACCTCCTTGAAGAAGAGTGATCCTAAGTTACAATAAAAACATTCTCTGACTAATGCTTCTCTCTGTTCACTTTTGTAGATAGTGAGGGAGCTTTAAAATTCACATCAGTTATTAAAAATTCCATGAGAATATGTCTTTATAATAAGGGATGAATTTGTTCTTTTTGTTATTCATAAATAATCCTGAAGGATTATCTAATTGCAGAAGACAATTAATTTTCCCTTTAGTGGTTAAATTGATTATAGTAGACATGGAGAATGATAAATGTCAGTAGGTTGTAGGTCATGTTAGGTACTAAATTGCCTCAAAAACAATTTGGTGTTCATAATCATAGGAAAATATATGGCAGGTGTTAAAAGTTGTTTGTGGGTAATAATCATTTATATTTTATACAGAACATCAAAAGTAATATCTGCGAAGTAAAAAAAAAAACCCAATCTATATTTGTTACAGATGATGAAACACACTGCTTCAAAGGAAAGAAGAGTTAGACATGGGTTTGAATTTCATTCTGCCACCTAAGTCCACGTGGTCTTGGGCAAGTTACCTTGCCTGCCTCAGGATAATATAAATAATTTACCTAGTTCTATGCGTAGTAAATGTTCAGTAGGTGTTAGCTATCATCATCATAATTCATTTACATATTTGACAAATATTAAGACTGTATGATGAACCAAGCCCTGACAAATTCCTAAACAATCCAGTTTGAGAACAACTGATTGAGCAGTATGCCCTGCAGGTACTGCATTGGTCTCTGAGGGAACACAAGGAGGAATGAATAAAGGATTTACCATAAGTAGGAGGAGATAGCCATGCAGAGAACTTAATCTCTATCAAAACAGAGTGGCACCAGTGTCAAATAAATTCCTGATACATGCTTACATACTGGGAAAGTAAAGAGAAGATGTATATAACTGAGATGAACAGTTATATACTGTTTGGTAGGATTTTGATTGAGCATAAAGGGACAAGATTGCAAGGTGTTTTGTGGAAGAAAAGTGATTGGCTAGTGGCTTTGCAGTCTAGGCTGAGGAGAAGAATAAAAGCGAAGATATGCCTGCGATAGTTTGGAAGCAGGCTTTGAATTTTTTTTTTTTTTTTTTGAGACGGAGTCTCACTCTGCAGTGCAGGCTAAAGTGCAGCGGTGTGATCTCAGCTCACTGCAACCTCTCCCTCCCAAGTTCAAGCAATTCTCCTGCCTCAGTTTCTCGTGTAGCTGGGACTACAGGCATATGCCTGGTTAATTTTCATATTTTATAGTAGAGACGGGTTCCACCATGTTGGCCAGGCTGGTCTTGAATTTCTGGCCTCAGGTGATCCACCTGCCTCAGCCTCCAAAAGTGCTGGGATTACAGGCATGAGCCACTGAATCAGGACCCAGCCCTGAATTCTTAAATGTTATACTTGGAAGGCATATTTTATTTTATAGGCTGGGTATTTTCCAACTTTCTTTAGGCTTATGAATGATGCCCAACATATTTTCATGCAACGAATATGTGTGGAATCCTTACTCTGTGCCAGGCACTGTTGTAAATGTTAGAACAAACTAGATTTAACTCCTATCATCATGGAGATTTTCTTTCTAGAGAAATATAGTGTGGGCAATTGAATGCTGGCTACTACTTTCTCCTTCATGCAGGAGGGAGTATCAAAATGCAAGTCCCTCATAATTTGGTTATGATAGGAAGAGTCTGACTCATAACACTGCACACCATGCACAAGATGTTGCTTTAAATACAGTTGTTAGCAGATTGTTAGTGCACTCAAAATCAAGGCCAACTCTTCTGAGTGTCTGGACCCCAGCACTGACAACTGCTGCTCAGGCCTTCCAGGAGGGCAGTAGTGTAACCTGAGAAAGAACCAGAGAATGTTAATGTCAAGGCCAGTCTCAAGTTCCTCTGAACACTACCATTCCACCAGGTCAGGGACAACCTTTTCCTAAACATCCCCTGACACCTCCTACTTACTTGTCAGACCTCCTCTTATGTTATAAAGGCCAAAGACATAGTTCTTTCCATTGTAAATTCACCACTGGGCTTTTCCTCTCTCATTATATCCTACCCCTCTTTGTTTTATTTGCCATTCTCATTTCTGTAATTATATTTGTCTAGACTAGCGCTGTCAAATAGGACTTTCTGTAATGATGGAAATGTTCTATTCTGCGCTGGTCACCGGGGTAGCCCCTAGCTAGCCATGTGTGGACGCTGAGCATGTGCAATGTAGCTAGTGTGACTGAGGACTAGACTTTACAATTTTATTTCATTTTAATTAAATAGTCATGTATGGCCAGTGGTAGCATATTAGCACAGGTCTAGATGTTCATGAAAATGTCCAATTCTGTATTCTATTTCCTTGACAATATATATCTGGTGAATTCTTACATTCAGTTTATCTAGCTTTTAAAGACATAAATTTCTTTTTTGCAGCTAAACTATGATTTTTTTTTTTTTTTAATTCTCACGTAGTTCTAGGAGCAGGAAAGTAGTAGAGAATGTCACTCTTTGTCTACACCTGACCTTGGAGTCATAGCAGCAGCCGGGAAAGAGACGCTATGTTGGGGGTAAAGCTCTGCGGTGGATTTTTATTCTAATCTACCTCTTGACATTCCCTAGCCAAGGAAAAGAGCAGTTTTTTCTATTTTTGTCTCTTTTTCTCTTTTCTCCAAAGAGGCTGCCTAAGGTAAGAACTGCAAGAGGAAAGAGGTAGCTCTGCTTAGATAACAGTGTACTTTAAACTGTGATGTGATCCCTCCTCACTGCTTCCTGTTGCTAATGGATGTGGGGCCAAGGAGAAGGAGCAGACATATATGGCTTGGCAGGTGACTCCATGCATGGCACCATTCATTCCTAAATCATGTGCAAGAGAAAGAATACATTTGTAGGGCAAGGGGGATAATGGGCTCCCTTTTGGGCATGTTGAGTTTGAGGTCTTTATGTTGAGATATGTCCTTGGAAGTTACCTATATGTGTGCATCTCTGGAGAAAGATCTGTTCTGGAGATGAATGTTGGGCCAGGGTCATTGGTATATGCTAATTAAACCACAGAAAAGGATAAGATGGCCCAGGGACAGCGGGAAGAGTGAGGAGGAGTGATGAAACATAGCCAGAGCACCAACATTGAAGTGATAGATGGAGGAACAGGAAGGAGCTTTGAACCAGGTAGGAGGGCAAAAACCAAGAGAAGGCAGTCACCGAGGATGAAAGGGGAGACAAGTCCAAGATAAGGAATGTTCAACAATGCCACCTGCTGTGGGACTGTCAAGGTAATGGAAGGACTGTAAAGTATCCATTAGGTTGAGCCCTATGACGTATAAATCAGAGACCTCAGTGAGAACGGTGTCAGAACAGGTGACAAGGGTTCGAAGGATGGGTGGAAGGTGAGGAAACAAAGATAAAAAGTATAGAGAGCTTAAATATTTGGCTGTGAAGAGAGGGAGCTGGAATAGCTATACCTGGTGGGGCAGGAGGATGAGAGGTGGGTGGAGAGTTTGTTTTGAAAGTAGATTAGAGTATGTTTAAATACTGGTGGCAAAAAGAGGGGTTGGTAGACAGTGGATAAAGACACAGAAGGGAATGAGATCATTAAGGAGCCAGCCCTTGAAAAGGGAGGAGGTTGGGGTCTAGAGAACAGGTGATGAGAGACACATTGACCTAGGCAGAGAGAGGGATGACTTTCAGTTTAAGATGGAAAGGATGGGCTGGACACAGTGGCTTACACCTGTAATCCCAGCACTTTGGGAGGCCGAGGTGGGTGGATCATCTGAGGTCAGAAGTTCGAGACCAGGCTGACCAACATGGTGAAACCCTGTCTCTACTAAAAATACAAAAATTAGCTGGGCATGGTGGTGCGCACCTGTAATCCCAGCTACTTGGCTACCTGGGAGGCTGAGGCAGGAGAATCACTTGAACCCAGGAGGTGGAGGTTGCAATGAGCTGAGATCCGCACCCCCCCCCTCACCAAAAAAAAAAGGAAAGGATGGGTGTGGCTGCAGATAAGTTAATAGGCTCAGGAGATGGTGGTTGAGAGAGGTCCTGTCTGTGTGCCGGCTTTGCCAAAACTAATTTTATGCCTAAGAGTCTATATATTCCTCAAGTGACTTTTATGTTTGAATGGAGCTAATGTAAACGTTCTCATAAAAAGCATCCCAGTCCAAGTGAGTTGTGCATTTGAAGTTGGCATGGGGCTTTAGGAAAGCCAACTTGTCCAGTCTCATCTGCAGAAGGACTTCTTAGCAGCAGTCAGTTTTGAAGCTCTAAAGTGAAGGGGAGCTTTAGGTATTTCCCCTTGACTAAAGTAAAAGCCAGAATCAAGCACAATACTTGTTTTGGCTTTTTCTCTCTGTCGTTTCTATTGGAAGTGCATGATTCTAATTTTGAAAACTCTATAAAAACGTGTCCTGGAATGCCTAAGGTGCAGAGCCCTAAGCAGAGAGTGAGGCTTGGGGTTGGGTCAGCACTGTGTTCATTGGTCAGCAGCACTTGTTTGTGAGGACGGTGGGGGCTGTAACATGTGCCTACCACAGTGTACAGCTCAGACGTGACCTTTGCAGGTCCTAGAAAACACATGTGTTTCAGGCACGTGGAGTGTGTTGGGATCTGGGTGGCATCAGTGTCTGAGAAAACCTTGTTATGCAAAATGAAAATATAAATAAACATTAAAAGACTTAAAGATTTCTTAAAGCAACATACCCTTTCATTAAATAAAAACAGGACATATAAAATCCATATCTAGTTTTACACGTAGACATTTCATTCCGTGAATATCTCTCTAACATGAAACTGAGCAGCTGTTTCTCCAGATGCCACATCAGGGCTCTGAAGGGAATTGTTGCTAAATCCAATACCATAGTTAGCTAGATATCGAAAGAAATGCTACAAGATGTATCTGATCTAATCAGTAAGCCTCAATGAACTAAAATTTAAACACACAGCATGGAATTAATGTGAGAATTTGGATTACATTCTAAATAAGTGGAATGTAATTGCTAGGCCTTTGAGCGTACCACATTCTAATTTTTATTATTTAAAACGTATTAAGGATCCATCACAAGAAACCCTCTTTGTTTTTTCTACAATCAGTTGTCATTGTGGCAGCCAATTGTTTTGAGAGAGAAAGTACAACATTATTATTTATGAGAAAGAGCTGACACACACAATCCATATATTTAGCTGACTCTAATATGCCTGGACCAGCATATTAAATTACATAGATAACTACTTGGAAGATAGATCTAGAAGGTTACAGGTAATTTTTAATGCAGGAACCATCAGCCCTGTACTGAAATGAGAAAACACTCATCAACTACTTTATAACCTGTTGCCATTCTGCCCCATAGAATGGTAAAATGAACAGCGGGAGAAATTTATGCTCCAGGTCTGTTGGTCTAGAATGAGTGACCTGATAAAAGGGAAAAAAGTGGAATTTTCAAACACACACACACACACACACACACACACACACACACACACACACACAAAATGGCTATTTACCTTGAAGAAATTTATTAGTAAAAACAACTAGTCAATCCTCTTTGACAAATAAATGATAAAGTTCTTGAGTATCTTTCCATTTCTAAAACAAGTATAAATAAAAATGTTCATTTATATTGCCAAGTTTAAGAAAGACTTTAAAATACTCTGAAGTACTTCAGAGCATATGATTTTAGAAAAAAATGTATATATAGTCTACACATCTAGGAAAAATACTAGAAAGTCAAATGGCAGTGTTAACAATTCCTATCTCTGATTGGTGTGACTATAGGCATTTTTATTATTTTTCCTTTATTAGTGAATATCAGCATTGAGCATGTATTACTTCCATACATTAATATATTATTAATATAACCCACTAAACAAGTAGCACCCTAAGCATTTTGTAGACTGTGATGGGAGGTTCATAAACATCATTCAGATGATGTTAACCAAGCACTTGCTTTTGTTTGTCAAAGAACTATCTTTTGCCTTTATCTTGTATTATATTGATAAGGAAATTCTTTAATCTTTGTGATTTGATCTACTGCTTCTGTCACTCTTTGCCATGGATGCTTCTTATCCTCACGCCAAAGACCACAGCATCGGAGTACTGGACAGTGGCCACTTAGCCTGCAGCTGGCTCAGCCCATGTCCTCCCCCAGCTTCCCAAAGGCCTGGACTAGCCAGGGCTGCCCTGGCCTCACCACCATTGCCTTGGCCAGTTCCTAGCCCATAGTCCTTATTATCAGCTAATGAGGATCCGAGACAGTGCCAGCTGTAGGTGGCATTTGTTCATCTGATTCACACGGCATTTTATCAATGATGAATTAATAGGTGCATTACAATTATATACATATTTTGTTAGTGTAATATGCCTTCTTAGAATAAATAAATGAGGGTATGTATTGTCCTTTAGAGAGTTTCAGACCACTAACTAGATTAGCTCTGAAAGTTAGCAAAATATAACATGTGTGTTATCCATGGCAAATATGTTACCAGCTGTAAAACCTTTATTAGAAAATATGACAGAAAGGAAAGAAGGCACATGAGAGAAAAATCTGTTGATTTTGCAAAAGTAGCTGCTGGTAAAAATAGATGTTACAAACCAATGGTCCTTAATACTTCAGGATGTCTAAATGTATGAGTATACTAGAAGCATTTGGAGGATGGGAGAGAGCTCTTCTATAAATTGTACCCACTCATGTTGACTCTATGTGCTTTGTCCCCAACCTCCACTAAATGTCTCACCCACTTCCATGAGCCACTCTTACTTACGAGAGGTGTGTCGGGGCAGGCGAAAGATCGAGACCCATTAATAGTGACATAAGAATCTGGAGAATATCATGGCGCTTAGATGGAGGATCTGTTCTGGAGAGGAGTGGAAGCGAGTGGAGGATTTTTAAACATTGACAAGTTCAAGTGAAAAGTTATAGAGATAACTCCAAATGCCACTGTAACTATTATCAGAGGGAATGGAGACAGGAAAGGATGAGGCCAGTGACATTACAGCATGAACCCCTTCCAACAGGTTTAGTCAGAAAACATTTCCCCAAAGTCAATAACTGATCTCACCAAACAGAGTAAGAGTTTGCTCTTAAGAGCTGTGATGGGCTCAGTACTGACTCTTACGAACTCTATGTAATGGGCAAGAACTTAGTAATGGGAAGGCACCAGAGGACTCCTGTTTAGAAGGTGCATTAACTCTCTTGGGCCACTAGGAATTTATTTAATAAATTGCTATTCTAGCATAGGAAATCACCCCTTCATGGCCTGAGAAAAAAGTGTTCCATAGAGTAGCAATTTACTCCCCTCTTGGCAGGAGGAACAAGCCCCATATACAATATTAAAAACCAGCCATTTCTTCATCATTTAAAAAAGAATTCTGAGTTTTGGTCTTTAATTACTTGCATACAAATTCTATTTCATGGATTTCTAAAGAACTTTGGTTTTCTTAAGACCTCATGCCATTTCACTTTTGAGAGAGAGAATATATATATACATTCACACCGTGAAGGCTAAAAACAGCTGGTGAAAAAGTAAAAATTCAGTGTTGACATAAATCCTGTTGAAAGCATCTCAAAAAAGATAAAGGTTGTAATTTAAATAAAAGTTTCTTCATGTCGCAGTTCAGAGCAACATTGTCATGACAGAAAAAAATGGGTCACATCAAAGAATAAGGGGGTGAGTTTTAGTGGGGAGCTGAGATAGCAGTCTTCCTCAAGGATGGCCATTGTAGGGCGCCATGATTAATTAAGGTATCTGCCAGTCATCTGGGCTTCAATCATCACTTTGGAAAGGGCAGAAAGCCCCAATATTTACATAGGGATCATACGCTCATATTCACAGTGCTGCTGCTGCTTCTCTTGGCAGCCTGTGACTTGCTGGCAAAATGTCTTCAATTATGGGCAAGCTGCCTAGTCTCATATCATCACAAACCAATTTGTCAGGGTGTGTGTATTTGGAAAGCTCTGGAAACAGAAATATTTTACTTATTTTAAGAGACTGGGGAGAAACCCTAGTACACATACATTCAAAAAATACCAAGTCTTACGAAATTTTACCCTTAGATAAACATGCTTGTGCCCTCCACAAGGGAAAAAAAGTAGAAATATCTATGTTGATGTTCATGTGAAACAGCTCTATGGATATTTACGGAGAAATTGTGGAATGGAGAGGCTAAAATCTCTCCACCTCGACTCCACATTTAAACTAATCAACGTTACCACGGTTTTTCTTTAAATAAGTCCATATTGTCTAGATATTTTTAATCACTATTTCTTCAATACTCTGTGATAATTGTGGGAGTTAAAGTATTAGATATAATAATTTATATTTTAAATAACAAAAAGATATAAATAATATAAAGATAAATAAATGACACATGGGATATGGAAAAGTGCCTACGGTAGCCAAAATAAAATAAAGTAAAAGACAATTACTGAAATAAAACTCCAAATGAGGAAATCTATTAGCATTCTTCCAGTTTTCTTTCTTCTCACTTTTCTCTTTCTCTGATATGTTATAAAATAAAATTTCAGAATTATGAGAACTAATAAACAATTATTTGTACATAAATTATATTAACACTAATTCCATTGTTCCTCATCTACAGTTTTAGATATGATATTTTAAGCTTTGAAAAATATCTGCTTGCTTGCAGAGTTGATTGTACAGTGAATATCAACAAAATGAATGTTATTTTCCTGTTAGATTTAGTTTTGGGGTTTGAGTATTTATTTATTTGTGTGTTTACTTGTTTAATTCATATCTTTCCTGCTTGATTGTAAGTTTCCAGAGGGTAAGGACCATGTCTTTCTCATCACTATATTCTCAGCACCTAGGGCAATTGTAATTCCTGCTAAAAATATTTTTTCAATGACTATTTTTGTTTGTTTGTTTGTTTTTTGCTTTTTGAGATGGAGTTTCACGCTGTTGTCCAGGCTGGGGTACAGTGACGTGATGGCTGCTCACTGCAACCTCTGTCTCCCAGGTTCAAGTGGTTCTCCTATCTCAGCCTCCCCAGTAGCTGGGATTATAGGCACGTGCCACTATGCCGGCTAATTTTTGTATTTTTAGTAGAGATGGGATTTCATCATGACAGCCAGGCTGGTCTCAAACTCCTGACCTCAAGTGATCCGCCTGCCTTGATCTCCCAATGTGCTGGCATTACAGGCATGAGCCACTGCTCCCGGCCCTTTTCAATGACTATTGATGCTGTTCTAGAAAAATATCATCTGGTATAAAAAATTGAAAATTTTGTAAAATAGATAATTTCAGTTGAGAGATCATCTACTCCCATGTTATAATGGCTATATTAATATGCCAACAGGGATATGCTTTTCTGGCTGGTGAATTTACTATAGAGTTACTTTTTCTCCTGCAGCAGTTTCAAGACTTGGTAGGACTTTTCCTCTTCTGGGCTCTCCCTTTGACTGTTTGACGTAGTTTGTTCTTCCCAGTCTACCAGAGCAATCACTTATTTTGTTAAGTTCCTAGAACTTAACCTCCTTTCTCTATTTCATGTCTAAGTTTATAATAACAAATAGAGCTGAACTGTGAGGATTTATTTTTCTGAAGTATGTTCTACAACTTGGAAACTTTCAGTGTTTGAAGCTTTGCATTTTTCAAAATATGTCATGGATCTACTGTTTCAACTTTTTAAATTTAGCTCTCTATACATAGATTTCTTCGAAGGAGATATGTGTGTGCTTCTAGGGTTTATAAATGAAAGCAAATAAATTAAGGGGAAACAAGCAATAATGTCAGGCAGTTGAAGGCTAAGGAACAAAGTCCAGGGTACAGTCACTTAAATCTCCCTCATTCATTCTCAAAAGGAGTCATTATAAGCTAATTAACAAATCTCGGTGGGAACTTGAAACATAGATACATATCTTAATTTGTTTTCAAATAGTTTAATTAAATGCACAATATGAATAATATTGGCCATTTTTTTTTCCTTTACTTTGTTGGTTTTTTTTTTTTTTGAGACGGAGTCTCGCTCTGTCACCCAGGCTGGAGTGCAGTGGCATGATCTTAGCTCACTGCAACCTCCGCCTCCCAGGTTCAAGCGATTCTCCTGCCTCAGCCTCCCAAGTAGTAGTCCCAATTAGGGACTACAGACGCACACCACCGTGCCCAGCTAATTTTTTTGCATTTTTAATAGAGACAGGGTCTCATCATGTTGGCCAGGCTGGTCTCAAACTCTTGGCCTCGGGTGATCTGCCTGCCTCAGCCTCCCAAAGTGCAGAGATTACAGGCATGAGCCACCACGCCCAGCCTGTCCAGTTTCAATGAATCATTTCAGTTCCCCAAATAAAATGTGTTTTTTTTTACTCTGTGATGCAATTTTGAAATAGCTTTCGGAAGATCACTACTATAACAGTTTGCTTATCAAGACGTTATACCAGGCTTACTTATTATAAGGATCACTTAACTTACGGAAACTGGTATTGGGTTGTTTTCCCCATCCATCTTTTTACTAATTTTCGATTCATGTATTGAGTACTCAAGTACTCAGTACTTTAATTCGTGAAATACGGTTATGATTTCATGTTACAGACAGCCTTGCTGGGGGACTATACCTTCTGGTTTATGCCTGTGGTCCTGGCATTATTATTATGAGATGAGGTCTTGCTCTGTCGCCGAGGCTGGCGTGCAGTGGCACAATTGGAGTTCACTGCAGCCTTGGCCTCCTGGGCTCAAGTGATCCTCCTGCCTCAGCCTCCCCAGTAGCTGGGACTACCACATACCACCATACCCAGCCAATTTTTAAAAATTGTTCTTGTAGAGACAGGATCTCACTATGTTGCCCAGGCTGGTCTCAAACTCCTAGGCTCAAGCAATCCTCCTGCCTTGGCCTCCCAAAGTGCTGGGATTACAGGTGTGAGCCACCATGTCCTACCTGGCATTATTATTTTAACAATGCCCGTTTTCACTTTCAAAAGTTTAGACAGTAATTTATATGTTAGTCCATCTATAGGGACTTTTAAAACACCCTCCACATATTTTCCCCACTTCTCTCCACCTCTGATTCTCACAGACCAATCCTGTCTTTCTCAAATGTGCCACAGAGACAAATCTAGCTTAGCCATTATGAAGCATAAAGGATTAGGAGTTGGAGTCAGACTACCTGGGTCCAAATCCCAGCTCAGCCATTTTCTGTCTTTGTGATCCTGAGCAGGCTAGCCAGCCTCCCCAAGCCTCGGCATCCTCATCTGAGCGTGGGGGAATGGTAGTAGCACTTCTTAGAAAGGCAGTAAAATATAGCAGGTACCAACCTAGACTTTCATATCCAACTGCATGGGTATGAATCCACCATAACTTAAGGCTGTGACAGCAGTAAACACATTGATAAATATAGTCTTAAAATATAGCTTGGCACATAAAAAGTGCTTAGCATATGTTAGCAATGGTTATTAGTGCTCTGAGGATTAAATATAGTATAAATGTGATGCCTAACACATAGTCAGCACTTACTTCATGAAATCCAATAATGTCACTGGATACTTACCTGGAATGTCTCTGGTTTCTATCCCTGCCTAATCCCAGCAATAATGTATTCTTCACAGATATTCTAAATACGTGTATACATTTGTATGTGCATAGGCCCGGAATTAGAAACTCTGAGCAGATACTGCTTTATCTCTCCAAATAGACTGTTCAGGGCTGCCAAATTGCAGTTAAAAATCTAGCAAAATGCCAGCACATTTCAAATAAGATGCAAATATGAAATTCACTTACTCTTAAAGGGTATACAAAGGCTTTGCTAAATTAGAAATGCAGAGAAGGGAGGTTTATTTATCCTGTTTATTTGAAGTGAGAGCCAGAATCATGATGGTTTAACAGTCCTACATATTTCCTTGGGTTTTTGCAGGAGAGAGAGATTGTATTTATCTCTTAAAGGCCCATACCTATCTCCACAAAGGAACTAGGAGTAATTTTATTTATTTAATGTTTCTCAAAGAAACCCGTGATAGCTGGGTCTGTGTTTTTCTCATTTAAAAATCCACCTACATAGCATAGTGTTTAGCTCATTGTATGCCCTCAGTAATGGTTATTTGTTTGTTTGTTTTTTGAAACAGAGTCTTGCTTATTGCCCAGACTGGAGTGCAGTGGCATGATCTCAGCTCACTGCAACCTCCGTCTCCTGGGCTCAAGCAATCCTCCCACCTCGGCCTCCTGAGTAGCTGGGATTACAGGCACGCACTGCCATGCCTGGTTAATTTTTGTACTTTTTGTAGAGACAGGGTTTCATCATGTTGCCTAGGCTGGTCTCGAACTCCTGAGTTCAAGTGATCTGCCCGCCTCAGCCTCCCAGTGCTGGGATTACAAGTGTGAGCCACTGCGCCTGGCCTCAGTAACTGTTTAATATACCAAGACTAGATGAATGATTAGCTTCTTTATTGGAAATAATACTGCTTTGGTAAGGAGAATGCTTTCTCAGAAATGATTTTCACCTAGAAAAATCTAATGGTTACCTACTGGTATCTGTTTTCCTGTAAGAAGTAACTAAATGGTAATAAATTGTTTTATTTTTAAAATGTGGTCAAGGACTTAAGATTATTTTGACATTGGATGTTATTTATCTTTGTTTAAATGTATTCAAGGTTAAAATGAAATGAACCTTATAACTTTATGTGACTTTTTCTCCTGGGTGTATTAGTGCTATTCTTCGAGGTGTTTTAAAAAGCTGTTAAACAATGTAAAACCACGGAGACAATAGATGGAAAAAATTACTTATCTAAGACAGACTTTTACCCATATTGTTTCCATAAGAGCATCAATTTATGGAAAAAAAAAACCAAGATGGGGAAAAGGTCAACAGAGCAACTACCTCTCTTAAAATCAACCATTTCACAGAATGCTCATATTGATAAGAAAAGCACTTCACTCTTCAACCATGATGGTTTCAGTGTATAACTCAAAGGAGGTGTAACTCCAGTGGCATATAAAGCTGCTTCAGAGCGTGCACCACCTGATTGTCCTTGTATCCCTCACGTGCCCAGCACGGGACCCTGCACCTGCTGGCGCTCAGGGAGTGTTCGCTGAATTAAAGATGGTCGCCGCACTCGGGAGGGGTCGGCCACTGTTGGATGTGTCAGTTTTCTTTCTTTCTTCCCACTTACATACTAAGAACAGAGTTCACTAATGTGAAATCTGCTTGACCTGCTGGAGTATGTGACACTTTATGCATAGTTTTAAACATTTGCTTATGACCAGCTTACATCTTATGGCTTGCACTATAAGGATGGGCATTCTAGCACAAAACCAATTCAGTCATACATCTGGTAAAAGGCTGTTCAGTTTTCCATGGAAATGGGGATTTTATTCATTTAGAAATAGGGGATTTTCACTAATTTGAAAAAACTAAGGATATAAAGATGTCTGTGGCATTTTTGGAGAATGACTGAAGCTGTGACAAGCATATAGCATCTACATTTACAGGCCACCCTGACCCCCAGGGAAGCACCTCCTTCAGGTGCTTCCCCAGAGCCTTCTCAGAGTTCCTGTGCCACCTCTGAGAAGGGCTCAGGAGGCGGTTTCCCTCAGCAAGCAGCTCTTCTGTCTCTAGAAGTCTCCCCAGTTTTTCTAGCCTGGTGGGTAAGATAGCCACGGGAGCATTAGGAAAAACAGATCAGAGTTAGTGCTGGAAAGTAGTAGAGAATTTTGCTCTCTCCTGAGGCCCTAACATGCCTTATCCTTTATGTTCAAGGAGATGGGCTCAAGCGATCCTCCAGCCTCAGCTTCCTGAGTAGATGGGACTACAGACACGTACCACCACACCCAGGCAATGTTTTTATTTTTATTTTTCTGTAGACAGGATCTCACTATGTTGCCCAGGTTGGTCTCGAACTGCTAGGCTCCAGCGATCCTCCTGCCTAAACAGGTATTTTCCTAAACAAAGACCTACCTTTTCTCCTATGAATTGTTCCACTCCCCTAGTGGCTGCAGAAGGTTTCTCTCCCACCATAGAAATGAAGAGGCAGCTAGAATGAAGTAGCGTCAGTCCAGGGAAAGAGGTGGGTGTGGGCTGCCATGGGAGTGCGGGAGAGGCACTTCACGTGGTCGCAGATATTCAGGGATGGCTCCCAGAGGAAGAGGGGCATCTTGGTTAAGCAGCCAGCACATCCCAACACAAGAAATTGGCTCCTGTGGATTTAAAGAGTGAACATAATTTAAAGAATGACATCCAAATACATAAAGCTCTACTCAATTCAGATAGACTCTATGCTCCTAAAAGCCTAGGTTCATGTGTTAATAACACCCAGCAACTAGATGATGGTGATGATGATGAACATGTTCGCTCTGAAGGATTGGGCAAGATGCTTAGCATTTCTATGCCTCAGTCTGCTCTTCTGTAAAACAGGTAATAATACCCATGTTGAAAGGATGCATGGAGAATGTGTGAGAGAACATATGTTAAGTGTCCAGCCTGGGATCCGACATGGAGTAGGATTTATAGATGGTTAGCACAGCTATTACCAACATTCTTTTTTCTTACACTATATTCAGGATCTATAACATTCATCCACCATTGAGATCTTGAACCTCCTTAAGCCAGAGATCGCTCCTAGACTTTTGGAGCTAGAAGAGACTTCAGGATCATGTAGTCTAGGTGTTTGATTTTTTTAACAGCTATGTGGTAGAGTCCTGGGATACTGCAGAGGTAATTAAGGTTGTGAGGGATTGGGTTTGGATTCATGTGTTGGGGAAATTGTGTGGTAGAGGGAAGCGGCTTTATTCGATCTGGCCAGAAGTTAGTGGCTGGGACTGGAATCCAGCACTCATGCATTTGCTCATTTATTCACTCATTTATTCATTTTACTGAACATTAAGATCTTACTCTGTATCATGCACTAGGAAAATAAACGGCTTTATAGTCCCTAGCAAATTAGACCTGTCTCCCTATCCTAACAGAGCTGAGAGTCTAGTAGGGAGACAGACAACATACAAGTAAATATCCAAGTAAATGTATGATAAATGTATCATCAATACGCTGAAGCAAAAGGAGAGGGAGGCTAAGGGGAAGGGGCAAGAAACCTACTTTAGATTAAGGAACCAAGAAAGGCCATCTGTTCAAAAAGTCACCGATTTAATAGAGCTTATAGAAGTGCCATAAAATGTTTGGTCAATAAATTTGGTATATTCTTTATAGTGAATGTGTTGGAAATAGTAACCAATGCCCCAGCTGTGTATTGAAGTGTTAGTATTAGTCACTTGCAATTGCCTCAATGCAGCGTTTTTCAAGCTGCCTTCATCTGAAGGTTTTTCAAAGAGTGACATAACTTGAACACAGATTTCTAAATGATTAAAACTGCAAAAGCATGCATCAAAGTTAGACTCTGCTGTGCTCGCTTCTCCACAGTCATGTCTTGAATTTGCTTTCCTTCTCCACATCTGAAGGCTTAGAGGACACACCCATTGTAGGAGCTCTATGACTCTTTTGCAGACTCATCCCCATGAAAGTAAAATAAAAAAGCAACAGGCAGCCGGGCACGGTGGCCACACCTGTAATCCCAGCATTTTGGGAGGCCAAGGTGGGCAGATCACCTGAGGTCAGGAGTTTGAGACCACCCTGGCCAACATGGTGAAACCCCGTCTGTACTAAAAATACAAAAATTAGCCTGGCTTGGTGTGCAGGTGCCTGTAATCCCAGCTACTCAGGAGGCTGAGGCAGGAGAATCGCTTGAACCTGGGAGATGGAGGTTGCACTGAGCTGATCTCACGCCACTGCACTCCAGCCTGGGTGACAGAGTGAGACTTGGTCTCAAAAAAAAAAAAAAAAAGCAATGGGAGTAAAAGAATAAAGTGCAACAATGAGCACTTCCATTTCCTAGTCTGAAGTAGACCATTTGTGAATTGTCAATAGCTGAGCACTTTGATCCCTTTTTCCCTCTCCTTTGCTCATCTCTCGCTCATTTGCTTGCTAAGATGTGATCAGAGTTAGGTAAGAGCAGAATGTGGAGAATGCAATAGTCTCTATTCCTTTTTGTTAACAGCTGTTGTAAAAGGTTTTGGGAGCAGAGAAGATTGAAGGTAAAATGAGACTATAACTAAGTTCACGGATAATGTCATTGATTTTAATCATGCCAAGTTCTGAGTAGCAGACATAATTGAGACGGAGTTTGTTCTACAAGTTTTTATATAATCCATTATATTACAAAGGCAGGTATTGGTAAATTGCTGTTTCCACTTTAAAGTCTATTATTAAACAGATATAATAGAGTTATGATGACAGCAGTTTCCTTTTAGTAGTCAAAGGGGAAAGACAGACAGGAGGATGGAGCAGGGGGAAGTTCAGGGCCCATTCAAACTACAGTTTTACTCGGGGAAGATAACTGTAAACGTGCTTCACTAACAGTCAATCAGAAATGCTCACCAACCAGGCATCTCTCAGAAATTTGGCCATATGAAGAAAATTGGGGTCCAACCTGATGGTCTTCACGTAATTCAAGAGGTTGAAGTAGCCTCTGAAGCCTCATAGGAAGACTGAAGTAACTTCAGTATCATTTTATTAACCATTTGTATATTCTTTCCTCAGAAGTTGGTGATGCCTGCATCTTGAAATATGACAGTTCTGTTTACCAGAATTTTTATTCAACTAGTACATCCCTTTTCTAACCCCAGGTGGAAAATATAACTTATCCTACTTGACTAAAACTACAGATGAAAAACTTGCTGAAGCTATTAATTTTATGTGTTAGAATAAGTTTCATATACTATCTTAGTACTTGCTGTACCTGTTAAGACCACACTGCAAAATATAACGTCTTGAGAGTTGCTCTAGCTCAGAGATTCATGTCGCCTTGAGCAGCTCCTTAAAAAATGCCTGATACATTTGGAATGTTTGCACAAATTATGAGATCTATTTTTCAGAATAATGACAATAATAAGCATTGCTTTATTCACACCATGCAAAAAGCTTTATATGCAACATATTACTTAATAGTCACATCAAGCTATGAGAGTACTCTTATTTACACCATTAGTTTGAAACTTAGAATAACTTTCCCAACAGTTAGCCAGTAGAGCCCAGATTTTAATTATAACTTGGCTCTTCAACCCAGTCTTTGGTGAACCGCTATTATTAAGCCACTAGAATAAATGTGCCCTGGACTATCCCCACCCCCTACTCTATTTTTAGTAGTGACTAAACTACCTTTTTTTTTTTTTTTTTGAGACAGAGTCTTGCTCTGTCACCCAGGCTGGAGTGCAGTGGTGCCATCTCGGCTCACTGCAACCTCCACCTCCTAGGCTCAAAAGATTCTCCTGCCTCAGCCTCCTGAGTATCTGGGACTACAGGTGCCCACCACCACACCCAGCTAATTTTTGTATTTTTAGTAGAGACAATGTTTCACCATGTTGGCCAGGAGGGTCTCGATCTCCTGACCTCATGATCTACCTGCCTCTGCCTCCCAAAGTGCTGGGATTACAGGCGTGAGCCACTGTACCCAGTCTAAACTACTATTTTTTTAATTAGTAGCCAAGCCATCCATATTCCTCATGTTTCAATTTTCTTACCTGGAGAATAGTGATAACAGGGGCCCTATATACAGCTCCGTATTAGTATTACTCTTATTATTAGGATGTACATGAATGTGGGATAGACTTTTAGCAGCATAGATTGTGCTAGCCAGGGATATCAATGTAAAATATGTTTGGAATACATGCTGATTACATGATGAGTTTAGCTGTAATCCCTTCTATGTTTGTCAGTTTCCCTGTTAAGTAAGAAACTCAAGGCCATGGAAAAGTAACTGAAAATTGGCTGGAAAACCAGTTTATTTAACGATTTCTTTTGTCCTCATTTGCTTTCTCCTCTTTGCCAGGATTCTGTGTTTGTTGATTCTTTCTCCATTTCTTTAAATGACTCCTGTAATTTTTCAAGCAATATATCATAGTATAGATGGGTTATCGGCTGATGACTGTCTTTGCTTCAGTGCCTTCGATACTGTAAACTTTCTTATAAAATATTCTCAAGTATTAAACTTAGTATGATTTTTAAACATTGATTTAAAAGTAATTTTCAGTTGCATATTTATTAGACCTATTCGTCTGTGGTTATGGCCATAATTGCTATTCTGGCCAAATTTTGGTTTGTGTGTATATATGAATTATAATGGAGACTAATGTTCATTCTCTACGAATATATTTTTCAGAGAAAATGGGATTATCATTTGCTGTAAGACTGTCATGTTAATAATTCAATTTGAATAATGAGTTATTAGCACTCCAGTATTTCTCTTTCCCCAATTATTAATGAGCTGTTACCAAAAACTCTATAAAACTATGAGAATGATAAACATCACTTAGATTTACTCTAGCCACACTTCATAAACAATATTTCTTTTACAGTTATTTTTTTAAAATTTACTTAACAAACCTGCCCATTCACTAACATTTGTACACATCTGCTTCATTGGTTAGATAGGTGTTGTGGAAGAAGGGTCTATGACTGGTTTGATTCTATTTGGAAAAATGCCATGTGGACCAGTTACACCAGCTGATGGTGATGTTTCTTTACATTTATTCAGAACCTTCCCATTTCAGAGGAAATGGGTTACTTTTGGGGGCCATGTGCTTTAAGTTTCAGATAAATGTCATTTGAGGACTTTTCTCTCATGCCTTAAGTCCTTATGGTTCTGGGTTATGGTGGGAATGTGGGGAGCGGACATCCAGCTGAGGAATCACCTGGATTCATGATAGCATGGGATGCCATGGTCTAGTTAGCCAGCGAATATTTTAGAAGGATATTTATCATACAGACGGATCTTTAGAAAAATCACCATTTTCTCAACTGTAAGGCTGATGATTTTTAGGATTAATTAGTAGGGTTATTAATCCAAACAATTAAATTCTCTCCTAAGAGTACAGCTGTCTGATTAATTAATCTATTAATTAATCAGTGGCTTCTCCAGATGTCTGTTGAGATACTGTCCCTTGAGCACTGCTGAGATGTGTTTTCAGACCATGAATTAATCCCTTTCACTTATTCAACTCTACAGTAAAAGGAGACTATTTATTAAAAGAGCCCAGTTGTGGGTTTGCTGCAAGCAAAAATCTATTTGTAATTACTTCAGGTTATCCTTCTCACTCACGTATGTGACATACTTCTCTGTCGTGAATTAATAACATTTGATAAAATCTTAATAGCTTTTTAGATGTATTTCCTCTCACCCTACCGGAAACTGTACTTACAAAATTAAACATTGCAGTTGAAAAGAGAAGAGTCGTCACATTCTAAAACATGATTTATTTATTTCAATAAAGCAAGAAAATTATACCAGTAATTCTAGTCATATAAATTTCATGATCTCTTCAAGAGCCATTGTTTTCCAAGGCAAAACTTTATGTTGCAACCAGTTTTTTCCTGACTCTTGCTTCAAACTCACGTGAGCCCCAGTTTCCCTGAACAGTCCTTTTGTGGCTGTAGCTAGGAATCACCAGGGAGTCATGATCCAGTAGCTTACAGGGTGACTTCTTCCTCTGGGCATGACTGACCCATCCTGTCCTCTGGTCACCTAGATACTGCCCAGATAGAACCACCCTGCAGGCCAGGTCACTCAGAGCACCCCAGCCCTGCACAGCTGCTCCTTCGGATGGCTCCCTCCTTCCTGGTGCCATGCTACTTTGGCTGGATTATGCAGGCCCTCCAGGCATTATCACCGCACCATTGATGCAGTGGAGTCCTGGAGCTGACAAAGTTGCCAGGTATTCTTTTTTCTTTTCTTTTCTTTTTTTTCCTTTACCAATTATTTTATTTTGTTTTATTTTTGAGGCAAGGTCTGGCTCTATTGCCCGAGCTGGATTTCAATGGTGTGATCATGGCTCACTGCAACCTCTGCCTCCTGGGTTCAAGCAATCTTCCCACCAGAGCCCCCCAAGTAGCTGGGACTACACGTGTACACCACCACACCTGGCTAATTTTTGTATTTTTTGTAGAGACAGAGTTGCACCATGTTTCCCAGCTGGTCTCCAACTCCTGAGCTCAAGTGACATGCCCGCTTCACCCTCTCAAAATGTTGGGATTACAGGCATGAGCCACTGTGGCTAGCATATTCTTTTTAAAATGAAAAAGCATGGTTCTCTTTCCCCTGCTTTTTTGGCAGCAATATAGTACAGCAGAAAACAATATAGATTTTTGAATCAGAAAGCCCTGGGTTTGAGGCATTCATCTACCCTGTGTCTACATAGGTTAAAAAGTGGATAATCTTGATGATGCTGACTTCACAGGTAGCCGTGAGAAATTGCACTGGGAAGACTGAATAGAATCCAGACATCTCGTTCTCCTCTTTCTGGAATCCAGCCCTTGAATCCCCTGCAGAGTTAAGAACATCCTCTTCTGTACATCTGACATGTGCGTGCATTCATTCATTCATCAATCTGCACCTACTGTGTATCTATTATTAATATTTATCACTGTGTTGATTTGTGTCCTGAAGGTGTGTCCCAAGTGCATAAAGTTGGGGAAGAGGACAGGAGAGAAGAAAAAACCTGGGTAGGAGTTGAGGTTACGGATTCATTGGAACTGAATATGCACAAATTAAAAAGACAAAGGCTGAGGATGTTCTTCTGGGGAACACAGACATTTCAAGGGAGGGCAGGAGAGTTGTTCAGTAATGAACGCTGACACTGTGTCATGGAACACTGAGGACATGTGGTCAGTGGAGCGGGAGGAGAACTGAGAACCACAGCGGTGGAAGTTGCAGATGAGGGAGAGTTCCAAGGGGCAAGTGGAAGCATACCAAATGGTTCCAAGTGTCCCTTTGATTGGGCAAGGCTAGGACTTCTGTGACCTTGATGGAGTGATGGTAAAGAATGCCAAATTGCTATGGGTTGAGAAGTGGATAAGAAGGAGAATGTATAGGTTTCTTGAAAGAAGCCTGACTCTAAAGGCAAGAAGGCAGTAAAAGAGACAAACAGGGCTAAGAGCTTTGTATTTTCAGACTGGACAATGTTGTGATAAGTTTCAGATAATTTTGCTTGCCACAACAATTTAAAATTTGCAGTGAGATAAGGTTTCTAAAACTGTAAAATGTCAATGAATCTGTGAGCACATTTTAATTATTAAAGTATAAATTCTAATCTAATCTAGCCATAGAAGTTGTCAGAAATGGAGGGAAAATATATTTTTAAAATTTTTTTTAATTCTTTTTTTCCAGATAAAATCTAAGATTTTGACTAGCGAAATCCTTTGGGGGGAAAAGGACATGTCCACATACTTTTCTGTGGTCTCCTTTGAGGCCTCAGCATTCGACTTGGATGTTTCTTTCCTGAGTTAGAATTAGAAGTGAAGAGAACCAGAACCATTGTCAGTTCATATTTCTGTTCCATTTCTTGTCACAAGAGGTTTGTGAAATGAACACAATTTTGCTTCACTGCTTGGTAAAGCCAAAGCCCTCACTACCAGACTGGTCATTGGCTGTTTCTCAGTTATCCATGTAAAAGTGTTATTTACATGTATTTTACTGGACCAGCCAGCCCAACCTCTGTGGCAATAAGGAAACAAATGCTGAACTTAGTGTACTGCTAGGGCTCCAAGAGGTCCCAGTAGGTGTGTATGGGACCAGGAGGTATATATAGGACCAAGAGGTGTGTATGGGACCAGGAGGCATGTATGGGACCAGGAGGTGTGTGTGGGACCAGTCGTGGTCACCCCATCCCTCTCCTGCTGCCTGTTTCTCCTGGAGCATTCTGGTTTGGGAGTGAGGGCCACTCTACTTAGAGGAAAAGTGACCAGGGAACATGGATCCTCTTTGCAGTGTGGTCAGAACAGGTGCTAGATATTAAGCCTCTGGGTCCATGAGGAGCTCCTTCCCAATGGAAAGGGTCGTAGGAATTGTTCCTCATGGATATTCTATTTAGTCAGGAACTGTAATGACTTCTGCAGCAGTTCTCCCTGACCCCTCATCTTCCAGGTATCTCTGCTGTCACTCCAGCCCTGCTCTAGGGAGTTCACCTGGGAGTCAGCCTGTGCCTGCATAGAAACTAAGGAGGAATCCATATTTAGAGATGGCAAACTTTTCTTTGATGTTTCTTCTTGGCTTCAGATAGATTTTCTATTCCTTGATAGATAAAAGATGTAAAGAAACAACACTGAGCGATGACCAGCCTCCCATTCTTGGGAGTTTCATATGGAGCCTCCTCCCACCCTCCTGTCTAGTTCACAGGGTTCCCTGATCTCAGATTTGTCTTTCTCTTCACTTTCAAAATTAGATAAAGAAACATATCTATTCTTGGAGTACATCACTTTTCTCCACTCTCCCTCTCCTCATTTAGAATCCTATGTTTTGACATAATTTATCATGGATTGTCACTCTTGATGATTAAAAATGGCACTAATGAGATGAGGCTTGTCAAGACTTGATCACAGGGTCTCTATGTTCTGTCGGATGGTAATAGGAATCTTCAAGAAACTTTGAGAAAGCAGAAAGTGTGAGAACAAATTATGGATTCTTGTGGATGAGGGCAGAGGTGAGATGAGGCTACCTCGACTCAGATTCCTTAAGGAAATTGAATGCTGCTGTAGCAGTTCTACCCTTGACTGTGTGTGAACAGTGCACCAGGCAATATGGAGTGAATCCTAAAACTTAAAACTAGATCATCACAATCGTAGAATCTTCAAAAACACAGGTGGGATGTTCTTGCTGTGGTTGGGACTGAACTATGATTATTTTATTTGGGTGACAAACATAACATGAAAGACTGACAGATTTATTAGCTTTCTATTGGTTTCATTTAGAATACACAAGCTGACCCCAGACAGATGAGACCAAGTTTGCATGCTCCTCCAGTGGAGCATGTTTGAGATCCATCTTTTATTCTCCATCAGTGTGGTGTAGCCAGCAACTTGGCAGCAGTTCATTAGGAAATGAGTATCCAAAAATAAGCAAATCACAAAATCCATCAGGTTTCTCCCATATAAGTTTATAGATTGTAAATGTACCTTATTTGTACATACCCTGAACACCATAAATCAGATTTTTTTTTTTTTGCTGGACTATAGGCAACTATTTCATTCAGATATTTGGATAATCAGTTTATTTTTATGTCTAGAACAACTTCTCTAACTCATGTAAGGACTTATTTTACTGTATGATTTGTATCTGACTGTAACTTGTGATTTAAAAAAAAATTGTACACATGTCAGTTTAATATTGTTTTAGAGAGTAGGAACTTTGGTATGTCCTGAGCGCACACTTTGATCAGAACTTCCCAACGGAACACATGTCCATGTACACGTCGTTTGAAGATAAACATACCGTAGATTATAATGCTCAGTCCTGGTCATGAATTGAAACACTTGTTAGAAAGACAAAAAATAAGAAACAAAATTAAATTATTAAGTTAAAGCATTATTTTTGTCTCATGTTACTGTTCTTCATGTCTCATATGGTACTAAAGGATTAATCATGGTATGTTGCCGGTCGACCCATAGATTTAAAACAGCTTACTTCACCGTGAATGCAATTATGCATTTTGGGGTTTTCATGAAGAAGCAGCTGCCAGAAGGAATGGGTGCTAGGGAGTGTTCATATTTCGTGAAAGCTATCTTGGTGCATTGCCTCCTTCACTTGAATTAGCACTCGATTGTCCTAAAAGAAGGGGCTGAAGACTCAGCAGAGTTGGAAGAGACCTCCGATCTCGTTAGTATAACAGCAGCTGCCTGAATTTGCTCACATCAAATTGCAGCAACTTGTTTCATTCTGGTTTTGCTGTCTTACTTTGTAAGAGACACAAATGCATTTCACATTTTAAAAATATTCTCACACAGATTGAGAACTACATAACAACTTGAGAACTGGTCAAACTTCTCACTTCTTAGATATCTTTCATTCCCATTTGGGTTGTACAGGCTAAAGAATGAAAGTGTGTCATTTTTGACATAACATTTTCAATTCTAAACCAAACAACTGGACTGGAAAGGGTAACAGTGCTGAGTTAATGCCATTAATTCTGCATTAAAAATTATACTAATGTATTTTTTTCCAAATTACCTATTGGGATAGTATATAGGGATAGGTCATATTTCAGAAGTGTTCCTTTGCGATGTGTGAAGTGATCCTTGTGGAAACAAACATTGTCACAAAAATTCTCACCCAATAGGCCAGGAGTGGTGGCTCAGGCCTGTAATCCCAGCACTTTGGGAGACCAAGGTTGGTGGATCATCTGGGGTCAGGAGTTCAAGACCATCTTGGCCAACATGGTGAAACCCCGTCTCTACTAAAAATACAAAAATTAGCCAGGCGTGGTGGCGGTCGCCTGTAATTCCAGCTACTCAGGAGGCTGAGGCAGGAGAATCGCTTGAACCTGGGAGGCGGAAGTTGCAGTGAGCCGAGATTGCACCACTGCACTGTAGCCTGGGAGACAGTGTGAGACTCTGTCTCAAAAAACAAACAAACAAAGAAACAAAAACCAACCAAACAAAAAAAACCTCACCCAATAAAATAGAGTAGTTCTAGAATAAGAAAAATTAATAGATAATTAAAAATAGAAGTGAGAAATATTCAGGCCAATAATGCTAAAATGAAATGCGTGGTTGCGGAGGCTGAGGGATGCTGAAAGCACAACTCTGTCTGGAACTAGTGGAAAAGGGGCTACATTATTTGAAGTTGATAAGAATCAACTGAAATGGAAGGAATGGATGGAATGGAAATACATTTCCTAAGTATACACAAATTACTGTGCTATAATTTTAAGGCCATGTAAAAGTAAAGATGAAATTGAAAAGATAAGACTACCCAAGTTCAAGATTCTCATTCTGTAAAAAGAAACAGATCTTATGTTTCTTCTTGGGGAATTACATCAAATATATTAACTGAAGTTATTTCAGGGTAATTACAACAGAAATTAAATTGAGTTTCGGGGGCATATTAATAAAACAGTCTATTGGCAGCACAATTTCAGGCCCACAGATATATTACCCAGTATAATATTTTCAGTGCCCTATACAATAATTTTGCGGAGCATGGAGGTGTATATAGATGTTATACTGATGGGTTTATATTGATGAACAGAGAGATCCTTTTTCATTAGATTTCTAGCTTTGACCTTTTAAAAATTATTATTATTAGAGTCAGACATTCTCCAAAGGCAATCCTTACTTCAAAACTACAGGGATCAGTGCTTCAAATTTGCTCTAGTTAGAAACTGACAATAGTAAGTTGAGTTGGAGGAGCGACAAGAATGTGACAGCCTCTCAGTGGCTGCATCTCCCAGCACCAGGGCCTGGCTGCTCTTCAGTTCTTTTGGGAACCAGTGAGGGCAGCTCAGTGTCACAGAACTGGTTATGTGTAAAGCCAGGTCTGGAACACAGGTTTCCCAATTTCCTCACCAACACCTTTTCACTAAGCTGTTCACAAAGGGTTCATGTAAATTGACATTTGGCATATTTATGAACAGAGTACACTCATTTAATTAAAAAACAAAACAAAAAACAAAAACAACAACAACAAAAAACAAGCTATCTTCCTTGCTGGGAGCTGGAGGGTTTGATTTGTCCATGTTTATGCAGAAATTGAAAGCTGGGCAGGATGGAGTTAGTCTCTGTATGCTTCTAGCTTTTGTTGATACTACTCTCTAATACTCTTTCTAGAAGACATTCTATCTTAGCTTATGAGGCGGCATGTATATTTTCAGGCCTTAATTTCCCATAGTGGTTGGATTAAAAATACACAATTTAAAATTTAATAACCCTGGTGTTTAATCTGGAATATAGGCTTAATATTATGATAAAATAATGTTTTGTTTCTAACACGAAGACTGACGACTAGAAAAATTGCAAATTTAGCACAACAGCCAAAGTGAGTTATGCCAGACTGACAAGATTACTTTTTACATAAATGTACTTTTTTTTTTTACTAAATGATGCTTAAGTATCAGAACTTATGACTTGAGTTATTCTTAGATCAGTGAAAAGTCTCATTTTTAACATTGCCCTTAATTGTTCCTCCTATAAAGACCTGACAGTTTTTGACAAAAGAAAGAGGACAGCAAACATGTTCTGCGGTTGGAATGAGCTTGTGAGGAAATTATGCCCCTTTCCCCCTACCACATAAGTTCCAGCCAAAAGATAGTTTTCCTGTTAGGTTAAGTGCTATGTAATTACAAAATCACGTTCAAGAGAGGGAAAAACATAGTTGGCAGAATTGGGGAGTTTTGAAACACGTGAGCCCAAGCCAGCAGCATTAGGTGGGGATCCAATTTCAATTCTGGTTTTCAAGAATGCAACTAGTTTTGGCTCATCTTTCATTGGAGTGCCAAGGAGATTTTGCTCAGCTTGGTTGGAAGAATTCTTTTGATTCTCCAGCGCATTGACTTAATTAAGCTTCAGCATCATGGAATATGTGAACCAAAGCTGGCAAACTTACTGAATAAATTTACCTACTACGTAATTGCCTTAATGATAGCTTTCTACATACGTTTTCTAGAATACCTGCAGTCTACATGTGTTGATGTTAGGAAAACTCCAGGGTATACCTTACTGGATTGCTGGAGCATGGAGAATAGCATAATGACTTAAAAAAATTTAATAAAAAAGATGGTGGGGAACTAAAAAGGTTTTGAGGAAGAATTTCTAAAGCTCTTAAGTGTGGCCATTGATTTATATATGAGGGATAATCAGAGCCTTGACCACTAAAATAAGGAATTTATGGTCTGGTTACATTTCCACATCTAAGATTTCTCTGACACTGTCTTCTGTCACTTTCAGTACTAGTTCAATGTCATGCTCATGTTGCTGTTTTTAGCATTTTGTTTCATTATTATTTTTTAACAGACAAGGACTGGCTCTGTTTTCCAGGCTGGAGTGCATGATCATATCTCACTGCAGCCTTGAACTCCTGAACTCAAGCAATCTTCCTGCCTCATCCTCCTGGGTAACTGGGACTACAGGCATGCACCACCACACCTGATTAATTTTTACATATTTTTGTAGAGATGGGGGTCTCACTATGTTGGCCAAGCTGATCTTAAACTTCTGGCCTCAAGTGATCCTCTCACCTTGGCCTCCCAAAACACTGGGATTATAGGTATGAACCTCTATACCTGGCCTTGTTTTTAGCATTTTAATTTCATAAAATGTATTGATAAGAATGGATGGTAAAGAATCTATAAGTAATCTTTGTAGTCTTCAACCTATTCTGGAAACCATAGTACCATGTAGTATGCTTGGAAAAGAAATACTTTTCCAGGTTTTTCTATAAACAAAGCAATGTACAGAAAATAGAGTGAATGGGAGGGATTTTAAAAAAATTAACCCATTTTTAAAACCTATTGAAATTCCATTAAAATCAGAGACTTACCCCCTTTATGCTTTCCTAAATTCCACAGAATTCACATTAATTTAATTGCAATTTATGCAAATTTATCATACAGAAATCCAAGATGGAGTGATGAGTTGAGCCGAAAGATAAAAACAATTACCATCAGGACTGTGTCTGATGATGGGCAGTGTACCTTAAAAGGAGAAAAATTCCTCCTTTAAGCTGGGAAGCCAAAAAGGCAAAGGGAATAAAACTATTTCCCATGGGGTATGTTTGAGGCACGGAGTGCTTATCACAGAGAAGACTCTAGTGGGCCCAGAGCAGGGTTGGCACACAAGATACAGCAGATATTTGATGAACGCATGAATAACAGCATTCAAAAACTCTGGGATTATCATGTGAGGAAGGAATTAGATCGGTTCTGTTTGATCCCACAGACAGAATTAGATTCTATTCTGCTCAATAAAAGGAAGAACATTTACCTTCCGGCTGTTTACAGGAGGATGGGCAGTCTCTCAGGGGGATTCCTGCCCAGCACAGACTAGATGACCCCATGGCGTGGGTGCAATAGACAGGACCCAAGAAATGTGCGGAAGGTGGGCACGGGTGGCTTTGGTGGCCTTCGGTGACTTTGGTGGCCCCCTTTGTGTCTGATGTACTGTAAAGTGATCTTTTGTTGTTGTTGGGTTGTTTTCTTGGATTCCCACTTGATTTCCTTCTTGGCAAATGTTGAGGCTTTAATAGTGCTCTTGGACTTATTAAATAAAACTAAACAGAACAAAAAAAAAAAGCCATGGGTGAGATTAGGCATGCCTGATGGCCCAAGGTAAGTCCTTAATTGCAATAACCTTTATGTCTGCATCGCACATGGAACATCTGTTACCCCTGCATTTTTAAATTTTTATTTATTTATTTATTATTATCTAAAAAATGACAGCTAACTTAAAAAAAGACGTTTGAAATAGAGTCTAGATAGTGGGTAACAGATAGAGGAATCACAGTAACAACTGTAATAGTACATACCTTCAAACCACTAACCGTGCCAGGCACTAGTCTAGAAATATAAATATAAATATAAATATATATAAAATATACATATATACTCTCAATTAATCCTCACAACATGTTTATAGTTCACTTTACAGATGTGGAAACTGAGAAACAGTGAGATTAAGCACAACTTTTTCACAAGGTCACACAGTAGTAAAGTCAGACAAATCCAGGCAGAATATTCCAGAGAATGTATTTTCAATGACTATTATACATAGTTAAAGGAGGAACAGAGAGAACTGTATTATCCAAAGTCATTCAAATCTGTAGCAGCTTTATCCAAAAAAAAAAAAAAAAAAAAAAAAAGAAAGAGAAGTATATGAAGTCCTTGCCTTCTGCTTTTCAAGTAGCAAGGCTAACTCCAGGCTTACGGCACATTTTAAAGCAGTGGCTTGCAACCACGCTGGACATTATAGTCATCTGATGAGCCTTAAAAAAATTTCATTTTTAGAATTGTTTTTATTAGCTCTCATAGAAGTTTGAATTTTTTTAAATAGAAAGTGGAGCACACCAAAAAAATGGAAAAATATTGCATGTTCATGGATTGGAAAAATCAATATTGTTAAAATGTCCATACTACCCAATGCAATCTAC
The DNA here is from genome assembly GCF_029281585.2 of Gorilla gorilla gorilla. Classification (NCBI taxonomy): domain Eukaryota; kingdom Metazoa; phylum Chordata; class Mammalia; order Primates; family Hominidae; genus Gorilla; species Gorilla gorilla. Next base: position 171,764,438 of record NC_073229.2, read on the forward strand.
AGATTCAATGCCATCCCTACCAAAATACCAATGACATAATTCACAGAAATATTAAAAAATCCTAAAATTTACATGGAACCACAAAAGACCTAGGACCAAAGCTATCCTGAGCAAAAAGAACAAAACTGGAGGAATCACAACACCTGACTTCAATTTATACTATAGAGCTATAGTAACCAAAACAGCATGGTACTGGCATTAAAAACAGACACATAGACCAATGGGACAGAATGGAGAACCCAGAAACATGTCCACACACCTACAGTGAACTCATTTTTGATAAAGGTGCCAAGGATATACACTGGGGGATATCCATATGCAGAAGAATGAAACTAGACCCCTGTCTCTCACCATATACAAAAATCAAATCAAAACAGATTAAAGACTTAAATATAAGACTTCAAATGATGAAACCACTACAAGAAAACATTGAGGAAACTCTCCAGGACATTGGTCTGGGCAAAGATTTCTTGAGCAATACTCCACAAGCACAGGCAACCAAAGCAAATACAGATACATCAAGTTAAAAAGCTTCTGCACAGCAAATGATGCAGTCAACAAAGTGAAAAGACAACCCACAGAATGGGAGAGAATATTATTTGCAAACTACCCATCTGACAAGGGGTTAATAACCAGAATATATAAGGAGCTCAAACAACTCTGTAGGAAAAAAAATCTAATAATCTGATCCAAACCTGGGCAAAAGATTTGAATAGAAATTTCTCAAAAGAAGACATACAGATGGCAAGCAAGCACATAAAAAGGTGCTTAACATCACTGATCATCAGAGAAATGCAAATCAAAACTATAATGAGATATCATCTCACCCCAGTTAAAATGGCTTATATCCAAAAGACAGGCAATAACACATGCTGGTGAGGATGTGAAGGAAAGGGAACCCTCATACACTGTTGGTGGGAATGTACATTAGCACAAACACTATGGAGAGCAGTTTGGAAGTTCCTCAAAATACTAAAAATTGAGCTACCATGTGATCCACCAATCCTTCCCTGCTGTGTATATACACAAAAGAAAGAAAATCAGTATATCAGAGAGATCTCTGCATTCCTATATTTGTTGCAGCACTTTTTACAACAGCTAAGACTTGGGAGCAACCTTAGTGTCCATCAGCAGATGAACAGATAAGAAAATGTGGTACATATACACAATGGAGTACTATTCAGCCATTGAAAAGAATAAGATCCTGTCATTTGCAACAAAATGGCTGGAACCAGAGGTCATCATGTTAAGTGAAATAAGCCAGGCACAGAAGGACAAACACCACATGTTCTCACTTATTTGTGGGATCTAAAAATCAAAACAGTTGAACTCATGGTTATAGAGAATAGAAGGATGCTTACCAGAGGCTGGGAAGGGTAGTAGGGGTTGCAGGGAAGGGTGGGGATGGTTAATGGGTAAAAAAAGAAAAAACAGAAAGGATGAATAAGACCTACTATTTGACAGCACAATCAACTTATGATAGTCAACCATAACTTAATTGTACATTTTAAAATAATGTAAACAGTGTAATTGGATTGTTTGTAACTCAAAGGATAAATTCTTGAGGGGATAGAGACCCCATTCTCTATGATATGCTTATTTCACGTTGCATGCCTGTAACAAAACAGCTCATGCACCCCATAAATATATGTACCTACTATGTACTCACAAAAATTTTTAAAAATAAAATTAAAAAATTAAATAAAATAGACAGTGATCACTTTTTAAAGGATACTTGTTTTCTTGTATCAAATGGGTAAGAGTTACCTTTTAAGAGCTATTGTTTTTCAAGTTTCTTGTTCTGAGCTTAACTGTGTTCCCCCACCCCTAATTCATATGCTGAAGTCCTAACCCTCAGTACCTCCAAATATGATCTGATTTGAAGATGGGACCTTAATGAGATAATCAAGTTAAAACAAGGTCATTAGAGTGGGCCCTAATCCAATATGACTTGTGTCCTCATAAAAAGGAAATCTGGGGCCAGACCCACATACAGGGGGAGCACTTTGTGAACATGAAGATGGCCGCCTACAAGCTAAAGAAAGAGGCCTGGAACAGAACATTGCCTCATAGGCCTTAGAAGGAGCCAACTCTGCCAACCTCACTCTAGGGCTTCCAGCCTCCAGAACTGTGAGACAATCAATCTCTGTTGTTTAAGCCACCTAGTCTGTAGTTCTTAGTTATGGCAGCCCCAGAAAACTACTGCACTCCCTGAAAGGCATTATTTCCCATCACTACTGGATTGCTAAAGGGAGAACATATTTAATCTTTTTTTTTAAATTTTCTTTGAGACGGAATCTCACCCTGTCGCCCAGGCTGGAGTGCATTGGTACAATCTCGGCTCACTGCCACCTGCAACCTCCGCTTCCCAGGTTCAAGCGATTCTCTTACCTCAGCCTCCTGAGTGGCTGGGATTACAGGCGCCCGCCACCACGCCTGGCTAATTTTTTGAATCTTCAGTAGAAACAGGGTTTCACCATGTTGGGCAGGCTGGTCTCGAACTCCTGACCTCATGATCCACCCGCCTCAGCCTCTCAAAGTGCTGGGATTATAGGCATGAGCCACCACGCCCGGCCAGAGAGAACATATTTAGTGGATCAAAGAAAAATACTTGTCCTATATAAACATTTCTATTTTTTTTATTTTTTAGATACACCTGGATTTAATTTTTTTTAACAGTCTAGTTCAAAAGAACACAACTTGTTGTCTCTTTTGTTGTTTTCATCAAACAGTTGGGAAAATAGCCACGAACCAAGTATGAAGATTGCACATTATGCTGTGTGCTGTGCTCTATAAACAATGAACATAATTTTCTCACTTATGAGATACTTTCCATGCTGGGCACAAATCTCTGGTTACACATCTTACACTGTGCGTGTTCAGGTTTCCATTTACATTTATATGTGAAAAGTATTTGGGCTGGCTGATAAACACACAGCAAAAGGAAGGAAATGGATCATTTACCTGAAGCATTTAGTCTGATGCAGTTCCTATTATTCCTAACTGATCTACCCCATTGATGTAAAAAATAGGAGAAAAAAAATGTCCCCTCTAAACAAGAGACTGTATTCAAGACATGACCGGTGTTGGTGCAACGACGACACTCCTGAGAGCAATTGCCATGTCAGGCGACGTTGTATGTAAGCAGTGCTCCAGGGAGGTCATTCCAGAGCAGTCTCTCCCCACTGCCATCTGTTACGCAATATATTTCCTCTAAAATTGTATTCAAGCATGGAATTGAAATGTTTATCATTACCACTAGTTTCCTAAAGTAAGGCACTTTTGGACATGACAAAGTAGCACCAGAATGTCTCTGAAATTCAAATTGCCCACTAGTCCTTTTAATCAGACCCACACACACTGACTGTTTCAGGAGCATCCTGATTGGCCTCAGTCTCACGAGGTTGACCAGAGACGTGAATCAGTTGCTCTGGTGAGTGTCTGGCCCTCATTGTTGCAGTGTCTGCAACCTCATGGTTGCAGGAGATTTGATCAGGATTTGGGGTTGAGCCCAGGAGGATGGCCTGGGATAGGTGACCAACTGGAGAGAGATTGATGCACATAAAATCAATAGGATTAATAAAAGCCAGAATTTTTTTTTTTTTTTTTGAGATGGAGTCTCACTCTGTTGCCCAGGCTGGAGTACAGTGGTGTGATCTCAGCTTACTGCAACCTCCGCCTCCCGAGTTCAAGCTATTCTCCTGCCTCAGCCTCCCGAGTAGCTGGGACTACAGGCACATGCCACCACGCCCAGCTAATTTTTGTATTTTTAGTAGAGGTGGGGTTTTTCACCATGTTGGCCAGACTGGTCTTGAACTCCTGACTTCGGGTGATCCACCCACCTTGGCCTCCCAAAGTGCTGGGATTACAGGCATTAGCTGCTGCACCCAGCCAAGGCCAGAGTTCATCGTAAGAAGTTAAGAAGCCCAGCTCTGGAACTACATACAAACCCTTAGATGGAAAGTGCAAGAGAGGAATTTGAAAGAAGAGACGGAGAATCATATGCAAGTGGAAGCTTGTTTAGAAGTCATGCCTGTAATCCCAGGACTTTGGGAGACTGAGGCAAGCAGATCACCTGAGGCCAGGAGTTTGAGAGCAACATGGTGAAACCCCACCTCTACTAAAAATAGAAAAATTAGCCAGGCATGGTGGTGCGCGCCTGTAATCCCAGCTACTCAGGAGGCTGAGGCAGGAGAATCGCTTGAGCCCACGATGCGGAGGTTGCAGTGAGCCGAGATCACACCACTGCACTCCAGCCTGGGTGACAGAACAAGACTCCATCTCTTAAAACCAAATAAATAAATAAATAAATGAATCACCGCAGAAAGTGAGGGACAACCACTGTGACCTGCAGTGGGGGTTTTCATAATGTGAAACGTGAAGGGCACATTGAACTCCTCTGAAGATTTGGAGTTGAGCCAGTCTTGAGCTTTGCTGCCGGTAAAATTCTTTAGTTAGGAGGAACAGAGACTCCTCAGAGTCACCTGAAGTACTACAGCCTAGTTATAAGGATCTGTGGCCAGAATCTCACTCAGGGAGGTTGCCTAGAACCCTGGTTGCAGTCATACGTCAGCTTCATGGAGATGAAAGTGTAATCTGGGAAAAGGACAATTGTCATTGGGCTCTAAGACAACTGGAACTTCTGATTATCTTCCCAACACCTGAGCACAATGGCTGTAGGTACTTGCTAGAGTGCTGGGCCATCGATGTAGCTCATCTCCCTCTGATTCTGCTTTCCTATATATGCCTTTAGGCATCTATGACTATTACCAATTGTTTATCTATCATCGTGTGTCTCAAGGGTAGTATAGGTTTAGTTGATCATATTATGGCCTAGTTGCTGTCCAGTGAATAGGTGGATTTATCTTGGGTCAGTTCCTAACCCTTAACTCTAACCCATCTCTCGTCATGATGGGGAGGTCACGTGGTTTCCATATGGTGACACATGGAGGAACACTGTCGGTTGGCAGAGACTGTGAGTTTGGTACCATTCTGAGACCTATTTAGCCCAAAGCACGACCAGCCCAAAAAGTCACAATGTGTGCAACTTTTATACTAACCTAATGGCCTAAATCATATTTTTTTAATTAAGACTTTCGCACTCCTATTTTTTCAATAAGACTTTTAAATCATTCTTTTTATTTTATATTGCCTCTGATTTAAAAACCAAAACCTAATTCCACTACTGCTTCTGAAGGATCAAGTCTACACTTCATTACTTGGCACTGAAATCATTAATCAGGCCCAAACTACTTTCCTAACCTCCTCCTCCATTAGTGTTCTATTCTAACTTTTTCTACCACCTCAAATTGCTCTCTTTAAATTTCTTTACCTACTCAAATCCTGCTCTTGAACTTTTTTTATTTTTGAGAAATATGGTAGGAACAATGCTAGATTTGGCCTCAGAAACCCGTGGAAGCACAGAGGAAACTGCTGTGTAAAATTGGATAAATCACTGGTTCTCCCTGGATCATTGTCTTCATTTATAAAATCTATTGAGTTCTATCATGTTATGTTAGCTCCTTTCTTCATTTTATACTTGCTGTAGGTCTGAGCAGTGACACGACTCAGTCTTCCCTCTAACTCTGTTTTCTCCTTCCTGAAGTTGTCACAAAGTCTCAGCTTTTATGGAAAAATTTGGTTGGGCGTGGTGGCTCATACCTGTAATCCCAGCACTTTGGGAGGCCTAGACGGGTGGATCAGTTGAGATCAGGAGTTCGAGAGCAGCCTGGCTAATATGGTGAAACCCTGTCTCTATTAAAAATACAAAAAAATTAGCCACGTGTAGTGGCATGCGCCCGTAGTCCCAGCTACAGTGAGCCGAGATCACACCACTGCACTCTAGCCTGGGTGACAGAGCAAGACTCCATCTCAAAAATCAAAAATAAATAAAAATTCATTATGATTATATCTCATAGAAGCATTTGTCCTATCATCTGCTCCCCTGCCTTCCTGCACCCCCCAGAGCAGCTGTGTAGTACAGGAGGAGTGCGTCTAGTCAATGGGTTTTTGTCCTGTGAATCTGTGGGTTTCTTTCCTTATTGAGCCCCTGATCCTCTTAAATGTCTTCTGAGAGCCCCACACACTAAGAGATAGTCTGATCCATTGTCAAACTTCTGGCCCCCTTTCTGGCTAGTCGAGACTCAGCACTCACCGAGGCTCAGAGACAGGGATTATTCTCTACTCCTAACAGTTCTCTTCCACTGCCACCTTGAGACCACTCTTTTTCTTCCCCTGATATCCTGAACAATGACCACCAGGCCCGCTGCCTGCTGTCTGGGTAGAGGTATAATGAAACCTTCAGGAACTTAGTAGCTAATATTCCATTAAATGTTTGTCAAGTGAATTCACTAACACAAGAAGAGGAATAAATGGACATATAAGGCAGAGAAAACAGAGAATGAGATTGAGAAAAACAGAAAGAGAGATGGAGAAGAAAGGGTAGAGGAGGAGGAAGACGAAGAGCAGAAGGGGGAAGGATGGAGAAAGAAGAGGAAAAGAGGTGGCAGGAGAGGAAAAAGGGAAGGAAAATGGTGAGAATGCATCTGGGCCTTAATTAAACATTTTCTTTCCTCTGTCCTCCATGGCTCTGCCTCCCAGCTGCATTCATCCACCAAGTGTCTGTTGGTCTGTGTCCTCTCCTATCCTTCTGGTGAGTGCTCTATAGAATGAGGGAATCAGCACTTCCTGCCCCCCAGGGAGTACCAACACACCACAGGTGGCAAAATGAAATGCGTTTTAAAGAAGGCAACATGAGCAGAAAAGGAGCTGCTAATTTTGTCTGGGGAGATCGAGAAAAGCCTGATGGAGGAGATGGCGTTGGGTGAGTTCAGTAAGATCAGCAAGATTTGTGAGGCAGCGAAGGTGGCATCTGACACAGAGTGAACAGCCTGTAGAAAGATGAGCTGATAGGCCGGGCATGGTGGCTCACACTTGTAATCCCAACATTTGGGAGGCAGAGGCAGGCAGATCACCTGAGCTCAGGAGTTCGAGACCAGCCTAATCAACATGGTGAAACCCTGTCTCTACTCAAAATACAAAAAATGAGCTGGGTGTGGCGGTGGGCACCTGTAGTCCCAGCTACCAGGGAGGCTGAGGCAGGAGAATCACTTGAACCTGGGAGGCGGAGGTTGCAGTCAGCCGAGATTGTGCCGTTGCACTCCAGCCTAGGCAACAGAGCTAGACTCTGTCTCCAAAAAAAAAAAAAAAGATAAGCTGATAAAAACCAGCAAATGATTGATACATGCAACAACGTGGAAGAATCTCAGAACTACAGTGTTGAGTAAAAGAAGCCAGACACAAAAGAGAAACTCATATGATCCCATGTCTATGAAGATGAAACTCAGTCTAAACTAATCTGTGGTGTAGGAAGCCGGAAAGTGGTTACCGGAGATTTGGGGTGGGGAAGGGTTGGGGATAGTATTGCCTGGGAAGGGACCCAAGAGAACTTTCTGGAATGTTGTCAGTTTGCTATGAATAGTGAGTACATGAGTACATACATACTTTAAAATTCATCAAGCTGCATACTTACTTCACTCAAGGTTTTTGCATTTTACCGTAGAGTTGGCCCTCTGTATTCGAAGTTTCTGTGTCCGTGGATTCAACCAACCACAGACTGAAAATATTTGGGAAAAAAAATGTATCTATACTGAACATCTACAACATCTTTCTTGTCATTATTATGTTATAAACACATTTATATCTATGTTTAGATTATTTAAAAAATCCAAACAATATCATATGACAACTATTTACATACCATTTGCATTGTATTAGGTATTATAAGTAATCTAGAGATGATTTGAAGTATATAGGAGGATGTATGGAGGTTATATGCAAATATATATGATTTTATATAAGGGACTTGAGCATCTTGGAACCAATCCCCCACAGATATCAAAGGATGACTGTATATAAATTATACTGCAATTTTTTAAAAAGCTAAGCAGAATAAAAGTATACACGTAGAACAGTACATTTAAAATACCAACACAGTCAAACAAAGCATATTAGACACTAGCCCTGATTTTATAATTTATATTTCTGGTTTTTAAAAGCTCATTGAAATTTTAAATTAGGCTATATTAATGCCATGTGAATAAATTATAGTTCTGAATTTAAGATTAGATTCAATAAATGTGAACCGTTTAATAGTTATTAACTTAAAAATAAATCACTGATAATATTTGTCTCATGCCTTTTGGGCACCTATTTTCTATGATTTTGGGAAAAGCATTCATTTTTATTTACATCAAAATTAATAAAACAGAAAAATTAAGATATTACTTATTTTGAGGGGTAGATGAATGAAATGAATGAATGAAAATTATTTCATTCATGGTTGCGAACTCATTTATAAAAGCCCTCCAGAAATAGCTGAAGAATTTGCCATGCAAGTATTAGCACAATCCAAATATTAATAAATATTTAGTTCTTTGGAATACGCCTGAAATGTGTGTCGGTATAAACATATCTTCCTCAACAGAGTGGTAAGAAAATATTGGCTGGAATGATTTAACTGAAATGTTTGCAGTTGAGTATTTTTTAAATAAATAAATTACATTAACCACAGTTTGAAATATACCAAAGACATAAATTCCTTTACTATGATTCTGCTGTTCTAGATGAGAGGTCACAACTTTCATCTTGGCTTTTATGTTGATAAAACAAAATGCTGCAGAGGCTCTGGGGAATGAGGAGTGGGTCACATGTGTGGTTACATTTAAGGTCCACAACCTCGTAGGTGGTGTGATGTTGGGCCTTTGCCTTAACCTTTCTGAGGCTCAATGTCCTCATCTGCAACTACTTGTGCAGTCTCTGTGAGGACTGAGTGATAGGACAAGCTGAAATGATTATTTCATTATATATTTCATATATATTTATTCATATATATTTCTTATTTATTCATATATATTTCATATATATTTATTCATATATATTTCATATATATTTATTCATATATATTTCATATATATTTATTCATATATATTTCATATATATTTATTCATATATATTTCATATGTATTTCATATATATTTATTCATATATATTTCATATATATTTCATATAATGAAATGATTATTTCATTATATGCCACAGTCTGGCATATAATAGGTGCTCAATAAATGTTCCCCTCCCTCCCTCTTTTCCTGGGGATTCCTTGGTCACTATGACCTGCCATTAGTCAGCAGCAGTGACTGCATTCATACTGTTGCTCTTCGGCTTTAATAGTTCTATTCACTAGCCATATGATACTTTCAGAATATTAATTAGTAAACAGAGAGGGAGTGATGTTTGGTTCAGATAACATTTGTTCCTTTGTTTGGAGTGTTAATAAATAAATTCTAGTTTGTATTAGTCTGTTTTCATACTCCAATAAAGAAATACCCGAGACTGAGTAATTTATAACGGAAAGAGGTTTAATTGACTCAGTTACGCATGGCTGTGGAAGCCTCAGGAAACTTACAATCATGGCAGAAGGTGAAGGAGAAGCAAGTACCTTCTTCACGAGGCAGCAGGAAAGAGAGCTAAAGGGGAAGTGTCACACTTTTAAACCATCAGATTTTGTGAGAACTCTCTGACTATCACTAGAAGAGCATGGAGAAAACCACCGCCATGATTTAATCACTCCCTGTCTTGATACACGAGGACTGCAGGTCCCTCCCTTGACATGTGGGGATTACAGTTTGAGGCGAGATTTGGGTGGGGACACAGAGCCAAACCTTATCCTAGTTGGATAGAGCAAGTTGAAACTATGGGACAAAAGTTTCTCCTTGGTAATTTAATTATTGAGATCTACTTGAGGCTCTTCTTTTCTTGTGGATCTCTCTTTCTTTGTTATGTGAGGGGTATCATATCCTGGATGGTCTTTCTTTAGGTGAGTCTTATTCACACCTGATATGAAAAGATGCTGTCCTCTGAATTGGAGATTTGCAGAATTACACAAACTCAAAGGTTTATAGGCAATATTATTCTTCAGGGAGAGTATACCTTGACAAGCAGGTGAGAGACACTCAGGAACTTCAAGAAAATAAGGACCTCTTATGGTGGTTGTGTGTTCAGCCCTGGCCTCCATGCCCTTGGGCCTCAAATTATGGAAAAGTACCTGGAAAAAGCAACTTTTCTGATTCATTGGACTTTGGAATTGTTTTGTGACTTATAGACTCTACTTAGAACATAATTATGCCATTTCCATCTTCAGAAATGTGGCGTACTCTTGAATCTAAACTGCAGGGATAGCTTTATGAAATGGAATTGCTCCATAGTGCTTTAAATGGAAATTGCTGCATCAGCTACATGGCAGTATCTATTCTGGAAGCTAATTGAAATTGCTCTGGCAGATGCCGGAAACAAATGCTGGGTTACATTAGCTTATGGGGGTCACTTTCTCCACTGTGTCACATGCAGAACTCATCACACTGTCCTGGATTCTGGGAATGCGCACAGGGCTAGGGCTAGGAGAAAGGGAATTTGGCCATTGCCCTCCATATAGCAAATACTTCCAATGGCATCCAAGTCTGTCTGTGACTGACAGATGCCTTGTATACAATAATAATGCCTGTTTCCATAACTACCACCCAGGTTTGTAGATATTGATTCAATGTGAAAGTGTTTCAAAGATAAAACTTACTGAGCGAGTGAGTAATTTAATTTTTTAATATTGATTCTGTCATTATATCAATATTCATTTAGTCTTTTGTTCAACAAACATTTATTGAGTGCCTAATAAGAATGGCCAAACTTTATATTCAATAAATTTCAGCTTAGAATATACTCCAACAGGCTACTTTTTATGTTTTGACTCATTTAATCCTCATAGTGACCTTAGAATCTCTCTTTTTTAGGTGAGGAAACTGATATAACTAAGGCAAAGAGGTGAAGTGAGTTCTTCAAACGTCGGTTGAGTGCTTTGAATGTGCTCGGCACTGGGCTGGATGCTAGGAATACACAGAGCAATAAGACAGCGCCATGCTCATTGGCATTAACGTGTAGGTTTGGAGGAAGGATAAGAACAGAGAAATTGACCAGCCTGTGTTTAATCCAAAAGGTGGACAGGCAGCTCAGTGTGGGGGGGAGTCTCATGAAGGGATAATTAGTAGTACTTGAGACTGAGTAGTGGGGTACCATGAGGGGGAGCAGATTCCCAGAGATTGGGAGGAAGGTGGGACTGATTGGAGCCTGGGGCATCTCTGGGAAGTAGGCTGGTCCTACAAGAGTACTTTGCAGCCAGTGGTGAAGATATAGGAGGTCAAATAAAGTAAGTGATGAGAAACAGAACAGACAGAGCAAGGTAAGATCAGAAACGTAGGGTGACTGTCACCTCTGTGTAACCGTGTTGTGAGGAGACGGAGAGTACCACTAACACCCAGTCCTTGGCGGGAGCCCATTATCTAGTCAGTCTGGAGAGCTTCAGTCCCTCCCCTGACCAATGTGAAGCTTGCCCCTTAGGGCACCTGACTGCCTCATGAGCTCAGCGAGGATATTTAAAGAAACCACCCAAGTTTGTTCCTGTGACCTTTCCCCTTTTTACGAAGTCATCTGAACAACACCTTTCTACTTAGGAGATTCATCTGTTCAAAGTACTATATTCCTGAATCAATGTTTTGTCAACATTTCTAAGTTACTTCATCTTTTAAAGAGGATGTGTCTTATGAGGAAGTTGGAATTCTTTGCAAAAACATAGCAAAAATGGGAGCTATCCTTCCAGACCATTCAAAAATGACATCTTTCACAATCTTATTTTTTTAAGTATGAAGCAAGACATCTAAAATGAGAAAAAATAGAAATCACCATGTATTTGAAATGAATTATTGACATGAATTCTGCATTTATAGCTGAACTTCCTAGTGGCCAAGATAAAAACATAGAAATGCATTGGGTTATTTACTTTTCATATTCCTGCAGAAAAGAAGCACACACCTTGATCTTGAGAAAAACTTCCCGAGTTTTGTATAAGATCCATGGCAGATATGCAGATACTCATGAGGCAGATACGCAGATACTCATGAGGCAGATATGTGGATACTCGTGAGGATACATTTAAGTAAAGATATTCCTTGATAGTCCTAAGGTCACAAATTAATCCAGGAAGAGATCCTTGTTATCTGTCTCTAAATAAATAAAATTGAAGAAGGAAAATTGTGCTATTTCTGCTTTTCTGTTATTTCTAAGAGTGAGGAAGAGCTGGCCCCTTCAGAAATTCTTGGAAACAGACCAGTCAGGGGAAAGCTGTTAGCAGTATCAGGGCCTACAGATAACTGTTGGCTGCAAGAGAGGGTGGACCATCATCATGGTTACCCTGTGTCTGGAGAGGCCATCACAAAGTGGAGCCTACTGCCTGACAAGGGGGAGGCCGCCTACTTGATGATAACTCCTCAAAGGCTGATACCCAGTCCTGAGAGTTCTCCAAGGCCCTGCTGGCTGTCCCTGATGGAGTCACTGCAGAGGGTCTAGTGGAATCCTAAGAGATAGCAGGAAGCTTCAGCTGCCTTCTTTTATGGTTAATGACTTAGTGATACATTATTACCATTTGAATTGTTAAGGCTTCTACGTGAAATATAATGTTTTTAATCAAAATAAGTTGAATGTTGTTGTTTGATCCCCGGAGCCACGTGTAGCCCTCGTGGGAATGAGCAATGACACTGTTCTTGGCATCACAGTGCCCTTCCCCTGCTTAGGGAAGCCCCGTGCGTTCCATCCTTCCTTTCCTCGAGCTTCTCTTACTCCATCCACCACCCACTGTCCACGCCGCTTCTGCAGCTCTGAGCACTGGCCTGCACAGTGCCCTCGCTCATTTTCTTCTTGTCCTTCTCCCCATCCATGGGATGATTCTTGTCTCTTCAGCTCACAGATTCTGGCCCCAGCCTTACTCCCGTACGACCCCTTACCCGGCCAGCTTTGATCACTTCTCTATTTAGCGCTGCTCTCACAATGAAGGGCACAGTTCACAGCATTTGATTCGCATTTCTATGCCTGTAACCTGTATTTATTGTGCACCAATTATGTGCAAAGCCTGGGCAGAAATTCTGCCTTCAAAGAATTTACAGCAGTGAAGGAGATAAGCCACAGGTATACCTAATTCTGCTTCAAGGTAGAAGAAGTAAATGCCATAAGAGCCATAAGATATATTACAGAGGGAGAAAACACTTCCAGAAGGACCCGGAGTGATTTCATGAAGGATACTGTGTTCCCCAAAGAAGAGCTTTCTCACTGGTGTGCTGGGAGTTGAATGCAGGTGAATTAAGTAGCCATCGCCTCTGCTGGAAGGACCTGGCTGGCTTGGAGGCTGTACAAAGAGCTTCATGTCCTATGTGTGTCCCCAAGTGGAACTGATCAGAATATCTTCTTAAAGAGGGGGTCAGTTTGGATGTTGGGACAGTGTTTGAGGAATAGTTAGAAGGGAGACAAAGTTAGAAGAAAGAACCGTGGCTCTTGTGTGTTTGTGTATGTGAGTGTATGTTTGTGTGTGTATGACTGTGTATGTGCCTCTGTGTGTGTGTGTGTGTGTGTGCATGTGCATGTGCGCGCATGTAGGGAAAAATTTGGAATATAGCAAATTGCAAATAGGCAATCATAAAGGTGGGTTGGAGCATCGTCACAGAGGGTCTTACGTGTCAGGCTAATCACTTGAATTTTACTCTGAAGTTAGAGCAGAATGATGTAATCAGAGCCAAGCTTCTTGTATGCTTTTACATACTTCTCAGGTTAAAGGGGGAGAGAGACTGGAGATGAGAAGACCTTGGAGAAAGCTTGTGAAATTTTAGAAGTATGAAATAATGAAACGTGAAATAAAACAGTGACAGTAAGATCATGAGGTTGGACAGATGCCGGAGGTGTTTTGGAAAGATAGTCAATGGAGCTTGACTTCTGATTGGAGGAAATCCAGTGCATGAGTCAAGGTTGGAGATGGGAGCAGGAGAAAGGGAGAGTCAGGGATGATGCCAGAGCCTTCAGCCTGGTAACTGGGTGATGCTTACAGCTGCAGCCACTGTCAGGAATCCATCCAACAGCCATCCCTCCTTCTCTCTTGCTGACACAGAGCTATCCCCCATCCCAGAGAATGATTCATGATTGGCCTGAGCCTGTCAAGGCCATTCATTTTTCTTTGCTAGTGATGGTTTGGGAGTAGACATATGACCCAGGTCAGGTCAACAAGCCAGATAAAAGGATAAGTCAGCTAGGGGTTCTCTGCCAAAGGAGAGCTGCCGAGGAGCAGCCTTTTGTTCCCTGCTCTCCCTCCCTTCTGTGGGTGCTGTTTTGTACTATAATGATACCTGGGGCCATGGCAGGCATTTTTGGACCATGAAGGGGAGGCCAAGAGAATCATGGACAAACCAGCTAGAGTTCTGACGTTATTGAGCTTGGAACCAACTGGAGAGCCATGTGTTTTCAGCCTGTCTGCTAAGTGAGATCAGATGCATCTGGACTGTTAGTATTTTCTTACCTGTAGCCAGACATATCTGAACGGATAAAATGATTCTCAGGAATGTGAAAAGGGAGGAGGAACACGTGATTGTGCTGGTGCCAGTAGATGAAGAGAGAAGATGAAGAGTTTTGCCTGGGCTGTGCTTTCTTGCTTTCCTAGGTTGTCTTCAGAGTCTCTCTCACCAGCTGGAGCCTGACATTCCCAAAGATAGGCAGGGTACAGTCATCCCTCAGTGTCTGTGAGAAATTGGTTCCAGGACCCCCCACTGTGGATACCAAAATCCTCAGATGGATGTTCAAGTCTGTGATATAAAATGGCATCGTATTTCCATAAATCCACACAATCCTTCTGTATACTTTGTCATCTCTAGATGACTTATGCTACTTAATACAGTGCAGATGCTATGTAAAGTCATTATACTCTATTTTTATATGTATCATTTTTATTTTTCTATTGTGGTTTTTTGAAAAAATATTTTCTTTCCATGGCAGGTTGAATCCTGGGATGTGAAACCCACGGATATGGAGGGCCAACTGTACTTAGTACTGTTCTTTTCAACACAGCAGCAGAAAGTATCTTGAACTGACTTACACTCCAAAGCAGAATTTATACTAAGTCTCAAGGAATATCTTCTAGAAGCCAAGTGTAGGAAGCTGGGGCTCAGGAAGGGATAGAGTCTGGGACTGTCAAGCTCACCAGGAACTATTTCCTGTCACTCATCCCTGGTGAAAATGGGCTTTCTCCCTTTCTCAGGCCATGCGACAGGAAGATGCCTGGCCAGCTGCACCTCTGGTTCAGGAGACTGACTCAAAATGTTATTTGGTTCTTGTATTAGTCCATTTTCATGCTTCTGATAAAGATATACCCAAGACAGGGTAATTTATAAAGAAAAAGAGGTTTAATGAACTCACAGTTCCACATGGATGGGGAGGCCTCACAATCATGGTGGAGGGTGAAAGGCACATTTTACATGGTGGCAGGCAAGAAAGAATGAGATCTAAGCAAAACGGGAAACCCCTTATAAAACCATCAGACCTTGTGAGACTTATTCACTACTATGGGAACAATACGGGGGAAACAGCCCTCATGATTAAATTACCTCCCACCAGGTCCCTCCCACAACACATGGGAATTATGGAAGCTACAATTCAAGGTGAGATTTGGGTGGGGACACAGCCCAACCATATCAGTTCTAACCCCACATTCTTGGACAGACCATCTAGCCTGGCTTAATTTGCTCTCTAGGATTGTGAAATTACAGTTTATAAGCCTGTCAGCTGTGTGTTGTGGGGGAGGAAAGGGAGGATCAAGAGGGGTCCTCATGAGCCTCCCAGACACCCCAGAGCCTGTCTGCTATTCTTATCAGCCATTTAGCTATTCTCTTCCAGTAATTTCTCCCACATAGTGGGATTCTTAATAAATAAGTAGCCCCATATGACAAATAATGTTAATAATATTAATAGTCAAGTCACTACTTGATTATCAAAGGACTTTGACACAAAAATTATATATCCATATTTTAGGACATGTGCTTTGAATTGTAACACATATTACACTAACGTTGTAAGAGGAGTTTGCTCTGCCTCCCACCCCACTGACATACACAGGAAGGACTAGACTGAGTAATCTGATATTACCTTTGCCATTTTCATGATGTATTTTCTTGTTAGAACACATTCATTGAAGGAAATAATATAACTCAGCAGATACTTGCAACAGTTCTTTCTAAAAACAAAGTATATTGCAGAAAAATAAGTTTTTGCTCATCATAACTGACTCTATTATGCCTGATGTATCTGAAAAAACTTAAGATTTCAAAGAGCCATTACATTTAAGTAAGACTGAGCACATTAGAGAAATGAAGAATTGGTAAGTGGTAGATGGTAGTTAGAATGTTTCAATTAGACTGAAATTTAAGTGGGACTTATTTCCTGGATCAGTTTATTTTAGTCTTTTTTTTAATTTTTTTTTTTTGATCAAGACGGAATCTTGCTCTGTCGCCCAGGCTCGAGTGCAGTGTTGCCATCTCTGCTCACTGCAACCTCTGCCTCCCAGGTTCAAGCGATTCTTCTGCCTCAGCCTCCCAAGTAGCTGGGATTACAGGCGTGTGCCACCACGCCCAGCTAATTTTTGTATTTTTAGTAGAAACGGAGTTTTGCCATGTTGGCCAGGCTGGTCTCAAGCTCCTGACCTCAAGTGATCCACCCGCCTCAGCCTCTCAAAGTGCTGGGATTACAGGTGAGCCACTGCGCCTGACCAAAATTTTTAAATTCTGAAATCAATGGAGAGTAAATAATCTAAAAACCCCAGTTAGGCTTGTAATTAACTTAACAGTGGAGTGTGCTCAGAAGGCCGAGCCCAGCTGAGGGTCCTGATTAGGGCATGCTCGCTTCCCCCACCCCACCCCCATCCCTAGCCCACCCCCCAGGGGATGTGGCAGTGCTCCAAAGAACACAGGCCACAGGAAGCAAGGTTCAGCCACCTGGAGTGTGCGTTTTGCTGCTCCAGAATTAAAATAATTAAAAACGTTACGTTTCATAGTTTAGCTTCCGCTTATGAGAGAGAACATGTGATGTTTGGTTTTCCATTCCTGAGTTACTTCACTTAGAACAATAGTCTCCTATCCCATCCAGGTTGCTGCAAATGCCATTAATCCATTCCTTTTTATGGCTGAGTAGTATTCCATCATATGTATATACCACAGTTTCTTTATCCACTCGTTGATTGGTGGGCATTTGGGCTGGTTCCACATTTTTGCAATTGTGAATTGTGCTGCTATAAACATGATACAATGGACTTTTGGGACTTGGGGGAAAGGGTGGGAAGTGGGTGAGGGATAAAAGACTACAAATTGGGTTCAGCATATACTGCTCAGATGATAGATGATAGGTGTACCAACATCTCACAGATCACCACTAAACAACTTACTCATGTGACCAAACACTACCTGTTTCCCAAAAACCTATGGAAATAAAAAATTAAAAAAAAAATAAAAACTATTAAAAAAATAAAACATGGTTAGATTATGGAGAGAATGCAAGAAGTGCTTGAGTTTTTAAAATTAAAACAAATAATAAAATAAAAACTGCCTGTTTAGGGCAATCCTTGTCTAGCTCAGCGCCCAGAACTCAGGGTAGAAGCAGGCGTGACACTTGAAAAGACTGGGCGAAACAGGTGCCTTTTGTTCCAGACCAGTTAGTCCATTGGTGTGGTTTGTATGTGGGGTTCCTGGAGGGTTTACATGAATCCTGGTGATTATCCGCATGCATATCCCAGGCCTGAGAAGGGCCCAGGGTCTCCCAGGGATAATGGAATCAGTCTGCTCATATTTAGTGCTTCATGTGGACGTGGTGTTTCCACTGTTTGGGTTTTTAGTCATCATGGTAAATGCTGCCGCTTCCATTTCTGATGCTTTCGTAATGTTAGGATCACTCAGTATTAGTGCCAGGAGGGACTCATGTTTTATTTAGTCTAACTCTCATGCTGCCAAATAAAGTCAACACTGGCACTGGAAGAAGTCATATTATTAGGTGAGCTTCTGAAATTACTGAAGTTATTAAGTCAGTCAATTGTTTATTAAAAGAATTGGCTAGGAGTCTGGTTTTTCTAACTTGGAGTTGCAATTCTTTTGAGAAAATAAAAGTATAGATATAAGGATATATTAAGACTCCTAAACAGCATTACCTAATCCAGCTTTCCTCAGTGCCACCCTTAATACCTGCAGCCTTATCCCCAGTCAGCAAACTACAGCCCCACTCATAGCCTATGTTTAGATAGCTCACAAACTAAGCCCTTTTAGAGGGTCGTTAAAAGAACACACACACACCACAAAAGCAAAGATGAATCTGTGGCAAAGACCCTCTCTGGCCTTCAAACCTAAAGTATTTACTATCTGGTTCTTTAGAGAAAGAGTTTGCTGGCCCCTAAGGCATTGTGGCAAACTGTGGTAACTCCGCATCCAGTCCCACCCTTGCTAAAAGAACTCCACTTTGGTTCCAGGCCACAGGGTGCCTAGCTGCAGACAGTGGGTCAGAACCAGTCATGACAATCCCGTTCATGCTTCTCAGCTTATTTGCTGTTAAGGGTAGCCATGCAATGTAGTTCTGACCTATGACACCTAAGCGGAAGTCTTCTGATTGATGGGGCGGGGAGTTGAGGGAGGGTATAGGAAAAGGTTTTGCTTTCTGTTGTATTTATTTGACAGTGCTGGCCTTACTTCTTTGAGTGTGATATGATGGTTGGAGTTGTAGCAGCTCTCTTGTTGACATGAAAAAATGGCCAAAAGGATCACAGTGTCATTGGCCCTTACATTCCTGAACCAGTGCCAGCAACCCCCATCTCAAGATGTCTTGCTATGTGTGAGAAAATTAAACTCCTGTTTTCTTAAGACACTGTAATTGTTTTAGCTGTTAAAACAATTATAGTCTAATATTTTCTTACTGCTAGAGGCACCGTTAAACCTCAAAAATCCCAATTGCTTTCCTTTTTTTTTTTCAAGGAAATAATTTTGGGTCAACCAAGAGTTACTGGACATTTTCTGATCTATGTTTTTGTAAATAATTGCCCCCATCCCCTCATTATGTAGTCGAACACTGATTTAGCCTTTGTAACTAGTGTGATTTTTATGCCATTTAGATCAACTGTACAGTCTTGAAAAATTACTTACCTTTTCAGTTTTCAGATTTCTAAAATGGAAATAATATTGGTACCTACCTTGTAAGGTCTTTTTGAATATTAAAAAGAACCAATGCCTTAAAATAAAAAATTAAGGCATTGGCTAATTGTGGTGGCTCATCTCTGTAATCTCAGCACTTTGGAAGGCCAAGACGGCAGGGTCGCTTGAAGCCAGGAGCTCAAGACCAACCTGGGCAACATAACGAGACACTGTTTCTATGAAAAAAAAAAAAAAAAAAGAAAGAAAAAAAGTGAAGCCATATGAAGTACTTAGCATACTGCCTGGCACATAAATAGCACTCAAAAATATTTGCTGTTGTTGCTGTTGCTTTGTTGTTATTCTATTCCTCTTCTTCCTCCTCTTCTTTCTTTCTCTAGGTCTTTACTAAAGGAAAAAGTACTTTAGGTCATATGGGAAACCCATCCCTTTGCTAATGGCATGAAGGCAATGGCCTTCGAACTACTCAGAAAATATTTACCTAAAGAGGAGAAGCTTTAAGTCTGATGTTGGAAATAACCTGAAGAGCTCTCGTTCCTGGGTGGAATTTTCATTTGAATATTTATATGGACAGATTTGGAGTACAGAAGACAGCAGAGGAAGCACTTTTTTTTTCTCTTTCCATGAGTCAAAAGTTACCTGGTAAACTGAATACAAATATTTAAGAGAGCACCTCCTGACCAACTGAAGGCCCTTGCTTAAGTTTACCACACAGTGATGGCTTTAGAGGACCGGGGTGGTGTGGCACCTGAGAGATAAACATTTTTGTGTAGGAATTTTTATCACACTAATTTGTATTTCTCATAAAGAACCCTTGGGGGTTTGACAGGAAAGTGAATCTATTTAGTAAAATTAGGAACTGGGAAAAAATAGTGTCTCTTTTTTTAAATGCTGCTTCAAAAGAAGGAATATTTCTATTGCAATAAATTATTTTTTGATTGCCTCTGTACCTCTTCCTGCTCCACATTCCCATTCTGAATGGCATCATTACACACTGCCCGGTGTGAATATTAATGCGAGTCAGGAGAAGTCTGCCAGCCACACACAATGCATTCAGATGTTGGCTTTACATAATCATCCTTCCTTTTCCCTGTGTTTTTTTATGATGCCCAGTCTAGATTTTTGCAGTGCTCTCTAGTAAATCTGCAGTGAAAATTTCTCTGTATCTGGATGACAGCCTAAAGCATTGCTCGCCGTATACCTGGATAAATTTGTCTCAAAAAAAAGGAAGCCAGTGGCAAAAATGAAACTTTATTAGAGTTTTAAAAATACTATTTACAGTCCATGGATGTTTTACTTCTTCTTTGAACAGATGTTTCCTGCCAGTCAATTATTGTTCCAAATCTTTGTGTGTGAAAGGGTTAATAATAAAGGCTGTTGTATTCCCCTGCCCAGGATTTGTTCAAAATACTTATCGACTACTGAATGAAAGGCCTGGTAAATATTTTCAGCCTATGAAAACATATAGTTCCTCATGAATGAAAATATTATATTTGTGGTCCAACAGATATTGCTGGTAGGTTTGCTTGTTTGTTTTCCCTAATGTTGATGAAGTTTCTGTAATCCAGTCACAGGCTCTTGGTAAGGACCCAAATAGACAGGGGACAAGAGAACTTCTAGTTCCTTTAAGCGACTTGAGATAAATGAATTACAATCTAATATACTAAAGACATTGAAAACTGTATTTCTAGATCATTATTGTTCATTTTTAAAGGATCTGTGGTTAACATAAAAGATAATTTTTTAATTTCTATGGTTTGGCAAATGTACTCCTGATTTTCAAAAATGATAAACTTTATGCCTATTCCAACCTAGTATAAGACAGACTCTTAAACGTATTTTGAGAATGAAAGAAATGAAAAAGCAACAGATCACCAGGAGCCACATGGATCTCCTAAGATTATTTGCTTTGATGATGGGATTACTGGAGTGATAGGGAGGGAAAGGTCAGGACAGTCTATCTGAATCTCAAAGGCATTTATCAGAGGTTATCTTGATATTCTCATAGAAAATAGAGAAATTTGGCCTAAATCAATGCTTTTCAACAATCCATTGAACACAAAGGATTTTTTTTCAAACAAAAGATTATGAGGAAATATGATACCCATCCTCCCCTCCAAAAAAGGAAGAAAAAGATCTGGCCATGGGAATAGGGGAGAGGCCACCTCACTCTGCTGGCCCATGGAACTCATCATTCTCTGTGGAGAACAGAGAGCAAATCACTGGTCTATGTGATGACATCTTTGGTTGGGTTCATAATTGATTGAATAGCCATACCCAAAGAGTGCTCATTATCACATTCATGACAATCTAGAATGCATTCTCCAGTGGAATGTCACAGATATTTATCTCAGATATTTCTCAGGTTTCCTATTTTTAAAATTTCTTGGGTAGATAGATATTGGTGATCAGATTTCTGAACATGGGCTGGACACAGTGGCTCATGCGTGTAATCCCAGCATTTTGGGAGGCCAAGGTGGGAGGATCACCTGAGGTCAGGAGTTTGAGACTAGCATGGCCAACATGATGAAACCCCATCTCTACTAAAAATACAAAAAACAAACAAACAAAAAAACATCAGCTAGGCATAGTGGTGAGCACTTGTAATCTCAGCTACTCAGGAGGTTGGGGCAGGAGAATTCCTTGAACCCAGGAGGTGGAGGTTTGCAGTGAGCCGAGATTGTGTCATTGCACTCCAGCCTTGGCGACAAGAGCAAAGCTCCATCCAAAAAAAAAATCTGAATATGAAGCTAGGGGAAATATTAATGTATTGGAAGGCAAATTCAGACTCTAAAGAGGTCTCAAAAGGGTAGAATGACAAAGAAATCCAATAGGATGAAATTCAGTGGGGATGCATGAAAAGCCCATATTTAGATTCATAAAACCAATACATATAAGACATGCAGGATATAATTCAGCAACAGGTATGAGAAAGGTTTGGCATTTTCAGTTGATTTGAAAGGGAAAACTAGTGAAGGCTAGTAAAAGGATACTATCTAGGACAGGGTGACAGAAGATCTTATATTATTTGATGGTCAGAAGTAACCTAACTATTGTGTTCAGCCTGGTAATAACAATTCTGAAACATTTCCTCTGTCAGACATAGTGCTTTTTCTTTCATTTTACATGGACTGTTATCCCTAGATAACATGTCCTGACCGTGTGGTTTCTTCTTGTGGGGCTGTGTCAAGAATATCCTGTTGTAGCACCTCTTCCTTCCAGCTTCGAGTGGATAAGGGAAGGTGTGATGACTACCCTTTGAACCTTCAGCAGTTATGTGCTCTGGAGGATCCAAGTCTAACACTGACCCATTAAAGAGTTTTCAAAGAGTCACGACCCATAGGTTTTCTCTTTTTTTTTTTTTTTTTTTTGAGATGGAGTTTCGCTTTTGTTGCCCAGACTGTGGTGCAATGGCATGACCTCCGCTCACCGCAACCTCCACCTCCCAGGTTCAAACAATTCTCCTTCCTCAGCCTCCCAAGTAGCTGGGATTACAGGCACGCACCACCACGCCTGGCTAATTTTGTATTTTTAGTAGAGACGAGGTTTCTCCATGTTGGTCAGGCTGGTCTTGAACTCCTGACCTTAGGTGATCTGCCCGCCTCAGCCTCCCAAAGTGCTGGGATTACAGGCGTAAGCCACTGCACCCAGCCAGGTTTTCTTAAGAGGAAATAATTCTAGTTTTTCATCTATTCATGAAAAAGAATGGATCAAAGTGTCATGGGTGATTTGTACTACAGGATTGATGTGAGAGAGACTTGTGACAACAGACTGTGGTGTTTGTCAGGCCTCTGAGTCCAAGCCTGCACGTATTCGTCCAGACGGCCTGAAGCAAGTGAAGAATCACAAAAGAAGTGAAAATGGCCGGTTCCTGCCTTAACTGATGACATTACCTAGTGAAATTCCTTCTCCTGGCTCATCCTGACTCAAAAGCTCCCCCACTGAGTATCTTGTGACCCCCACCCCTGCCAGCCAGAGAGTAACCCCCTGACTGTAATTTTCCATTACCCACCCAAATCCTATAAAACAGACCCACCCCTATCTCCCTTGGCTGTATCTCTTTTCGGACTCAGCCCGCCTGCACCCAGGTGATTAAAAAGCTTTATTGCTCACACAAAGCCTGTTTGGTGGTCTCTTCACACAGAAGCACATGAAATTTGATGCCGAAACCCATGAAATTTGGTGCTGCCACACTTCAATCTCTCCCTTCTCTTAATTTCAATTCCTTTCCTTTTCTGGTAGAGACAGAGGAGATGCGTTTTATCCATGAACCCAAAACTCCGGCGCCAGTCACGGACTCGGGAAGAGTCTTCCCTTGGTGTTTAATCACTGCGGGGATGCCTGCTTGATTATTCACCCATGTTTCAGAGGTGTCTGATCACCGCGGGGACACCTGCCTTGATCCTTCACCCTTAGTGGCAAGCACCACTTTTTGGGGGTGGTATGGAGAGATAATGGGCGATGTTTCTCAGGGCTGCTTCAAGCGGGATTAGGGGCAGCATGGGAACCTAGAGTGGGAGAGATTAAGCTGAAGGAAGATTTTGTGGTAAGGGGTGATATTGTGGGGTTGTTAGAAGGAGAATTTGCCATATAGAATGATTGGTGATGGCCTGGATACGGTTTTGGATGAATTGAGAAACTAAACAGAAGACACAAGGTCCGAATAAGAGAAGGCGAAAAACAGGTATTAAAGGACTAAGAATTGGGAGGACCCAGGACATCCAATTAGAGAGTGCCCAAGGGGGTTCAGCATAATTACTTGCTTGATCGGTGAGTTTTTGGGCTCTATCCTTGACAGAGTCCTCCTTTTTAAGTTGGAGGCTGAGCTTGGTGAGGTGTGTTTTTGAAAGACTGTTAGTTCATTCCACCTTTCCTGAAGATTGAGGCCGGTAAGAGGTATGAAGGTTTCACTGAATACCAAGAGCCTGAGAAACTGCTTGGGTGATTTGACTAGTAAAGGCCAGTCCATTATGGAACTGTATAGAGGTGGGAAGGCCAAACAGAGGAATTATATCTGACAGAAGGGAAGAAATGACCGTGGTGACCTTCTCAGACCCTGTGGGAAACGCCTCTACCCATCCAGTGAAAGTGTCTACCCAGACCAAGAGGTATTTTAGTTTCCTGACTCGGGGCATGTGAGTAAAGTCAATTTGCCAGTCCTGGGCAGGGGCAAATCCCCAAGCTTGATGTGTAGGGAAGGGAGGGGGCCTGAATGATCCCTGAAGAGTAGTGGAATAGCAGATGGAACACTGAGAAGTGATTTCCTTGAGGATAGATTTCCATGATAGAAAGGAAATAAGAGGTTCTAAGAGGTGGGCTAGTGGCTTGTAACCTACAAGGAAGAGGTTATGAAATGATGACAGAATAGAATGGGGCTATGAGGATGGGAAGAGATATTTTCCTTGGTCCAAGAACCATTTGCCTTGTGTGGGAAGAGATTGATAGGTGGAAGTTTCAGTGGGGGAGTAGGTGGGAGTGAACGATGAGAAGGAGGGATAGAATTTGGAACGCTACCTGCTTTTTTAGCTACCTTATCAGCATAAGCACTGCCCTGAGCGATGGGATCTGATGCCTTTTGATGGCCCTTGCAGTGAATGACTCCAGTTTCCTTTGGAAGTAAAGCGGCCTTGATAAGAGTTTTTATTAAAGAGGAATTAATGATGGAGGACCCTTGCATAGTGAGGAAACCTCTTCTTGCCCAAATAACAGCATGGTGGTGCAGGATATGGAAGGCATATTTAGAGTCAGTATAAATATTGACACATAGTCCTTTTCCAAGAGTGAGGGCTCGAGTTAAGGCAATGAGTTCGGCTTGCTGAGAGGTAGTGGAGAGGGGCAGAAAGTATATGAGTCAGGTGTGAGGAAGAAAATAGATTTTGAAAGTTATGAGAACTGTAGAGAGTGAGTTGACCATAGTTTGTGATTTTGAGGGCCTCTAAAAGTATTAAGGCAGTGGCAGCCGCCGCATGCAGACATGAGGGCTAGGCTAAAACAGTAATCTCAAGTTTTTTGGATAAAAAGGCCACAGGGCGTGGTCCCAGTCCTTGGGTAAGAATTTCAACCACACAGTATTGACTGCTTCTAGCCTACTGAGTCATAAATTTAAAAGTTTATGTAAATGTCTAATGTTCTTCTTAAAATAATAATAAGCCTTAAAAATAATATTCTTTTTCCATGGCAGATGTTAGATTAGTACTACTTATAACTTAAATTTTAACAGGCTATTAGGGCAGAATTTCTACATAAAAATTTGAATTCAAACATCTTAAAATTAATGTAAGTCCTTCTTTTCCACTCTCCTTTCCACAGTCATGCCTTTGCACCTTCTTAACCTCCTTCCTTTCTTCCTTCCTTATTAAGCACCTTTGATGCCACAGGTGCTGTAGAACAAAAATAGAGTAAAACTTGGTCAATCAGTGTTCAGATGTAACCCTTGAATGAAGAGGTAAACTGAATCAAATGACAGAAATACAGGCACTTTCAGTTTTTTGGATGCCTTCTTAAGGGGAAACATTGAAAAAATAGACCACGTTATTCATTGGCAAAGGCGTGATGAATTTTGTTCTCAAATACACCAAATACAGCATTCCAGAAGCAAAGTGCCCAGATCTTTTGTCTTTAAACTGTAGTAATTACTTTAGATAATCTTTCACCAGAATTACAAGCCACGTGCTTTGAAAAGATGAAAAATTCCAGCGGGCACTGCCTGCTATGTCTTCTGTTTGTGAAGTTTCCTGACCCGAGGGCTCTTTTGGGCTGCGGTTTCTTTTTTTCTTTTTTTTTTTTTTGAGACGGAGTCTCGCTCTGTCGCCCAGGCTGGAGTGCAGTGGCGCGATCTCGGCTCACTGCAAGCTCCGCCTCCTGGGTTCACGCCATTCTCCTGCCTCAGCCTCCCGAGTAGCTGGGACTACAGGCGCCCGCCACCACGCCCGGCTAATTTTTAGTATTTTTAGTAGAGATGGGGTTTCACCGTGTTAGCCAGGATTGTCTCGATCTCCTGACCTCGTGATCCACCCGCCTCGGCCTCCCAAAGTGCTGGGATTACAGGCGTGAGCCACCGCGCCCGGCCGGGCTGCGGTTTCTTATTCCTTCTGTCGCCAGTGGGGGAAATAGCCAATGACATTATTAGCTTTGCTGATTGTTGAATAATTGGGAATGACTAGGGACATCTTCTGCTCACACTAGCACAGTCTAGCATTTTATGGAGATAGCCTGAGGGAGGAAGCTTATACCACCATAGGCTGACGAGGGCTATTTTTCCAAATAAAGGAAAGTACTGGTATTAGCGTGGAAGTAATTTCCTCTGGAGACCAACATACAACATACAACAGCTTCCATGCAAAGTATTGAACCCAATCTGGTAATTTGTATATATTTTTAAAATTTCAGATAATGCTTTTTTTTTTTTTACAGCCATGGAGCAAGCTATGATGCCTATTCTCCTTCCTCTTCTTTTCCTTCATCTTGCATTTTGTGTGTGTGTGTTCAAAGGAGTGTATTCATTTTTTCCTTTGTTTTATTGAGATAGAATTCACATACCATACAATTCACCTGTTTTAAAGTGTGTACTTTAATGGTTTTACTATATCCACAGAGTTGCATAACCATCACCACAATAAATTTTAGAACATTTTATTCACCTCTATCCTTTAGCAGTCACTCTTCATTTTTCTCCGGCTTCATTCCCACCCCCAACCCCAACCCTCAGAAACTACTAATCTCCTTTCTGCTTCTATAAATTTGCCTACTATGGACATTTAATATAAATGAAATCATACAATGGGTAGTCTTTTGTGTCTGCTTTATTTCACTTAGCATAATATGTTTAAGATCTGTGTTAGTCCATTCTCACATAGCTAAAAAGAACTACCTGAGACTGGGTAACGTATAAAGAAAAGAGGTTTATTGACTCACAGTTCTGCAGGCTGTACAGGAAGTATAGCTGGGGAGGCCTCAGGAAACTTACAGTCATGGCAAAAGGTGAAGAGGAAGGAAGCCCCTCTTACATGGCCAGAGCAGAAGGAAGAAAGGAGGGGGAGGTGGTACAGACACTTTTAAACAACCAGATCTCATGAGAACTCACTCACTGTCACAAGAATAGCAAGGGGGATATCTGACCCCATGATCCAATTATCTCCCATCAGGCCCCTCCTCCAACACTGGGGATCACAATTTAACATGAGATTTGGGTGGGGAAAAAATCCAACCATAGCAAGATCTGTCCACATTGTGACATGTATCAGAAGTTTATTCCTTTTTTACTGCAGAGTAATATTTCATTGTATGGATATACCACATTTTAGTTATTTCGTTTTCTTGAAGCATTGAAGTTTTATCTTTCCTACTAGAGTATAACTATTTTGAAGGAGGCATTTTACCGCCTACTAAGCTTTTATTTTTCATCCCATAGAATGCAGCACCTACAACATAATAGACATTCGATATTGTTGAACTGATGTTCAGAAGTCAATGTGGAAAAAATGAGTTCAGCATCTTTTTGGCTTTGACAGAGTGAAGGTTGTTTAGGGAAGAGAGGAATGGGAAAGTGAGAGAAGTGGTTTGATGTACTAGATTAAATGAGTGTGAAATTAAAAAGGGAAAGATAAAGAAGAGACATGAAGCCACTTAGTAGTACACAGAGGACCTTTGCCAAGAAGAAGGCTCATAGATAGAGTGGTAACAGCCAAATGGAGACACCCACAGACCAACACAGGCAGTTTGAGTAAGAGCCAAAATGTTAAGAGTACCCATCACAGATCACATACATAATTTTGGCAGAGATAACTGTGTACATAGTTTTGTTCCATTAGTTTGTACTGTAGAGATATCCTGAAATTTTTGGGTTTGACTGTAAAACTAGTTCATAACTGAAACTTTCCGTAACTTGTCACTACCCTCATCACCATCATCACTGTTGTCACCACCACCACCACCACCATCACCATTGTGAACATTTGTCAAACACCTATTAAAATTTCCTGAAAAATAGCCATTTCCTGGTGCCCAGGGCACTATGTGACAACATTTTACATGAGTTATTTCATTAGTCTTCTTAATAATCCTATGAGGCAGGACCTATTAATATCACCAGTTTTACATATGAGAAAAATGAAGTTGGAATTCGAACTGCATTTGATTGACTCTGTTGCCTATATATTTTCTAAAGTAGTTTTTAGTTGAAGCTCCCAAAAGTTTAATTTCCCCTTCAGTCTATTTCGATTTCATGCTGATTTCATTTTTTTGATGGTTTGTATCATTGTCAACAAATATGGATACCCCTTCCACTCCCATTGTGGGTGCTTTCTACCCCTCTAACTTGGGCTCACGTGACTGACCACAGCCAATGGAATAATAGGAGACATCATGTAAGCAGAGGCCTTAAATGTGCTTGCAACCTTTGGCTTGCCTTTCATGCACTGGGGATCCATGAGAAGAGGATGCCCAAACAGACACTGCCCCTTTAGTTGGGACCTTAGAATGAATATGTATGGAGCCGATTTGAGACAACCCCTCTGGGGCCAACAGAGCTGACTTTCAACCTGAAGGTCACTCAAATCAGCTCAACTATGCCAATTCATGAGCTTGAGAATCAGTGTTTGATATTACAAGCTGCTGGGTTGGGGTAGTTGTTACACAGACTTATCTGGCAATAGTATCTATTATAATAGGATCTCTTTTTTCTGTCATTCATTTAGCAGTTGATTCAACCATGACTGATTTGATTGTGTACCATGTGCCAGTTACTATTGTAGGTGTTGGACATATAAAGACACCCATGGGAAAGTCTTTATTGTCTTGATGTTTAGTTTTGAGTCAGGAAAAACAATGTGTCTATACATTATTAGAAGGCATGATAAAATCTGGTAAGTGCCCTAGCAGGCCACTGTATCTATGCTCGGGGAGGTCTGAGGAGAGGATATTATGACGGTGGAGGTATTCAGAAAGGCTGAGGGACTATGAACATGCAAGGTAATTCTGTAATAACTAGAATTTAATTCCTCCGAACACCAAGAAATGCGATTTTTGTAAGTTTTACTATCCTACTTTTAGCAGAGATTATATCCTCATCAAAAAATTTAGAAATTAAATATCCCTTATCGAAAATTGAGAAATTAGAATCTCTCCCAGTGATTCATTGGTATGAGCATGTAATCAAGACGCATGCATGAAACTGTAAGAATGAAACTACAAAATCTTCTCATTTTGTTCTTTTTCATATCACCTCACCTGGATTATAAAAATAAAATATCTGTTGTTGGATTGCTGCATCTGTCACTTTTTACCAATTTTTTTGTGGTCACTGCCTGGCATGGTGGGTAGAGGTGGTGCTGCCCAATGGTTAGGCATTTGGGTTCTGGGGTCAGACAGACCTTGATGAAGATCCAAGCCTCTCAAATTACTTAACTTTTCTACACCTAATAATCCTTATAAAGGGTCAGCCATGTGGTTACCAAATGTTACATTTTACTCAGTTTGATCTAAACCCTTGATGAACAACCCTTGAGACCCAGCCAGCTGTCAGCTACTGCTACCTACTATTGTATTATGGTCCACAGACTGATTTCAAACACTTTTCAGTTCAGACCACACAATAGACTTAAGGAATTTTTTTTTTAAAGACATCGTATTGGGTGAAGAGGGGTGTCTTACAATCACTCATCCAGGGCAATAACGATCTAGCCAAGTGAGAACAATGAAGAGGGAGAAGTGACAAGTCTGCAGGAGTGGCAGCAGGCCCCAGCAGGCTGAGGTCTGGGTGCTGGAAGCCCGTGGAGCTCACATGGGTTCACATGGCACAGAATAGCCCAAGTGTTAGATGGCCGCCATTCTCTAGGACCAGCCAGATCACTCCAGGTAGCAGGGTTCCCTCTGCCAAGCCCTCCCCATATTAGCAAAGAAGAGATCCCAGGCCACAACTGAGGGAGTCCTGGTTGGGTGAGCAGAGTGCCTCATCATATTCAGCTCAGTGGGACATACCAGGCTCTCCATAAACCTCACACTTAATGGAATAAGCTCATTTCAGCTCCAGATCCCTAGTGAACTTGTGGACAAGTATGACTTTATCTCTCTGAACCTCAGCTTTCCTAAATAAAAGTGGAGCTGATAATACCTATTTGTCACCCTCAGGGTTAAGGATGGAATGAAATACCTTCTATAAACAGACTTCTCTAGTGTGCTTATTTGATGGGAGGGATGAAGGGCTATAAGGCTATTGCCATTTTGTGACTCCCCAGATGTGCCAAGGTATTTACATCTCAGCAGGGCTAGGCAGAACTGCAGTCTAAGTGGTAAGACATAGGTGAGGGATTGTACACCTTTTCATTTTGAGAAAGGAAAAAGAAACCGTTCATCTCAGGAACACATTTTAGCTTTTCTAAATTGACCCTCATACAGTAAAATGGTATTCACCATGATGGGGACATGAGGACTTACAGGTTCATTCTCACTCTTGTGCACAGCAGCTGTTTCAGGAAAACGAGTGGTAGGCTGTCATCAGAGTGCTTTTCTGAGTATGATTTAAGCATCTTCCTTTTCAAAAGCAAGTTCTGCTTTTTTTTTTTCATTTTAAACCAATTTAATACCTTTGTTCAGTACCATCCATTATTAATTTCTCTCATGCACATATTTCAAATTCCTCACATGACAGTTTTGAGAAACTAATGAAAATTAGAGTGTGTTAGCATATCACATTCCTACAGAGACCTGCTAATACATTCAATTACACTTCGTAATGGTAATGGAGACTACAGAGAAAAGCTTTGCCATTTATACCTGCTTGCCTGAGTGTTCTCTCACTTTCTCTCTCTCTCTCTCCCTCCCTCTCTCTCCCCACCAAAAATTTGGGAAAAATATAGCGTAATGCAAAGGAAGTCATTTTTGATGCTATTTTTAAACCTGTCTATTTCTGAAAATGCATTGCTTCTCGATAAGAAACAGGATAGTGATGGCACACATAACTTACTTCTTATTTATCAGTTAGGAGCATTAGCATTAGTCCATTTATCTAAACTACTGAAAATTTTCCTTCTGCTCACCAAAGACTTCAAAGAAATTTAATAAAGGTATTTTTTCTGCCTAAATCTATACTTTGGCAATTTGATTTTGTTTTAAAGTAGGATAATTACATTTTCTCCATCCATTCTGTGAATCACAGCTCCCTTGTGAATTCATTTGAAAACCCTGATGAGGAATGGAAGATGTGAGTGACTGGTGTGTGATCTTGTTGATGTTTTCTCGTCTCCTGAGCCTGGTTTGAAATTCAGCTCTGCCCAGCAGGGCTTGCCCTCAGTTTTGAGGCATTATTTTGAGATGTGTGGGCTCAAGTAACTGTGTGTGCATGGCCAGCGGGTTGGCCAACTCATCTTCTGGCAAATAAGTGTGGGAGACCTCACTCCTTGATGTCAAACACTTTTATAGCCTATTATGGAATAAATTAAATGCAGATTTATTCTTCATAAATGTGTCAGTTTCAATATTTTCTGTTTTACATGATGAACTTCTGGAATTCAGAGACAGTGCTATTAAATTGATTTTGTGTTACCTGTAATATGGATTTTGACAAAAAATTTAACAATACATTTCTTTACTAGATAATGACTTAGTAAGCTAGTGTTTTCTAATATGTTTATTAATTTGTTTGTATCAGATCAAATACTGGCTGATTTTTCCCAGTGAGATAGAAAAGTTAGGACAGATATATAGACTTTGGCTGACCTGGGTGAGTTCTGTGCCAGGCATTGTGCTATCTATTGTGATTCTAAAGATAGACAAGGCGGAGTTAATTATTTAAACTGCAAATTGCGAGTACTTGGCAAATGAAAGTTATTCATTTTCTGACCTTTTTTGAATTTTCTAGTCTTGGAATCCATGACAGGAAGCCAGAATTTCTAGCTTTGATGTGGTTTCAATTTGATGTAGTCTAAGCAGAATACTATAATTGTATGAATTAAGAAAATATAAAAGAACAATTAATGAAGTAGATAATTTTTAAAATGAGAAACATTATTCATTATTTGGTCTATGAAAATATATATGTATCCAAGATAGGATATTAAAGTTTTATTCTATGTAGCCCACGCATATATTTGTGCATGTGAATGGTATTTTCAATACACTTTGTGCATAGCTGTGTTCAGATCCCTCAAAGCACAGCCCGTGATGAGTAAGAAAGACTAGCTGCAGCTCTGGGGTCCCCGAGGAGCTATGGCTCATCCCCATCTCAGCGGGCTTCACTCCCAAGGGGTGGGTGCTACATCTCCATCCTCCCCTGTCCCAGCAACATTCTCCTCTTTTGTTAGCCAGGAATCCTGGAAGAATAGCAAGAGCAGAGGGTAGCATAAGGCTTGTGTTCCTTCCTAACTGCTGCCTTTCTGATTAGGAAGCATTGAAAAAGGTGCCTGTATTTCCTCTGCATCTTTCTTTGGAAGAATTTTTCATGTAAATCATGAGATAAGAGTTATTCAGATTGATCAGTTTGAACGTCCATTCTGTTTTGGTTGGCAGTCATGCTCTAAAAACTTCAGTGTAGATCATTTTTAATAACCATATGGAAACAAGGGCAATTTCTAATTGAGATTTTTTTTTCTTTTCTATTAGAACAGGTTGCCACTGACTGTAAAGGGCAAGAATATTGGAAGTTATTTGTAAAGGTAGAGATGGGAGAAAGGAATAATTTGAAATCTGAATTGTTCAGCTGCCGTCACACACATTATGGCTAAAAAGCTTCATGGTAAAGAATGACGGCTGGGTGCAGTGGCTCATGCCTGTAAATCCAGCACTTTGGGAGGCTGAGGCGGGCAGATCACGAGGTAAAGAGATCGCGACCATCCTGGCCAACATGGTGAAACCCTGTCTCTACTAAAAATACAAAAATTAGCAGGGTGTGGTGGCACGTGCCTGTGGTCCCAGCTACTCCAGAGGCTGAGGCAGGAGAATCACTTGAACCCAGGAGGTGAAGGTTGCAGTGAGCTGAGAATCCATACCACTGCACTCCAGCCTGGTGACAGAGTGAGACTTCATCTCAAAAAAAAAAAAAAAAAAAAAAAAAAATTGCCGGGTGTGGTGGTGTACACCTGTAATCCCAGCTACTCCGGAGGCTGAGATAGGAGAATCACTTGAACCTGGGAGGTGGAGGTTGTAGTGAGCTGAGATCACGCCACTGTCCTCCAGCCTGGGTGACAAGAGCAAGACTCTGTCGCAAAAAAAAAAAAAAAAAGAATAACAGACATAAAATTAAGCAGAAGTCTGCAAAATCTAGTCAAGATTCAAGGAGGAAGCCTTAAGCATGGTTAATGCTAAAGTTTTTCTCAAATATTGAAGAAGGACATATTATTAACTTCAACATTTACCCAAATAAACCAGTATTACTGTGTCCCATCCCATTTAAAACAGGTTCAATGGGAAGCATCATTATTAAAATAAATAAAATAGTATGATGATGCTATTTCCTCAATACCAAAGTGGAAAAGCACCTAGAAAAGTTGCCAAGCCAAACGGCCACAGGCTTTGCAAGATTGTGCAGCAATGCTATGACCTACAAAGTTAGACCTGAGGACTTTGTCTTTAAGATCACTTACATGCTTATCTTGTTGCTTAGCAATTAAGTATTTTTTAATTTAATGTTAGCTTCCCTTGTCCTGCCTCCTCACCTCCTCAAAAATCCCTTTGAAAATTCGCTAGACTCTTGTAGAAACTTTAAAATTGCATAATAGTAAGTTTGATTCCTTAATCCTCTGTAAACCTGCTTTAACATCCAGTAGACGTTAACAATGGTTGGACACTGATGGATAGTGATTGCTTTGTTGAATGGGGTGGGACACAGGATCTCAGAAGCTCAGCTTTTTAACCCAGTCTCTAAATTCTTCTTCATATGAGAGCCTCCTGAAATGCCCAGCTCCAGCAATTAAGATATCTGATTCAAATATGGAGGTCCAACATTGGAAGATTTCCTCCAAGAATTTCTTTTCTCACATTTCTTCATTTTAATGGGCTTCCGCAGCACATGATGAAATTTTCTGCCCACTTGCTGGGGAGCTCAATTTGGGGGCTTCATTGGCTACAGTGAAGTCAAAGGACCCTCATCACAATATATGTGATGGAGCAATTGACCTTTATTTGGAAGATGGCCTTTTGTACCTGGTAAGGTGAAGTGCTCAGGAGACAGCCAGAGAAAGCAGGGGCACGTCGCAGATATTTTGCATGTCAGGGCAACATTTTCAACTTGGTTTTTGCCTTGTAAAACAAACTAACTCTCTTTCTCTGTCTCTGATTTTCTTTTTTATTGCTCAAAAGTTTAATGGTTGTATGCCCATATTCTCATAAGTTTTCAAAATGTTTATAACGAGTGTGTGTACTTTTAAATGATGATTCAGATCTTAGCTTTTTAAGAGTTATGTACATGGTTAACATCCAGCGGTCTCAAAACTCCGCTGTGCTCTTTTCTTTACTGTTGCCAAGCCTTTGTGGTTACAGAATCTTTTAACTTTACCTATAAACTTTAAATAACTTAACTTTTAATGTTTTGAAGTAATCTTGTTTGTTTCTTTGGAGTTTGAATTCATGCTTACCTAAAATCATTTCCCCCTCAATTTATTTATAAAATGCTTAGAAGGAAATCTTATTCTTAGAATACTTATTTTTTCTGTCTTATAACAATGACAGTCTAACATGAAGATGTTTGATTTATTTTCCTATTTTATTGTTCTGCTTTAATTCAAACAGATCCAGAAGTAATGAATTATACCTTTTGTTAAAACTTTCTCTTTTGTTTAATGGAAAGTGAACAGGGTTATTATACACACATTACAAAACTTTTTTCTTTTTCTTTGTAAGAAAATAATGAGCTAGACTGCAACCACACTGTAAGAATGTTTGTGGCATTTGTGATTATTTCTCTGTTTTAAGAAGTCCATTTCCTGTTTCTTACTTTAAAAATTGGATAAAAGTTTTTATTTTTTTGTTCTTTTCATTCTACCTATTGCCTTAGTGCATTTAATTCTATATGACAAGGGGCTGTGAAAAAGATCTCGAATAATGTTCCCATTGGTAGATGTGCTGCCTCTCTCAGCCTCAGTTTCCTCATCTGTAAAATGAGAGACTTGTACGAGATGATCCCAGAGGTCTCACAAAGCTCTAAGTTAGATGCCACTTTAATGATACCAGTGAGCAAGACAAACAAGTCATTTCAGTGGCTGAATTAGCCTGCTCGTGTTCCACATTCTTGAGATGTGACCTTTACATTCAAACTGCGAGTTCGTCATCTCTGGATTCCCTGAAAGACATTCATTCTTAGAGATGTCTGCCAGCGGCCATTTAGCCCAACCCTTTCATTTTCCAGATAAGAAAAATAAAACAGTGTTTTATTGAAACATCAATAGGAAAGCATATAAACTGACTTTTTGTTTTCTTTCTAATAGCTATGTAATCCCAGTCTTACTATAAATAATCCCAAACTAAGTCTTCAAAACCACAAAACTCATTCTGTAAACATTCTGTCTAAGGCTAAGACCTACCCACTGCCTCTATGGGAGCCCTTCTCTCCTGCCTGGGGTGCAGGGCCTCAGTGCTAATATGAACAGGGTCCCAGTCGTTAGTTGGCTGCCATCTGCACTGTTGTCACCCCAGAATAAATAATTGAGAAGCACATGCCACTGAGGTGTGCCTAATTCTGCAAAAATAATTGTTACTTCCCCAGATCCAAGAAATTTAGCAAACTCATCACACTGTAATAACAATTTTATTCATTATTAATCCTGGTGAGGAATACTTCAGCTGCTTTATGTCTATTTCATACCCTCCACTTTGACCCCTCTCTTTGATACTGCAAATCCTCATGTTGAAGGGCATGTGAAATTATTGGTGAATCAAAAAGGTGATGTTTCATTCCGTATATTAACGCTTCTTTTGTAAATTAAGAATTTATTTTTGTTCGTCGTTAACTCAAATATGCTTTTTTTAATCGGCTTCAGTGTTCCATTAATTTTTAAAGGAATTAAATATTTGCTTAGTTGTGCCTTCCACAGTTCTTTCAATCATGTGGGTAGATTTTTTCCCCTTAATTGTCTATGTTAAAAAGGGGAAAAAAAAACAACTAAAACACACAGTAAAGAAGGTAATTTTTTCCAGCTGTGTAGTAGTTCTATTCCTTCATTTGACTTTGATGTAGTCAAAAAGTGGCCCCCTGGTCTGACTTAAACTTCACTTCTTTTACCCCGTGGCAACATTTAGAGGGAAGAGGAATACAATCTCTAACTGGAAAATCTCCCAAATTCATTAGACTTACCACTTATTTACCAATAAGAAGTTATTTTAAGTTGCGGTTTTCTGCTCCAGTAAAGTGTATAGTCTGAAGTATTTTGTTACCCAGAATTTGGTGTATTTTATGGAAGACTTTACTAAAAGGAAAGAGACAGAAAAGAGGGAAAGAGAAAGAGGGAAAGAAAGAAGGAAGGAAGGAAGGAAGGCAGGCAGGAAGGAAGGAAGGAAGGAAGGAAAGAGAGAGAGAGAAAGAAAGAAAGAATGTCCTAAGGTAAAGAAGAGAGTCTTTACTAAAAAGGATGGAAGGAAGGGAGGCAGGAAAGAAAGAAATGATAAGTTCTTAATACAGGAGCAAGGGTTTGTCTGGGATCTCAACTTGCCTGG
This sequence comes from Gorilla gorilla gorilla, assembly GCF_029281585.2. Taxonomy (NCBI): domain Eukaryota; kingdom Metazoa; phylum Chordata; class Mammalia; order Primates; family Hominidae; genus Gorilla; species Gorilla gorilla. Next base: position 171,801,175 of record NC_073229.2, read on the forward strand.
GGTTAACTAGTATTGTAGGTCCAAAGTAACTGGATTTAAATGTCATACATAATGACAAGTAGGAAAATTGGTACGTTATTTGCATGTGAATGGGGATAGAGGTGACTGGATGTTGATTCATTGCATGATGAATGTTTGCCCTTGGTGAAATGTTTTACCTTCCATGAAATTATAAACAATATTTCTTACTGACTGTAAAATGTAGACACCAAACCTAGAAGTGTCTGCTCCTGAAATGCTGCTCTAATTAGAAAACTGTTTTTAAAAAACAAAACAAACAAAACCCAATCAGAGGAGGGAGGAATCTTGGAATTCTACACTTTTGAGGAAGGACTTGTCCTCATGTATTGCTTTAGGTTTAGGAGAGTTGGGAGTGGACCTGGGAAATATAATTCCAAGACGCATTAGAGATAAATGGACAAAGACAGTTTACTCACATTCTTTGGAAAATATTTTTGAAGTCTCTAAAATAAATTAGATTTATTATTCTTATACTGTTTTATGTTAGTAATGTTTCTCTATATATTGATCTAATGTGCTTTTTAATTTGTAAAGCTAATACTTTTGCAGAAATAAACACAATCTCAGCTGTGAGACTATTAAGGAAAAAGTTTTTTCTAGATAATGCATCAGTATGTCTTCAAAACTTATAGTTAGAGAGTCTCAGAACTTGATAAAAAAAGTTTCTTAGTTTTTTGGAGAAATATTATCAAATATTCCCATTGATTGAAACATTGATTTTCCAAGGTCACTTTTCTTCTTAAGCTTTTCCTTCAATTGGATTATAGTGATTGAATGATGGAAAACTTTCCCCAGTATTCTGCCGTGACAACTTGCAGTATATGTGTATTACACATTTTAACCTAGTAATTCTCCAAATCATCACAAGAGACATGGGATTCATGGAAACCCTTGGATTAGCCCAGGGTCAAACAATAAATTAGGATCAGTGTCAGAATTAGAGTTCACCAGGGACTCTGAATTTTGAGTTTGTTGTTGAAGCATGCTGGTTGTGGTTTGATCTGCATAGAATCAGAGGTCAGGATGCTTACAGATAGGTTTTTGTACTCTCTGAAAAGACACTACAAAACCAAACATCAGAGAGCATGCGGGATGCCCGCTTCTTAAGATGTGGAATGCCAGAATCCCCGGACTTTAACAAGGAGATGCCATAATCAGAGGCTCCGTGGGACTTCCAGGCTGGGGCAACCCCACACAACAGGACATCTTACTGATTTGAAGAAATGCCACTAGCAGTTGATGGCATGTGCAAGCAGGGATGACAATCGCCACTTGGGGGTCACTTGGCCTGACATATTTCTTTCAAGAAATTGAACAAAGGCCAGCTCCCCTGGGCTATGTAAGGTAAACATTCCAATCAGCATCACCCATGGAAGCTGATTTGGAAGTCATTCTCAAGAAATACTGTCCAAGCTCATTTCTCTAAGCTCACGCAATATAATTTTAAAGCAAAAAGAACATTGACCCTTCCTCTGCTTGAGGTGGTAATGTTGACTCCCATGTTAGAATAATAGAATTTTTCTATACGTTATGTATTTATACACTTACTGCAGATTCAGCACAGAGGCCATCCTGGGAAAAAGAGCAAGTTACATTGAATTCTAATGTGTTACATATGATCTTGCACAGGTGTGTGAATACTTTTCATCTCAAAGCATTTCCCATAGTTTTATATAGGAGCAGGGTATAAGCTCGGGTAATAGTGAAGTAGGCCAAGGAGAAAACCTAAGAATTGATGAGGTCTGTGATAAATTGTGGCACCTCAGTGTCATATGAGTTGAGTTGGTCCTATGCAGCTCTAGCTGCTGATTGTGTGAGAAATACAGACCCAGTGCTATCAGACCTTAAGACTTGCTTTCACAATAAATCAACACTCCAGGTTTTTAGGTGAAACTTTGCCATCTAATGAAATACATCCACGGGCCAGAACTGGCTCTCGGATCATCAGTTTGTGATAGACTAGGATCATTACCAGTGGCTTAGTATATGTCAAGTTCTGTGTCAACTGTTATCTTTGTCTCTATTTCTATATCTGTCTGTCTATCTATCTATCTATCTATCTATCTATCTATCTATCTATCTATCTATCTATCTAGTCTTATCTATTCACAGTTGACCCTTGAACAATATGGGGGTTAGAGGTGCCAACCCCCTGTGCAGTCAAAAATTCAAGTATAGCTTTGACTCCCTCAAAACTTAAAGTACCAATAATACTCTACTGTTGACTGGAAGGAAGCCTTACTGATAACATGAATAGTCAATTCATGGACCAGCGTGGTGGTATGTGCAGTGAGCCATGATCATGCCACTGCATTCCAGCCTGGGCGACAGAGTGAGGCCCTATCGCAAAAAAATAAAATGAGAGATACATTTGCATCAATTGTTTATGCTTCATGGATTCATTAAATATTCAATCCTTCTTGACCTGTTCGGTTTCCACTTATGTTTATTGGTAACTATCACTTCTTAATCTCAAAGGATTTCGATTGACCTGTTTATGTCTCATGCTTAATAATATCCAGCTTGATACAGTACTTGTGTACTGTGGTATGCTGAACTAGAGAGCTTATCATTATCACTGCACAATAATCTGTAGAAAACTTTGTAATTTGAAAACTTCAGGTGGCACTTGTAGTGTTGTATAAATGTATGCAGAAATAAAACCATATTCAGAATTATTTCTTTTAGAATTAGAGTAATCATGCTTTAGAAAAAATTGCATTTCTTATCTCTTTTAATGTGTATAAAATAAACTTGAAATTTCACTTTGGGTTACCATAGAAAATAGTTGATCATACATATTTTGTGTTATACGTATTACACACTGTGCTCTTAAAGCAAGCCAGAGAAAAGAAAATGTTATTAAGAAAATCATAAAGGCCAGGTGTGGTGGCTCATGCCTGTAATCCCAGAACTTTGGGAGGCCAAGGTGGGTGTATCACCTGAGGTCAGGAGTTCAAGACCAGCCTGGCCAACATGGTGAAACCTCATCTCTAATAATAATAATAATAATAATAATAATAAATAGCTGGCCATGGTGACAGGCACCTATAATCTCAGCTACTCAGGAGGCTGAGGCAGGAGAATTGCTTGAACCTGGGAGGTGGAGGTTGCAGTGAGCTAAGATCATGCCATTGCACCCCAGCCTGGCTGACAAGAGCAAAACTCCACCTCAGAAAAAGAAAATCATAAAGAATAGAAAATACATTTATTACTCATTAAGTAAAAATAGATCATCATAAGGTTCTTTATTCTGTCATCTTCATGTTGAGTGGCTGAGGAGGAGGAAGAAACATTTAAAACATAGAACAGGCCAGAAATGGTGACTGAATAGATGCAGGGGATGATCAAGATGAGGTTAAGGTTTCTGGTTTAATTAACTGTGCAGTTGGTGAAACCATTCACCAAGATTTGGAGCTTGAAAGAGGGGGGTTTGAAGGGGGTGGCTGATGAAGCAATCAGGTGGGTTGAGTCTGAGTTTCAGGTGCCAGTGGGACATTCAAGTGGAAATTTCCAGAAGTCATTTGGAGAGGTTTGATGCTCTAGGGAGCAACTTAGGCTGGATAGATGATTATAAATGGTAGATAGTGAGGGAAAATATGGAAGAGGATGAGTTAGCCACAGTAGGGTGTGTATTAAGAAGCAGCACAAACACTTTGAGAGTATTAGTTCCAGACATTGTGAGTTGCTAAAAGCAGCCTTCATTAGGGCTTCTTGATGCCCTGGCAAGATGTCACTCTGAACAGATAGAATATCAGCACCATTCTGAATTCACCTTCCAAGAGGAAATTTAGGTAACTTGAGAGGCATCGCTCACTGAATAATTCACACCCTCTTCTGAAAATGTAGCCTTTGAGCTTATCTCAGTAAAAGATAATGCCTCTACAATTTAGGTAACAGAGTGTTGATGTTCACTCAAACCCGTTCTTCTGTTGGACCACTACAAGAGATTAAGTAAATTGATCAAGGTTACGTGACAGAATTTGAACCCAGGTCTGTAGGTCTTGACTTCAACCCATGATCAGTTAGGTTGATCCTGTTAGTGGGGAGACTTCCCTCTAGGGCCAGCTGTCTGTTTTATAGAAGCAGATTTGTGAAATGCATCAATGCATGTATTAGTCCATTTTCACACTGCTATAAAGACCTCCTGAGACTGGATAATTTATAAAGGAAGGAGATTTAATTGACTCAGTGTTCAGCATGGCGAGGGAGGCCTCAGGAAACTTACAGTCATGGCAGAAGGCAAAAGGAAGTGAGGCATCTTCTTCACAGGGCGGCAAGAAGGAGAATGAACACAGGAGGAACTACCAAACACTTAAAAAACCATCAGATCTCGTGAGAACTCTCTCATTATCATGAGAACAGCATGGGGGAAACTACCTTCATGTTTCAATTACCTCCACCTGGTCTCTCTCTGGATATGTGGGGATTATGGGGATTACAATTCAAGCTGAGACTTTGGGTGGAAACACAGCCAAACAACATCAGTGCATAAACTAGTTCACTTCCAATAAAGGAGCTCAAAGCCTCTGGCTGACGAGGGTGCACCCCCACTGTCATCCTCCTTTTAGCTGATGTACAAGACCTTACAACCACTCTTCTGCTAGAAATAGAAAACTCTGAAAGAGATATAAACAGTAGTCTCAAGTTTGGATCCTCAGATTTGGAGATGATGTGTCTTAAATATCTCTGTTCAGGTGGGAGAAATGTGCTTGGTACTCTTTTGGCTGCATCTGCAAGTCATCAAGAAACATAAAGAAAGTAATTAGTCCAAAACTTTATTTGGAATTGTAGTTCAATCAAAAATTTACTTTTAACTTCTGCATTTATGTACCAGTTAAAAGGCGCTGGCCAATGATGCTTCACTATATACATTTAATTACCACAAAAACTTGATAGGAAACATTATTTTTCTTCCACACTAACATTGCATTAAACTTTAGCCATTTGAACTGATAAAAGCCATCACCCTGCAAAGAAGAATTAATCGTGGAAGTGCATTCAAACAAGAGAACATTTTTTAGATGACCTCTGTTGGATTCTTATTAGCAATGTTTATGTTCCATGTAATGTTTTCCATATGCCGTTACTGTTTGAAAGTTTGATCTTGCATTTATTCTTCTCGCCAGCTGTGGAAGTCCAGACCCTAGGCAGCAGCTTCTACCCAAATGCCTGCATAATCTGGCATTCTGGCCACCAGAACTATTTACTTTATTTTATTTTAGTTTTGTTTTTCATCGAATGAGGGTTTGGGTCACATATTTGTGAATATAATCATAAGCTTCAGACGTCTTTTATCTTTATGATGGGGCCATCTTGTCATATGCTTAGCTGACTTCCAATTTGCGGAATATTGGCATGTTTCATAGCTCTAAAGATAAAACCAAATATTCTAGAAAATTCACATGAAATGAATTATACTGTGACTTTTTCAAAATAGCTTCATTATTTTTATAAAAGGGATGTATGCTCAATGAATGAAAAGAAAGTCAGTTAATAAAAGTATAAACAGGCTGGGCATAGTGGCTCACACCTCTAATCCCAGCACTTTGGGAAGCCGAGGCAGGCAGATCACCTGAGGTCAGGAGTTTGAGACCAGCCTGGCCAACATGGCAAAACTCCGTTTCTACAAAAATACAAAAATTAGCCAGGCATGGTGGCACATGCCTGTAGTCCTACCTACTCTGGAGGCTGAGGCAAGAGAATCGCCTGAACCCAGGAGGCAGAGGTTGTAGTGAAGTGAGATCGCGCCACTGCGCTCCAGCCTTGGCAATAGAGCGAGACAACGTCTCAAAAAAAAAAAAAAAAAGTACCAACAGGTGGAAAAAAGCCACCTGAAACTTTACCAGCTGGGCAAGAACATGGCTCAGTGACCAATCTCCCCAGAACTCTTGCTCTGTGAATATATTACCATGCCTTTTAAATGGTATTGTTTATTAATAAGGGTATAAGTATACCTTATATGTTGACTTACAGAGAGTGACAAAATAATTTATTGCCTACATCTGGACACTTTGGAGAGTGAAAGGTGCTATTAACAATCAGACTGGCACAACAGATGTGTACCTGAACTGTCCCAGGCACCTTGAACTAGTATTGCCCTCCACTTAGACCCTTTACCATACATGAAGTTATTCATTTATTATGCATTCGTTGAACATTTATTCAATGCCAGACATTAATTAATAAAGTTAATAAAACACACAAGGGCCTACAGTTCAGCAGAAGATAAAGTGTCACTCAGTAGGGACTGTGGTGAAGGACACCTGTCATATTGTAAGCCATATGGACTCTCAGGGAAGGTGGAGGTAACTTTCAAAGGATTAGTGGAGTTAGGGTGGCAAAGGAGGGGGCAAGGGGCATTCTCCCTACAGTAAGTGATTTATGCAAAGACTGGAAGCAACAGAGCATATGGGAATTGGGGAAACTGCAAAAGGCTCTGGATGGTTTGAACCTTTGGTGGAAAGAAGAGGAGTAGCTGAAGACGAGGCTGGACATGAATCGCCTGGTATGCAATGCTGTAGAGATTGGGTTTCACCCAAAGGACACCGGCATGTTTTAAACAGAGAAGTCATCAGACTTGCATTTTAGAATTCTGGATGAAGGTGCTACTCGTGGAAAAGACTGAGGTGTATCTGATGTGATTAAGGAGGTTGCATCAACGTGCAAGGGACAGGAGAGAGTTGTGGAGTCAAATTCAGGCACCAGGCTGGATGGTGGAAACATTCACAGAAACAGAACTTTCAGGGAGGAGATGGTTTGGGTGAAAGGGAAGAGGGTGATGCGGTTTCCATGTGTTCAGTTTCAGGCTCCAGTAGGGCATCCAGGTGGAGATACCTACCTGTGCAATTTTGGTTGGAACGCAGAAGACAGATCTAGGTCAGGGAGAGAGATTTTGGGAGTTGGTGGCTTTTAGGCATGTTTAAAGCCATGGGAATTTGAGGCTAGTTGGATTTTATTACTTATCATGAATTTCTATTAACTCTGGTTCAAGGTTATTGAATTTGTAATAGAGTTGAATAAATGGTAGCTAAAATTATGACATTTTGAAATGTATTCATCCCCACCCATATTCATGAAAGAAACATTTGTCTGGAAGATATAAAACGCCACTATTCAGAATGTATTGTCCAAAGGAATTGGCAAAGAGATTTTTAGCCAAAAATCAAACTTAGAACATTCCCCATTCTTTCCCTTTCATAATAGAGAAAAGTGATTAAAGCTCTTTGGCTAAAAATAGCAAACGATTACGGTCCAGCTCGCATTGTAGGAACAGGAAGCCTTTGGTTCATTGAACTCCACAAACAATCCCCACACATTGTAGCCACTGTAACTTTCTCCACTGCTAACTCTTTAACATACGATTTTCCCTCTGAGAGTTGCTGGTCTTGCTAGTTGCTATGGTCTGAAAGTTTGTGTCCCTTCCAAATTCATATGTTGAAATCCTGACCCCCAGGGTGATGGTATTAAGAGGTGGGGCCTTTGGGGCGGTTGATTAGGTCATGAGGGAAGTGCTCTTATGAATGAGATTAGAGCCCTTACAAAAGAAGCACAGGGAAGCTCCTGGCCCTTTCCACCGTGTGAGGACACAGTGAGAAGGTGGCCATCTGCAGGCAGACGCCAGAACCCAACCATGCTGGCACCCTGATCTCTGATTCCCCAGCCTTCAGATCCATGAGAAATATATTTCTGTTGTTTATAAGCCACCCGGTTTAAAGTATTTTATTATAGTGGCCCAAACAGATGAAGACTGCTATTCAACTTTTACATAAAGAACAAAATTAAATTAGAGCAAGAATTATCAGAGAATATGGGAGCCGTGAGTCACATTAGAGATTCTTTTACCAACTGTGTCATTTTTCTAGACAAGGCAGCTGAAGACCAGAGTGATTCAGTGCTTTCCTCCAAGACCACACCCAGGCCCGCACAGAGTGGGGGTCGGAGTCCCGCAGCTCAACACCCCCCCTCCCGCCCATTCAGCCTCTTACCAGCCAGGACCCTGTGGATGATTTTTGCCATTTAAAAGTCGTTTGCTCTTTCACAATACTGATAAATAAAAGAACAGAATAACGTATCTTAATTGGTCAAAATGTAGGGACAGAAAATGAAAGGAGACAAAGGTGCATTTCTTACACAGTTGACTTAGGCTAGCATTTTCCACTGTAATTGCAAATATACAAAATGTGTCATCTTTCTGGTTATATGTCCTTTACTTAATTGCACTAAAAGCTACTTGGTTTCATCAGAGGTTCCAAATATTGCCTCTGGTTTAATAGCTGAAGGTTTTTTTTGTTTGTTTGTTTGGTTGGTTGGTTTTTTTTTTAGAAAGTGACTTTTGAAACCATATTATAAGTGTTTTATAATAATTGCCTTTCTCCTCTCAACCTAGCAAAAACATATAGATAAAAGGACAATCAAGTAGAGATTCTGAGCTTTTATTAATTTTCTGTAATGCTATTGAACAAAAGCTCAAGGACATTGAGACACCATGGATCAGTAGCAATCATGGAGGAGGCTCCCTGGTTCAGTAGCAGTGGTAGTCTAGACACGTGAGACACCATGGTTCAGCAGCAATAGTAGGGGAGGCAGGAGACTGGACTGGCTGGCCAAGTGGCCTTCTGGGGCTCCTCATCTCAGATCCCTATGTATTCACTCCTGAATATGTCACAAGTATTGGGCTAGATTGTTTTTAAAGGTTCCTAGCAACTCTAACAGTTTATTATCCTACAGTCAAGACACACATTTTCATTTTATCACAATTTCTGATTCTTCACACTTTTTCTTATCCCATATGATGTGTTGGTGAATCCTGTCACTTTGTTCGGTCAGCATTAATGTACTATTTATTATTTATTTAATTGGTGCCAGCAACTGTCTTAGATGTCTTTTTGCCTGTCATTTTCTTCCATTCATTACAGCTGCCTCCTCTGAGCACTGAGAACCCCCAGAATTCAGCGACTTCGATTTGTTTGCCTCCCAGAGACTAAGCCAACCTTCCTAGTTTACACACAAAATGCTCCCACTTAAGTACATACTCTACCATATTCCTTCCAGAAAGTATAAATATACTTTCTGAGTAGTCCAAAGTGTTAATGTTTGATTATCTTGATTTGGAATTTAAAAAATGAGAAGCAAGTTGAACAAATCATTTCACATTTAAAATCCACGTATTTCCTAGAAATGTACCAAATTTTGATCTAAATAGGAAGTAAGGTATTTTCAGAGATAAATATTTCAAAATGGAGTTAAATAGACTTGCTTTATACTCAGAGATTCAAATAAGAAGATGATCTAAAGTTTGGTTACGTTATTATTTGTTTTTAATTCCATTTTCCTTTGATTGCCTCATTTATAAAATGGCAGCCAAAGACATTTTGGACAGTGAGAGTATGTGTCTGATGTGCATATCACAGCTATAAAGTGTATACATGTGAAGACTTCACACATCCATATGCATGTTATCCATGGCTCCGTCGAGCAGTCCTCCTCTTAATTATGCTTTATATATGCTTTGTGCAGCCAGGCATTGATCTTTCAAGTACCGGTGTCTGGTTCAAAGACTTGTAATTAGGCAGAAAGATCTGGTAAAATGGATTCTATGGAATTATTCAAATGCTCTGTGTGTATGAAATTGTTCATCTAGAATTATTTATCTGGAAAAAAAGACACTTTCAAATATGCACAGAGCCTATTTTTTTAAAAAATTGTATTCCTTTCTATTATTTACTGATATTCCATGCACTTCTTGGACATTTGCAAATTGCAGGGCTTTGTTTTTTGTTTTTTCTGTTTTGATATGAAGCTGCTTTGTTCTTTCCTGTGGGCCTGTTAATTGGTGAGCCCTTTATCCATGAGATCAAGAATCAGGGGCTTTTTATTAACTCATTGTGAGCTCTAAGATATTCCCATAGGCATGGAGAAGAGAAGTTGCCTTTGAGACTTCATGCTTCTCCTATTCTTTTACAACACTGGTCACAGCCTGGAAGATGTAATCAACAATGACAAGAATTTAATCCACAGTTTAGAATTAGAATCCCCTGATACTGAAAATTCTATAATGAGCCTTTTTGTCTTTTTTCCTTTATTTTGTTAGCATTTACAATTCCTTTTACTTGTGCACGCTTTCTCCTCCAGGATAAAATCCTGTTAGGGATTTTAAAATAAATAATTGAATTCTGCATTCTAGTTCTAAAAGCCATAAAAGGAACAATGTTTATTTTTCTGGAAGACATTGTCATGGTCTGTAGGTGGTGATGTGAAAATTCTTAGAATTTTCTTTCTTGAAGATGGAGAGACCAGTAAATTCCTCTTTTCTCTTTCACACGTAAATACACCATCATCACATACCTTTCTATGAAAGTATGAATTTCTCCGCTAAGTAGTCTGAGAAATTATCTCTATACAAAGAGCTCCATGGGGGATTTGCAGGGTTTGGAAGTGAAGAAGAGAATGAAAGGAGCCCCTGAACAGTTTCAATGACTCTCAGGAATTTCAATTCTCCATTGCTACATGGCTTATTATTATTATTATTATTTTTACTAAAACATATGATACCCCTTTCTAGGCCACTACTGTTGCTCCATTTTAGCGTTTTCAGAGAATGTTTTTTCTTCCTTCTCATTAGCCTGTTTTTCTGCTCCTGCTGCCGCTGCTGCTGCTATCCTGATGTAAGTGCCTGTGAGTAAGCAGTGAGCTCCAGTGTACAGGGTTTATTTTTTTTCTCCATGATTCTCAACAGCTTTTCTATTAGAATGATTTTACGCCTGGATGGTTTGACTATCTTTTTCTCAAAAAAAAAATATAAAACAAAGTGCAGGAAACCCAAAATATCTTCCCAACAATTAGAATTTTGCTTGTTGTCAGTTTGCCCTCCATCCTCCTACCTGAGTCACTAGAAGCATCTGGGTCAGCCTGGGGATTGGTGGCAGGCAAGTCTGGGGTCCTTTTGATTGACAAGCACAATGAACCCAAGTGATCAGGACCATGAGTGACGATTCACCACATGTGTGTTTAGTTATCATCATCAAGGCACCTAGCAATTTTACTTCTGAACATTGAAACTCATTTTTGGTCTTTCCCTCTGTATTTTCCTTGCTTTCCCCACATTTTTTCCTGAAGAATATGTTGGTTCCTTTTAATGCTTCATTTCAGGCTAGTTTGGGCACACAAATTTTCCATTTCCCAAGATATTCTCAAAGTGAAGAAGGCACTTCTTCTGACATACACACAGAAACAGGCCTAACATGTAAGTGTAAAAAGAACACTTGACTAGCTGCTAAGCAACCTGCATGACAGGAGAGATTTTGTACTATCTTGCTATGTGACTTTACGTAAGTCACTTTACTGGTCCTCATTTTTGTCACATGTATGCCTTTCCCAACTAAAAAATTCAATTATTTTTATTTGTATAAATTTTCTCTTCTGAAACAATATTTATGCATGCATATCCACGTTGCCCTAGTTTTCTTATAATATCTTTAAGCATCTTAAAACTACAATACTACTGAATGGACAGAAAAACAAATCTGTACACAAAGACATTCAGAGTGACTTTATTCATCAGAATCTGTGTAACAAAATCAGCTCTTGCGATACATCATTATAGGCGGCACGACAAGCTAAAGAATATTTATGTAATTTATTAATTACAATATCTACTTGATTCTCTAGAATTTCCACGTTAAGTAAACAGAGAGGTTGCAAACTCTTCACGTCTTATGTCCAACTGATTTTTCATTGTAGTTTTCTAGTTACAAAGCTGTTTTCATTGTGAAAAAATGTGTTAATCGTATAATACAATGAATGTGACAATTAAAACACTATAAATGCAAAAATCATATAGGTTTACAGAAAGAATGAACTCAAGTGTAAAAGCATTAGATGAAAGAATAACACTTTCTAACATTAGAAGCCACAGTCTACAACAAGGTTATAGCAGTTATGGATATCTATGGACCAAATAACACAGCAACTGCCTACATAAAATAGAAACCAATGGAATAAAATGTAAACAAACACCAGAGTCATCTAATTATGGATCAAAATCCAGTATAAAATAAAGGTAGTATTTAAGAGCATGAGATAGAGATGGTCTTTTTATAATAAATGGTGTTGGGACAACTGGAAAGCAATTTTGAAAAAGGTAAAATTAGATCTGTTTCTCATACCACACACAAAAATAAACTCCAGGTACATCATAGATCTGAAAGTGAAAAGAAATAACACTATACACACGCTAGCAGAAAACATGACCGAATCCCTCCACAACTTGAACACAGAGAGACTTTCTACTCTTTAAAAATCCCTATACAACAAAGCAAAAGATAAATGTGGCTACATAAAAATAAAACTTTTGCAAGTCAAAAGCAAAAAATTGAAAACAAACAAATACACAAACTATCTACTCAAAATGGTAAACACCAAAAGCAAAGAAGTTAAAAGACAAATGACCACTGGGAGAAAATATTTTCAGTGTTCTTTTCCCATAAAAGGCATATACCCCTAAGTTGTAAACATCTTTTAAAAATTAAAAGAAAAAATGAACAAAAACTTTATGAACGAATGAGCAAATAAATGAAGCAAGGAATCACAGAAAGACAACATATGAAAAGATGTTCAAATCTTCTTCTCATTGTAAGAGAAATGAAATTGGAACAACACCAGTACTATTTCTAATTCATTACATTGGCAAACTTAGAAGTTTGACGATACATCCTGTTGGAGAGGATGTAAGGAAATAGGAGCTCTCCTACATTGCTGGTGGGAATAGCAAATGGTACCATTCCTATGGAGGATTGGCAATATGTAACAAAATTGTATATGCATTTGGTTTCTAACCTAGCAATCCCACTTCTAAGAATTTGCTCTAAAGATAAACCTCCAACAATACAGTATACGTGTGTGTGTGTGTGTGTGTGTGTGTATCCATAAGGTATTCATTGTTCATTGAAGCATTTGTTGTAATTGCAAAATGTTGGAAACTACTTGAATGTCCAAGCATAGAGACCGGTTGTATAAAGCATAGTATTTATACGCACTGTGTATTATGCAGCTGTAAAAAATATGAGGAATTTTCACTTCTATAATAAAGTGATTTCCAGGATATATACTGAAGTGAAAAAAGCTATGTGCAAGAGAGTATAAGGAAGCTATGTACTTTCTTATAGGTATGAAACAAGAAAAAATTAGAAAACTTACTGATCTTGTGCTAGAGGGTAGAAAATGGTATAAAAGACACATTTGGGACAACTGATAAAACTTGGAACATTAATTGTAGGTTAGCTACAATTATTACATTAATGTTAAATGTCCTGAAGTTGATAACTGTACTGTGGTCATGTAAGATAATAGCCCTATTCTTGGAGGATAGAGAGCTTGGTCTATGTAATTTATTTTAATAAAGGGGTATGTAACCTACTTTCTAATACTCCAGGACAAACATGAGAGAGAGCGAGAGAGAGAGAGTGAGTAAGCGTGAGAAAGAGAAATGAAAGAGAGCACAGATAAGGCAATGAGGTAAAATGTTGAAACTAGGTGAAGCTGGTTGTCTTTGTCAGCTGAGGCTGCTATAACAAAATACCATTAATCAGGTGGCTTATAAACTACAGAAATTTATTTCTCACAGTTCTGGAGGCTCGGAAGTCCAGGATCAAGCCATTGGCAGATTCGGTGTCTGGTGAGGGCCTGCTTGCTGGTTCATAGATGGTGCCTTCTCGCTCTGCCCTCACATGGTAGAAGGGGCATGGAAGCTCTCCGAAGTTTCTTTTATATGGGCATCAGTCCCATTCGTGAGAACTCCACTCTTATGCCCTAATCACCACCCAAAAGTTTCACCTCGTAATATCATCCCCTTGGTGGTTAGGATGTAAACATATGAATTTTGGAGGGATGCAAATATTCAGTCTGTAACATTGGTGAGAAGCTAAGTGAAGATTCTTTGTTCTACTTTTGTATAGATTATTTGTATTGATCTTTGCATTTTTCAAAAGTTTGAAACTATTTCCAAATAAAATATCTTTAAAAATGTGGAAAAAATGGACTTCTCACATGCATCCAAAGGGGACTTATACAGGTGGTAAAAGATGATTCTTGTCACTTTGTTCAAAGGAATAGTGTAAAACTTTCAGGCCAGTCCTATGACCTCTGGGGTCAGTTCAAGGATCTCTTCAGAAGCCTCTCCAGTGTCCCAGCCCAGTCCAGTGAGGCTGGGCACATTTTATTCAGAAGATGTTAAGAAGATTGTCTGGGAATCAGTATTATTTCATAGCTCTTTTTTGGAACTGCAGAGGCAGCTGTCTCTGCTTAAAGCCACCAAAACCAGTAGTGCCCAAGGTGCAAGCTCACAGTTAGATGTGGAATTGTGTCTTTTTGCCCTTTGAATCTTTTCCCACAAGATGATGGTTTATTTATTTATTTATTCATATATATATTTTAATTGTTATGAGTACAAGATGATGATTGATTTAGCAACTGAGATAATTGATACTATTCATCTCAAAGTGTAGCAAACCTTAGTGAGAAAGAGAAAACTGGTTATTGAAGGACTTAGCACAGATTTCTGCTCACCTATGTACTTAAAAATGATTTACTAATTGAAATGATATGAGAGGCATTAAAGGCATTACGGGTGAGATTGTCGTCTCCTACTGGGTTTTTTTATTTTTCCACTTTCAAGTCAGAACGTGGGTGGAAGACAGCATTCTTTGAGCACATGGAATTAAGGTAAGAATTGGGCTAAACATGAATGGGGATTATGTTTATTTTGTGAGAACTGATCTCAATCTTCTTTGGCTTTATACTAATGATGCAAGTACTAGCTAATAGTTATTGAGTGTTCTGGGGACACATTGTGCTAAACCCTTGTATGGATCAGCTAATTTGATCTGCGTTCGTTTTAGAGATGAGGAAACAGGCACAGAGATATAATTTACTCAGTTAATGAGTGGTAATTATTCCAGAGCCTGAACTACTAAAGCAGATTGACTCTGAGATTAAGGGAATTTAATACAGAATAAAAGAATGAGTTTAGAAGACATCCTCTCAAAGGCAAACTTCCTTACAGCAAACACTGCAGATTATGGCTTTGTAACAGAATGGACTGAAACATTTAGACCAGTGTGTTCTTAACTGCTTTATAATTGGCAGATGGCACTTGGTGTGCTGTGAGTTGTTAATAGGTTAATAGGTATTCTTTGGGGAAATGAGTTTCCTAATCAAGTAAAATTGGGAAACAGGGCATGTTCTCAGTACATTAAAAAAAAAAATAACTTTAACATTATTGAACGTGGCAGGGAAATTTTGTTTTTTTTTCATGTCCCTGGTTCTGTGAATTTCTTTATCAATTGTTTTGTTATCAGCAAAGCTTATCAATGTGACCTACAAGATTCCTCAAAAGAATATATAATGAGAAGAGAGCAAAACAACAGGATTTGTATTGGTATTTGTATTCTAGCATTTTTGATCACCAACTTGAGTCTTCTATACTAGCTCAACTTCTGGCTGATAAATGGGATCGTTTGGATGATGGAGAGGTTTTCATTAGAAAGATAACAGATTCTTAGACGTGATTAGGAAAAGAAGAAAGCATAATTTTATCTCAAGCTTTCCCAAAGTATACAAGAATGAGTGTATTCCGTTTAGGAATTTCTGTTAAATTGCTTTCATTAAACAAAAATGAGAGAAGTAGCGGCTAAAGTAATAAGCTATATCAAATAATTTCTTGGAAATATCTCTCTCTATATATAGGGTATATATTTATAGCATTAGGGTGTATTTTCCATTCCACCCCTCCCCATCACCAGTGATAGATTTTCATAACTTGCAGTAGCTGGAAACAGGACTGGGAAAAGCTATGGCAAATCTCCTGTAGGTCACCGCCCTGTTGTGCCTGTGGAAAGAAACCAGCTTTGTCGGGAGGGAGGGGAGATGGCCAGGACGTCCTAATAGGCCATTTTCTGTCTTCTCTCCATGATTGTTCTCAATCACTTGGCAATCACGATGCTATTAGGAGCACCCTGACCGAAGACACTCAGGTGCTTAGCCTTGCCATTAACAACATTGACAGGAAGCTTTGAGGTTGCTGCACAGCTGATGCGTCTTGAGAGTCTTGAATGAGAAGTCGGCCTGTCCTTATGACATGCGGACATGCCCCGGTTCCTTCTGCAGAAGGATGTTCAGGCAATAATTGGAACTGTATATATGTGAATGTCTAAATTATTTCATCTCCTATATCTCTTCATATTCTACCATTTATTACATGGAAGTGCAGTAAGTCATGGATGTTGTCTGTATGGTAATGGCTTCTATTGAACCTTGAAGTTCACCATGCCCTGGGAGACGGGATTTATAGAGGGACGTGCAGAACCCCTTCCTTTCCTAGGCCTTGCCCTGCAGCCACCCTGCTTCTCTACCATGCTGAGCCAGTGTTGGGCAAAACAGACATTTCCAGGGTTTGTCACCCCATTATAGTCCTTTAGGCTTGTTAAAGTTCATGATCTAGTAGTGATATGGTTTGGCTCTGTGTCCCCGCCAAAATCTCATTTTGAATTGTAATCCCCCATATTGGAGGAGGGGCCTGGTAGAAAGTAATTGGATCATAAGGGCGGATCTCCCACCCTCGCTGTTCTCGCGATAGCGAGTGAGTTCTCAGGCGATCTGGATGTTTGTGTGTGGCTCCTCCCCCGCCCTTCTCTCTTTTCCTCCTGCTCTGGCCGCGTTAGGATGTGGCTACTTCACTTCGCGTTCTACCTCGACTGAAAGTTTTCTGAGTCCTCCGTAGCCATGCTTCCCGTACAGCTGTGGAACCGTGAGTCAGTTAAACCTCTTTTCATTATAAATTAGCCAGTCTCAGATAGTTCTTTATAGCAGTGCAAGAACCGACTAATACAGGTAGGAACTGGGAAGTCAGGCACAGGTTTCTTTGGGACAGTGTTTCAAGACAGATCTTGCAAGTTTCCTTTTTACAACACCCTTTTTCTGCCAAGGTGCTCAATGAGGTTGTGCGTAGATTTGTCCCTAAAGTGTGGGATCAGGAGTATATAAATCTGCATATTGGCTACCGGTGTGAAAGTTCTGGATGACAATAGGCAATTATATGTATATATATTCCCTTTAGAAGCAAAATCTACCAATTTTTTTTTCTTTTCCTGGGAAGAGAACATGAAAAAGAAACTAGAATCTGGAGATTCCTAATAATTGTCATCCTTAAAGGGCATTTACATCTGAGACTTCACCTTCAGATTTTTTATGAAAGAATATAATTTAAAAATATAAAAAAAGAAAGTGCTGCTTTTCACATGGAAGTAAATGCGTAAAATATCTGGGAAAACACATCTGCTATCATTGCAGAATGAAATGAGATATTGTCGTGATGGGAAAACAGTCTCTTAAATTTTAAGGCAAGAGTTTTCTCTAAAAGTTCTCAATATCTTTGAAGTGTAGGAGCATCATATGATCTCTGAAGAAATTGCCAGCCCCCAAATTATTAGTCACTCTCAAATGAATACCCATCGTGTAGGAAACTGACTTTTTGGAAGGAGCAATGCTTAACATTAACCACAGCATTCTATTAGTTAGGAGGACCTTGATCATTAAAACCATTCTTTGTGTTTGTTTTTTTGTTTATTTATTTGAGATGGAGTCTCTCACTGTTGCCTGGGCTGGAGTGCAGTGGTGCTGTCTCTGCTCACTGCAACCTCTGCCTCCCGGGTTCAAGCGATTCTCCTGCCTCAGCCTCCTGAGTAGCTGAGATTACAGGCGCCTGCCACCATGCCCGGCTAATTTTTTGTATTTTTCGTAGAAACGGGGTTTCACTATGTTGGCCAGGCTGGTCTCGAACTCCTGACCTCATGATTTGCCCGCCTTGGCCTCCCAAAGTGCTGGGATTACAGGCGTGAGCCACCACGCCTGGCGCGACTAAAACCGTTCTTTTAAATAAGATGCTTGCCACTCATTTAAGTTCACGGTTGCCCATTCTGTAGCCCTTGAAGTTCTTCCTTGACTCATTTCGTCCTCTCCTTATGTTTCACATCTTCACAAAAATAGGAAGAACAGCAGCAAAGCCCCGATGACCCACATGCTATTTGATGGGGAAGAGACTAGGACTAGCAGGGCTTCCCATGCTTACTGGTGAGCATGTTTCTTTGGTGTAATAATCTGAATTAAGCAGAAGATGAAAGGAGTATAGTATTTTTTGGCCTTATACTTCTCAATGACACAGCTGAAGTCCATCCAATTTTTTATTTATCAGACTTTGGGAACAGACAACAAATGAGATTATAAGTATCTCCTTTCAGAGATGGATGCTCCAAGCAGAACTCTGCGACTCTGTAGTGCTCTTGGCAATTAACAGCTTCATTCTAAATTTGTAAACTCACTCTGGTTTGTTTTAAAAATGGAAATGAATGAGGAAGCCAAATCTTAGAAATGAAGAAAAATGGCTGATTTCCATTTCAATATGTAAGAAAATTACATGAATTAGGAAAGGATTTAAAAGTTAAATATGAAACCAAGGAACCTGGTCATGGAATTGTGCAGTAAATTGTTTAATAAATGAAATCCCCCTGGAAATATCGATAGCCTTCACCTTGTTGATGAATGCACATTGGTGTATCAGGTCCCCTCACTTAGATTCTTTATCATGGGTGAGAGTGTCCAGATGAAAAGGCTTGGGGTAAATATCACTAACAGAATATTCTCTTAGAACAGTAATTCCAGAGAATTCTCTTCTGCTACATCAGTCTTCTGCATGCACGTAATCATTTCAATCTGCTGTCAGGTCCCCTCTACACCATGTGCATAATTGGCTACATGTACTACAACAGAAAGATCCACTTTGACACCTGCCACTTCAAAAAACAAGTGCAAGTAAAGAAACAAGAATATTATAATAGACAAATGTAGTTATTTTGACAAGTGTGATTTGTTTTTAATTATTAATATTTCACAGTATACTAGTAACTGTCTTGTAGAATATTTTGTAAAAGCGATGACATCTGATAATGTGTCATTACCACATTAGCATACCTCTATGCAATTAAGGCTTTAGTCAGAAGAAGGGTTCGCTTTCAATTCTAGTGTGAATTACCATGAAGCTGGAGAAAAATGTGAATATTAGAATTAATAATAATACTGCATTTATGTTACACTGTTCATCGGCATCTGGAAAACACTTTATTGTTTCTGCCAGTGTCAAACACTGAAACCTTAATACAAGACTCTCCAATACTTGATGTAAAATTCTATCAGTTGAGAACACATGGACACATAGAGGGACTAACACACTCTGAGGCCTTTTGGAGGGGGAAAGGTGGGAGGAGGGAACAGATCAGGAAAAAGAACTAACGGGTACTGGGCTTAACACCTGGGTGATGAAATAATCTGTACAACAAACCCCCATGAACCAAGCTTACCTATGTAACAAACCTGCACTTGTACCCTTGAAGTTAAAATAAAAGTTAATCAAAAAAGAAAACAAGGGGGCCAGGTGTGGTGGCTCAAGTCTGTAATCCTAGCACTTTGGGAGGCCGAGGAGGTGGGTGGATCACCTGAAGTCAGGAGTTCAAGACCAGCCTGGCCAACATGGCGGAAACCCTGTGTCTACTAAAAAAAAAATACAAAAATTAGCCAGGTGTGGTGGTGCACGCCTGTAATCCCGGCTACTCAGGAGGCTGAGGCAGGAGAACCACTTGAACCCGGGGGGCAGAGGTTGCAGTGAGCCGAGATCGTGTCACTTTACTTCAGCCTGGGTGAAAGAGCGAAACTCTGTCTCAAAAAAAGAGAAAGAAAAAGCCTTATCATCTGATTAAAAAAAAAAATTCTATGATCATGACAGTAATCCATTTATCTGAATTTTTTACATGTAAAATTTTTTTTTTCTTTTTTTAGAAATTTGCTTTTTAGTCTTTTGAAAATTTGTAACAGAATGTCACATTTTTAGTTCTAACAGATTAAGCTTGGAGAACAAACGTAAGCTTAGAAGGACTAGAGGAGTTCTTTGTTTTTGAAATGGTTAGAGAAATCTCAAGGACCACTGGCAATTTCTCAGCAGTATTGTCTCATTCCACCTTCACTCAACAATAAAACCTTCCCCATTCAGCCTGTATCATCTCTATTTAAATTTTCTGGTGCTGGATTTCCTTGACAAACTTGAAACAGTGAGGAGACAGATAAGGAAGGAAAGATTCTGCCCCTCCCCCATTTCCACTACCCTTTCAGAGACTAAAAAATCTGATTTTGCTTTAATTTGTACTCAGCAGTGTCAGCTCTGTCAGAGGAAAGGGCATCCCTGCTGACAGTAATCATTATAACTCCAGGAGACTAGCAGAGATAAATATACTATAAGCCATCTTCTGAGTGGGTCAAACTTGTCCTGATACTTTTAAGGTCCGGGTACTTTGCAGAGAGATTTCCTCCATCAGACTCGTTTCTCAGCGATACCCAAAGCTGTATTTCTGATCCTGTCATGGAAAAATGTTAATATGTTACACACCAAAGTATGCCAGTAGTGTTGATTGAAGGACTCTTTTTTAAGTGGAAATTCCTGCTAATATTCAGCAAATAACAATCTCCATATAATGAAAATAAATAAAAACACAAATCTAGAAACACTGAATACCGTATGTAAATTTAACTGGGATTTCTATGTAATCTCTTGAGATTAAATTGGATATTTGCAGAATTTGTTGAAAATTGAATATATATTTATAATGTATATCAAATTCAGAAGCATAAAGTATCTAGGTTTTTGGAGGTTTTTTGCAACTAGAAAAAAAAATTCTAAAACGTACAAATGGTAAAATAGCACCAAGCAAGCATTTGCTGGTAGAATTATATTGTGTTGCTTTTTGCTGCTGCTTTGAATACTGTTGTTATTTTTTTTTCCTTTGTTCTCTGTGTTTGGCCTGCTGTAACCTTTATAAAATTTACCTAGGTAGCAGTTTCTTTAGTGTCTCCCAAGATTGTAAAGAAACAAGTGGGGAATCATTCAACCTTGTTTAACTAAAATGGGCATTTGCTCTATTACAGTGGAAAATGTTTCTGATAATCAAGATTTTTCCCTTGAAAGAATGTTTTCATTGTATTTTCTACTGTATTGCCTTTACTGTGTTTAGACTTAAAATTTAAGCAACTGATTCTACAAACATAGTTTAATGTAGTTCATATGATTCTACAGGGTGCTTCTTTTTTCATTTTGTATAGACAGGTGTCTTTCCTTTTCATATATATCAGTCAAATAAATCCTACGAGGTATCCTATCAATGAATGTTTTGAAAGTGTTTTAATAATATGGGGAAAACAGGGAGAAGTATCCAGTGAAAACTTGTTATATCTACATGGTATGATGGTAGATGAGTTTTATTTCCTTCATTGAATATTTTCTGTACCTTATAAAAATTGAGATTGTGAATCATTATTATAATCAGAAGAGAAAAAGAACTGTGTTTTAGAAAGAAGGGACAGGAGATGAGTGAAGACCAGGCTGCCCACAGGTGCTTATGGAATTCCTACTGTGCACATTTCACTAATCAACTCCATGGTCAAGATTTATGCCTGATGTAATGAGAGGGTGACCTCCTGCTGCTTTCGGAAACTGCCCCTTCAACCA
This sequence comes from Gorilla gorilla gorilla, assembly GCF_029281585.2. Lineage (NCBI taxonomy): Eukaryota > Metazoa > Chordata > Mammalia > Primates > Hominidae > Gorilla > Gorilla gorilla. The sequence continues at coordinate 171,822,800 of NC_073229.2, forward strand.
GCCACAAAACCATTTCCACAACTGGAGCCCCTGAAACATCAACAGACATAATTTCTGCCAAGATAATCCTTAATGTGATACCATCTTTCAATGAAGGAGATGTCTCTGGGGTGACAGTCTGCAAAATTGAGTAAGATAGTTGTCAGGTCTTTTCTTTTTCTGTGAAAGTCTTAGAAATTAATTCAACAGTGTTTTTAACCTTCTGTGTGTTTTTTTTCTCCTAGGCTGCTTATGTAAGCAAATACTATGAAAAAGTTATTTTTTTCCCCATTTAAGAAGTATCTTATTGCTCTCAATGAGTGTGTGTGTGTTTGTTTGTTTTGAGACAGGGTCTCACTCTGTTGCCCCGGTTGGAGTGCAGTGGCGCAATCTCGGCTCACTGCAACCTCCGCCTCCAGGGTTCAAACGATTCTCCCGCCTCGGCCTCCCGAGTAGCTGGGACTACAGGCGCCCGCCAACATGCCTGGCTAATGTTTGTATTTTTAGTAGAGACGGGGTTTCACCATGTTGGCCAGGCTGGTCGCCAACTACTGACCTCGTGATCCGCCCGCCTCAGTCTCCCGAAGTGCTGGGATTATAGGCGTGAGCCACCGCACCCGGCCGTTTTTTAAAATTTTTACTTTTATTATGAAGTGATTTGGTAAATTTGTCTTACTCTGACTTAAAAGATGTGTATAGGATGTATTTGTACCAGTTTATTGCAATGTGTATTTTGAGAAGAGGGCCTTAAATAAGAATATTTTCCAGACATTCCCAAAATGACTTCATTCACATGCTGTGCGTGAGAACAGTGTGCGTCCTCCAGCCTGTTTCTGCTTTTGTGCTGGCTGCTAAAGCTTCAGGCCCTTCCTCCTCAGCTCCCTGTCAGAGAGCTTGCTTTCCCTCTCTAGTTTCTTAAACTACTTTAGAAAGCAGATGAGGACTGAAATAGTCTCCCCTGGCGGCCTCAGCAAGCCACACTCTTCCTCTCTATCTGAAGGGAGATCTGCTTTCTTTTTGTGATCAGATTTAAAATGAGGTGATTTGGGAATAACAAAGCTTTCGTATTTGATTCAAAATGCCAAATTTGGTAAATACAGGGATATACAGGGAAGTCATCATATTATGTGGCTCCCATAGATAAGAAGTAAATCCCAAGCCGGAAAAAGTCCATAGCATCCTCAAATAAGAGTGGGACATTTACTGGGATGCTGTTGTTAACTTTTGTCCCAGCTTGTTTATTCCCGTAAATTACATCTGCCACCCTTTCCCCTGGCCCTTTCCCTATCCGTCAAGCTTTCTCACCAACTTACTGGCAGCGCTCACCCTGAAGCCTTTTGTCATATGTGTCTTTCCTGCAGTAGCCCTTTCCCCCATTTTTTCCGAGGCTTGGATGATATGTCACCTCCCTCAGGAAGCGTTCTAGAGCCCTTCTGGTTGGAAATTGCCCTGCTCTCCATGAGCTGCACCATCATTAGAGTCCTTATTGAATTCAGCCTGGTATGAAAGTGGTTGCTTACATATCCGGGTCCTCACTATTACATTGTTAGAGTTTACAGAGATAAGCTTAAGGCCTGTGTGTTATTCATCTCTTGTTTTCCTACAGTTTATTATTTGGAATTTTGCACATATTAGGTAAGGTGTTATTGTTGTTGTTTAATTTGAATCCTGAGCATCTTTTTTTTAATGGCGAGGTGTTGATTAGAAAAAGAAAGAAAGACATTAAAAAGTAATTTGCAGGAATTGGTAATAATCACATCTAACAACTTGTGTAGCTATTTGCAGTTTTACAAAAAGGCGTTGGCATATAATGAGGAAGACTTAATGGCAAAGCCTGGTCTGGAACAGCTTTGCAACAAAATCTAAAAGGGGCCAAGAAAAAGCCAAGGGCAGAACAGATTCCCCTTGTCCTGTTTGCATTTTCTGTGTGCAAGGAAGGCTGTTAGGTTCTCTCCATTCACCAACTTAAATTCCTGTAACAACTTAAATTCCTGATTATTTTTATTATGATAATAAAAGGGTTGCTTTCAAGGACGTTGATGTTTTCCATCACACTGAGGTAGATGACTAGCAACATCATGCAGAATACAGTTGGGCTTTCTGCATGTCTTCTAGAATTGCTCAAAGTTTCCTTATTTTCTTCTTCTGTCTCCTTTTCCCATTCTCTTTCTTCACAAATGGTTTAAATATCAGAGTAAATAAGAGAAAATAAAAGATCATGAAATAATGTGAAACTGAAAATTGAACATATACTTTCAGATTTTGTACTGCTTATTATTTCTTTGTCCTATAAAAAGTCCAGGTGATAAAATTAACATTCCAAGTTAAACATGAAATGAAAAAAATATACTTGCCGTAGGCTTTTGTTTTTTGGTAGGTTGGTTTAAAATATTTTTAAAATTGCATTATAAAAATTATGTCTAACTAAAAATGGGATACAGGAATTTCTGCCCCAAACAAAAATCTCAAATTCATACTAGAATATATAAAATAAAATGTGAATTTCTGCTTTTATTCTCCTGCCCAATCTCATTTTCCTTTTCAGAAGGAAACTTTGTTAAACATTCTATGTATATTTTTGCAAACCTTCTCCTGTGCATCTATATGCCTATGCACATATGTATGTAGATCAGAAATAGCTTGTATCGTACTAGACATATTTGTCTACAATATGCTTTTTTCATTTTCAAAATTACTTTGGAGATCTTTCCACATCAATACATAAGACTCTACCACATTGATTTCATGGCTACATAGTTTATAATTTTTCCCATAATGATTGACAAGTAATTTTCAGGGTTTTTTGTAAGTAAATTTTAATGTACATACGCAGGTGTAACTTGGAGATATTGTGGGTTTGGTTACAGACCACCATAATAAAGTAACCATGGCAATAAGGCAAGTCACATGACTTTTTGGTTTCCCAGTGCATGTAAAAGTTATGTTTGGCTGGGCGTGGTGGCTCACACTTGTAATCCCAACACTTTGGGAGGCCGAGGCAGGTGGATCACTTGAGTTCAGGAGTTCAAGACCAGCCTGGCCAACATGGCAAAACCCCATCTCTACTAAAAATACAAAAATTAGCTGGGCGTGGTGGTGCAGGCTTGTAATCCTAGCTACTTGGGAGGCTGAGGCAGGAGAATAGCTTGAACCTGGGAAGTGGAGGTTGCAGTGAGCCAAGATCGCCTGGGAGATGGAGCAAGTCTCTGTCTCAAATTAAAAAGAAACAAAAAACAAAAAACAAAGTTATGTTTATACTGGACTGTAGTCTAGTAAGTGTGCAATAGCATTTTGTCTAAAAAACAATGTACATAACTTAATTAAAAATACTTTTTGTCAAAAAATGCTAACAATCATCTGAGCCTTCAGTGAGTTATAATCTTTTTGCTGGAGGAGGGTCTTGCCCGATCTTGGTGGCTGCTGACTGATCAGGGTGGTGGTTGCAGAACGTTGGGCTGGCTGTGGCAATTTATTGAAATGAGACAACAATGAAATTTGCCACATCAATGAACTCTTCCTTTCGTGAAAGACTTCTCTGTAGCATGTGATGCTATGTGATAGCATTTTACTCACAATAGGACTTATTTCAGAATTGGAACCAATCCTCGTAAACTGTGCCACTATTTGTCAACTAAGTTTATGGAATATTCTAAATCCTTTGTTGTCATTTCAACAATGTTCACACCATCTTCACCAGGAGTAGATTCCATCCCAAAAGACCACTTCCTTGACTCATTCATAAGAAGCAACTCCTTATCCATTCAAATTTAATCATGAGCTTGTAGCCATTCAGTTGCATCTTCAAGCTCCACTTCTTTTTTTTTTTTTTTTTTTTTTTGAGACACAGTTTCATGCTGTCACCCAGGCTGGAGTGCAGTGTCATGGTCTCGGCTCACTGCAACCTCTGCTTCCCGGGTTAAAGCGACACTCCTGCCTCAGCCTCCCGAGTAGCTGGGACTACAGGTGTGCACCACCACACCCAGCAGCTAATTTTTGTATTTTTAGTAGAGATGGGGTTTCACCATGTTGGTCACACTTGTCTCGAACACCCAGCCTCAGGTGATCCCCTCGCCTCAGCCTCCTAAAGTGCTGGGATTACAGGCGTGATCCACCACACCCAGCCTAGCTCCACTTCTAATTCTAGTTCTCTTGCTGTTTCCACCACATCTGCAATTACTTTCTCCACTGAAGTCTTGAACCCCTCAAAATCATTCATGAGGATTGGAATCAATTTCTTCCAAACTCTTGTTTATGTTGATATTTTGACCTTCTTTCATGAATCATGGATCTTCTTAATGACATCTGGAATGGTGAATTCCTTCCAAAAGGTTTCAATTTACTTTGCCCAGATCCATCAGAGGAATCGCCATCTTTGGAAGCTACCACCCTACAAAATGTGTTTCTTAAATAAGACTTGAAAGTCAGAATTACTCCTTGATCCATGGGCTGCAGGAAGGATGTTATTACCAAGCATGAAAACAGCATTCATCTCTTTGTACATCTCCATCAGAGCTCTTGGATGACCAGGTGCATTGTCAATGAGTGGTAATATTTTGAAAGGATTTTTTTCCTTTTTCTGAGAAGTAGATCTCAACAATGGGCTTAAAATATTCAATAAGCCGTGTTGTAAAGAGATGTGTTGTTATGCAGGCTTTATTGTTCCACTTATAGAACACAGAGTAAATTTAGCATAACTCTTAAGGGCCCTAAGATTTCCAGAATGATTGAATGAGCATTAGCTTCAGCTTCAAGTCAGCAGCATTAGTCCCTAACAAGAGAATCAGCCTTTCTGTTGAAGCTTTGAACTCAGACATTGACTTCTCCTTTAAAGCTATGAAAGTCCTAGATGGCAACTTCTTCCAATAGAAAGCTGCTTCATGTACATTGAAACTCTGTTGTTTAGTTTAGCTGCTTTCACCCATGATCTTAAATCTTCTGAATAACTTGCTGCAGCTTTTTTATCAGCACTTCCTGCTTCACCTTGCACTTTTATGTGTTGGTGATGGCTTCTTTTCTTAAACTTCATGAACCAACATTTCCTAGCTTCAGACTTTTCTTCTACAGCTTCCTTACCTCTGTCAGCCTTCTTAGAATTGAAGAGAGTTAGAGCCCTGCTTTGAATTAGGCTTTGAGTTAAAGGAATGTTGTGGCTGTTAGGATCTTTTATGTAGACTATTAAGTTTCTCCATATCAGCAATAAGGCTAATTTCACTTTTCTATCATTCATGTGTTCACTGTAGTAGCACTTTACATTTCCTTTAAAAACTTTGCCTTTGCATTTGCATCTTTCCTGTTTGGCACCAGAGGCCTAGCTTTTGGCCCATCTTGGCTCTTGACATGACATCTTCACTAAGCGTAATAATTTCTAGCTTTTGACTTAAAGTGAGAGAAATGCAACTCTTCCTTTCACTTGAACACTTCGAGATCATTGTAAGCTTATTAGCTGGCCCAATTTCAATGTTGTGTCTCAGTGAAATAGAGAGGCTCAAGAAGGGCAAGAGGGACAGAAGAATGGCAGGTCAGTGGAGCAGTCAGAACACATATTTATTGATTGAATTCACCATCATGTGGGAGCAGTTTGTGGCACCCCGAAACAACTACAAGGGTAACATCTAAGGTCTCTGATCACAGATCACCATAGCAGATATAATGAAAAGTTTGAAACATTACCAAAATATGACACAGAGACAACAAAGTGAGCACATGCTGTTGGAAAAATGGCGCCGTAAGACTTGCTTGATGCAGGCTTGCCACAGACTTTCCATCTGTTAAGAGTGCAGTATCTGAAAACTACAATAAAGCAAAGCACAATAAAATGAAGTATGCATGTATTTTTGATACACAGATTAATATATCCGTAGGACAGAGTTTCAGAAGTAGACTTACTAAGTCAAGGTTTAAGCACTTTTAACATACAGAGTTTCTACCAAATTGTTCCCAGAATGGCTGAAACAAGTTGCTAACACCAATAGCATAAGAGAACATTGTTTCCTAATGGGTCTTTGGTTATTGGGTGTTATTAATTTTTTGCTTAATATCTTCAACAAATTGAGCAACAAACCACCCATTACTTAATTATTTCTTCTGTTCTCATAAAAATTTTGGATCTTTTTATGTGTCCGTCCTATTTTTTGAATGTCAATTGCTTATCTTTTCTCCCATTTTCATTTATCTTCTTGTTCATTATTGCTCTAATGCCACATTTTGAAAACTACTGGAAATTTATAATATGCTTTAAATTTAGTAGGACATGTTTCTTCTCATTTTTCTTTTTCAGGATTTTTTTTTTTTTTTTTTTTTTTTAGCTCATCTTGCACATTTACCCTTCCAGATGGATTTTAAAATCAACTTGACAAATTCTATAGAAAATTCTCTTCGGGATTTTGTTGCAGTCTGCATTGAATATATAAATAAATTTTAGGAGCGTTTACGTGTTTACAATATTGAGTTTTCCAACCAGGAACATGGTTAACCTCTCTACTTACAGATTTTTATTTGTAGCTTTTTATAAAATATTATAGCATGTGTACTTTTGTTATTTGTCTTAATGCTAGTATTTTATACTTTTTGCCATTATTGTGAATGGAAAATTTTCCATTATGTGTTGTAATTATTATTAAAGATACACAAGGAAACTGATTTTTGCTTACCTTGTTCTAGTCACTTTATGGTATACTTTCATTAATTTTAGCATATGTTTAGTGGATGTTCTTGGATTAAGAAATTCTTTAATTACAAAATGTTAAAGTATATATTGTGGTAAATTTTCCAAAGTCTAAATTTATAAAATATAAAGAGAAAATGCTTCTCCATCACTTTGAACAGTTCTGCAACATGAATATTTTTTCACTTACAATGTGTTAGATATTTTCATGTTAGTGCATGGGGATGTACTCTGTTCTTTTGAGAAACTGCGTATTCTTTGTATGGATAATCATGGTATGTTTTTATCCAGGAAATGTTTAACATAGTTGAATAAATCAATAGCAAATAACACTAAAAGGCTTATATTGAAGAAAATCAGTCTCCTTATAATAGCCCCCCACCCTTATCCCCCACATCCACCTTCCACAGAGGCCACTTTAAGCAATTTTTTTTGTTGCATATATCTTCATATTTCTAAATGTTCTGATTATACTGCTCTTTCTTGGTATTTCATCATTTATTGATTTTCTAGGTGAAGATTTACTTTTTAAAAATCCCTCTCTTTTGCTCCTTAAGTTCCTTCCAAATAATACATTTCACAATTTATTTATTTATTTATTTTAAACCAAAAGCCAGTATTTACATTATTGTAACTGTTTAACATAGTTTACTGTTAGACCAAACAGTATAGCATGACTTACTTTTGTCTTGCATCTTCTAGGTAAGTGACAGCTTTAATTCTTCTCTTTCTACAATTATGCTACTCTTACCTTTTTCTTATGTTATTTTGTTGGCTAGAACTTCTAGAATAATGTTGAATAGTAATAATAATACTGATTTTTCTTATCTTGTCCTTGGCTCCTTGGCTCTTACAGAAATACCTTGAATGCTGATTAATTGTTTAGAAATAAACATTTAAATGTCTCAGCTCAGATAATTTTTGATACCAAAAAGCAAAAACCATTTTTTTTTTTTTTTTTTTGATACAGAGTCTCGCTCTGTTGCCCAGGCAGGAGTGCAGTGGCGTGATCTCTGCTCACTGCAAGCTCTGCCTCCTGGGTTCACGCCATTCTCCTGCCTCAGCCTTCTGAGTAGCTGGGACTACAGGGGCCTGCCACCACGCCCGGCTTATTTTTTGTATTTTTGGTAGAGACGGGGTTTCACTGTGTTAGCCAGGATGGTCTTGATCTCCTGACCTCATGATCCGCCTCCCTCGGCCTTCCGAAATGCTGGGATTACAGGTGTGAGCCACCGCACCCCGCCAAAAACCGTTTTTTAAAATAAGATTTTTAGCCTTTTCTTTTGGAAAATGATACTTGTGAGGACACTTCCTCTATTTATTGATGGTCTCAGGTTTTTTTTTCCTGGCTTAATAAAAGCAAGATACAGTAACCTAACTATTGTTAAATGCTGATTTCATTTTTTTAATCAGATGTATCAAATCCATGAAAAATATAACTAAAAGAAAAAATTAAGAACCTTAAACATCAATTCTTCGGTGCTGAGACTATGGTGAAGGTCACCTATATCTAGAGTGTTGTCAATAAGAGCAACACGAATGAAAGACGGAGGGAAAAGGAGGGTTTAATCTATGCAGGAATAGGGTTTTAAAAGAAAGTGGAGGTCAATTTGTCAGAAAAAAAGGATAATGGGTTAGAGGTCTTCAGGTATTTGGGTAATTAATAAAAATATAGTGTACAAGGCAATTTTAAGCTCTGTGATTATTAGGAAGGATTAACAGTAAGTATGACTTGGTATTTATTCACAGTTGTTCAATGGTTATGCTAATGACACAATGTTGTGCTGTAAATGTAAATTGAAAACTGCTCTTTTACTCTTGTGTTTTTTTACTTTTATATCTGTTTGGGGTAAGAGAGAAAAGGGGGACAGGGGCTGTCATTAGTTGTAATTTCCTAAGTGCTACATGTCCCTGGAGTTCCTTGTACAGAGTTTGGTCGGAAAAACAAGACAATCAAAGCTTCTCCTGGGTAATGGAGATGGAGAACACTAGAGGGTGGAGGGGGCTGCTGGTCACAGAAGCATGTGCCTCTTGGCCACTGGTATGTGCAGCCCGTGCTTATGTGGGGCTCACCAGTTCTCTCCCAGGCTTTACATTTTCCTGGTTCCACCCTCCCTTTCCCACCCAGTAACACCAATCTCAAAGCCTCGATTCATAGCACAAACACTACACCCCTTGCACACACCCAACTCAGTTTTTTTCTCACTAAAATCTGGCAGGCATTCTCTAATCTGAGTCCTTCTCAGTGCACTCCAACGAGGGTTCTGGGGTAGCACAGAGGCACTACAGCACTGTTTGTATAGGACTTCCTTTCAGTATTTGGTTCAGCTACGGAGGAGCCCTGGATAAAATCTCTTCCTGCCTGAAATTGGAGTGGATTGGAGTGGATTCTGCTTTTCTGTCCAAACCCTGACAGATGTGCTATCATTCTCTTGTTATTTTTCGTGTCCTGAGAGGTAGATAGCTTGTACTCTGTGAATGAGTTACCTGCACTGTTAAAAAAGATGTAAATCCAAGAATCTACAAGTGAGGAGAGACAGCTGAACAAAGAAACTGCCCACTCTCTTTCTGCTGTTTCTCCTTTATTTTCAGTTCTCAAGCTAGATTTTTCTTCCACCACCACACCTGATTCACAAACTAAGGCATTACCATTCTTTGAAGCCAAGAACAGCATATGAGAAAACACTAACCCTTGCCCATGGCAGACATCAATAATTGAGCACAGCAGTCTTGCATGCTGATCACCTATTTGGCTTACATTCGTCTCAGTATGGTGATCTGGCCAGCTACTATTAATCAATTGAAATTGGCATGTGTAAAGAACCTCGTGTATTGCCTGCCCCACAGCTTTGACAAAAAACCCTCAAAGACATAAAAACCAGAATGTTCATACAAAAACAGTTACTTTCAGAGAGTAACAGGAGAATCATGCATCAAACACCCATTTTCTCTTAGGTTTTATGGATAGCCTATCATTCTAATAGGGAGAATAAATGCTTTAATTATGACTGAAGCAGAGTTTCAGCCTATGTTCCTGGGCTTCCTTTAGAATTGTAACCACAAATAAGCTCTGAAATGTGAAGAACCCATCCTGAACGTGTTCCCTCTGCTTTCCTGTTGAGGTTACCTTGCCAAGTGAATACCTCATATACATCCGTACCATAAAACATGACTGGCTCCCCAACAACGTAATTGAAACAGATGTTCTAGATACTGTTTTACTCTTCAGTGATGTCATCTCATTAGGGATGAATGTTTCTTTGTTCTTTTTTATGAATCATTTTAACTTATTCTACGCGGGTTTTGTATGTGTAGGAGTTTTTGCCAGTGGTTGTTAGCTTCTGATTTATTTTAATTGAAACGTATACATGGTATATGTCATTAAGGCCTCACTCTTAAATTTGCTGTATTTGATACAGTGTTGTGGCCATTGATTGGTCCAGTAATATAACTTAAATGTAGATTTTAGGATGTTTTTTGTATAAGGGGAAAATTATAACACTTTCATAGAATCCATTTAAAATGAACTGACAGTGATTTTCTGTTAATGCAGAGCTGCAGCGAATCACTGAAGTTCAAGGGTAATGAAACTGCTGGTCATTTACATTAATGCCACGCAAAAGAAATAAACTTCCTTTGCATTTTATTACCCACTTGTAAATATGTTGGAGAATACCAAGAATTTAGCTTAAGTTTCAATATATCAACACCAAGCACAGTTACCTTTTAACTGTTTATTTTACACTGCATGGTGAAAGCGTGGAGTAAGTTGCTTTTATGGTAATTGAAGTTTGTCATCTTTCACTCAGTTGCCTGCTTGTAATGTTACCCCTGAGAAAAGTCATCTGAAAATGGGAAATGGACCTGGACAGGAATAAGCAGAGCATGCTGTAGGTATTAAGTTCAATTCAAACATCATTTTTATTCAACCCCCGCAAGATGCTGGGGACCATTTTGGAAACTGGCAGTACAAACCTGTAAGAAGTCTCTCACCTCACAGAATTCACAGTCCAACTCTGGACACTGAGATACTAGCAATGAACACTGATCTTGCCATTCTTCAAATGCAAGCTCACTTCCTCAGCTCCTTCAGGTGTTTGCTGAAACATCATCTATTCAGTGGGGCTTTCTTAGACCACCTAATTTTAATATTGCAATTTCCCTCCCAACTCTCAGCACTCATTATTTTTCTATCCTGGTTTATAGCACTTATTGGTAGAGTATGCTATTAGTAAATAGTGTACTATTTTTAAAGTCTATCCCTCTTGTATATTATCGATTTCCTCCTATTGGAAGGTGAATTCAACGAGGGTAGGGATTTTCATCTGTTTTGCTCATTGATGGATCCCTACATCCTAGAACATGCCTGGCACATTGTAGGCAGTCAGTATATACATGAGTTAGGGATGAATCATCCTAAGACAGCTGAGAAAGGATTCAAAGAGAAAGTAACATTTAAACCAGACCTTGAAGAAGCGATAGAAATATCCAGGAGAGATGCAGCTTTCCAGTAGAGAGATTGCCATGAGCAAAGCACATGTCTAAGGAGGAAAGAGTGGCCTGGGGGTGGGGGTAGGGGAGCTAGAAGATCAGGGTAGAGGGGGCTGGATGAAATACAGAATTGAGGGAGGGGGAGTGAGAGTAAGAAATGACAGAAGCTGGGGCCAGATGGTGAGGGGCCAGATAAAAATAAAATTAGCATATAAATGGACTGGCTTTGCTCAATCAAAGGAGGATTTTCTTTCTTAAAGAAAGACAGTGGCTCTTTTCCTGATTTTTATGACTTGAGCTCATAAATCAAATCTTCAGAGCTACTGACAATGTCAGCCTGCTGATGTTTAGAAGTGGAGGGTGACTGAGGAATGTGGTGTGCTGCGGATAGTCATGTCATCAGCAAGGATGTCTCAGAGTCTGCAAACCCGGACCTCTCTGTATTGGACAAGGCTAGGGAATGACTTTGAGAAGAACTGAATATTAAAGGAGTTATCAACTTGAGTAGTAAGAGAGTTTCTAAGAATGATGGCAGAGCCACTCTGAAGTTTCTGAATGAGGTGGAGGAGGGGAGAAAGTGGTGTGGTAAGGAACTTCAGTGGAGAAACAGCCCAGAGAACTGGGAAAGTAATGACTTGGAAGCAGCAATGAGTTGGTGTTGGAAAAGGAGTGGCTGCCATTGGGAAGGTTTAGAGGGTAAACTTTGAGCTTGAGGAAAATTAAGTTACATTTAATGTGAGAAAATGGAGGAAAAATGTGATCTGTATCTAACAGAGAGAATGGGATTGAGTTGAGTATCTAACACAGATAATGGGATTAAAAAACCCCAAGAGGATGAAGCCTCAGAGTAGCATAAAGGGGCTGGGCAGCAGAAGAGCTCTGGGCCAAGCTCACCACTATGGAGGAAGCAGGAAGGGTGCCCAGGGATGGTGGGCGGGGGCTTGGGAGCAAGGCCATGGGACATCGGCACTGTAAGGGGATGGGGAGGTTAGAGGGTGTATGGTGGTTGCATCGTAGTTAGTAGGGAACCTTGTGAACTGTCACCTTAGAGGCCCAACCAAAAAGTGAGCAAGCCAGCCCCTTCCATGCTCAGGCACTTTTGAATAATTGAAACACTCCTGGCAATATCCCAAGTGTCATCTTATATTACCCTGAAAATAGCTGCTCCATTTAGGGTTGCATTTAACAGAGCTTATGTAGAAAAGATAAAGAATGGTGCAATTGGTTCTCATCCTACCTCTTTGGTTAAGGGCATTTACTCCACTGAGGGGTGGAGGTGGGAGCAGGATAATGTGTAATTTATGGTAAATTATCATAGATATTTATAGATGCATTTTCCCATAAGATTGTCTTATTGTTATTTTATACGCCTGACTTACACTTCTGAAAGAAGGCAAAGGCAACTCTTATCTTCTCGTTTGCACATTAAAGCACACGTACTCACTTATATTAACATAACATTGATAGCATTTTCTCTCTTGTCACTATTAAAAATAAAACAGTAGGATTTACAAAGAATAACAAAATTTGTTATTGTAAACTAGCACAGTCTCTCATTGTTATGCTGTTATAGTGTCTTCATATTTTAAGGAATTTGCAATCATGTAAAATGTATTGAATTTGATAGACTTCCACTATAAAACAGCTGAATGCTTCATAACAACCAACAAAGGGGTTGCATTTTTTCAGCTTGGCAGATTAACTGCTGGTTTTGTTTCCTGCCAGATCACTCGCTGTAATATAAGCAATAAATCAGGTTAATTTTCTTCCTTTTTAGGGCTTTTCTTAAGTCTACCAAAACTCTCTTTTCTGGTAGGCAGAAAGATGGGGGACTTCATCGATACCTGTTCTCTCTCCTCATCAACAATCTTATTCAAAACCAAACACTTAGATGAAATGGATGGAAGGATGTCCCAGCATAGAGAAATAAGCCATAAAAGAACGCCTTGAGAAATGGGAGTTCATGGAAGAGGGAAGGGTTTTCTCACTGTGTTACTTTAGTGTGCTCTTGGCATAAGTGAGCTCTCTTTTTTTAAAACACCTTTAATGAGGTATACTTGTCATACAATAAACTGCACATATTCCAAGTGTACAATTGTGTTAAGTTTGACACAGGTGTATACCCATGAAACCATCACCACAATCAAGATAATGAACATATCCATCATCTCCAAAAGTTTATTGTTGTATGTCTCAATAGTTCATTGCTTTTTATGGCTGAGTGATGTTCAGTAATATAATTGTATACTAATATATGGCTATATATACCACAATTTAATGGATAGATATACCACAATTTGTTTACCCATTCACCTGTTGATGGGTGTTTGGGTTGTTTCCAGTTTGTGATTATTACAAATAAATCTATGAATATTTATGTACACGTTTTTATAAGATCACATTTCACCTTTTGCTAGGAGTGGAGTGGCTGGATCGAATAGTGGGTCTATGTATCACTTTTAAAGAAACTTCTGGACTATTTTCCAAAGCAGTTGTATCATTTTGTATTCAGACTGCAGAGTATGAGAGTTCAGTAGCTTTACATTATAGTCAATGCTTGGGATGGCCAGACTTTTTCATTTTAGAAACTCAAATAAGTTTGTAGTAGAATGTCATTATAGTTTTTATTTCCTTAATGATGAATGATGTCACGCATCTCTTCGTGTGCTTATGTGCATTTGTATATATTCTTTGGTGAAGTGTCAGTTCAAATATTTTGTCCATTTTTTAACTTGGGTTTGTTTTCATATTATTGAGTTTTGAGAATTCCACAATGAATTTATGTATTCTAGATTAAATTACTTTATCAAACAGGTGATTTGCAATTATTTTTCCCAGTCTGTGGCTTATTTTTTCATTTGGAAAATAATGATTTCTAAGAGCAGAGTTTTTAAATGTTGATAAAGTCCAATGTCTCTTTCTTTTCTTTGATCATCATTTTGTTGTCATATCTAAGAAATCTTTGCCTAACCCAATATATACTGTCCTATATTTACTCCTGGAAGTTTTATTTTGAACTATTGTGTATAATGTAAGGGATGGATAAAAACTTTTTTTTTTTTTTGCGTGCGGGTATCCAATTGTTTCAGTACCATTTGTTGAAAAAATATATTTTCCCCCCTGAATTATATTTAAACCCTTTTCAAAAATCAATTGACCATATACTGTGGTTCTATTTCTAGACTCTACTTTGTTCCATTAATTTATTTGTCTATCTGATGTCAGTACCTTACTATTTTGATTACTGCAGATTTATAATAAGTCTTGAAATCAGGTAATATAACTTCAGTATTGTTCTCCTTTAAAAAGTTGCTTTGGATTTTCTAGGTCCTTTGCATTTTCATGTAAATTTGACTTAAGATTGCAGATAACTTATAATTTGGAAAGAATTAATGACAATGATGAGTCTTCTGACCCGTGACTATCTCTCCATTTATTTCAGTCTTCCTAACCTTTCTCAGCTCTACCTTGTAGATATAAATGTGCAGGTCTTGCTCATTTTTTGTCAGAATCATCTCTTGGAATTACATATTTTGATGTTATATTATTATTATTTCAGTTTCCAAATGTTCATACTTGATAGCATATGGAAATACAAACTTATATCTTGATCTTGTATCCTACAAACTTGCTAAACTCACATATTAGTTCTGGTAAACACATTATTATTCTGTAAGCTTTTACACACCCATGGACAGGTGGACTGCAGATAATAATGGTCTTAGGTCTTCCTTTCAGTCTGGATGCCCTTTATTTCTTTTGCTTATTACACTGGTTAGAACCTCCATTACCATGTTTAATAGATGTGGTGAGCAGATGTGGTTGCTTTGTACTTAATCTTAGGTGGAACGCATTCACTCTTTCATCATTAAGTAAGATACTAGCTGTAGGTTTTTATAGATGCCCTTCATCAGGTTGAGAAGGTTTTCTTCTATTCCTAGTTTACTTAGAGTTTTTATTAGGAACGGATACTGGATTCTGTCAAACATTTTTTCTGAATCTACATTGTTGGTCATATGGTTTTTCTTTCATGGTCCTTTAACATGATTAAAATTTGGATGTTAAAGCAACTTTGCATTCCTGGGTAAACCCCACATGGTCAGGCTGTATTTTCATTTTTATGTATTACTGGATTTGATTAGCTAAAGTTTTGTTACGTAGTTTTGCATCTATGTTCTTGAATGATATTGATCTTTAGTTTTCTTTTCCTGTAGTCATTTTTTATGGTGTTGGCATCAGGGTTATGCTGCCTCATAGAATGAATTTGGAAATATTCCTGTCTCTAATTTTCTGGAACATCTGTATAAAATTGGCATTACTTCTTCCTTAAGTGTTTAGTACAGTTTACCAGTGAAGCAATTTGGGCATGGAATTTTATTTATTTTTGTAGGAAAGCTTTTAACTACAAATTTATTTTTAAAATTAGTCTGTTTAACATTATCACACAGGCAACTGATGCATTTTCCATTTTTTAAAAAATCAATTTTTGTCTCTGTTTTACTTTAGATAGTTCCTATTGCTACGTCTTCAAGTTTACTCTTTTCTTCTGTAGTAACTAATCTGCTGTTAGTTGCATCCAGTATGTTTTTTTCATCTCAGGCACCAACGTTTTTCATCATAAAGTGTTTTATTTGGGCCTTTTTATATCTTCTGTGTCTCTAATCTGCACAGTTGTTCCCTGTCTTCTTGTTTATATCAAATATAGTTATAGTAACTCTTTTTAATGTCTTTGTCTGCTAATTCTATAATCGGCATCATTTCTGTGTTGATTTCGATTGATTATTTTTACTCCTTTTCATGGATTTTGTTTTCTTGCTTCTTTACATGCCTGGTAAATATTTTATTGAATGCCAGCCATTATGAATTTTACCTTGTTGCATGCTGGAATTTTTTCTACTTCTATAAATATTCTTGAGTTTTGTTCTGGCATGCAATTAAATTACTGGAAACAGCTTGAAGATTTCGGTTCTTGTTTCTAAGATTTGTTAGCCCTAGTTAGGACCCAAACAGTGTTTATTCTAGAGCTAATTTTACCCCATCACTTAAGCAAAACTCTTCTGAGCACTGAACCCAATCACCCCATGAGCTATGAGGTGTTACACTCTGGCTGGTGGGAAAAGAGGCTGCTTCCAATCCTGTGTGAGGCAGGTATCAGTTCCTTTCCAGCTGCCCCTTTTGTGAGTTTCTTTCCCTGGTGCTGGGTAGTTGGGTTAGTAACATACATGTACTAATCAGTACTTAGCTGACAGTGCATGAAGACCCTCTGCAAATCTTGGAATCTCTCATTCTGTGCATGTCATCCCACTGTGGCACTCTCCTGCCACCTTACCTGCCCCTACCTCCCTGGACTCTTATCTCTGTCTCCTCCATTTACAGTGGCATCAGGCTCTGCCTGGGATCCCCCTCTTCCTCATGGCTTGGAAATTCTTCCTATACAGTAAGCTGGAGCAATGGTAGGGCTCATCTTGTATGTTTCCTATTTTGCATGGATCACCTTCCTTCATTGTCTAATGTCCAATGTTAAAAACTTGTTTCATAGATTTTGTCTGGTTTGTAGTCATTTCAACTGGGAGGATAAATGCGGTACCTGTGATTGTATCTTGACCAGAATTGGAAGTCTGTCTGTTTGATCAGGAGTAGAAGTCTATGAGAGTTTTGATTGGTCCACAGTTGGTCCAGAGAGCGTCTTCTGGTCACTACTAATCTCTGATCACTCCAAGGTGCACCCGAGAGGATTTAGGGCCCTCACAAAAGTTGCCATACTTGCCTAAATTTAGCTGTATGTATGGTAAGGAGGGCTCTGCTTTCATTTTTAGATTTATACCTGAGGAAAGCCAAGCCGTGCAACTTTCTTTTTAATGAATGTACATGTGTTTTAAAAATCAAAATTATAGGCTGGCTTAATATTTAGTTTTCAGCAATTTCAGAATTAATCAAATAGTAGGTTTTGAATTAGCTGCTGAGAATAGTAAATAATTATCCTTACTGGTCTTTACATTTTTAAATCTTAACTTTGTAGGATATATTTTTCTCATCAGTTCTTGGAGTTGATATATAGTTGATGTCTTTGTTGCTTATATATTTTGAGACATTGAGTAACTTATTAAATCGTACTTATAGAAATACCTTACTTTACCTACTTCTGTTCTAAAACTGTATGTAAAAATCCAATGAAAAATAGATTTTTGGTTTTGTTCTTCAGTGAAATTCTATGGTAATCAAAGGTATTTATTTTCAGATGACAAGTAACCGTGTCGTTTTCTCTGTGCTATATAGAACCATATTTTCTTTCATTGAATAAATAGACAGAAGGCAACTTCATCCATATCCCCAACTCTGCCTCATGACAGGGAACTTCTGATCACTGGGGCAGAGATTAGGATGAACATTAACACTGCGTGCCATTTGAAATGCTTGCCTATGTAAATAAAACTTACAAACAGAATTGATTGTATGATGAATGTTTTAACTACTTCAGAAGTTTTTAAATACTTGAAAAGGCGCTTATTTACACATAGGTGAGAGAGTTGCAAAATAATCACAGACCCTGTATTTCCTAAGAGTGATCTTTAAACTTTTTGGTCTCAGGACCCTTTTCTCCCTTTAAAAATTATTGAGGACTCTAAAGAGATCTCTGTCTATTGGTATTTATTGTATTAGGAATTAAAATGCAGATGTATTTAAAATATGTATGTATTCATTTGAAAATAACAAATATATTACATGGGTATTTTTTTACCACTTTGTCAGTTATTCTTAAGTGAAACTGGTTTTTCCTCCTCTTCTTCCTCCCCTTTTTCTTCATCTTTTTCTCTTACAGTGAGAAAAAGATGGTTTCCTATTTTGCATGGATCACCTTCCTTGCAAGGTGCATGGAAGTGCATGGCAGTGAGTGAGTGCACGGCAGAGAAGCATATGATGACAAATAGTACAGTTTGGTAGCACTGCTTGATTCATGCTAAGGAATCTGCAGTTTTCTAGCCATTGCTTTGATATAATTATTACAAATGACAACAGTAGAAAATGCACATGATGATTTTGAAATAATTCTGACTTCATGGGTCATCAGAAAGCACTTCAGGTATCTTCAGGGTTTCTTGGACCATTTCAGAATTACTCCTAGGCTAATGCTTTATGAAATAATTACAAATATTTATATTACATATTTAAAACATTATTCTTTGCTTTAATTTTTCAAACAAATTTTATTAAAGCATAAGAGTCATTCAGAAATACCACACAAATCATGAACATACATCTTGATCAGTTATCACAAGGTGACCACACCCATGTTACCACCATCCAGATCAAAAAATAAAACAAACCAGCATCCCAGCAGCCCCTGCTTGGTCCCCTTCCCACCACTACCTCTTTCCCAGAGCTAAGCATTTCATTATGATTAGTTCTTCCTATGATTGAGCTTTATAAAAGTGGATTTCAATGGTCTGTATTTTGTGTTGGGCTTCCTCACTCCACATTGTGCTTGTAAGATTCCTCCATGTTATTGCTTGTTGTTGTAATCTATTCGTCTTACTTCTCTATATAAATAATTATATTAATGATGTGAATAGACTATGGTTTTGATATCCATTCTACTGTTGGTAGTCATTTATGTCTCTTTTAGATTATTTGGAGAAAGGCTACTATGCACAGTGTTGTATATAATTTTTGGTATATACACCTACATATGCCTTTCTGTTGGGCTTATATTAGGGGTAGTTAGGCTGGGTCATAGAGTCCTAAGTTGTACATTTGTGCAGTGTTAGTGGATGCTGCTAAATACTTCCAAAGTATTTTAACTCAATTTACACTCCCACCAACAGTGCCTGAGAATTCAAGTTTCTTTGCATCCTGGCTAACATTTAGCATTGCCATCCTTTTTTCGATTTGAGCATCCTGGAATGCGTGCTGTGGTGTTTAACTTTTCATTTTCCAGATGACTAATAAAATTGAACATCTTTTTCCTATACAGGCAGTCTTCACTTTGCACAGGATTGCAGGTCTGTAAAAATTATCATGTAAAATGAAATTGACTAAAGCTAACTTAATAATCACTGGAGAAATTACAGTTGTTCTGGGTCCTTTAAAATTTTTTGTCAAAATATATTTAAAAAAATAACTTCTCATACTGTTGGTTATAAATATGTAGGGAAATGAAAAAATTAGTAAAACTAAATCTTATTTAGTTCACTGTAATTTAAAGCAGTGGGAATTTGAGAATTAAAATGTTTTCTCTTTCTTTGTAAAAAAATTGAATAATAGTAGTTTGGATAGGGCTTGCCTTCTCATTGTGTAACTTATGGAATGGAGCAAGCATCTTTTCTATGCCTTGGCAAATTGTCATACTCCTTTCTAAGTTTGGATCAGATTTATATGGCTTATTCCTCCATACTTCCAATGTTGTGAAATGTCTCTGACAGTTCCTTTAGTTTTTTGTTTTGTTTTCTTTTTCTGTTTTGAGATGGAGTCTCACTTTGTCACTCAGGCTGGAGTGCAATGGTGCGATCTCAGCTCACTGCAACCTCCACCTCCCAGGTTCAAGCGATTCTCTTGACTCAGCCTCCTGAGTAGCTGGGATTACAGGTGTTTGTATTTTTAGTAGAGACAGGATTTCACCATGTTGCCAAGGCTGGTCTTGAACTCCTGATCTCAGGTAATCTGCCCACCTCAGCCTCCCAAAGTGTGGGATTATAGGCATGAGCCGCTGCACCCAGCCAGTTCCTTTAATTTGAAGTCTTTTGCTGGAGTCACTTCCTCTGGGACATCTAAATTCTTTTCATCACAGCCACTTTCTTCATTTACATGGATAACTTTGCCTTCTTGGAGTTCTTCTGGCTGCATATCTGGAGTCTTTACAATGGCAGTAGTGTCAACATTCCTGAGGTCAACTATTTCTTCTCTAATTTTATTTATGTTAAATTTTAATTATACTTCCAATAGTATCGCTTTTTTCTCTCCTTTTTTTTGACCAATTTCCTCTGTTGATTTTCCATTTTTGTAGAACATCATGTGGGTTTATCACTGGGATACAAGAAGGCAACACAACTACATGCTTTGCTGTCTGTGCATGCACTAAATAAAAGACACACAGTGACTAATCAATGACAGACTTTGAAAGAAGCGATGTCATAGGTCACTGATCCTGATGCACAATTATTATTTACCTAGTGATTTGTAGGTGGAAAAGCTACCAGCAAAGTTTTTGTTTCATACAATTATAGTTAATACACCGTGGCAACTGATATTTGCATTGTGTTTGGTGACTGACAAAATTTGTGTATATCAAAGCCATGCAAAATGTGGACTACCTGTATTTATTGACTGTACGGATATACTCTTTTGTAAAATATTCATATATTTTGCCCTTTTTAAAACAGCAAGTTTTCGTTTTTTGTAGATATCTAAGGAATTTTTGTATATTATTGGAATTAGTATTTCTTTGGTCATATATTGCAGTCATCTTCTCTGACTCTGTGACATGTTTCTTCAGTACTCTGTGGTATCTCTCAATATTATGTAGTCCAATTTATAAAATGCTTCATTTATAGCTAGTGGGTTTTATGCTGTGTTTCAGAAACCGTTGCCAGTTCCAAGGTCACAAAGACATTCACTTCTATTATCTTCTAAATGCTGTATTGTCATGCCTTTTATATTTAGAATTATCATATGGAATTGTTTTTTGTATTGATATAAGGTAGGGGACAAGATGCACTTCTCCCCATATGGATATCCAGTTGACCTAGTCTCATGTATTTAAAAGATCATCCTATCACTACTGCTGTGCCATGTCATACCAGTACATGGTATAAGTCATGTGTCCATATAAGCATGAGTCTGTTTCTGGTTCCTTTATACTGTTTATTGGTATATTTTTCTATGCTTTCCAATACTGTGCTATTTTAATTCCTATAGCTTTTTAAGAAGTTTTGGTATCCATTATAACAACTCTTTTTTTTTTCTCCTCACTCAACGTATTTATTTAAAGGAAGAAGCTTGATAAGTCTAAGCCAGCATTTCCAAAAGTATATTCCATAATCATGGCCATTAAACAAGAAGCTTTCTAAGCTAAATATTTGGCTTCTCAGAACAAAACAACCTTCTTCACTGTGGGTTTTTCAATCTTTTTATTATTATTATTATACTCTAAGTTCTGGGATACATGTGCCGAACGTGCAGTTTTGTTACATAGGTATATTCTTTACAATATTTTTGGCTTCTTGTAATTCCATGGAAATTCAGAATCAATGTGTTGATTTGACAAAAATAACATACTGGAATTTTTATGGGTTTATATTGAATTTGTAGATAAATTCTGGGACAAATGATATCTTTATGGATGTATGTATATATGTGCACACATGCACACATTTTTTAAACCCTACAAGGCATAATTACTATTCATTTACATAATCAGTATTCATTTAGATATATTCTCATATTTATTATTTCTGTTTTACTTCATTTATCCTCCCTCCCTCTCTCCCTCCTTCCCTTCCTTTCCTTCTTCTTCTTCTTCTTTTTTTTTTTTTAGGTTATAGAGTCTCACTCCATTCCCCAGGCTGGAGTACAGTGATGTGATCTTGGTTCACTGCAACCCTGACCTCCCGGATTCAAGTCCTACCTCAGCCTCCCAAGTAGCTGGGACCACAGACATGCGCCACCATACCCAGCTAATTTTTGTATTTTTTGAAGAGATGGGATTTTGCCATTTTGCCCAGGCTCGAACTCCTGGGCTCAAGCAATCTGCCCACGTTGGCCTCCCAAAGTGTACTTCATTCCCTCTTCATACTTCTATCGGGAATCATTTACCACTGACTGAGGAAGAACCATTAATCTTTAATGCAGACTTCTGGTCAAGTCTATTAGTTTTTATTTGTGTTAAAATGTTTTTATTTTCTCTTCATTT
The DNA here is from genome assembly GCF_029281585.2 of Gorilla gorilla gorilla. Taxonomy (NCBI): domain Eukaryota; kingdom Metazoa; phylum Chordata; class Mammalia; order Primates; family Hominidae; genus Gorilla; species Gorilla gorilla. Next base: position 171,844,840 of record NC_073229.2, read on the forward strand.
ATAAAGGATATTTTATTTATGAAGGATGTTGTTACACCTGTAGAGTGTTTTTGGCTGTCACTCACTTTTAGCAGTTTGAAGATGTAATTCAGTTGTCACCTGGCTTGCATAGTTTCTGCTGAGAAGTAGCTGTAAGTTTTATTGCAGCTTATTTGAGGGTAACGTGTTTTTATCCCTTCTAATGGCAACATGAAATAGTAATGTGACATGTATAAGTCTGATTTTCCTGCTTGAAATTCACTGAACTTGGAACTGTGGTTTAAGTCTTTCATCAGTTTTAGATGAAAATTTCAGCTTCACCTCTTCATATATTGTATATATTTCTTCTGGGCCATTTTCTTTCTCCTCTCCATCTGGGACTTTGATTACATATATGTCAGAACTTTTCACAGGGTCCCATATTCTCTTTTTCTCTTTTTTATGTCATTTTTGACTCTATTTCCTTTGTTTCTGTTTTCCTTCTTTCTTTTTTTTAGATTTGAGTTCCTGCTAAAATTCTGCATCTTATGAATTTCAACTTTATTAATCTTGGTTTTTAGAATTTTATATATGATATCTAAAATCTGTCACTTTATACTGCCTCTTTCTCTCGTGTGCACTTTTTGTGTTTTTCTTTTAATTTGCTTTTGTCACCTAATATTCTTGGTAATTTTTTATTTATTGCCAAATATAGTGTACTAAAATGTAGAGATAATTTGAGATTCTCAGTGATAGTTATCTTTATCCAAAATAGGCATACTTTTATTTCAGGCAGCACTTAGGATAAAGGAGATTGCTTTAATACAAAGAGGGATTGAGTTGATTTGAAATTTGGTTTTAACCTTGCGAATGCTGGTCTATTTCTAGTTCATTCTTAGTTTTAGCATAGAGCCTTTTTGGGAGAGGTTCTCACCTGAATACCAGTGGACGTTGAAGGCCAGTTTTTGTTATTCTTGGTTTTTAAAACTACCAGAAGTTCTTTGCAGCTTCTCAGTTTCCACTCAAGTGCCTCAAAGGAAACCCTGTGCTAGCTATCAGGCTCACTTCTCCAAGCTTCTCTCATCTTAAGGATTTTGCTTGTTAAGTCTTTGCTGCTTCATTAACTCCCCAACACTTAAAATGGAAATTTTGGGGGTCCAGATTTTCAAGGTGTTCCAGGTGGGACACTTTTTGTTTGTAACAAATTAGTCCATCATCACCAAAGGTCAAAATCCTGGCTTCATCCTTTAATGAGAAAACTAGTCAGAAACCTACTCCATATAGTTTGTGAAGCACTGAAAAGCTCTCTTGTTTAAGATGTCACTGTAGCTCACTGGAGATCGTTTTTAGAGTTTTCAGTGTATTAAGTAGTGGAAGTATGTGTTTCTCTTGAATTCTTTGAAGTAGGCTCTTTTTCAGCATGTTTTCCTGGTTTGGTTTCTTTGGTTAGCCTTTGAATCAAAGGAGTAAAGTTTATTGAAAGTCCTAGAAAGTTTTAATAAGATGGAAGTCAGCAGGAAAGAGTGGCAAGACAAAATCCATTCATGGGCCAGTAAGACCCAGCATAAAGGTCACAGGCAAGAGAGTGCAGCCAAGGTATTCAACCAGGGGTTTGGCTTGGAAAGTGTTGAAAGGTAAATGCAAACTCTATTTACCATTACAGTTATTCTAAATTAGTTTAGTACTAAAATGGAAAGAGTCAGCTCAGAAAGAATGGGCTTCAGCCATACTTCCAAAATATACCAACTCATTACCTTGGAAAATCTAATGAACCTCTCTGAGTATCATTATCCTTATATGTAAAATGGTGACAATACCTTACTTTGCTAGTAGGAGGATTAAAAAGACAGTGTATATAAAACATGGAAGTTATTAGGTACTTATCTCTGCTAACTCTTTCCTTTTCCCAGTCAAAGGAACTGAAAAGGAAGTGACCAAAGGGGCATTTTTTTCTAGGTAGTCAGATGTCTTTGCGAGTGCATCTATATGGTAACTCATTAAAAATGGCAGCAATGTGATTTTGGAAAGAGAGAAGCTATGTTGGTGCTTTAGGAAAACAATCACTTATTGTAAAAAACAATTCTGTTTCTTGATGCTGCAGGCCTTTCTAGGAAACAGATATGGTGAATGATTTCACTCTTTGTTGAAATTTAGCTGGGTGTGGGGTGGGATATGGCAAATTCACAGGGTGATGCTTGTGAAATTGAATTCAAAATCTTTTAAATTTCTTTCAACTTTTAAAAAGTAATTCTGTCTGGAAATTAATGTATAAAGAGTGCTATAGTGTTATTTTAGAAAAAAATTTCAAAGAGAATTCTGTTTCCTTGTCGGTTAATAGTTTGGCTGAGGATCTGCACAGTGGGGCCTATTTGAAGACATTAAAAAATATCTGTTGGTTTAAAAAGTTCCACCCCACAGTAAAAAACAGTGCAATTTTGAATCAAAATGTTGTTGGAGACATGTTATAAGTAAATATAATATAATCACATATAACAATAAGTGAAATGGTTTGATTACAAGGAAAATTAGGATATCTATTTTGAAATCTAAATTATAATTCTTCAACCATACAAACTAGTAACTATGTTATACTCTGGCACTTCACTCGATACATTTATTACTTTTTTAAAAATAGAAAACTTTAGCTATTTATTTAGCTACTTGTAGGCTAATGCTGACCTATGTCATAAATAGTTTAAAAAAATTTTAATATATCTCTTTAAATCCCATTTCTAGGCTGGGAGTGGTGGCTCATGCCCATAATCCCAACACTTTGGGAGGCTGAGGCAGGCAGATCACTTTAGGTCAGGAGTTCAAGAAAAGCCTGGCCAACTCGTGTCTACTGAAAATGCAAAAATTAGCCAGGCGTGGTGACGGGCGCCTGCAGTCCCAGCTACTTGGGAGGCGGAGGCACGAGAATCACTGGAACCCAGGAGGCAGAGGTTGCAGTGAGCCGAGATTGCACCACTGCACTCCATCCTGGGTGACAGAGTGAGACTGTCTCAAAAAATAAATAAATAAATAAATCCCATTTCTAGAACAACAAAGTATGGTGGAAATTTAGAATGAGAAGACTTTGATTCAGTTTTTTTCATTCTTCTTGTTTCAATCTATGTGGTTGAGCAAAGCAGTTAACTTCTCTGAATTTTATGTTTCCTCTCTGGAAATGAGAGAATTGGTCTAGAATTCCAGATGTTGGCATTCACCATCTGACTCATATAATAATAATTTAAAAACACACATACAGGGTTTAACCCAGAATAAGTGCGATTTCTTTTAGCACGGAATCTCCAGATGGTGCCTTTGTTTCCTTCCAGCTCTCGGGTTTTTTTTTTTTTTTTTTGGTGGGGATCGGGGGTGTGGGGGTGGTGGGATGGAGTTTCACTCTTGTTGCCCAGGCTGGAGTGCGATGGCACAACCTTGGCTTACTGCAACACCCCCCTCCCTAGTTCAAGCGATTCTCCTGCCTCAGCCTCCTGAGTAGCTGGGATTACAGGCAGGTGCCACCACACCCAGCTGATTTTGTATTTTTAGTAGAGACACAGTTTTGCTGTGTTGGTCAGGCTGGTCTCGAACTCCTGACCTCAAGTGATCCACCTGCCTCGGCCTTCCAAAGTGCTGGGGTTACAGGCGAGAGCCACCATATCCAGCCTTAGGTATCTATTATTTAAAGAGATATTTAACTCTATTCCCTAGCAGAAGGCAACTACTGTTTTTCTCAGTGTATTTTGATTGTATTCAGTCATTAATTAATACAAAAATATCTTATTTTCTCCAAATTACAGATATATATATATACTAAACATAATTTTTTTCAACTATACTTTCAGATATACCAAGAGATCGTTTGTTACCTGAAAGAGTAATGCTTGACTTATAAAGTGGTAAAAATATGTATTTAACAAACTCTGGTTTAATGTAGCAGCTTGGGAAGCTACATATTTACTTTGCTGAAGCCATCATTACTCAAACCATCTTGCAACTCCTCTTTTGGAGTCGTCTGTAAGCTTAGGCAGAAAGCCACCGAAGCAACTATTTCCTTGCTTTGATAGTGTATATCTCAATCTTGACCCCAGATGATATTTTTTGACTTGCTTATTTGAGACTCTTTTATTATTCTCATTTCTGAATGACAACACTGTTCAGAAATCAAGGCCAATGTCACAGGGAGTTTTTCCAGTCTTAGGTTGTTCTTTGCAGATATTAAGTACTACATAAATCTTGCTAAAGAGAATGGACTGAAGGTTCTGAAAATAATTCAGAGGGAATTCAGAACACTTGCAATTTGAAGAGTTACAGCCTCATTGGCCTTCAGCTATAAGTAGGATGTATGTGACACACACACACACACACCCCTGATTGAGTGCCAGGTACTAAACATGATTTGTCCACATTATCTCATTTGATTCTTCCAATAACTATTTGAGTGATTATTTGAAGTGGATGATAACTTACTGAAATATGGAAATTCTAGTGTAGATGTTTAAAAAGGAACTTTCCATACTATAGAGCCACATCTCATATGTTTCTTCATTGTTCATGAAGTTCTCTAGAGGAGAACATCTATGACTGTCTTTAGTATGGTGTATTTCAACCCTGCGCAACTCTTACAGTAAATACCTCTTTTGTGTTGTAAATCTTAAATCCCTCATGGTGCCATTAAATAGAAATGTTCATCTAATCCTGGTCTTGATACAAGGAATTGTTTCCTGTTACACATAAAATTCCCTGTAGAATGTATTTTCTCTTTTTGCAGGGCCTCATTTTCTTCTGTCATTGGAGCCATCATTTATTTAGCAGCTTTGTTAAACAGAAACGGGTCTGTCCTGCGTGTTCAGTCTTTGGTAAGTCTAGATAAACACCAAGAAGGTCTTACATCTGCATTACTATGAAATGTCCGTGGTTATTAGTTGATATCACCATAGGACACAGGTGATCGTTACACTCAGTTGGAGAAGTGTGGCCCCAAGTCCATTCTCTAAATCATGACTACTTGTAGCAAACACCTTTTAAGATGCAATTGGCCAGTGACACAAGTGTGGTCCTGTGGTCTCTACAATGCAATCAGTCAATTTTTAGAGAGGCTGCTCTCTAGGCAACAGCCAGAATGTTGGGACCTTTTGCGATTCTGATCCATTAATAAATGTTTGCTGTTGACAAATAATTGAGATCACAGGTTAGGTTCACAACAGTACAACTCAAAAAATAATTATGTTAAAATATACCTGCAGAAATCAACCCAGATTAAGTGCTGTCTCTTTAGCACACAATCTCCAAAAGTTCAGAAAATCATCGTACTGGGGAGGGAGTGGGGAAAGATGACAGAAAAACCCGTCACCACTTACAAGAGCTTCATTTGGTTTTTAATCAATTGAAGGACTTTGCAGAAGATGGTACTTGTTAAATTGATCTCAATTAAAATCAGCCTGAGTGTGCGCTCTCTCCGACAATAGCTACACAAGGCCTGGGCCAGGAGTCTTTCAATTCTGCCCCTACGAGAGCACGAGCACCTGTCTGGACTACACTGGCACCTTTCCATTTTTTAATTTTCACCTCAGCCTTTTCTTCTAAGCAGTCTTTGACCTCCATGGCATCCCTAACGAAGTCCTTTCAGTGTGTGTGCCCTTCTTCCCCACATTGTAATGGAGGTGCTGTGAGGAATGGGAGGTTGCTTGCAGTCTTTCACCTCTGACAGCAGGGCCTGCATCCTACACGCAGCTGTCAGGACGCTGACAGGGCTGCACAGTGGGATAATTGGGTACTTGAGGAAGATTCATAAGGCCGTACGCTGCAGAGCCCCACGTCCTGCCCTGGGGCAATAAGGGGCAGAGAGGGGAGGAGAGAAAGACAAGACTCCAGTGGGGGCTAGAAACCTAGCCTTGATAAATAATAATCTACTTATAACAGGGAATAATGAAGACTTTGGTTCACAATAAGGCCACAGTTCCTGCAAGTGGAAGAATGATGTTTAAAGATTTCAAGTTTGAATTCCGTACAAGGTGAACCACAGCTAGGTTAGTGAGAGAATCAGAAAGATTGGGGCCGGGCGCGGCGGCTCATGCCTGTAATCCCAGCACTTTGGGAGGCCAAGGTGGGGGGGGATCACCTGAGGTCAGGAGTTCAAGACCAGCCTGGCCAAAATGGTGAAACCTCATCTCTACTAAAAATACAAAAATTAGCCGGGCGTGGTGGCGGGCATCTGTAATCCCAGCTACTCGGGAGGCTGAGGCAGGAGAATCACTTGAACCTAGGAGGTGGAGGTTGTAGTGAGCCAAGATCACACCACTGCACTCCAACCTGGATGACAGAGTGAGACTTTGTCTCAAACAAAATTGGGAAGATCCCGTCCAAGAGGAAGGAGTGTCACGTGGAGCAGTTCTTTTTATACCAGGATGTTGTTTTTGTTGTTTTTAATCAAAGCAAGCCATCTGACAGCTCATTATGAAGAGACAACAAAAAGTGACTTTATTATGATAGTGTGGAGTTGGTTCCTCTGCAAATTAAAGTTCTTTGTTCACTTGCGGCAGTTTGCTTAGGAAACATCTGGTAAGGGGTGCCAGGTGGGATAACATTTTAAAGGTGTAATGTGATAACAATTAACCTATCACTCCTTTTTCTCATATTCTCTCTTTTCAGTTTTATTAGATAGATTTATCATCAAAGGTGATCAAGACAAAATCTTTCAAGTGATTTCCTTGTGAAGTAGCCCCTCATGACTGGCATAATCTGTTACGAACTTATTGGGATTTATTTTCCCAAATAATTATGATTTTGCTCATGGGATGTGATAGGTTGGTGGTGAGTTTGCCTTCACATATGAAAGGGCAGAATTCTTCATCAAACATAAAATTCTACTGGTGAAAATAATAATGTTGATTTATCCAGTCAGCATATGCTATTATTAAATATAAGATAAAAATTCAACTTTGGGAGGCCAAGGCGGGCAGATCGCTTGAGTCCAGGAGTTTGAGACCAGCCTGGGCAACATAGGGAGACCTAGTCTCTACAAAAAACAAAAAAATTAGCCAGGCATCGTAGCTCAAACCTATAGTCCCAGCTACTCAGGAGGCTGAGGTGGGAGGATTGCTTGAACCCCACAGGTCAAGGCTGCAGTGAGCTGTGATTGCACCACTGCATTCCAGCCTGGCGACAGAGCAAAACACTGTTATAAAAAATCACATAGGATCAGAACTATGAAATAAGACTTTTTTTCTGCAGTGATATTCTGGAAATTCTGAACTCTTATATCAATAAGCAGTCAATAAAAGGTCTTTTGATTACAAGACTGTATATTTGATAATCTGGAAACTGATTTTGAAAGGCAGAAACTAGCATGAGTAAATAACAGCCCATAATATGAAAGTCTCATATCCACTTCAAAGCTCTGTCATTGTCTGGATTTTGAAGGCTCATCCCATCTGTCTTCTATCTCAGGTATTTTCTCTCCTTCAGGTTACTCCGTGAAAGTCACAGCGTATCTGTCCCGTGAAACAAATATGTGATATCTAGGAATATAAAATAAAGATGTTACATTTCTCTTTCTTGGACAATGAACAGAAATTTCTGTGACTTGTTGAAATACTGTTTTCTCATTGTTTAGTTAAATATTGTCAGATAAATTTCCCCACTGGAAATTTTTTTTAATTAATGAGATCTGCTTTGAGTTTCTGTGATTTTTTTTTCCATAAAACCCTCTAAAAATCAAAAGCCTTCATTACGCTTAGGCCAACCATGCATATGTGTTTAAATTATTTCTTATTTGGGATGATAATTTAGGTGATACCATAGCTTTTGCTTTTTGACAGCTAGAGAATGCAGGCCTAGCATATTAAGTGGATCAGGATATTAAATAACTAAATGATCTTATACTGCTATTTAAAGTACTTGTCAGTAGAAATAAAGAATATGATAACTTTTTCTTTCAACTAGCATTATCTCTTTAAAAAACTATCAGTGTTATTCCATTCACTTATTCATCCAGTATTTACTTAGAGTCTTCTATGTGCCAGATACTGTGCTAGCTACCAATGTCTACAAAGATATTGGAATAAGACAGGGTCCTGAACCCAGGAAATTTAAAGCTAGTAAACTCTCCAGACAGAAGTAAGAGCCACATGAGAAATGAGTAAAGGGCACAGCAGAGACATTACTAAGACTTCGTACCATATATATACTTTATACATATATATGCTTCTTATAATTCTCTTCTACATGTATAAGCAATCCAAAAGTATTAGCAGAACAGAGAAAACGTCTTCTTCCCCTTAATTCACCTCTTCTTTATCTTTCAGATCTTCTGAGAATTATCAAATTAACACCCTCTAGTTAAGAGAAACTAGGTGGTGTTTTCCTCCTGCCATGTCTTGCACAACCCTGGGTTTCAGATAAGGATGACTAGACGGTTCATGTCTGTAGTGGACAGTTGATGTATGTAGTGGCAGACCAGGCTGTGCGTAAGTCAGTGTAGGGTGTTCACTGAGGAACCCTACTTCTTCTGTGCTCTTTGTCTCAACCCCCTCCCCCAACTCCATGATCCCTGGTACCCCACTTCAATCTGCCCTTTCCACCCTCCAAACTTGCCTTCTCCTTATCCTTTTACTCATTCTCTCCTGAACTTCTTAGTGAGGTTGGGTGGGGGATTACCTAATTCGACAAGTTAATTTATACTAAATTCTTAATGTCTGATGATGGCTTACCCAGCCTGTGTCACCATTCTTCATAAGATAGCAGATGTAGAGAATGACAGTATTCGTTCTGGCATCCTGGAGTAACACATAGGTCACTAAGGTCTCAGGCAGTCATCTTGGGCTTCTGCTACCCAGGCCTCCCTGGCCACCACAAGCCTGATAGGACCAATGGGTCTGGCACCCCTGTTACCCGTGTGCACTCTGCCTTAGCCCAGCATATGCACTGAGAGTTCTGGTCTTCTTCCCTTCCTGTGGATTCCTGGCATTTGATTAGGAACCTTCAAAGCCCTAATACAAAAGGAGGGGATATCTAGTGTAGGAGTTTTCCTAAGCTGTGTTGGATATCTGGCTCGTTTCTGTTAGCTGAGTGACTTTGGGCAGTTTATTTAACTCTTTTGCATCTCGGCGCCCACTTCATGGGATTAAAATGTGGACTGGATTCTATGAGTTAATATACATAAAACAGTCAACATGGAATTTCCATATAGGGTGCGTTCCATTAACCTGCCTTGCCATTGTTTATGGGTATTTTAGGCTGTAGCAAGGCCAGTGGGGTAGAGATTAAAAGAAAAAAATATTTAGCATAAGTCTCTTATCTGAAAGCAAATAGCCTGTGAGCTACAGACATTTATTTCTCACAGTTCTGGAGGCTGGAGAGTTCAAGATCAAGGTGTGGGCAGATCCCTTATCTGGTGAGGCCCACTTCCTCGTGTGCAGATGTGTCCTCATGTGGTGGAAAGAGCAGAGCACTCTCTGAGGTCCCTTTTGGGAGGGCACTAATCCCATGTATTGTTATCGAAACACCAGGGTTTCCATCTGGGTCCTGCTGCTTCCCGCTGAGAAAGCCAATGACTGAGATGACAACCAGTATTGCCAAGGAAGAAGGGTTTAATCGGGCGCTGCAGCCAAGGAAATAGGAGCTCAGTCTCAAATCCATCTAGATTCATGGATTCTAAAATGAACCTAAATACGTGGAGAATTTCTTGAATAGTTTTGTTCTCTAAACCCAGTTTGGCTGCCTTGTGGAATGGTTCCCTGCAGTAAATGGACTTTCGTTTATTTAATCATTCAAACTTCCACTCACATCTGCATGATTACAGAAAACATGGGGTATGTAGGCTAGTAACATATAACAAAATTACAGCAAGATGGTAATCAAACCTCAGATTTATCTTAACATGTTTCCAGTGGAAAATGTTTAAGCGTTTTGTTCAGTTTATTACTTATCACTTGATTAATTATTTTTGTTGTACTAAATCGTGTATGTTGTAGCTTAACGATAAAAAAATCTATAAAAAAACTAAACTAAAACTAGGGGTTTATATAGCAAGGAAGAAATGTAACAACGTGTAAGAAAGCAGGAACTAGGGAGGAGCAAGGAAACAATCATGATGAATGAGAGATCCAGCATCTCATTGTCTGGATGTGGGGATATGGTGAGTTTCAGTTCATCTGTACTTTACTGGAGAGGCCTGAAGATCAGTTCCTGAGGATGGAACTCAGATAAAACAAATGTAAGGTTCTTAAGACCAGAAAGGTCAGTTTCTATGTTTAGCTACAAAAACTATCTAGGTCTGCTGTCCCCAACCTTTTTGGCACCAGGGACCAGTTTCATGGAAGACAGTTTTTCCGGAGTCCTGGGGTGGGAGATGGATTCAGGATGAAACTGTTCCATCTCAGATCATCAGGCATTAGTTAGATTCTCATAAGGAGCACACAACTTAGATCCCCCGCACACGCAGTTCACAGTAGGGTTTGTGCTCATATGAGAACCTTATGCTGCCACTGATCCAACAGGAGGCGGAGCTCAGGCTGTAATGCTTGCTTGGCGGCTGCTCACCTTCTGCTGCGTGGCCTGGTTCCTAACAGGCCACAGACCGGTACCTGTCTGTGGCCCCGGGGTTGGGGACCCCATATCTGTGGGACTATTGAGTGGGTTTCATTATGAGGGTTCCACCTCAGGACCTAATTACCTCCCAGAGACCCCACCTCCTAATGTTATCATCTTGGGGATTCCAGTGTGTGAGTTTTGCCAAGCCGCAAACATTCAGCCCATAATAATGGCATTTTCTACACTTGGAAAACACTTTTTCTCCTTTCCCTTTTATTGTCCAGCTAACTCCTCCTTGTTTTTCAACTTAGCCCAGATGTGATGTCCTGTGGAAAAAAATAATATTCAGACTCAAAAGGCATGTTTCCTCAGTATCCCCCTAGTACTCTGAGCACACTTCTGTCATAGCATGAATTGCTGTAGAGTAGTCATTTCATTCATTCATTCATCTACCAATTCACTTCAGAAATACATTTACACAAAGGATCTACCATGTCCCCAGCAGACAGGCTAGAAGTTCTGGGAGTAGTGGCCAAGGCAGATAAAGCCCCTTGTACTTGCCCAGTTTATATTCTGGAAACAGACAAGCAATCAACTGGTAAACAAATCAACAAGACTGTTGAGAATTGTGATATCATGGAGATTAAACAGGATGCTGTATGGAATTCCTGGGCAGAGTTGGAGGAAATTGGAGGCTGAGAATGGAAGAACGGGGAGGAGCCAGGCAGGGACTTTCAGTGGAGAGGTATCAGATGAAAAGGCTTCATGGCAGAAATCAATTTGGCATGTTTGGGCAACAGAAAGGAGGCTGGTGTGGCTGGCCATATGCGGTGAGCTTGAGTTGGGAGTGGTGGGGTAGAGATAGTGGTATTAGAGGAGGTTGGAGGCTCAGGCCAAACATGGAAAGGATTTCCTGGTTCTCGACACCCACTGGATGCTGGAAATCATGTGCCTGATTTCTAGCAACTCCCAGTGTAATCTTGTTCAGAGGACCCTCCCCCACCAGCACCCCAATTCTTTGACCATAGGCTCCTTGACTTGGTATCCTTCAGCACCTAGACTGATGCCTGGCTCAAAGCAGAGGCTCAGTAAATGTTCCCTGCATTTGCATATGAATGAAGTGAATACTGGACACATATGGGAAAATGAATTACTGCTTTAAGAAGACACTGCCTTCTTGCAGAAATGATGCTTTCTATCTAAAAAGAACCCTGAGGTTTCCCTTGCCCCACCTACTTGTACTGTAGTATTAGAGAGGTTTTACAAGTTGTTTAAGAATTCTTGAATATAATTTAACATTGAATAAAATGAGTTTTTCCCCCTCCCACTAATTATAATCATACAAGCAGTGAACTAAACAGCTGGGGGTGAAAGAAATTCTGATGATGTTAAAAATGCAAATAGTTTTCACACCAGATTAATTCATTTAACTAAGAGTCCTGATCTTTAAATATTAAATGTTTGAGTGTGAAACGTTTTATTCACAGGGGAGATAGTCCACATGAATGAGTCTGAAGCCCATTCCTCTATCAAGGGTGATTTTAAAATAAACAGGATGCATATTGTTGGCTAGTTATTAACCAGCAAGTTGTAAATTCTTCAAAACAGTTCAGGATGTAATTTACATGACTCAAGATGAGCAAGACTCAGGGTACTATGAAGCTGCTGTTTGAGGTTAGGAGAAGCGAGTCATACAAGGACCTGAACGAATGTTTGTGTTATCTGTGTTTGACTAATATTTGAATTAAATGTTTTATATTTAATCAAAGCAAGATTGAAATTCATTATTTCTCCTGATACGCAGCACTAATTACAGGAAATAACCAGCCCTTCCAAGTTCAGTGCCAAATGCTGATAGTGTGGTAATCTATGCTCTGGGAGGAAATCGAAGGCCTCAGATCTGAAAGAGAATTTAGTCCAGTTTTTTATGTTTTAAACCCATGCTTCCTTTCGATTAAAAAAGATCCCTTGCCTTTATTTTCTTCAACCTCTCTTTAGTTTGTATTATTAAACTCATAAGATTTTTTAAATACAGTGTAAGATTTTATTATAATGATAAATCTAATTTTCAAACCACACCTCTGCTCCATCCTGCCTTGCGTGATCCTAATTGGGAATCACTGGTCTAGCCTAATCCGCCTCTTTAGAGATCAGAAAACTGAGGCTTTGTGTTATTAGATCCTGAGATTCATCTTGATCATAGAGCTGTTTTAATGAAAAGCAGGTGCATGGTTTAGATTTCACCCCCATTTTTCTTATATAAGTCCCAGAGGAGTTCAGAAATCTAAGTTCAGGATTTTTTCCCCCCAGATATTCAGGTCTATTTCACCTAACCCTGTGACACTGTAAACTACTGTGTTGGGTAGGTTGCCCCCAGGTGAGCTGGTATAACAGGTCTGCATTTACCTCTGTATCTCAGGCCCTGTCCACATGTGTTTTATTTGTATAGCAGCAAACATCTGGCCCTGAATGATCATTCTGCTACACGTGGTGATCTCTGGAAGTAACAGCAAGTCTACATTAGAAGTATGTACCACATTCTTTTACCAAAAGGACTTGGCTTTAGCTGTATTATTTTACAGAGTAAAGAACAACTGGCATATTTTAAAAAATTAGGAAGGATAAGGGCAAATGTGATCGGCTGGTGGGAAACTGAAGTCACAGATTAAATTACGTTCTTGGCTAGAAAATTCACTAGGAGAATAGACCAGAACAAGTGCCAGCAGAACACAGGCCTAAGATAATAAATAAAATTTATCTGATTCAAGAGGAAGATAAATCATGGGAGAAGCGAGAGTCTTGTTAATGTGCCTGGTTATAATTGCTTCTAGCTGGTAGAAAAGGATCCTTGAATCTTACATGTTCAGCTAAACAAATGAGCTAGTTCCTTCCTGTAAACTACACTGAAACTGGCTTCCAGGGCCTCTGCATGGGAAGTTAGGGTTTAGATTGTAATAACAATCATTATTATAATAAACAGCCATTATTTGAGGGGTTCTGGACACTGATCTCAACATCCTCACTAAAGGGTAAGATTAAAGAAAAGTAATTAGATATTTGCAAGCACTGTACATTTTTGTAAGTACTGATATAAGCATAATATATGATAAATATAAAAAATTATATATAAGCATGCATATACACATTAGATAAAATGCAATTCTAAGCAAGATATAAATATTTTTAAAACTGGACTGGGCATGATGGTCATGCCTATAATCCCGGCACTTTGGGAGGCCCAGGCAGGTGGATCACCTGTGGACAGGAGTTGGAGACCTGCCTGGCCAACATGGTAAAATCCCGTCTGTACTAAAAATACAAAAATTAGCCAGGCGTGGTGACACGCGCCTGTAATCCCTGCTACTCAGGAGGCTGAGGCGTGAGAATCACTTGTACCTGGGAGGTGGAGGTTGCAGTGAGCCAAGATTGTGCCTCACTGCAAGTGAGCCAAAATTGTGCCCTCCAGCCTGGGCAACAGAGCTAGTCTGTCTCAAAAAAAAAAAAATTAAAAACTGAATGATATGTATTCAGTTAGAGGGTTCATTTTATTTTGATTATGAACACTTGCCACAATTGTATATTTTTAGATAATCAAATTAAGGCGTCCCTTAATATGCTTGCCAAACACAAGCTGATCATCCATATTGGCTTTGGGTAAATAGAGCTTGAGAGAGAGAACAGAAACTTACTTAAAAGATAACTGGGGAGAAAATTCATCTAGGACTAAATGGGAGAAATCCTTAGATATGTTTATATGTTTTTAAATTATGACTAGACTTGAGGAACCTGACTAAAGAATTGGAAACGGGAAGGGCCCCTGTATTAGTCTCTTCTCATGCTGCTAAAAAAGACATACCTGAAACTGGGTAATTTATAAAGGAAAGAGGTTTAATGGACTCACATTTCCACATGGCGGAGGAAGCCTCACAATCATGGCGGAAGACAAAAGAAGAGCAAAGGGACATCTTACATGGTGGCAGGCAAGAGAGAAAGCATGTGCGGGGAAAAACCATTAGATCTTGTGAGACTTATTCACTGTCATAAGAACAGCATGGGAAAGACCCGCCCCCATGATTCAGTTACCTCCCACTGGGTACCTCCTAGGACATGTGGGAATTATGGGAGCTATAATTCAAGATTTGGGTGGGGACACAGCCTAACTATATCAGACTCCCCCAGGTAAAATTCAGTATGCAAAATTTTGAAACTCTAGATGAGAGGCAATAAAACATTTGGGAGGTTGAACATTTGAGCAAGATCAGAATAATAGATAAGGGGTGACATATGTTTGAACTGATTTACAGAGGAGAAACACTAGATACATTTGGTGATAAAAGATTTTCTACAGAGTTAGGGATAAAGCATCCTAATAAAAATTATGGTGTGTGAAGGTTATTGCTTAATAAAAATAATTTGGGAAGCTAGAGAATTTAGGAGTTCATGTACAAGTGACAGGGAAAAATTCACCATTTTGTGGTCAGATGATTACTATTTAATATCACAAGTTCAGTTGGGTGCAAGCTCTCTTGCTGTGAATTTTACTGAGTGCTCCTAATACTGTTCCATTAAGTGGCCTTGTTAATAATGGACCAGTGGAGCTGCTGGCCTCTGATATTTTAAGGATTAGAAACAGTGTTTAGTCTATTTGTATATGTGTGCGTGTCTGTCTGTCTGTCTGCCTGTTTCCCGGAAAGCTTACATACAAATCTTTTCTATCTTGAATTGTATTTGATAACTAGGCCTTAAGGAGCCTGTTCTCTTGGGCCAAATGTCCAGAAATTGAAGGTGGGGAACTCAGGAAGGACCTTAAAATATATTTTGTCCTTTGAGTTTTGTATTTCTACTCACCATGTGTTACAATACCTTGTCTGTTCATTCCCTTATACTTCGTTTTTTTGTTTTGTTTTGTTTTTTGAGAAGGAGTCTTGCTCTGTCACCCAGGTTTGAGTGCAATGGTATGATCTCGGCTCACTGCAACCTCTGCCTCCCAGGTTCAAGTGATTCTCCCACCTCAGCCTCCCGAGTAGCTGGGATTACAGGCGCCTGCCACCACACCCAGCTAATTTTTGTATTTTTTGTAGAGATAGGGTTTCACCATGTTGGTTGGCCAGGCTGGTCTCAAACTCCTGACCTCAGGTGATCTGCCCACCTCAGCATCCCAAAGTGCTGGGATTATAGGCGTGAGCCACCATGCCCGGCTACTCACTTGTAATTTGAATAGTTAATCTTAGACTTGATTTTGACGGTCTGCATTTCATTTGGTCCCTATTGTTTGCAGAGCCCAAACAGTATCTTACCATTAAGTAGTTTGATAATGAAACACATTTCCACACATGAGAACTTTTATCATGCAAAACCTCAGAGAATGGAAGACCCTGGTTTACATATTGCCAGGTTGTTCTGACTTTGCTGTATTTGTTTTATTTGGGAGAAGTGGGTGGGCAAGATATTTGAGCTACAAAGTCCAAATCACAATCTCCTTTCTCTATGCTAGAGATGGCCAAAAATATCCAAGACAATGTTTTAAGTGGTACAATTTAGAGATATTGTAGAAGAGTAAGTACATTCCATGTGAGCACACCTGTCTTTATCATGATGAGGTTGAAGTAGGAAGCATCCATGGGCAGTGCTGGTGTAAAAAGATGTAAAAAAAATTTCCTTTGAAAATCTGGTATCTAGAAACATACCTATTTATACTTGGAAATTCCACATTATTTTCTTTTATTATTTATTTATTTATTTTTAGACGGATTCTTGCTCTGACGCCCAGGCTGGAGTGCAGTGGCACAATCTTGGCTCACTGCAAGCTCCACCTCCCGGGTTCACGCCATTCTCCTGCCTCAGCCTCCTGAGTAGCTGGGACTACAGGCTCATGCCACCATGCCCGGCTAATTTTTTATATTTTTAGTAGAGATGGGGTTTCACTGTGTTAGCCAGGATGGTCTCGATCTCCTGACCTCATGATCCACCTGTCTCAGCCTCCCAAGGTGCTGTGATTACAGGCGTGAGCCACTGCGCCTGGCCATTATTTTAAACCCTTTAGTTGAAACACCTTAGTTTTAATATTTTACAAGAGGAATCATAAGATAGGAGAAGATGTGGCCTACAAAAAGAGGCATACAGGTGCCCTCAACATTTAATTTTCTAGAAAAAAAAATCCCTACTTGTAATTATTGTCCAAACCCTTCTCATTGTATTAGGCACAATTCTATTAAATTATGTTCTTCACTCATCATCTCTCTAATGAAAAAATTACATTTAAATACACATGTCAAATAGAAACTGATGCAAAATAGATTGAACTACTCTAGTAATCCCAGAAGAGAAATTTAAATTCTATAGTTAATTTGTAGTTAATTACAAATTATATTTCTGATGCAAATCAGAAAAAAAAAGGGCTGTGACAGGTAGTGGGGGTGTGGAGTGGGAAAGATTGGAAGAAGAATATATTGTTTTCCTGTGTGATGATGGCCTTGGAAGAAAGATAACCAGATCCCTTTAAGGTTGACAAAAATAAGGATGGAAATACATGAGGTCCATTCTTTCAAAGGGTAGCTAACAGAGGAAAGGGAGCCTGTGTTTTTTAAAAAATACAAGATGAAATGGAAATATGCAGCGGTGCCAAAAGCACTGGTTGAAGCTTTTCTGTTCCTCCTTGGGGATTAGCTGAGTGAGCTCAGGCCATCTCCCCGAATCATGTTACCAGTCTGGTTGAGATAGCACGTCCGTTAAACTCGAACTTGTCATCCCCAGGGGGCATCTGGTATGAAATGCCACATTTTGTCACCAGTAACTATGGCTGTTGGCACTGAGAAAGTGAGCTGGGAACTGTGAGCAGTGATTTAGGAGAAGAAGATTGGAACACTTGTGCATAAAAGATGTTAGAATTCTCCCCACTAGACCAGTAAGGTAGAGGTGAACCTTGTAAGACAGTAAGAAAACTGGAGAAGGAATAGATTTTTTTGCTGTCTAATGAAATATATTTTAATATTCTGAGTGTCCTTCTCATTTTTCTTCTCCTGTATAAAAACCATTCCCTTGGAAAGTTAATATTATATGTATTGTCTGAGTAGAGGATATGTGCTTTCCATGAGTGCCTAGAACTAATGTAGATATCTATAAAGTTAACTATATACTTTATAGTGTCAGATTTATAAATCTCCAAGAATAACCATCAACTCCTTGGTTTGCTATTATAAAAAGAATAATTTCCTAAAATTTTAAAACAAATAATTTTCCTAGAATAATTTATTGATGAATCTATCCATTTAAATATTCATTTTATGCTATCATATTATTTTTAGATTATTGTTTTTTTAAGATACAAAAGAAACTTCAGATTTCTGCCGTGTTTCTGAAAGATTAAAGCAAAATTCCATTAAGAAATAGTAGGAGAATTCTACTGTATCCTCTCATGTGTTACCAGCATTTTGCATTCCAAATAGAAAACATGCCAAGGTGCATTGTGTATTAATCAATCAAAATGCAAAAGTAACAGCAAAATTCACCATAACAACTGAGAATATTCCTTAGGGGAGCTTTCGTTGAATTGCCTGGGTTTTGACATAGAGTAACCCAGCTGTCCAGCTATTGATTTGGGCATAATTATCTGCTGCTTAGTAATTATTTACATATGCATTGGAATTGTGTCATTGGGCTCTTCAGTGGGATTAGGAGAAATGGTTAAAATATATTACTGTTTGAGGACAACACTATAGTTTCCAACAGTAAGGATCCATTGTTAGGCCTTTTAGTGGGTTGAAGTTTTCCACTGGATATAATCCCATCCAGAGAAACCAGAAAGATGATTTTTGTATGTTTGTTTCTATATTTATTTTTTAACAGTCCATAATTATGTATCGTATTCCTTTACATACCTGAGCTTGGAGCCATTTCCTAGATTTAAGTGGATTAAAATGTCTGTGTTGTGTGTTGTGTGTTGTGTGTGTGTGTTTCCTTGACAAGTTTTGCATTATAAGAAATTTTAACTATTTGGTTATGATTGTGTCTTGGACCAATAATGCTTACCTTGTGACAAATCTGGTTTTTTTTGTTTTTGTTTTTTTCGAGACGGAGTCTTACTTTGTTACCCAGGCTGGAGTGCAGTGGCGCGATCTTGGCTCACTGCAACCTCTGCCTCCCAGGTTCAACCAATTCTCCTGCCTCAGCCTCCTGAGTAGTTGGGATTACAGGTGCCCGCCACCAACCATGCCTGGCTAATTTTTGTAGTTTTTTAGTAAAGATGGGGTTTTACCATGTTGACCAGGCTGCTCTCGAACTCCTGACTTCAGGTGATCTGACCACCTTGGCCTGCCAAAGTGCTGGGACTACAGGCGTGAGCCACCGCACCCAGCCATGACAAGTCTTTATGAAGGAAAGAGGAAAAACAGTATAGTTGACTTTTGTACAACACAGGTTTGAACTGTGAGAGTCCACTTATTCTAAACATGGATTGAAAATACAGAATTCTTGGGGATGTGAAGCCTGACTTTTCTGGTACTTGGCTCTACAGGGCTAACTGCAGGACTTGAGTATGCGTGGATTTTGCTATATGCAGGGAGTCTTGCAACCCATCTCCTGTGTATACCAAGGTGTGACTGTATTTAAATTCATTGTCCCTAAAATAGAAGCTAAAATTAATGTTTCTCTAATTAATTCACTCATTGGGACAATGCTGAAAAATGGCCTTCCTCTGGTTCCCCATAAATCGTCTGCATAAATCCATGGGGAGACTGATATTTTGGGCCCACACTATTCATGACTGAGGTTGAGATATGTGATCAATTAGCTTTTAATTTTGTCCAAATTAACTTACGGTGTAAATATAGACTAACACTTGGTTATGTACAAATGCCAGTTAAAGGCAACTTCTGCCAGAAAGTTGTTGGCTAATGATGTATTTTTTGAGGAACAGAAGTTTTAGTCATTAGAGAGGTGCTGTTGTTCACATCCTTATCATGCTTAGAAGGAACATTTTCCAGTGTTTATATATTGGTAAGAATATTGTGGACTTCTTGACTTGCTCTTCAGTGACTGAGAAGCTTAGCAAGATGTCTCTTCAGCTAATTTTTATGTTTTAATATAGAACCAAACTTTCAGAAGAGTTGATGCTAGACTGATTTTTTATGACTTAAGTAATTAAAATTTTTTGTGAATACACCATTTTGTTCAGAAGCATGTTTACAGAGTTTATAATAGTAATATGTTGCTGACAGTGAAGGTGAACAAAATGTTGAAAGGCTGTAATGGTGTTAAAGTAATGAATTAATGAAAAACTGAGTGGTTCTCTGAGGCTCCTGAAACCCTTCCCACAGGAAGAGAGATGAAGATTTCCTTCAGACCAGCCTGATCTAAATAGGAAACACCCTCAACTTCCTCCCAGCCCTGCTTATCTCTTTGCTTGTGTTTAATGTAAAATTTTCATTATTTAGTTACTAGAGACATTCATTCAGAGTTTAGCATCTGTCCTTTGAACTTGTTTGCATTGGTGTGGTCTGTCATTAATTGAAAGCTCCTAGATTGCAGGGTCAAGTTTTCTTACATTCTGTGACTAAGATGCTTATTACCACCCCATACTAAACAGATACTGAAGAAAAGCATTCAGTGTGCTTTTGTTTACCTTTCTCCTTGCCTCTGGTGGAAAAGTATTTTTCTGGATTGCTTCATCAGTAATACCACTGGTGAGGCTGGGGATGAGGGGGTTGAGATATGATATGGGGTGGGGTTAAGGTTAGGGAGCAATTTAGGGTGGGGAGTAGGAGCTCTTTGCAATCAAAAAGATCCAGAATATTCACTTCACAACTTACCATCTTTCTAGCCTCCTACTTTCCAAACCCAAATTTCCTCACCTGTAAGATGAGGCTATTATACCTGTGTTATGGGCTGAATTGTGCCAGATCTCCTTTCCCAAATTCATACACTGAAATCCTAACCCCAGAACCTCAGAATGTGACTGTATTTGCAGATATGGTCTTTATGGAGGGTACTTAAGTTAAAATCATGTCAGCCAGGTGGGCCCTAATACAATATGACTCATGTCCTCAGAAGAAGAGGACATTTAGACACAAACATGGACAGAAGGAAGACATCATAAAGATACAGGAAAAAGACGGCCATCCGTGAGCCAAGGAGTGAGGCCTGGAACTGTTCCTTCCCTCACAACCCTCAGAAGGGACCAACCCTGTTGACACCTTGATTCTGTACTTCCAGCCTCTCATTTAACTATGAGAAATCTCTGTTGTTTAAGCCACCCAGTCTGTGGTACTGTGTTATGGCAGCCCTTGCAAATGAATACAACTTATCTTACACTCCAGTTGTAAATAGATCAGACACTGTGAAGAGCTTATGGTGTATAAAGACACTCAGCAAATGGGAGCTTGATAAAATGATCAGAGCTAGAGAAGGGAACAGAAGTGGAAATATTTCTAGAAATATATTTGAATCCTTAAAGCCTGGGTAGATGTGGAAGTTAGGTTTGGAAGGAAATTCAGGTAAGTTTCTTTTTATTTAAATTAGGCCCCCTGCAAACATAAGAGCATTTATGGATCGACTGTATCCAATTGTGTTTTTCTTTGTCGTTGTCTTTTGGGGATGATAAATGAGCCCAAATAATAACAAATGAGCCTCACAGAAGGATTTATGATCTTGAAC
This sequence comes from Gorilla gorilla gorilla, assembly GCF_029281585.2. Taxonomy (NCBI): domain Eukaryota; kingdom Metazoa; phylum Chordata; class Mammalia; order Primates; family Hominidae; genus Gorilla; species Gorilla gorilla. The sequence continues at coordinate 171,865,966 of NC_073229.2, forward strand.
CATAGGGTTCAGATGGTGTCTGCAAGTTGAATGCTTGGTAAAAATATGTAAGCAGTGGTGTCCCAGTCTGTCTGGTTTTGTTGGATTGGTTTCGCACTTCATTGCTTTCTGGCAAAGAAATAGTGCAAGCCCAAATAATTTTAAAAATTGCCAGTGTTAAAATGTTGCCTCCTGCTATTCACTCATACTCCTCTCTGAATAATCAGCGGTGGCTGTATTTATGTGGATCTAGGGAACATTTTTTAAATATCAGCTTTACATGCCAAGTTACCCTTTTTAACTTAAAGAAAGTTATTTGCAAGCTATTCTTCAAGATAAATAAGTATTATTTTCTTATTTTGTACCTTTGAAGAATAATTCCTTCTAATTTGAAGTTTGGTAAAATTATAATTTTGAGTAATTTCTTAGGTGCCTGGATTTCTTATAAAAATGTCAGGATCGGCAAATCTCTTAAGATATTAGGATTCTCCAACTACTCTGCCCTTCAACTACTTTGATGCAACATGTTTTGTTAAACACTAATAGGTCTTCCGAAGTCATAGCAGCAGTTAGGGAAGGTCATGTAGGTGGGGAAGTATTATTTTGTGCACTATTCTCCCTCTCCACACAAACATAAAATTAAACCATAATCAAATTGATTCTTTAGAAGGCTAATCAGGGTTTTGTTTTGCTTTGGTTTGGTGTTAAGATAATTCTGTAAAGAGTGCTCTCCTGGCACAGAAAGAAGACATTGGTCACCACCCAGAGAGGTGACTCTACAGCAGTCATTAGCTGGATCTAACTGTAGCTTAAATACCATGAGTCACAAAGGAAATACATAAGTGATAATAGCAGGTATTCACTCGTGCTTATAAACTGTTAACACCCAGCACAGTGGAAAAAGTGATAAGCTTATTTGATTAGCTCAAAAGTTCTCAGAAGTTCCTGAGGCTGTTCTCAGTTCCAAGAGGAGATAATAAAAATTCTAACTACTCCCCTTCTGGTACCCATCATCTTTTCTCTGGAGGACTTCAAAGGCTTCATTTGTGGCCTCGCTATCTTAACTGCTATACCTCCTCCACCATACTTCTAAAGCACAATTGTGTCTTGCCGCTTCTGCCTAAAACTGTGCAGTCACCCCTGATTACCCTCCATATAAAGTTTCAATCCCTCAATGAGGTCTACAATGTGCTTTACGATCAGGCCTCTGTCTACCTCCAAATTCGTTTCCTGCAACTACCTTTTGTGCCTGTTGTCAGTCAGTCAGAAATACCTGCAGTTGCAGGCTTTCTCATGCCTCCGGGCGTTTGCATGTGATGTTCCTGTTGTGAACAAGCTCTCTGACATCTAGATTTCTTGATCTAGCCACCTCCTGCTCTCCATCAGCTCAATCGAGACTTTCCCTGCTACGAGACTGGGTTGAATGTTACTTCCATGTGCTCCTCCTACCCACCCCGTATGTATTACTGTATTGAAAGTACAGTTACCCCGCCCTTATTCTTGGGCTCACTCTCTGAGGTTTTAGTTGCCTATGGTTAACTGTGGTCCAAAAATATTCAATGGAAAATTTTGGAAATAAATAGTTCATAAGTTTTCAATTGCATGCCATTTTGAGAAATGTGGTGAAATCTAACCCTGTCTGGCCCCATCTCACCCAAGATGTGAATTGTGCCTTTGTCCAGCATGGCCACACTGTAGACACTCCCTGCTTGTTAGTTACTTGGTGGCCCACTCCGTTATGGTTATCAGATTGACTGTGGCAGCATCACAGTGCTGGTGCCCAAAGAACCCTTATTTTGTTTAATAATGGTCCCAAAGTGCAGGAGTAATGATGCTGGCATATTGCTATAATTGTTAATTGTTCTATTTTATCATTGTTAACCTCTTGCTGTGCCTAAATTATTAATTAAACTTTATCATAGGTATGTTTTATATAGGAAAAGACAGTATATATGGGGTTCAGTACTCTCCATGGTTTCAGACATCCACTGGGGGTCTTGGAATGTATCCCCCCTGGATAAGGGGGACTACTATACTTGTTACTTGTCTCCTGCACCGGATAGTAAGTACTTTGAAGGAAGAAACAGTGTCTTGTGCCTGTTATATATACACTACCTAGCTAGTGTCAAATTATAAAAGAATATGTGTGATGAAGGAAGGAAAGAAGGCGGGGAGGAGGGAGGGAGGGAAGGAAAATAAAGGAAGGAAATAAGAAGGAAGGAGGGAAGGAAAGTGAAAGAAGGAAGGAAGGAAGGGAAGGAAGGGGGCAATGGAAAGTATCAGAAGTGGGAGGGTGTTGTAGAGAGAAGGAATTGGTATTAACGGAGAACTTACTATTTATCCTACCAGTCTCTTTCATTAAATCTTCATGACAGCTCTTTGAAGCAGGAATTATTATCTCTAATTACAGATGAGGAAAGTGGGCCTCGGAGAGTTCAGCCCATTGTCAGGGGGTTCACAGCTCTTAGGTTGTGGGACTGGGATTTGAATGCAGATCTGCCTGATCCCCAAACCTGACCCTGTGCTCCCTGTCCCATTTCTAGCCATATCGTGGGACAGATAAAGATGTCATATAATCACCTGGTGTATTCACCACAGTCTTGATCAAGCCAGGCCGCTCTAATTCTCAGCTGCTTCTCATTAGCCAAGATTCCTGCACTTTAGGCTGAAATAGAAAGAAGCTCAAAACAAACCCACTGGCCTATTTTTGTTAATCACTATAAACGGTGGCTGTAGCAGAGCTGATTCGTTTAATTGAGGATGTAGAAAATATTGCAGAGAGTAAAGAAAAGGCTAGGAATGCCAAATTAAGTTTCTTGGAAAATAGTGGTTTGCATTCTTCAAAGGGTCATTGCTGAATTTGTAATCAGATTGTAATGAATTTCAGCCAAAGTATTAAGTTTGTGGTATCCAGAAACCGGGAAATATGTTTGTGTTGTGAGTTCCTTACATCATGGAGTGTCATGTGCGTAAGTACACTTAATTAGATACTCTGATGACATTAGTAACAGTGTCAAATGTCATGAATGGCTAATTGCTTGCCAACCGAAAGCCCTATTTACATAAACACCAGGGGCCCACTCAGAGGTCTGCACCAACCATCTTTTAAGCTAAGATGTATCTTCAGTACCTTGGGACAAAGAAATGAGCATTTTCTTACAGAAATCCAAGAGACATTACAGGGGAGATAAAGAAGTTTTTGAAGAAAATGTCTCTCATCTGATCAGTTAGAGATTGGAAACTATAAGAATTTTTAAAAATAATAGTTATTAAAATGCATAATATTTTGTGGCCTTTATAGCTAGCTAAAGCACAATACTATCTTCTATATTTTATATTTTCTAGTGTACTTTGATTCTGCATGTAAAGTTTCAGCCAAGCAACTTAATTATATTTTGAAAGCCATTCTGGAGTTTTAGCTTTACAAAGTTAACCTCCCACTTCTGTGCCAACACTCACACATACTAGCATCAAATGGATATATAAAAACAACAATTTATTTTTTTCCAGGAATATTATTTGTGTTCTAGACTTTTAAAACAGACATGGATGTTAAAATTATCATCCAGTTTTCCTCATTTTACAGATGAGAAATTAATCCCCAGAGACTTACAGTAATTCACTTAAAGTCACCTAGCTCCATGTTTTTTCTGCTCCACTCATGTTATGGGCTGAATGTTTGCTTCTCCCTCTTCCCTAAATTCATGTGTTGAAGGCCTAACCCTCAATGTTCTTGTATTTGGAGGTGGGGCCTTTGGGAGACAAATAAGTTTAGATAGCATCTTGAGGGTGGCACTCTTTTGATGGGATTAGTGAGTGCCCTTTTAAGAACAGAAAGGGAGGGAGATCTCTCTCTGCAGAAGCATGTGCCATGGAAAGGCTATGGGAGCACACAGTGAAAAGGCAAGGTGGCTGTCTACAAACCAAGAAGTGGGCCCTTACCAGACACCAAATCTGCTGGCTTAGACTTCCCAGCCTCTGGAACTATAAAAAAAAAAAAAAAAAAACAAAGTCTGTTGTTTAAGCCACCCAGTCTATGATATTTTGTTATAGCAGACTAAAATAATCCTACTCATACAAAAAGGATTGGAGCAGTTTATTGGTTCCTATTAATGATTATGATCCATTTTGATAAACTATTATTCAAACCATCAGGAATGGAAAGCATTTTTTTCTCAAAGTCAAGCAGTAAATTGACAGCAAAAATGAAACAAAAGATCAGACCTCCTGAGTCATGGTCCAGAGCTTGTGATGTCAAGCATGTTGCTACTTAAAGGAAAGAATGTTTGTGTTTGATAATCTCATCACTTCTTAAAGCAATACCTGTTTGTTGACTGCATTTTGCAAACTCTGCTATCCTTGGTCTTTTAGAGAACTCACAAGCTTTCTTGACATACAACTTTGACATTTAAAAATTGTTCTGCTATGTTTGAAGAAAACAAAGGATGCAAAGGTTCTCTAACAGTTGCATGAGTTCACTGAGACAACACTTAAACTGCAGCTCTGGGACCCTGAATTTATATACCCTTGATTTATATACCCTGGGTTCCACTTGGTTTGCTGAGTCGAGTGCTGTAAAACATCTACATCTTGTTCTAAGAAGAATGAGGACATAACCTGGGTTGTTCTGGATACCTCCTCATTATCTTAGGATGTTGCATTCTTGGTAAATTCTGCCTGAGAATTGCAAGCAAGCGGCAGCAGAGCTGGGTCAGCCAACATCATCTGGAAAGGGAATGACCCTGTATCATGAAATCTCATGCATAAGCTGTAGGAGCAGGAAAAAGTTAAATGGTAGAAGAGATCATAGTGTCTATCCAAGAGTGTTTGGGGGAAACTAGGGCCCAAGGGTGATATAATATTTGGTGACTTGTACACAGAGTATGGGGTAGAAGCTGAACAGAACTGTCACCCAAATTCAATGCTATTTCTTTATCTTTCCAAGCAAAAGTAGTATGTATGACAAAGAAAAGGGTGAGACAAGGGTAAGCTGTAGTTAGTTTTCCCCTCTTCTCTCCTCCCTTACTCTTCCCTTGCCTCCCCTTTCATCTCCTTCCTCTTCTGTTCTTTCCTCTCCTCTTGTCCCTTCCTCATCCCTCCCTTCCTATAAATTATGAAGAAATATGTATTGAGATGTGTTTTTAGAACTTCTTCTCAAAACAGGTCTGTATTTTTACTTCTGTGCATTTGTGGAATTAACTGACTCCACTTAACAGTAAAATAAAACAGCACTAAAAGAACATAAGGTTTATATTAAATGGTTATGAAAATAATGGGGCACCTTGGCCCCCTGAGATTGTGTTGAGTGAAGTTCAGTGAAGATGCTAAATAGGCCCCCTCCCACCTCACTAGGAGCCAACTGACAGATACGGAAGTCAGACAGAGGTAGGTATTTTGGTCTGCTTTTTTATTACTGAAGAGTAAACTGGAGGATGTGAACTGCCTGGCTGGCAACACTGGGCCTCCAAATAGACTTTCTGACTTAGTCATGAGCTATATCTCTTAAGTCTATGGCCTGGCAGAAATTGGAAGAAAATCATGCACTCTGTGGGAAGGCATCCCAAAGAGAGTTCCAGAAGGGGCTGGAGAAGCACGTCCTGCTTCTTCTCCACAGTTGTCCGTCAGTTAAGTTTCTCCTCCTTCCATGGAGGAGTGAGTGATGAGCATAGTGTTGACTTATTGAGGTCCTTCTACCTGGAAGAGGGGAGGGGGACAATTGCTTTTCTGTTTCTAAACATATATTAGAGACTAAATGGTTAGGAAAAGATAATCCAATTTTCTTATGATTGAAAGATAAGTTAAAGGTGTTTTGGTTTTGTCTATGTGTAATTGTTATTCACTGTTTAATTAAGACAAAAATTATATACTTTGAATCAGTGATTCTCAAATTTAGTGTGCATTGGAATCATCTGGACAGCTTGTTATAATACAGATTCCTGGACTCTATTCTTGGACACTTAGTAGGAATGCCAAAAAAACAAATGACTTAGGTGGTCTTGGGGCCATACTTTGAGTAACGCAATTCTGTGAATGTTTTCCTCCTTATCCATCCATTTCTGAATTATTTTTGTATTGTGGGTCATTACTTAGCCATTTCAAATTTAGTTATTAATGCTGATGATTGTTTACCAAATCACTATTATTAATACATGTATTTGCTTACATGTTCATAGGGAAAATATGGGCATATATACATGAAACTGTAAATGATGGTTATCTTCTTGGCATGAGGTTACAGGAAAGGGTAGAGTTTTACACTCTTTCCTGCAGTGGTGTCACGGGATCTTTAGGGTGTTTCTTTTCTAGCTGGAAAGTTCTGTGGCTAGTGGTGCCTTTGCCCAAGTTTTTACTCAGGCCTGCTGGGCTTGTTCCACCCTCTTGGCCTGGCAGTCTTCTCTCAGCTCGTGCTATTGGCCCAAATCTCATGCCCGCCAAGGGTGAGCCAGGCGCAGAGCAGTGAGGAGTTTGAGAGTGAGCATGGGCTCCAAACACTGTGCACAGCCAGGCACACTGGTGGATGCAGCAGGGCAGGCAGCTCCAGGCACCAGCATGGGTGCTGGCTCCCTCTGAGGCTGAGGTTGGACCAGGTGTACTGCAAGCAGCTTCCACAGCTGGCACTGGGGAATGTGGTGGTGCCTGGAAACTTGGAGATTCCAGGAACCACAGAGCCCCAGAGAGGTTGTCACAGACCTTGTTCAGGGAGCTCCTAGGTCTGGGTTCCCCAAAGGGCCAGCTCTTCTCCCCTCTCCTTCTTGTCACCCACATTGAGGCGAGCAAGGGGCATGTTTCAGCCCTATTTGTGTTACAGCTCTTTTAGCCCTGCCATTCGGCAGGTCCCAAGTTCTTGTTCTGCGTCCAGGAAGAATGAAATATGTGGATAAGTGGAGAGTGAGTAAGATGAGGAGCTTTATTGAGCAACAGAACAGCTCAGAGGAGACCCACAGTGGATAGGCCCTTTCTGCAGGTGGGGTGTCCTGATGAATGTCCAGCTTTCAGCAGAGGAGACCCTGGAGTGGGTAGCTCCTCTCCGCAGCTGGTCATCCATCTCTCCTCCTCTCCTGGAGTCTGGCTGAGTTCAGGGCTTTTATTGGCTTCAGAGGGGAAGAAGTACGTGCTGATTGGTCCATGGGTGGCCATGAGTAGGCCTGGAAAAAGCACCATAAGTTCCCACTCTGGTCCATGGGACTGGCATCCCACCCCTTAGGCTTTCAGGCTTTCCAGGGCTTGAAGGCAGAGCTTCATCAAGGACCTGCCCCCTTCCACTCCCAGGAGCCTGTCTGCCTCCTGCCGCCATTCATGGCACCTATGCTGTTCCTGTCAAAGGGTGCCTGCAGGCCAGCATGGGTTGCTCTTAGCACCCCCTTGGCCTCCTTCCTGTGCTCGTCACCCCCCAAAATCCAGAGGGGGCTGAAGTGGCAAGGGACTGGTGCGTCAGTGCTGCTCTGGGTGTGCACACATCTGGCTGGGCTGCAACAGTGCCTGGCTCAGCCCCAACCTTGCTCCGAGATCAGAGTGGGTGCTAGGAGCAGGGAGAGGCCAGGCAGTAGGAGCAGACACTTCTGAGCCTGCAAGGGTAGGGGTTCCTTCCCAGGCCCCTGAGAGTGCAGAGATGCCTGGGTCCACAGCTGTGGCTTGGCAACTGCAGCTGTGCCTGAGAAGGCGGGACTCCTGCCTGTTCCTGGCCCCCAAGAGCACAGGGATGCCCAGGTCTGCAGATACGGCTGGGCAGCCACAGCTGCACCCAGGGAATGTGAAGCTCCTGCCCTGCCAACTCATAAGGGGGCGGGGCTTCCACCTGTTCCCGGCTCCTGTCCGCTCTGTGGAGCACCCAGCCCCGGCTGCACCTCCCACAGTGCAGCCAGCATCATGGCAGCAGCCACTCTAGATGGGTCACTGCTGCCATTTGCCGGTACATTTTTGCAGTTTTTATTGCATTAAACTAAAGATACTTCTATTTTGAAAATAGGCAGAAGAGAGGAAAGGAGGAAGAAAGAGAAAGTCAAGTTCTGAGTTTTCAAGGAAAAAGGGGAAATTATCTCTTCCCATTAAACTTTACTTGAATCTTGGCACCACCTGTGACTACGATGTCTCTTCGTACAGCTGAACTGATTGACTTATGACACGTTCTTACTCAGCTCCACCTCACTCCTTCCAGCCTATTCTCTATACATCTCTCCATAATTTAAAATGTAAACCATATCACATTACTCCTTTGTCTAAAACCTCCAGTGACTTCCACTGCACTTAGCTAAAATCCAAATTTTTCATCTGAAGGTTTTGCATGATCCAGCTTGCTAAATGTCTCTGTCTCACTCACCTCTATGTCCTCATAGCCTATACAGTACCTAGGCTAAAGTAGATGCTCAACAACTGTTGGTGAATTAAAGAATGAATGAGTGAATGAATATCCCTTTCAGAGCTTGAAATGTATGTGTTGTTTAATTTCTTTCCAAAATGGACAACTGGTCTTTTCTACTGGTGTTCATGAGACTTCAGGGGGCATATTCATTTCCCAGATTGTATCCTCTCCTAGTTGGACAGTTCTGATTTTTCATGGATCCGTAAAATCCAGCTAAGCTCTTCTCTGACACTAAGGTGAAGCGGCTATTAGGCAGTGCAGTGAGGAATGGACTCTGCCCAAGTCTCAGGTTATCTGCCTTTCTAACTGGCTCAATGGTTTTCCAGATATTTTTGCTCAGGAATCACTCTGTCAGAACAAGGGAAGGACCCCGTGTGTCCATTCTCCTTCACCTTCCATCTGTGCTGGTTTGTACATGAAAAATAAAATTATCTACAATGAATTTTAAAACTGTCTTCCGCAAGACCAGCTTGGCCAACATGGCGAAACCCTGTTTCTACTAAAAAATACAAAAACTACTGGTGGTGGGCACCTGTAGTCCCAGCTACTTGGGAGGCTGAGGCAGGAAGAATTACTTGAACCTGGGAGGTGGAGGTTGCAGTGATGCAGTGAGCCGAGATTGCACCACTGCACTCCAGCCTGGGTGACAGAGCAAAACTCTGTCTCAAAAACACAAAACAAAACAAAACAAAAAACCTGCCTTCTGATATGCCACCAACAAGATATTCACATTGTTTCCTTTTTGTAGAATGTTGGAAGATATGAAATTAAAACTGGGATTTTCTAAGTAGTATCTGGAGTAAAAGCAATAAATGTTCTTGCTTCAAGATTTCCATTTGTGGTATCATTCACAAGAGAAATTTCCCCTTTTTGAAAAGTATTGGCTTTGATCCTATAACAAAATTACTTTCAGGAAGTAGACTGCGTACTATATGAGGTGAATTAATTTTTACAGTGATGGAAATCAGCTCTTACAGGGCACCAGGGTATCGTTTAGTACATTGGAAGAGGTAATTTTCTGAAGAGTGGTGTATTTATTGTCTACTAAGCTGAGCATTGAGGAGCAGATGCAGTGACTGGTGCACATCCCCCACCGAGTGTGCATGGAAAAACCGCCTAAATCACACATTGCACATGGAGAATGCGGATGTCTCCAAAGGCTCCTTTACAGTAGAAGGAATTCTTTCCATGGTTTTCTAGTCTGCTGAACTAGAGGGAAGAAAGTTAGGAGGAAGAACGGGAAAGCTGCCGAAGTGTGTCCTTAGCAGAATGAATGGTTATTTATCTTTACCACCTCATGAATTTTTATTTCAAGGTTTAAAATTGTCCACAATTTACTGAAGTAGAAAAAGAATAGAGCTTTATTGGGTTAAGCAAAGTAAACCCAAAGATATATAGAAACTTCAAGGAATTGATGGTTTAACCAGGTTTTGGAGTGGCATTGGTGCTGGACAGTGTGGCCTTTATGTAATGTTGTTGGAAGTGGCTCTTTCTCGTTTTTTTTTTTTTTTTTTTTTTTTTTTTTTTTTTTGGAGGCAGAGTCTTGCTCTGTTGCCGAGGCTAAAGTACAGTGGCACAATCTTGGCTCACTGCAGCCTCCCCCTCCCAGGTTCAAGTGATTCTCACGCCTCAGCCTCCCGAGTAGCTGAGACTACAGGCATGTGCCACACCACCCCTGGCTAATTTTTGTATTTTTAGTAGAGATGGGGTTTCACCATGTTGGTCAGGCTGGTCTCGAACTCCTGACCTCTGGTGATCCGCCTGCCTCAGCCTCCTAAAGTGCTGGGATTACAGGCATGAGCCACCGTGCCTGGCCTTTCTCTTCTTTTAATTACAAAAAAAGGACTGATCATTCGTTACCTATAATGCAGAGGACATTTGAGAGGTCTGTTCATTTACAAAGGAAGGATGATAGTAAGTGTGGCATCTCTCTGATTCTGACCTCTGTGTCTTTGTCTTTCATATGTTGCAACACCAAAGTCATCTAGAGGGCAGTTAGCTCTTAAAAAACAGAGCAATTTTAGTGAGATTAGTAGAAATAATTGTTATAAAAACAGGGCGGGAGACAGTTTGTGGAGCCAGAAGTGTCTCTTTTAGCAATGTAAATTCTCTTGTGGAAACAACCAGCCAGATACCAATGACTTTTGCTGCTCAGCAGATGCTATGGTAGATCGCACGCTGCTGAGTGTCAGCTTCACATATCAGTTGGAGTGAGCAGTCAGCGCTGTGATGTCAAAGGGATGCTCCCAGAGCTATTCTAGAGAGTCAGAAAGCTGACTTCTCTGGAAAAAGTCACATCAGGACCCAGAGCAAGGAAACAGGTACCAGAATATCTGAGCTCCAAGGTAGCTTAAGCAGATTTTATGAGTAATTCTTTTTTTTCTTGCTACTGTTTTAACTGGGTTTAGGGCTTTTCCCTGGAGTGTCCATCTTAAAGATGGGGGTGCTGAGCCTAGAAAATTGAGAAAGGGATATCTGATTCATTCTGTTGAGGGCCTATGGCTCTTAGGCTCAAGAGAAACCAAAGGCGCAGCAGACATTCTAGCCTCATCATCTCCTTTGATGAGTAGTTCCTGGTAGCTCTGTCTGCTGAGCCCACTTCTTAACCCTTGTGACCTCTTGGGGAAGTATATCATGACTATCACTGAACTGCCTCCTATTGGCTACTCCTATCCCTCCAGATTTCTACACTTCACATATTAACTTACCTCAGCAAGTATCAGAATTTCATACAATATCCACTATGGTACGTCTCGTTAGAGGTACAAATATACTCAGTAAATCGTGGGAGAGCATAAGCAGAAAAACTGGGAAGATCTGGGAAATTATCTTGGGACAAAGGTGAAGACAGATTTTTTGCTAAAAAACCTAAAAAATATTGTTTTAGCTTGAAACTATTCTAATGCTAATTTGCATTCTAATCCTTCATATAACTATGTTTAATTACCAAAAAATAATGTTTTCTACAGAAAGTTTGAGAGAAATGAATAATCTAGGAAGATGCTCCATGCTTATCCCTAATGCCTGAACTCTTGACACTCTTGCACACCCTCTGCGGCACACCTGCCTATCTGAGAAACATGGATGTGCTTATAGTCTTCATTGTTCTGGCTGTGTTTTATCCCATCCAGTCTTTCACAGGTCTAGATAAAGGAATGCAGAATTGCAATGACTGTATAAACACCAGGCACGTACAGTGTCTGCAGTGTCTAGTCCCTCCCTATCTAGGTAAGAGGAGGAAAGAGGATCAGTGACACCAATGGAGATTTAAACCTTCCACGGTCTCCACGCCTGTAATCCCAGCACTTTGGGAGGCCAGGGCGGGCGGATCACGAGGTCAGGAGATCGAGACCATCCTGGCTAACATGGTGAAACCCCGTCTCTACTAAAAATACAAAAAATTAGCCAGGCGTGGTGGTGGGCGTCTGTAGTCCCAGCTACTCGGGAGGCTGAGGCAGGAGAATGGCGGGAGCCCAGGAGGCGGAGCTTGCAGTGAGCCAAGATAGCGCCACTGCACTCCAGCCTGGGTGAGAGAGCAAGACTCCGTCTCAAAAAAAAAAAACCTTCCACGGTCTCCCCCAGCTCCAGTAGAACCCACATATTCTATTCTACCTTGTGTAGAAATGATACCAAAGGAGAACTTTCTCACAGAAAAAATGAGGAGAGGAGTAAAGATTGATTATATAGTGTTTTTGCAGCTCCCTGAACTTCTCAGTGGCAGCCTATAAATATAATCTACACTAACTGTTTGTAAGACTTTAAATTTCTTTTTTTTTAAAGTCTATATTTTATTTTATTTTATTTTTTTTATTGTTATACTTTCAGTTTTAGGGTACATGTGCACAATGTGCAGGTTAGTTACATATGTATACATGTGCCATGCTGGTGCGCTGCACCCACTAACTCGTCATCTAGCATTAGGTATATCTCCCAATGCTATCCCTCCCCCCTCCCCCCTCCCCCCACCCCACAACAGGCCCCAGAGTGTGATGTTCCCCTTCCTGTGTCCATGTGTTCTCATTGTTCAATTCCCACCTATGAGTGAGAATATGCGGTGTTTGGTTTTTTGTTCTTGCGATAGTTTACTGAGAATGATGATTTCCAATTTCATCCATGTCCCTACAAAGGACATGAACTCATCATTTTTTATGGCTGCACGGTATTCCATGGTGTATATGTGCCACATTTTCTTAATCCAGTCTATCACTGTTGGACATTTGGGTTGGTTCCAAGTCTTTGCTATTGTGAATAGTGCCGCAATAAACATACGTGTGCATGTGTCTTTATAGCAGCATGATTTATAGTCCTTTGGGTATATACCCAGTAATGGGACGGCTGGGTCAAATGGTATTTCTAGTTGTAGATCCCTGAGGAATCGCCACACTGACTTCCACAATGGTTGAACTAGTTTACAGTCCCACTAACAGTGTAAAAGTGTTCCTATTTCTCCACATCCTCTCCAGCACCTGTTGTTTCCTGACTTTTTAATGATCACCATTCTAACTGGTGTGAGATGGTATCTCATTGTGGTTTTAATTTGCATTTCTCTGATGGCCAGTGATGGTGAGCATTTTTTCGTGTGTTTTTTGACTGCATAAATGTCTTCTTTTGAGAAGTGTCTGTTCATATCCTTTGCCCACTTTTTGATGGGGTTGTTTGTTTTTTTCTTGTAAATTTGTTTGAGTTCATTGTAGATTCTGGATATTAGCCCTTTGTCAGATGAGTAGGTTGCGAAAATTTTCTCCCATTTTGTAGGTTGCCTGTTCACTCTGATGGTAGTTTCTTTTGCTGTGCAGAAGCTCTTTAGTTTAATTAGATCCCATTTGTCAATTTTGGCTTTTGTTGCCATTGCTAAGACTTTAAATTTCATAATGAAAATCAATTTAAGCCAATTGTATTGAAAGTTTTATACAATTGCACCATTTCCTCAATATACTTTATATCCAAAGCTTTCATAGTTTAATGTTGTTTTGGGTTATTTCCATAAAGTTATAATTTTTATATCCCATTAAAAAACATATATGAATGTTTATGATGTTCCAATACAGAAACTAATTATGATTAATGAGAAGTGTTACAAGTCATATAGTTCGCTTCATTCAACTTTTTAATAAAAGAAAGAAAAAAAATGCTTGGTATTATTTCCTGTGAATAGAGAAATGCAGAAAATTTATGCCAATATGCCTATTTTTATAATATTGTGTCTTGGGATACCCAGTAAGCTTCAATTATTACAGGTATTTTCATTTAAGAGTGTCTTTTTAATTAAATGACAGCAATCACAGTATCAAGAAAACCCAACCTTGCCAATATCAGCTTATGAATGAGCTCAATGATATGCAAGAGGTAAGTGGGGTCACTTCATTCCAGTATATAGTCGATTTGTGTTTTTTTTTCCCAAAGAATAATCAGCATTGTACATAGATGCGCATTCACAGACACTGTGAAAAAAGCACCAAACAATTGAGAGAACTGTTTTTTCCCCTAAGGCTGTATTGGCCGAAGCTTGTATTTGCCAATATTTTATGCCCTCTTCATCCATCCACACTTTGCACAAGCAATTTCCTCTACTGAAATGCTTTTTCCAGTTGTCCTCATAGAAAACTCTCATTTAACATCTCTTATTTGCTTTCCCTGGCCCCTCTCCCTAGGCAGAAATGATTGTTCATTTCCCTATATATGTAATATTTCTAATACACTTTGAAATATTCCTAATACAGCTCTTTATTATAGTCCATTTTAGTTATTGGCTAATAGGCCTCTCCCCTAAGCAGGAACTTAATGAAGACAAAGACTTGTTTAGTCATATTTTTTCTTGCTTTTTTTATGTGCCTTGTTATTTTTGATTGAATGTCAGACACTGTGTATAAAATAACAGAAGAGACTGCACTCAATAGTATTAACACCTAGAAATGAACACACTTCTTGTTCTGTGAGGCCATTATTGTAGGTGGTTGACTCAGTCTAGTCTGTAATGTTGGGCCTGGGTTTTGTTGTTATTATAATTACTCTTTGTGTTTCTTGGACTTCAAATTCTTCCAGCAGTGGGCTACTCTTACCTTGTGCTCAGTGTGGGTCTGGGATGCTGAAGGCTATTTCCTAGTGTTTCTACTCCATCCTTATATTTCAGCAGCCCTTGCACACTGCGGCCATTCTTATCCTTCTTCCAGCAGTAGATTGCCTTCACTTGTTACTAAGTACTCAGCCCATGTTAGGGCCAGTGGAGTGAGGAGTTCCTCAGTTCTCATGATCCATCCTCAGTCTCAGGAAGGTCCTGTGAGCCTGGACCTTGAGGGTAAGGCTTTCTCACCATTTCTGTTCCTTTTTCCCCTTCTCTTTACCATGGTAGCCAAAACTCAGGTAGGAGTTTTGTGGTCTTGGAGTAGCAGATGTCTTTTTGGTATCAGTGCAGGATTTTAGGTCCATATGCATTTCCTACACCCCTCCACACATGACAGGAATTTTGCTTTTATTCTTCCCCCCAAATCATTGGATCTTTGGCTCTGCCATAGAACGGGAGGATTGCCTACCCTTCCCCTAGCAGCTTAAGGCTTTTTCTTCACATACAAGAAGCATCTGGGGAAGAGGAGGAGCTGTTGCATTGCCTCAAGTGGCAGCCGGTTACCTCCTGCATGGTTGTGCTATTGCCCCCAGACTTCTCCCTGGCCCTCAATCTTGTTCATAATCATGCAGTAGAGAGTCGCAGGTGTGTGTGAATCCTCCTCATGTCTGGGGCTCCTGATTTTTTTAAATTGTGATGCTAACACACACTCAGTCTTTAAGAATTCATAAAACACAAGCCACTTTCTTATTACCAAGTTTCCCCATATCTTGCCAACAGCAGAACAGTTTATGTAGCCCATCTTTCCTTGGAGGGAACTGCTGTCTTTGGAATTCAACTCACCTGGTTGCCTTGGGACTTTGGCTCTCTCATGGACTCCAGAAAATGTATAATTTTGTAGGTTATCTGCCTCTTTTTATGGTTAAGGTGAGAGTAATATTCTTTTGTGGCTTTCTACATATCAAGTGGAAGTGGAACTCCTTAAGTATAATCACTAACTGCCCCAGGGCCCAGCAGAAGGCTGGGATATAGGAGATACTTCTTCAATTGTATTGAGCCACATTTCTCCTCATGCAAAAAATCCACAATCACATTGCAGGGAAAAATTCAACATTTTTCTTTAACATTTCTCATCAGTTCTTCTAATGAGAGTAAAATCGTACATGAAAAATATATATATATTTTTTTGAGACAGAGTCTCACTCTGTCACCCAGGCTGGAGTGCAGTGGCACAATCTCGGCTCACTGCAACCTCCTCCTCAAAGGTTCAAGCGATTCTCCTCCCTCAGCCTCCCGAGTAGCTGGGACTACAGGTGCCTGCCACCACACCTGGCTAGAAAAATACTTTTTATTCTCTTGGCTTAACTTTATTTTTTTTCAGAGCTCAGAAATTAAATGGCAGCAAATTTTAAGCTTTATCCAATTATTTTTAATCCTTCAGTCATCCTAAGAAATTAACCTGTCACAAATAAACATACTGGGTCATTTTTAAGGCAAATCTGAGCTGATTCTTTTTACTTGTTGCCTGAAACAAAAATTCAGATAAAATAACTGTGACAGCTTATGACAGAAGTACTATTGAACTATCTTTCTTGACAATATTAAAAAGAAGAAAATTCTTTTAAAATGTGCAACTGAAAAAGTCACCTTATCCTGGCCCCCTGTGGAGATCCTGCTGGAGTACTGAGCCGTGAGGCTGCTCACGGGCTTTGCATATTGTCCTGCTGGTGTTTCTGGCTCATGATGGAGATGGGGGAAGGGAACAGCCTATTTGCAGTGTTGAAAAAAAATCAATTTTCATCTTCAAAAGATGAAACTACCAAGCAAGATATTGACTTAGAAATAAAGTGTTTCTTAAAGACTTCTCATATCCTATAAATGTCATACCCAAACCTAAGAGTTTGGTGATTTAAAGTTTACTGCTAATTTCAGACAAACATGCAGGTAGCTCTGCCTCAAAAACAACAACAACAAAAAAAACTAGCTAATGTATGAGTCTATTGCAGATTTTGTTGCATCTACAACTAGTGTCAGAACCTTCAAAACCAGTCATATTTTTTGTTGATAAACATAAACTTGATCCTTTTCTATGTATTTTCCATCCCGAGGTTTTATTCTTCTTTGTCTCATACGTAAATGATTTCCAAGTTTTTACGACAAATTTTGTATAACTAGGTTTGATATACTTTCAAATGCAGCTTTTGCAATATATAATATCCGTATCATCTGAACTTTAATAAGGAGTACGTTTTTAATCAGTTGGGGGAGATCTTTAGTTCTTGTCTGGCCTTGAAGGCCCAATGCAGACTAGCTGATTGATGGTTGTTATCCCAACACACAAAGTAGACATGGACCAAGCAGGCAGCGGAGGAGGAGTGAATTCATCCACAAATCTTGTGGGGGTGGACTAGCCTCAGCAGGGCCTGGACTGACCTGGCTTTTTTTTTTTTTTTTTTTTTGAGACCGAGTCTAGCTCTGTCACCCAGGTTGTAGTACAGTGGCTCAATCTCAGCTCGCTGCAACCTCTGCTTCCTGGGTTCAAGCGATTCTCCTGCCTCAGCCTCCCAAGTAGCTGGGATTACAGGTGCCCACCACCATGCCCAGCTAATTTTTGTATTTTTAGTAGAAACAGGATTTCACCATGTTGGCCAGGCTGGTCTCGAACTCCTGACCTCAGGTGATCCACCTGCCTTGGCCTCCCAAAGTTCTGGGATTACAGGCATGAGCCACTGCACCCAGCCTTACCTGTATTTAAAAGGAGAACTTTATAGAATATTGAAGTGGCTGTTGTCTCATTGCCTGCTTCCTGGGAATATTATGTTGAAGTGAGTTTATCCTGACTTGAGGCATACATCTGGATACTATTTTAGGAAGAGAAAAAAGAGTGACAGGACAAAAGGAGAAATGATGGGAGAGACTGAGATTACTATTTTTTAAAAAGGAGATTCAGCATTACCTGAAGGGGTTATTAACACTGTTGGATCAGACTAAGCTTTAAACTGGATGGGAATATAAAATGTTTTCCACCATTAACCCATTGAGCAGAGCTTGTGAGGCAAACAGATTAGCTGTAGATAAAATAACGAAATTACTTCTTTTCCTCTGAATATTAGTATGGCATTATGAGTTAAATTTACAACCCTACAACACATATTTGAGAAACTACTATTGCTAGAAACTGCAAGAAATAAAAGAGAATTTGGTTTCTGCTTCAATGAGGCTGTTCACAAATGGAAAATTATGTGAAATTATCTTCTGTCCGCTAACTACCACCCACCCCCGTTCCTCCTTACTTCTGCGTCCATTTTTTCTTGCCTTGGTAAATATCGCTTACATGGAGAATATAGGGAATATTTTGGAATAACCACAGTAATAATAAATGCTTTCTTTGCACCAGACATTGTACATGCAATTTACATATATTATTTTATTCCTTATGATAATCCTGCAAAAAAGCAGTTTTCAGACTTGTAAAGATTTTATAGTTGCTTATACGGAGACCCAGGAAGATCAAGTCATGCTCCATTTCAGATGAGGTTTCAGAGGCAGTCTGTATCTGCCTGGGGCCCAGGCCCCGGCCCTCACATTTTGCAAAGCTGTTGTTTGACTTTAGTCATCTCCTACTTTTATAGGGTGTGGGGGTTAAGAGCAAGGACTTTGTGGCTCAATACTCTGGATTTGAATGTTAACTCTACTGTGGCTAGAGCTTTATCTTTGGTGAATGGCCTAACCTCTCCTTCCCAAGAACCTTCACCTATAAAATGGGATAATAGCAGTACATGTGACATAAAGTCATCATAAGGATTCCAAGAAAGAGGTGGGCGGAGGGCTTATGGCAGCACCTGGCTTGTTATAATCGCTGTATAAGAGCTCCATGCTATTATTTCATATTTATAATTAATTTTCAGATCTGCCTTACTTCTTCTGTCATTTCCTTTCACTTAGACTTTGCTAGTAGCCTCTCAGTTGGCGTCCATAATTCCATCCTCACCTCTGTGCAGACTTTCCTTGACATAACTAAAAACTAGCATTTCTAAAATTCAGAATGGATCATGTCATGCCCTTGCTGAAAGACTTTTAACTTTCAGGCCCAAATACAAAGTCCTTAATGGAGTATCCTGTGTCCCCCATAACCTGTCCCCTGCCTACCAATTAAGTTTTATTTCTCTCCACTTGCCCTTACACATACTGTGTTCCAACCACAGGGAATCATTTCCATTTCCTGAACAGATCATGCAGTTGCACAAACTGTTCCCTCTGTCCAGAATGCCTTTGCTGGCCCAATTTGCTTGACAAACTCCTATGCATTCCTCAAAGCCAGGAGCAGCAACGTTTCCTCCTCCAAGGAGTCTTTCTTATATCCCTATATGCTCTAAGAAGGGTGCCCTTTCTAGTTGCCTGTATAATGTTTTGAATGTACCTGTGTCATAGCCCTTACCACATGGCATTGAAGCTAATTGTCTGGTAGTGTTTTCCCACTAAATTTGTAGGTTCCTGGGAGCAATTGTATTGCCTTATTCTTCCTTTTTTTCAGGGTTCAGCACAAGGGAGGCACTCAATAAGTTATTAGTCAATGAATGTGGAGAGTAAACATGGTTTCCTGGTGTATCTTTAGAACCTCAGTAGAGAAAGTCATTTCTTCCTGGATGATTTTCAACAACAGGCCACTAGAGACTTAGGCATCTGGCTTTTTTTTTTCCCAGATTGGTCTGCTGAAGACCCACCAGAGTCCCAAGGTGAAAACAACAATTATCCTCTGTTGGTTACTTCAGCTAATGACGGGAGTCATGTATGTTGGGTGCCTAAAAGCGTCAGACAGCAATAAACTTAAAATGATACTACCTTTTTGTTCAAGAGTAGTCAATGGTTAAATAACAAACTAATTGACCACATTCAATGTATAATAGGGAATCAATGCATTATTTTGAAAACTGGTAAATAGAAGTACAGAATCTAGCATTTCTCTTACTTTTTCTGTACAGACTGCACCAGGGGTAATCACCTAGTAGAGGAGGGTGATTGCCTCTTTATGAAAGTATTCCAATCAGTAAATGAAAACTAAATGATAAAATTTTAGTATCACTGTTTTGTAATTCTGATGAGTTAGTAGATCTAGTACTGAGTATCCAGAGTGCTAACATCACAAAAACAGAGATAACCAGGCTGGGCCCAGCGGCTCACACCTGTAATCCCAGCACTTTGGGAGAACGAGGTGGGCAAATTGCTTGAGGTCAGGAGTTTGAGACCAGCCTGGCCAATATGGTGAAATCCTGTCTCTACAAAAAATCAGCCAGACATGGTCTTGCATGCGTGTAATCCCAGCTCTTCGGGAGGCTGAGGCACGAGAATTGCTTGAGCCTAGTAGGTGGAGGTTTCGGTGAGCTGAGATCACACCACTGCACTCCAGCCTGGGTGACAGAACAAGACTCCCTCTCAAAGAAGAAACAAACAAACAAACAAACCAGTTATCATTTGTCTCCTGAGGAATGAAGCACAGCAAAAACCTGCATTCTGGCCAAAGGGATTGGACCTGAGTCTGATCAAGCCTCTGGATCCCATTGCCAATTTGCAGAAAATTCAGAGGAACATAGAACCACAGGCTGAGTGTGCAACCTGGGGAACACTCTACAGGACAAATGACCCAGGTTCTTCAATAGACAAACGAAAGAAAAGAAAGCAATAGAGGGAGTTGTAGATAAAAGGAGACTTAACGCATCAAATTTTAAAAAATAGGCCAGTCTAAACTGAAGTGTCCAGGAGTTTTTCTATATAAAACTCTAAAACACAAGGAAGTGATTTCTATAAAAGTCAGGATTGTAGCAAAAGTTCTATTTATCTGCATGATGGTTACAAAGTATTAGCTTTATAATAAACTCTTTATGCAGTTGTTCTGTGTGGCTTCTGTATCTATTTAATTTTGAAATAAATATGATAAAAGTGTTCTTTAAAAAAATGATTGTGCAAGGCTGTATTCTTCTGCTGGGTTGCAATAACAATATGCTACAAACTGGGTGGACTAAAACACAGAAGTTCATGTGTTCACAGTTCTGGAGGTGGGAAGTCAGAGATCATGGTGCCAGCAGGGTTGGTTTCTCCTGAGGCCTTTGTCCTTGGCTTGCTGACGGCAGCCCTCTTGCTGTGTCCTCACATGGCCTTTGCTCTGTGTGCAAACATCCCTTGTGTCTTTTCCTCTTCTTATAAGGACACCAGTCATTGGATTAGGGCCCCACCCCATAGGACCTCACGTAACGTTAATTACCTCCTTAAAGGTCCCATCTCCAAATAAAGTCACATTTGGGGCTAGGACTCAACGTATGAATTTCGAGGTGACACAATTCAGCCCGTAACAAAAGCCAGTGTTTCCCTTAACTATTTTCACTACTGTCTAAGACAAGATTGACCTTGCAAAATATTGAAAAGTGCCCCAGTGGAGGAATTTATTTATTTCCAACACATTCATTGGCTGCCCACTGTATGCCAGGAATTGTTACAGGTGCTGGAGATTCAATGATGAACAAAACAGGCAAAATTTCACTCTTTATGAATCTCGAAATCTGGACAAGAAGCAAAGAATAAACAAAATATGATGTATTTTAGGTGGTAATAGGTGCTAAGGAATGAAAAGTAGGAAAAGAAGAAAGCAGTGACAAGAAAGGGCTATGATTTTAGATGGAGCAGCCAAGGGAGGACTCAAAGAGAAGGCGAATGTGAGTAAAGATCTAAAGGAAGTGAAATTGTGAACTATGTGGAAAGCTGGGAGAACATTTTAGGCAGTGGCAAAGGTTCTGAGAGGTGATGTGCTTGATGTGTTCAAGAAACAGCAAGGAGGCTGGGCGTGGCAGCTCATGCCTGTAATCCCAGCACTTTGGGAGGATGAGGCGGGTGGATCACCTGAGGTCAGGAGTTCAAGACCCACCTGGCCAACATGGTGAAACCCTGTCTCTACTAAAAATACAGAAATTAGCCAGGTGTGATGGCGTGTGCCTGTAATCCCAGCTACTCGGGAGGCTGAGGCAGGAGAATTGCTTGAACCCGGGAGGTGGATGTTGCAGTGAGCCAAGATCATGTCATTGTACTCCAGCCTGGGTGACTCTGTCTCAAAAAAAAAAAAAAAAAAGAAAAGAAAAAAAGAAAAGGAAATGGGTAGAGCTACAGCAGAGTGAAAGAGAGGGAGAGAAAGATGATGATTTCGGGAAAGAGCCTTGGGGGCATGCCTTTGGCTTTCACTCTTGTTGAAATTGGAAGACATCAGAAGATTTTGAGCAAAGATATGAAATTCCCTGACTTACATTAATGGGATCACTTTGACTGATGTGTTGAGGGACTAAACACAGACTAAAGAGGGACAAGGATAAAAGTGGGGAGAACAGTATGGGGGTGCCTGCAATAACCTCAACAACAAACAGAAGAGGCTTGGTCCAGTAAGATAAGCTGTAAGTGCTTGGATTCTGGATATTTTTGAAGGTTGAGCCAAATAGGAGAAATCAAGATACCCCAAGGTTTTTGTCCTAAAACTGCAAGGACAAAGGATGCCATTTCCAGAGGAGCAGGTTTGGGGAAGATTATCAGGAGTTCAGTATGGGGTAGCTTGCATTTGGGATGTCTAACTTTGGACTTCAGAAGAACAATCTAGGAGATGTGGGCATGTTGATGATATTTAAAGCCATGAGATGAGATTACCTAGGATAAGCATATATAGACAATAGACAAGGTCCGAGAACTGAGCCCTAAGACATTCCAATGTTAGATGGGAGAGAACCAAAAAGAGGGGACAGAGAAAGGAGAAAGCAGAGACAACCAGGAGTTTTAAGAAAGGGGAGTGACTACAGTGTTCTGTGTTTTGGCACATAAATGAGAACTCTGAGTTGACCATTGGTGCTGGCAGTGTGTGGACCACTGGTGACTGATAAGAGCAGTTTTAATGGAGGTGGTGTTGGAAGCCTGGTCAGAGTAGACTCAAGAAAATATGAGAGGAGCAAAAATTGTCTGTTTAGAGGAATAGTAACAATGACAATAATAGGTAAATATTGAGCCTGTACTAAGTAGCAGGCATGGCTCTTCTAAGCACTTAAGTAACTCTTTCAGTCTTCACCATCACCTTATGAGGGAGATGTTATTATTATTCCCATTTTATAGATGAAGAAACTGAGACACAAGAAAGGACAAATGATTTGTTCTCCATCACACAGCTGACAAGCAATGGAACCAGGTCCGAGCCCAGACATTTCACACCAGTGCCCAAGCTCCACCATCTCCCCATTTGAAGTCTAGGTTTAAAGTGATGTTTTTATGATGACAGTGTCACAGGTGAGTGATGCAGCATAACAGCATAGCCCATATCCAGGGCTGAAACATAGGTCAGTCAGAAGAACATAGAATGCAGAGAAAGTCTCGGAAGGTTAATATATATAGAAATGCTTCTGTATTCTTTATAACCTGTTAACTCAGAGAGGAATGCTCATGGGCTGCTGTGATGGAAAAAACTGACTTAATTTTCTTTAATAGCTATGGAAAACAATGCACAGCCATAAACTTTGAAAATCTATTTCCTTTATTGTATATTCTCTGTACTCTGTACCCTCTGTCTCCCTAAACTCTCCATTATTTAATTTCCCAGTGAATAATCTACATTTAAAATTACTGTTAACACTTTACCCTCTCTTTTCTCTCTGGCCACTACAAAAAAAAAAAGAAAATCCTGAATGCAACCCTCCCTCCCTCCCTCCCTCCTTTCCTTCCTTCCTTCCTTCCATTCTTTTAGTCATCACTTTTTAGCTCCAATAGTAAAGCAACCAACAGAATTTAGAGTGGCTTGTCATTCATTCACTTTCTGTATTTGTGGAGCAAAGGTCTGTCAAAGGTGTGGAATTGTGTCAGCAGCATGTTAAGAGGCAAGAACTGTGCACTTATAAGTAAACATGTGGCTGCCAAGGAAACAGATTGCCTACACTATTTCTGAAATTGTAGAAATTCTGAGGTTTGGAAGTAGAAAACAAGACTTTTGATGACTGGAAAACTCACACAACTAAATGATTTGTGGACTAATGGGAGTTTTCAATGAAAATGCAAAATCATAAAATATTACTATTAAATGGAGGACTGATGAAAAGCAATTATTGGAATGCAGTGTACTTTAAAAGAGGATTGGATTTCAGAAAAAGGACCATCAGCCAGCCAGCCAGCATCCCTCATTTTGCTTTGTAATTACAATTTCTAGGCCTTCTGAACAATTGCGTGACCCTTGAGAAAAGAATTAGTGATTGCAATCATAGCCTCCTAATCAAGCGTCTTGAAAGGAGCAATACTTGAAAATCTTCCTCATATACAGGGCATGCCAACTAGTTTTGCAATTTCTCTCGTATATTACTGCTATGATTTAGTGTTTTAGGTTTGCTAATAATTCTCTAATTTAATTAAATCAAAAATGGAAGTTGAAATAGGGAAGCCAGTAATATCATCTGCAGAAAATAGGAGTTATTGGTTTAATTGCTGTTGCTTTATATAAAGCTTGAATTCTTACGTAAGTCTATGGGAAACACAAGAATTATGTCAAGGTGAGAGCTTGGCCTGCTCATACAGCTAGAAATGATGAGGCAGGAACATTGCATGTAACCCACTATGAAAAATGAATATGATGTTATTTGGCTGAGTTTCAGATTTATTTTTGATGGCATGGGTCTTGTTTTCCTTGGTGTAATACTATTTTTTCAAGGGTATTTGTTTTTGGAATCTTGTTAGAGGATAGCTGGCTCTGACATAAACACCCCAGCATCTTTCTCTTCTCCTGTGCTTGTAATCAGCCATTATCCAACAGAATCAGAAGAGTAATTTACAGGGATAAGCACCTGTTGTTAGAAGCAGTGTTTTAAATGAGACACAGAGAAAAAAATTTAAGGCACAAATGAATTATTCACTCTAAATGATACACAGAACTGGTTGTAAATTGTAATTTAACAGGTTGTTTTTCTTGAAACATGCTAGGTCTGTTAACTCCTTCATTTAAGAAGGGACTGAGCACTACTGGAAGCTTTTGTGTATTTCGTTGGGTGTCAACTGATTCCATTTCATTCCTAGTTAGGTCTATCAGGCTGCCTACATTTTGACATTTCTAGCTTTTATTTCATTTATACTTGAAGCGAATTCACTTGAAAACGACAATATTTTTGTTTAAATACCTGAGCAAGTTTACCTTTTTCCTGGATTAGCATAAAGTAGGTCATTACAAAAGCATCAATAATTGAACAGCATCAAGTTTGAAGGGATGCCAAGGATTAAACAGCCAGGTTTCTTTTTTTTTCCAGTGTAATGTTTCTTTAGTAACAGAATTTTACTTGGGTAGTGTATTTGTGCGATTTATAGTTTATTAATAGCAGTTTCTGGTTCTTTTACCCTTTTCTTTCCTGGAAGTGTGGGTTTTGTGTGCGTTTTCTGCAGGGAGTACAGGTTTGCTGTGGTTTGGGGATTTGGAAATAACGTCACTGAAACAACTGGACTGAGACCACCATTCTAATTTCACTTCAGGCCTTTCTCACATCAGTGGTCAGAATGATTTTTTAGTCACTCCAGTCAGGACTTGAATCCAACTATAGTCTCAGGGGTGAAAAGTCAAGGGGTAATCCATTTAGCCATCCAATTCTCCAGGTAGAACTTTGATAACCATTATAATTACTTTATTCTCTCCTCCCTTATCCAAGAATTGCTATACTAAATGTTATATCTGGATCCCCGCTATGATTCATGTTTTCTAGGATTTAAAATTATGGAAATTCTTCAGGCAGAAAATGGGCACATATGGTTATCACAGAAAAGCTGTTTTAAAGCCAGTTTTAAGGTGAGCCGCTGAGATTTTTGCAGAGTTAAAACACTTGGCCTGTCCCTGCAGCTGGAAAAGCGCCAATCCCTCGGACAGTGTTAACTATGAGTTGAGTCAATTTCCAGTTCCTCAAAATTGGAACTAATCCTGTCCTGCTTTCTCTGTCCAAAATGGACAGGATCCGAAATAAGGAAAAATTAGGCCTTTCCATTTTATCTTAACTCATATTCACAACTAAAACTTTGTTATTTTTCCCTATAAGTTTTTCCTTATGACATAAAATGTTTATGTTGGGATAATTGGAGAACTCTATTAAGCATCACGATAGCTTATTTATGTAAGAGTGGATTTGGTCATAATTCCATCCCTTAAGCGGTTTTAGTTTTTATGTGTTGCATTTCTTTGTAAAATCGTTATGAAGGTTCTGGAAGAAATGATTAGTGAGGAAGGATCATATTTTAAGGTCTGTGTTTCAGATTCCTGTAAAGTTTGTTGTTTTTTCTTTAGATTGAAAACTGACTTTACATTGACTCAGGGATCTAAGACAAAGCAGATAGTGTGTTTTTGCCTCTTTCTGTGAAGATGTCTGCTTTATGTATCCTTGCATTCACTATTAAGATTTAGAGACCCAGGCCGGGCGTGGTGGCTCACGCCTGTAATCCCAGCACTCTGGGAGATCGAGGCGGGCGGATCACGAGGTCAGATTGAGACCATCCTGACTAACACAGTGAAACCCCGTCTCTACTAAAAATACAAAAAATAATCCGGGCGTGTTGGGTGCCTGTAGTCCCAGCTACTCGGGAGGCTGAGGCAGGAGAATGGCGTGAACCCGGGAGGCGGAGCTTGCAGTCAGCCGAGATCGTGCCACTGCACTCCAGCCTGGGTAGCAGAGCGAGACTCCGTCTAAAAAAAAAAAAAAAAAAAAAAAAAAAAAGATTTAGAACACAAATCAAATAAATGGATAATTAAATCCGTATTTAAAAGGCACACATAGATACTCAGTAAATGTTTTTTCAATGGATGAGAACTGCAAGTGAACTAATGGTATTTTAAAGTAAGGCACCTAGGCTGGAAGCGCTAATTTTATGACTTCTGCAAGGTATTGACTCTTAATTCCATCATGACTTGATATTGGCTGCCAAAATGATATATGTGCCTCATATCTTCTCACTAAACCACATAATTTTTGTTTTAAAAAGCCAGCACAATCAAGAGACAGACAATTATATGAAAAGCATTTATTGATGAGAGGAGTAATGTACAATGAAAGAGCTGGTTAAATGTTTATGAAATGAAAGCCTGTTGTTTATTGAAAGATTCTTTTCTTCTTTTACTGGTTTCAGTTATTTGCAAGTTGACAAATTGTGATCAATACTCTGTTATTGGTCTGATAATTAATGGATGATGGCCTGTCTCTATGAATGGTAAATGATGGGTGCTAATTAACATTTGTTTTGATTACTTGGTATTTAGTTGTCAAAGACAGCTATTATAATGGCATAGGATGTTAGAAGAGGGTTTTTTGTTGTGGCTTTGATTGTTATCGGAAATGACTTTTTTGTGTGTGAAGAGATGCCTGATTCCTATTACTGCTCACTGTAATAGAACTATGGTAGTCTGAGAACTCATCTAAAAGCCCTAAGTATTACTAATGAAGTGTAACTGTGACCTCTCAGCTTCAAGAGAGAGAGAGAAAGGATCTGTAATCAAGGGTGGAGATGGTGAGATTTCTGAATAGGAACTAAATGTGCTAAATGTAATTCATTGATATATCTCTGATTTAATCAAAATTTAAGGAATAGTATGAAGTTTTTAAAGTTTCAGAGATTGTATCATCTATTTTACTATTTTTTTTTTTTTACATCAGTCTATTCTTTTCCATTCAAGGAGGGAGTTTCACTGGGATTTTAAGACAGGCAGTTATCTGTAAATCCAGAGTCACCATTGTAGACTTGGTGTATTTTTTAGAAAAACCAGATAGTTGATGTGTTTTTCAAGTTTGAAACTTCCTTATTTGTTTTCATATGTTCAAGGAGTACTACAATTAATTGGAAAGTGTGTCAACTCTGGATTTAGACAGGCTTGCTTCAAATCCTAGCTTCAAAACCTACTCTTTCTCAGTGCAACCTTGAGCATCATTTTAAAGGCTTTTTTCTCATCTGTAAAATGTGACTAATATTATATGTCTAGGTGGGTAGCTGTGAGGATTCATGAGATCATGTGTATTAAGGTCCTACCATAATACTTGGCACAGTTAAAAGACTGGAGGCAGGTTGGCTGTCTCCAGATCTAGGCTGCCTGCTAGCAGTGTGACATCAGGCAGATTATGCAACGCTTGTGTGTCTCTGTTTCCTCATCAGTAAAGTGAAGATAGTAGTATTATCAATCTCATTCAGTGTTGTTGCACAGACTAAGCGAGTTGATAATGTAAGGTACAAAGAACGATGCCTGCCACATAGTATGTGTTATGTGTGAAGTGTTTGCTGTAATTAGTAGTATAATGATAATAAGTTCTCAAGAAATCATAGCCATTTTACATCCTTTAATTCTTTTCTTTAAAATACTGTCAAAACTTTCTCCCTAATTTGATATGTAATGTTTGAAATATCATAAATTGAGAAAAGTCTTGCTTTCCATAATGATAATTTGTACAATTATATATAACTTATACAGATAATTTACACAGACTACATTCATTGAACAGCTACTAAGTGCAGTGTAACTCAGGAGAGTGAACATATGGACTTAAATGGGCACAGGGAAGCAAGAGATTACTATATACATGTACCAACTATTTACATAGACTTTCTTGAGAGCATGTTCTGATGGGCTTGGGCATTGGGGATGATAGTTCACAAGGCCATTTCAGATAGGCTGAAATTTTGATATTTTGACCAAGGAAAACCTAAGTATATTATATTCAAAAGCGAATCTTTAAGCATGTATCTTAGCATTTAGTCTCAAAACTGGATTTATCTTCTGTGACTTAGTTTTCATTCTTCAAGGGGCCATGATTTCCCTTGAAGATGCAAATTTTAATCTGGGGCTTGTTCTTAAACTCATTGATTTAATATTGCTAACAGATAAATACTAGATGTGTTTGGAGGCATTTATATTTATTCATATTAACTACAGAATACATACCAGCCTTATTTGGGTTTTGACTTCTTTATGATTATGGTAGTGTTATTAAAAAACAAAGATAAATCAACATTTCAGTACAAATGAAAATGAGGAGATTGATTTATGATTGGGTTAACTTTGCAATGCATGTATATTATGTACATGCATGTTATGTATATTATATACATTATAGTGTATTATATGTTACATATGTGTTATGCTATATATGCATATATAGTAATGTATTTTTTCATCAGGTTTTTTTATAATTGACAGCATGTCCCTCCCATCCTCGGGAAGGGTGAGTTTTCAGTTCCCCCTTCACCGTGCTTTTTCACTATGATTTCACTGGGCAACACTTAATTAAACTTCATTTCCTCTTTTTACGCTCCAGGTATTATTATGCCGCTACCTTCAAGAAGTAATTTGCGTGCTGTTTATTGGAGCTGTGAATTTAATCATCTCAATCCCACGCTATTACAGGATGACTATAAGAAGATGTATTGACATTTCTTTGGACACATAATTTTGCCTCCATTGTGTGTTGTTTTGCCAGAATACTGAAGGCAGTGTTTGTATGATGGCACATCCAAATAAAAAGCAGGTCCTCCTTTTGGGACAGTGATCCATTTAAGTTATTTGTTTCAGTACATATCCTTAGAACTGAAGTTTTAAAATAAGAATAATCCTGGAAAAGATGTTTAAAGTACCACAAAGGATAGGCTTGGAAAGGAAACAAAGATTGAGGGCTTTTTTTTTTTTTGCCCCTGGGCTGGAATAGAGTGGAGTATTAAACATCCCAATTCTCCCAACCAGCCTCTCCCATGTTATATATATATATATATATATTACATACACATGCACATGTTTCAAATTTCAGTCTTACAGTGTATATAAATGTGTATACTTATGTTTTCTGCACAAGCCAGGACATTGGTTATTTCCTAATCTAGTCTCCAGAAGAGAAAAAAAGAAAAACATACAGAAAGGAATGTATAAGTTACGGAGGATAAAGAGAGGGGTTATGATATGATCAAAACAATAACAGTTAAGATCTTTTGAGATTTGATTATTGTAACCAGTAATCAGCTGCTCACCACTCAGAGACCAAAAACATGAGAAGCAAGGCATGGTGAAAGGAAAGGAAGGCAACTTTATTGATCAAATGCTAGCAGATGGGAGATGGCCGGGCTTCTGCCTCAAAGAAGCCATCTCTGCCTTTTGGGCTGAGTGAAGGGGTTTTGGCAGGAAAAGGTATGGGAAATATATGGTAGTGGTGCAGGAAGGCGCAGGTCTGCATGTCTAGTTCCGATGTTTATCTTGAGTAATTGCCTGTTGGGTTGGTGTCATCCTGACTTGGGCCGGAGAGTGGTGAGCTAACTATTCATACTCCTTCTAATTGGGAGGATTCTGCCACTTGGTTTCTTTACCTGTTTCGTTTCAAAATTGGTCTCTGGAATTTCTAAGCAAGCACATAATCAGATAAGCAAGCACTGTGCGCAGAAGTTCCTGGTGTGAAAGGGAGAAATTAAGAGTTTCAAAGTATGTTTCAAGGTTGAAAGCAAGAAAGGAGAAAAATGTTTTCAAATGCATGTTGAGGCTGGAATATTTGGCTTCATTATGAGCTTGTTATTCTACATATTTTATATAAACTAGTGATTGTAGTTTTGAATATTTTCATAGCAGAGGGTGGAGTAATTGACATAGGGGCCTGAAAAATGCATCCAGATGTCTATCTGCAGGTTTTACAAACTCAGAGTTCACAAGGCTCAAACAAGGTAATGCCTGGGATGAAAAACCATAAACTGAGCACAGAGACCTGTCTGGCCACCCCTGACTGTGGCTGACTGCCCACAGTTGGTACAGCTTCCAAGTTTTAAAGAGAAGCCATTAATCTGGATATTTATATGTGAAATCTCTTGATTTTGAATTTCTGGGAAATAATTCAAAACCTTTTCCTTGACATATTATGAAAAGCACACCACACACCCCCACCCACGAGCAGACCTCATCCTGTGGGCCACCTGCCAGTTTAAGAGAATTACAAAGTCAGCCTGGAGCCTGTGAGAAAACCCGGAGGGGCAAACTGAGATCCTTGGTGGTTTCATCAGTGGTTTCCTCGGGAGATCACCTGACCATTTAAAAGCTCTGCCTGTCTAGGATGGTGTTTGGGAAAAAGCATGACAGTAATCAAGACAGGTTTCCCTTCAGACAGAGCAGGGCAGTGTTTCTAGTTCTGTTTTCCTTGAGCCTAGTCAAACATGCGCAAATCCAAAACTTGAGTGACTCTGTGCTACTAAAGCCCTGGATCCTAGTTTTATTTTTTGCCAAAGAGTATTTGAATAGCAACTGACTTAATACACTATAAATAGTATCAATTTTTGGCCAAGCACAGTGGCTCACACCTGTAATCCTAGCACCTTGGGAGGCCCAGGCAGGAAGACCATTTGAGCCCAGGAGTTTGAGACCAGCCGGGCAACATAGTGAGACTTCATTTCTACCAAAAATAAAAACAAAATTAGCCAGGTGTAGTGGCATGTGCCTGTAGTCCCAGCTGCTTGGGAAGCTGAGGTGGGAAGATTGCCTGAGCCCAGGAGGTCAAGGCTGCAATGATCAGAGATCTCACCACTGCACTCCAGTCTGGGCCACAGAGTGAGACCCTGTCTCAACACAAAAACAAAAATAGTACCAATTTTTTAGATCAATGGAAAGAGATTTTTAGTACTGTCATTCTTTTTTCTGGAAAAAGAGAAAATGGGTGATTTACTAATCAAATAGATGCAAAGTCATTTTTGAATAGGCAGTTATTTATGTTGGTTTGTTATTCACATTAATTAGATACATTATTTTAAATTATTTATACTTGTTAATTTTATTTGTATTTTTTTATTTTATTTTATTTTATTTTTCCTAGATGGAGGCTTGCTCTGTCACCCAGGCTGGAGTGCAGTGGCATGATATCAGCTCACTGCAACCTCTGCCTCCTGGGTTCAAGCAATTCTCCTATCTCAGCCTCCCAAATAGCTGGGACTATAGGCACATGCCACCACGCCTGGCCAATTTTTGTATTTTTAGTAGAGACAGAGTTTCACCATGTTGGCCAGGCTGATCTCTAACTCCTGATGTCGTGATCTGCCTGTCTCAGCCTCCCAAAGTGCTGGGATTGCAGGCATGAGCCACCACACCCGACCATTTATACTATTTTAAATTATTTACATTATCCATTATTATATTAAAGTATTTACATTTATTACATTATGACTTGCTTCATTTTTAAACTATTCCTTTGTCATGCAATGCTGCCTCTTTAAAATAAGTAAGCTACCCAGAGATATGCATCAGGAACAATAGGATGGTTCTCTACTGCTCAAATATCTGGGGGTGAGAGCTACACATGAGTATTTTGAAAAAGATTCCTATGCGATATAAAAGTGCCTTTCTGAAGATAACACTAGGCCAGATGAGCTTTAGGCTGTGTTTGAATTGATCTCCCACTACATTTCTTTCTTAAACCTAAATTTCACTACAAGTTACCTACGCATAGGATTCCAATGTGAACAGATGCTTCATTTTAGCTAAAACAGAACCTCCTTTCAGTGAAGACATGTGCCTCCACTCCCTGTTTGTGGCACGATGGGCTGACATTTTTGGATCACAGATCACACAGGCCTAACCTTGCCATACTATTCCTTCACCTTTCTGGAATTCAGCTCTTGCTTCAGAATATATTATCAGATGTACAAATGAAAGCAGGAAAAACTAGGCCATTCTTAAAATGCTCCTTTTTCCCTAAATACCTAGTTGAATTTTTTAAATAAAAGAAATAGAAATATATAAATAAGTAAACAAGATCAAATGAATTGCATAATGTACCGTGTGACCCTCCCTGTCTATATGGGAATTTTAGCATCAAGGCTAAACATACACACGAAGCTTCCTTAACTTCTGACCAATCCTATGTCTTGTTGTTTCCTAGTTAACTGCCAAAGCAGTTGGCATTACTAGGAGAAACCTGACATGACCTGAATATACAGGCTGGGATTCAAAATTGACTGTGTTAAGTGTGCTGTTTAATTTTTTAAAAAAGAGACTTTTTCTTCAGGTATACATTCAAGTATTCACCATGGAATGGCACCTCTGGTATTGTGTCTCAGATACTTCTTGAAAGGCAAGTTAATCATGGGTTGGGTCAAAGTCCTGGTTTTACAGTAAGACATATGGACATTAGATCTACTAGAGGTAAAGAGATGAAACCTTAGTTTTCAAACCAGGGGTTTGAGAAACCCAAGAATGAGCTCCCCAGAGGAAACATTTTTCTTTGCTGGGAGTCTCCAGACCGTACCAAGTTCCTGAAGCCGTTGACATACAATGACCCTTGAACAAGCTACCCCCTCCCAGGATTCTTTGTTGCCCTGGGGGGTCTTTGATGAGATAATCATTTAAAATTTTCTTGAATTTCACATTTGTTTGCCGAGGGTCTAGGGGTTTTACTGAATTGAGCAATTACTTCAGCATGTAACATGTTGGTTTTATTAGTACTAGCATATTCTGAACTGTTGAAGTGTATCTGTTTTCAAAATATGTTGCATGCGGATTAACATAAAAAGGCAAACAGAAACGGTGCTTTCCTGTGAATGCTGGTTTTGAATGACGAGTGTGTTTGCTGTCCATGATGAAGTGCGTATGTGTTGTTGGCAGGTATCCCATGCGCCATTTCCAAGGGTAGGAACAGTACGAGGCTTCTGATCACAACCCCACAGAAGGGAAAGTGGTTGAGTAAGAACCTTGAATATATGGAAAAACAGGTTGAGTGTGGTCTGAACCTGAGGGTAGTGTGTTACCATGAAACACAATTCTTCTTTGGGTGTGAGTGCATGGGGCCCTCCTTCTCTGCTCTTTTCTTTCACATTTTCAAAGCTCATCATGCTGCCATTTCTTTGAAGAGGTTTAGTAAGAACCTTGAATATATGGAAAAACATATTTCTTATTAGGCACTTCAAAACTAGGTCCCACCCATGTCTATTTCCCCTCTGCATGTTTGTATAAGAAATAAATAAAAAGTTTCATGATTTCTAGTTTGCAACCCATATTCAACATGCAAAGACTGACAATACTGTTGAAATATCTAAAACCTAACAAATTATTTTAGTCAGTGACCATGGCCTGTTTGTGTCATGAATATCCTTTTAAAAAAATATGAGTTTTATATGTGCAAAAATGTAATAGCAAAATTGTGGTAGTATTATGAAACAGTTGCAGGCTGGTTTTGTCTGGCCTAAGTGGTCTTTTGCCCTGAGCATGTTCACTAGTGTGTGTGTGTGTGTGTGTGTTGTGTGTGTTGTGTGTGTTTGTGTCTGTGCTTTTTTTCCTTTACATGCAGTGGAAGTTGCCTGCTATGGGCCTCTGAGTCGCTTTGGGTGTTTGATTGTTGAATTGAAATGATTCTTTCCCTTGTGCTGCAGAAATAACCAATAATAATCTTCTCATGACCTGCATGTTTTAAGAAAATTATCCTGGGGCTATCCTGGTAGGATATACGCACCATGCAGTTTCTGTGATATATAAAATTATTATCAGATGAAAACAAAAAATCATATCAGGAAAACATTTCATTCCTTATTTTAGAGCTAGAATGGACTTTGACTTTTCTTCATGCTTATTTATCTGAGAAAGCATTAGGTACACTCTGAAGGAGGCATTTGCCTTTCTCCATGGGCTGAAGGGGGCAGTACTCTATCCAGTTAAGAACTAACGAAGTTGGACAGTTGGACATTGGAATGTAACAGAGGCTTCCTGAAGATGAAGATAATGAAGTTTCTCCTTGATCGCCTCTGCAGGGTTTTCTAAAGGACAAATGAGCAACTAAAAATGATTTTCCCTCTTCAGGAAGGAATTAACTTCTTATTTATTATTTTCCTAAAGAAAAATTAGAAGTAGAAAAATAATAAATGATTAATTTTACTTGTTGTACATAGAGGCTATCACTGTGTGGTGCTCTCTTTATATGTGAAAGTGTATTTGAAATAAATCTTAAAATGTGGAGGTACAAGAAGGTGATTGTTCTCTAAATTGCTGTATTACTGTAAAACTAAATTTGAAGGGAATTTTTAAAGAACACCATATATTCCATTATTTTGACAACCCATCAATTTATGAAAGTAATCTGAGCACATACTTCAATTTATTAGAGATAATTGTTCTGGGAATGCTAACACCCAAGCTCAATAAGATCAATAATAAATTTGTACCTGAATTTGGGGTTATGGTTTAACTTTAATCCAGTCCATTTACTCCTCAACTAGGCCGGGCGCAGTGGCTCACGCTTGTAATCCCAGCACTTTGGGAGGCTGAGGCAGCCAGATTACAAGGTCAGAAAATCAAGACCATCCTGGCTAACATGGTGAAACCCCATCTCTGCTAAAAATACAAAAAATCAGCCAGGCGCAAGGGCGCCTGTAGTCCCAGCTACTCAGGGAGCTGAGGCAGGAGAATGGAATGAACCCGGAAGGCGGAGCTTGCGGTGAGCCAAGATCGTGCTACTGCACTCCAGCCTGGGCAACAGAGTGAGACTCTGTCTCAAAAAAAAAAAAAAAAAGTTGTAACTACTCCTCAACTATTCACATACTATAGATTGTTTGTATTAAATATATTAAATAGGAAATTTATCTTCTAAAGTTCAATCATTTTATTTGAAGCAAATGCATATAATTTTAACTGATACTGTCTGCTTTTTCATCTCTTGACTGTTTTAACACAATATTTTATGTATTTTTATCAGATGACAATTGTTATCTCTTTAATTAATCCAGTTAACCCATCCTGCAATTAATTCACAATAGGCATTTTAGTTGTGACTCAAAGTCCCCACTTAGTAAATGTTCATTCATAAGTAATATTCATAACTGAATGCTGGAGAAAAACTGCCCAAAGATTTGGGACTTAATAGAGTCTGTCTACAGCATTCTTAACTGGCGTGGTTTATTATAAGGTGAAATTTATAAAAAGGGATTTCACAGTTAGCCCTTGAAATGGCTTTCTGGGTGGGGTTCATGTTTAGTGTTTATTAAATGCTCACTGTATATCAAGAAAGCAGAGAGGCTTAATACCCTGCTCAGAGTCACATAACTAATGTATGGAATAGTCAAACTCAAAACCCAAGTCCAGTGCCTTTTCAGCTGTACAGCACTGACTGCAAAATGGTTAGATCAAGTGAACATTTAATATTCTTTCAATCTTAGTTTCTAAATAGAGCTGTCTGCCTATTTACTAGCTGTGTGACCTTAGGTAAGTTACTTAACCTCTCTGAGTCTTAGACATCACATCTGTAAAAAGAAGATAATATTATTATGGTAATTAAATGAACTAATATTTGTGAAGAAACGATAATAGTTGCTGAGACATAGTAAATGCTAAATACATACTTATCTAAGTAAAATAAATATAACTATTTCTCAGGTAAACTTTTTATCCAAGGAGAAAAGTGTAACAAATGATAAGCAGAAAATTACTCTTGAGCTAAAGAAAGGAAAGTAGAATTGCTTATACTGAAAGAGAAATGATTTTTCTTTTCTCACAGGATTCTTTTCTCACAGCTCACAGGATTCTGTGGGAAATTATATCGGTGAAAACAAATGACCTAGTTTCTTCAACCAAAAAAACTACAAGGGAGAAACAAGGAAGGAAAAGGGGAAGGCTGTGAATTAAAAGAAACCCAGGCTGGGTGCGGTGGCTCATGCCTGTAATCCCAGCACTTTGGGAGGCCAAGGCGGGCGGATCACCTGAGGTCAGGAGTTTGAGACCAGCCTGGCCAACATGGTGAAAACCTGTCTCTACTAAGAATACAAAATTTAGCTGGGTGTGGTGGCACTTGCCTGTAATCCCTGCTACTTGGGAAGCTGAGGCAGGAGAATCACTTGAACCTGGAAGGCAGAGGTTGCAGTGAGCTGAGATCACACCACTGCACTCCAGCCTGGGCAACAGAGTAAGACTCTGTCTCACAATAAATAAATAAATAAATAAGTAAAAGAGACCCAGCAATCACTGGGTGTGAGGCTTACTTGGATTCTACTCTAACTAAACTGTAACAAGAACAATTATAAGATGGTAGAGAAATAGAGACATCAGTTGTATATTTGATAATATCAAGCAGTTACCATTAAAATTTTTAAGTGTGATAATAGTATTCTTGTGATTTTTAAAAACAAAATTCCTCTATTTTAGAGATATATACACAAATATTTACAAATGAAATTACACCTAGAATTTGATCAAAATAACTGTGTGTGCCTGTGTGTGTGTGAGTGTGACTATAGATGAAATAAGATTGTTCATGAGTGTCAAAATTGAAGCTGGGAGATGGGTATGTGAAGATTCAGTCTGCCATTCTTTCTATAATACTTTTCTATATGTTTGAAAATTTCCATAGTGAAAAAAAATTTAATGGAAAAAAATGTCTTTACTGGAAAAACTATTCTCAGAGTTCTTAATAATGATATCTGATATTTACAGAGTGCTTTAGATGAAATGTCTCAATCTTTACAACAACTTGATGAGGTAGGTCTGATTATTATACCCATTTAACAGATGATAATATGGGCCCAATCTTTGCTCTTCAGCAGTCTGTTTTCCAGAGGGGATAGATGTCTGCATCAGACAAATCTGCTCCTGAGAACTGCTGTTCATCCAGAGTGGGTAAACCAGGAGAGTGCCATTCTCACAAACAGTGTTTTCACAAAATGCACACTGTCCAGGTGCATTACATGTTAATTACACCCATCTTGTGTCTCACTAGTGATTTAGGAGAGTAGGCCAGGCATTGTGAAAAGCTCCTGTACTAGCTGTGTGCCTCTGGGAAGGTTTCTTTCTTTCTTTTTTTTTTTTTTCTGAAACAGGATTTCCCTCTATCACCCTGGCTGGACTATGGTGATGGGAACAAGGCTTACCGCAGCCTCCACCTCACAGGCTCATTACAGGCATGCACCACCAGGCCCGGCTAATTTTGGTGTTTTTAATAGAGACGGGGTTTCACTATCTTGGCCAGGCTGGTCTCGAACTCCTGGCCTCAAGTCATCTGCACTCCTCGGCCTCCCAGGGTGCTGGGATTACAGGCGCGAGCCACCATATCCAGCCAGCAAGTTACTTTCTTTATCTGAGCTTCAATTTGCCTGTAAAAATTACTATTTCCATCCCTATTTCACTGGATGGTTGTGAGGATGAGTAGTTTGAAGACAGAGACCCTTGAAGGGATCAGACGAAGAAGCTCACTCCTCTGGATCCTCGGTGCTGGGCACAGAATGAATGTTTAGAACTGTGTCTTTCATGACTGCCTCCCTCCGTTCCTCCTCTTTTGAGTGGAGTGAAAAATTTGAAGCTGTCTCCTGGGCTGCTCAGACTCCCTGAGGCCTTGGTGTCCTGTATTCAGGGATGGCTGTGAATGAGTACAACAGTGTAGGTGAAGTGACCTGGGACTTCTTTGCTCCTCTGTTGTGTGTTGATTGCACACACTCATGCTAGATTATTTCTAAGGCCTTAGTGGTTCAAGTTTACAGATTTTATGGTACTTACTTTCCACTTCACTTTCATGTACTTTGTCAAGGAGAGTAATCTGTAGACTAGAAATGCCAAAATAATTAGAGTTAAAGTGGAAATCCAAGATGAGAAAGCAGTGTGAGAGAGCATACAAATTTAGTTAAAATGAGGTCAAAGGATACTGAAAAGGCTTACAGATATGTCTTCATAGCCAGTCCGATGTCTTCAAGAAACTATCATGGAAGGTCTCAGAAGACATTTAATGAACCAAAAGTGGGCAGAGGTGGATTTCAAAAACTGTGGGTTGGTACTCAATATGCACAGTGGTAGCCTGGAATACAAGGACTAGTACATTTTACTAAACATCTCGAACGTAAAGCAGGGGTCACTAGGCGGCAGCCTGGATTTGCCAAAAATAAGGCATCCAAAAGTAGGCTCATTTTCTTTATGATGGAGTTGAGACTAGGTCATGGGCTGCAACACATGTGACTCTATCAGGATTTCAGGGGTTTAAGTAACACACCCCCTCAATCTACCCGTAAGGACCATGTTCAGTAACAGTCACAGGCTGTTAAGTATCATGTCAAAAGAAAGGCCTGCTCTTCTCCTCTGGGTACCAATATTTTAGAGGGATGCTGACACTAAAGGTGATGTCAAGTCTGGAAATTAGGAAGTAGTTGAACGGGTCAGGGATGTTTGCTGGAAGAAAAGAATCCCTGTGGGACATGTGAGCACTGTCTCACAACATTTGAATATGAGGAAAAAGAGGTATTTCCTTATCTATGTTTTTTGGGAAGTGCTACCACAGGGATTGCTAGGACAACAGTGAAAAACATGGCTGGAAGTTCTGTGAGGCTGAAGTGAGTGGTCTAGGCCCTGAGGGACTGGCCCTGCAAATGGAGAGGCAGGATGTTGTTCAGGGCATGAAGGCAACAAGGTTGCTGCTGAATTAAATGGGGATGGTGAAGATGGGGGCAAACTCAGTTTTGACTTCACTCAATTGAATATGATCTCTTCTAAATTTTGACTTATACCATTCTTGTAGTAATTTTGCCATGCCATGATTTTTTAAAACCTGTCTTTTTGTTTTTTGAGACGGGGTCTCACTCTATCACTGAGGCTGGAGCACAGTGGCACAATCTCAGTTCACTGCAACCTCTGCCTCCCTGGCTCAAGCAATCTTTCCACCTCAGCCTCCCGTGTAGCTGGGACCACAGGCACGCGCTACCACGCCCGGCTAATTTTTTTTGTATTTTTAGTAGAGACTGGGTTTCACCATGTTCCCTAGGCCGATAAACCTGTTTTATTATCTTTATTTATCAGCCATTTGAAGGTAGAAACTCTATTCTATTCCTTCTTGAATTCTTATAGCTGCTGCGTTGGTTGTCTTTAGTATTTTCCATTAATTTTAATACCATTTTCTGTCATTTTCAAATAGCTATTAAGTTTCCAAAAGTAATTGTTTTTTTCTGAGAAGACAAAAATCAAAGGAATCGTGCTTGGATTTTGGAAAATATATCTCTCCCTACATGTTGGTGGGAACAATTCTGGCCCTTCTGACTTAGTTACAATAGACAAGTTGTTCTTTATATCTAGAGGGCAAAACCTCACTCATCAAGCCAAAGTTTCTCACCAACTCAGTTGAATACAACATGTAATTACTTAAGAGTATTATATTTTCACCATGGTAAGTGTTCAAAAATTGCAGATTTATCCCAATTATCAAGTCTGGTTGGGAAGAGCCTTTGAAATGGAGTCCACCATGTAATGGGGGAAAAGATGTCCCTTACTCAAGGAGACCAGTCTCTTGGTATGTGTGTGGTGGAAGGGACAGACTGTGGCACATTCATCGTTCAGGAGCACAGGTCATTTGGATTAGAATCAGATTCTACCACTAACCAGTTATCTGACCTTGGGCAAGTTACGTAAACTCTGTGCCTTAGTCTCCTCACCTGTGCCAAGGAAATAGTAATAATGCCCACCGCATATGGTGGTTGTAATGTTTGAATGACTTCTTGTATATACATACTTAGAGCAGTACATGGGTGGTAAGTACTACATAAGTGATTTTTATCATCATTATTATGCATAAGGCCAATCCAGTGGAGAAAACTTACTTGGAAAAAGAATAAAGAAAGCCTAATTGTTCTCCTTCACCTCTTTGGTTCCTCTTCTGGTTTGACAGTGGGGCCACACTTTCACTTGGAGAGAAAAAAGGGATGTATGAAAAAGAGAGAGAAGAGGAGAAAGAAAGGAAGGGAAAGATGACAGCTGATATTATGCTGCTGTTCATTTCTACCAGGAAATGAAGTCCATTGCACTGATGGACAGTAATTCCCTAAAAAAGCAAATTCTGGAGTTAATACAAACAGCCGTTGGGTCATTATTATAAATTTCACTTCTGAAGCATTCAGCCAGTGATAGAACCAACCCTATATATGGGTTGAACCAACCTGAATGACCCCCATAATCAGTAGTTTGATCTGGCAGTACAATTAAGTCAATGGATGCCCACTAAGGTACTCTCCATTTATTGACTCTTGTTGATTTAAAGGCTAAAGGCCTTCTCTCTAAGTTGCATTTTGGTTAATGACATTTAATGATATTTTCATGCTAATAACCTCAACTTGCTGACATCTTGAGATGTATTTCTTTGGCTTCTATATTATAACTTTCTTTGGCTACCCAAGTTTTTGATAGGAAATGTTGTCTGTTACTGAATATTTTTTTTGTTTTTGTTTTTGTTTTGAGACAGAGTCTTGATTTGTTGCCCAGGCTGGAGTACAGTGGTGTGATCTTGGCTCACTGCAACCACCACCTCCTGGTTTCAAGCGATTCTCCTGCCTCAGCCTCCCAAGTAGTTGGGATTACAGGTGCCCACCACTACGCCTGGCTAATTTTCATATTTTTAGTAGAGATGCGGTTTCAGCATGTTGGCAAAGCTGGTCTTGAACTCCTGACCTCGTGGTCCACCCACCTTGGCCTCCCAGAGTGCCGGGATTACAGGTGTGAGCCGCTGTGCCCAACCTGTTAGTAATAATTTGTTGGGAGAGAAA
This sequence comes from Gorilla gorilla gorilla, assembly GCF_029281585.2. Lineage (NCBI taxonomy): Eukaryota > Metazoa > Chordata > Mammalia > Primates > Hominidae > Gorilla > Gorilla gorilla. The sequence continues at coordinate 171,906,885 of NC_073229.2, forward strand.
CCATCCTATAAATGTATGGAGGACTCTTGTTGGGGATGATGTCATAAGTTTTCAGTAAATATAAGTTGAGTGAATAAAGGAGTACGAATCATTTCAAGCAGTTTATACCAAACCATTTGATGGAATATGACCGGGTTAGAGTGTATGATAGATGTGAATGGCAAAGAAGCCAGAGGAACCTTGAGTTGTATTCAGAGGATATATTGACTCTGAAGATAAAGGGTAGAAGAGTTAAGAGGGCATCTTGGTATTCATTTGGCAAGGTTAATGTGAAGAAAATTGTAAGCTCCAAAATTAGAAAAGTGATTTATTCCATTCTATTACTACAGTAGTGTGTATATGCACACGCGAGTGTGGTTCTAGATGTATATATACATAAAAAGCAATGAAATTAGATTTTTCTTAAATAAAACCTGCTTATTTTCATCACTGTACAAATTGTTGTCATTCAGACTTTTGATAAATTATTTTCTTTCCTCTTTCTTATTCCTTATCTGCTGAATGCATATCACACCCCTCATGAGCCAGAAACTGGTTTATTATATGATATAAAATATATCAAGGTTATTGGCACATATGGGAGCTTTCCTGTAGGAGACATAGAATTATGTGTTTTATAGAACTTCTAGAAAACACAGCCTCTACCTGCTTAGAATTTACATTTGAACATATTGAGAGATAGGTATTGTCTTAAGCAAAACCATCGCTTGACTCTAAGTGTCAGCATGCATAAATAGCATATGAAATCTGCTTTAAATCACAGATGAGGTCATTGAAAATGTGCATCTTTTTAGATGAATGCAAATACAGGACAAAATTTCCTGAAAATAATGTATTTCACTTATTGGCTCCATACTCCCAATCTGGGTTATTATGTTATCAATTTATCCTGGTAGCTCTCTTTTTCAATTAATTATGTAATGTGTGTTTTTGTGTCTATATGTATTCATCTATTTTTGTTCCAGTGCCACATGTCTCCTGACTTTTCTTCCTCAGAGTAAAAATGCAAGGATCCGTTGCTTCTCTCTCTTCCTCTCCTGTGACCTCTCTCCCTCGCACACATTGCTTTATACCAGGCTTCTCACAGTTTGATGAGGCTCAGGATAATGGGAGAAGGAAGGCAGCTGTTCAAACACAGATGACTGGGCCCGGCACAGTGGCTAACACCTGTAATCCCAGCACTTTGGGAGGCCAAGGCGGTGGATCACTAGAGGCCAGGAGTTTGAGACTACCCTGGCCAACCTGGTGAAACTCCATCTACTAAACATACAAAATTTAGCCAGGCGTGGTGGCGCATGCATGTAGTCCCAGCTACTTGGGAGGCTGAGGCAAGAGAATAGCTCGAACCCAGGAGACAAAGGTTGCAGTGAGCTGAGATCGGGCCACTGCACTCCAGCCTGGTGACATTGCAAGACCCCATCTCAAAATGAACAAACAAACAAAACACTATGGATGGCTGGACTCTACACCCAGCCCTAGATTATGACAAAGTAGATCTGAGAAGTTGCATTGCTGACAGAGTTCTGGGTGCTGCTGCTGCTGCTGGGCAGATGACCACATCATGGCTCCAACGACACATCTCCTTTCTGCTCCTGGAACACACCAGGCTTGTCCCATCTCAGGGCCTTTGCACTGGCCATTTCTTCTTCTTGGAAAGCTCTCTTGTCGAGACCCTTCAGGTGTTTTCTTAAATGTTATTTTTTCATGAGGGCTTCTTTGGTTGCTGAAGTTAGAATTGCAACTCCCCCTTGCTCTACAATACTTCCCACCCTCTTTCCCTGCTCTTTTTTTTGGCATTTATCTTTCACCCGTTTAACATGTTATATAGTTTATTTATTTGTAGTGTTTTTTTTTTTTCCCCATCTGTCTCCCTAGTAAAACGTAAGCAACGGAAGTGTAGGAATTGTCTATACTTGGTTGCTTTCTTGTTGTATCCTCAGCACCTTGAACAGTTCCTGGTACATAGTAAGCCTCAGCAAGCACTTGTTGAAGGAGTGAATGACAGATTCACTAAGAGTTTACAACAGGGATCCAAAAGAATTATTGCAACCACAAAATAGGGTTCAGTCAGTGATGGTTATAATTAATGCATGCCGAAGGCTCGTAGCTCTCTAGGGGTTTGGAGAAAATGTTTACTTTTTGGGAATTTATATCCTGAAAGACATGAAATTATTAACCCCCGTAAAAAAATGGATCAAACCAGATGACATTAATCACACGATTGCGGCCTGTTCTTGTACTAGGTGCAAAAGAGTTGAGTTTCTGCTGGTGAGACGCTAACTCTCTTCTTCTTAGGACCTTTCTTTATTCTTTTTTTGGATTAAAGGATAATACTTGTGGATAATACTCTTTTTTTCAGAAGAGATCTGAACTGACTTACAGGAAATACAAACGTATATAATAAATAGAAGATGGTACATAAATAATTATATGAAAATATGGTAATATGATAGTAATAACTAGTAATAGAAACTCTTATTATATATTAAATATCAATTGATTATATCTCATTGTAGCATTCTATCAGAACCTTGAAAACAGTTACATCCCTGGCTCCATGCTTTTAATTCTTTGATAAAATTGAATATAAGATATTTGTAGAGCAGAGAATCTTTGTGTACATGTGTATGTCAGTATTATTCCTCATTATCTCTGTGGTAAAATGGAAGATATAAGCATCTTGTTCTTGAAGTCTGAATTTATAATCTTGATATGTCCCTCTGACAAGTGCAAAATCTTACTCATGTCACCTCTGCCTTTAAAAATAAACTGTTTTCTTTATCAAAAACAACAGAGAAACACCAGGCCTCAAATAACGCAATCGTGTTTCATTGTGATACCAGTTCTCAGTCTTCCTTAGGTATTTTTCTAACTCTTGAAGTTTAAACCTAATAATAGGAATTTTTATTCATGTTTTATATATTTATGAATTTTTCAATATACATACTGTCACAATGGAAATTTTTGGAAAGCAGAAAGAACTGTTAATTATTCCATCGTCATTTGCAGTAATCTCCCACAAACCCTTTTCTGGAATTGATAGAGATATTTTTCAAGGCTTGCAAGTAATAATTATAGTATTGAAAAAATGACAGTTTGTGTGTACTCACTGTGAGCTGTGTACTTTTACTGGAAACATGCAAATTAGGGCTCATGGAAGGCTACATAATAGCCTCTAATTATATCATATTTCCCTGAAATTGTATTATATTTACATACTCTGGAACTGAGGATGACACCATAGAGGGTCCTCTCATGGCACACTTATGGAATCTGACCTCATGGTGGCTCAGTTAAGGCAGGAATGAACGCAGAAAGCTATGCTAACTAGAGACTTCAGCACTCTGCACTTAAGCGTTTCCGAAAAGAAATATGTTAGAAGCAATTTGAAGCATGTTGGAATTTGTTTGGAATCCAGATTTCTGCTTTTAGAGCTACTTACTGTATACTTAAGGAGTTCTCATACAATTGGAAGCAATTTGTGGGTGACTACATTTATTTTTGCCTTATTGCCCTAGAGCAGTAAACTGTCAGACTACGACAGAATTGGAATGTGATGCTTGTTTCATATGATTTTACAAGGAGTATGACCGATTTCACTTTGACAAAGAAACATAACAGTCAATGCATTTGCTTAAATATTAACAATGTTATCAGTGTTGATTCTGACATTCAGAAAGCCAGTGCTGCTTTCCTTTGCTGCAGCCATGATTTAAACATGCATTCACTGGGAAGTGCAGAGTTCATGGGAGGCAGGCCCTGTCCAGGAGTAGAGGAATTTGTTGGACTTTTATACAGTGCTTATCACGTCACAGGCATACATTGAATGGGAAAACACCACACACACAGACGCCCCTACTCATAGTTGTAACTGCTTTGCTATCATTAGTACAATATTTTCATTTTATTTCATTTCATTCTCATTAGTACAACATTAACATTTGTGGGTACATAGTAGGTGTACATATTTTATGGGGTACATGAGATGTTTTGATACAGGCATGCAATGTAAAATAAGCATATCATGGAGAATGGGATAGGTATCCGTCCCCTCAAGTATTTATCCTTTGAGTTACAAACAATCCAATTACACTCTTTAAGTCATTTTAAAATGTACAATTAAGTTATGATTGACTAAAGTCACCCTGTTGTGCTATCAAATAACAGGCCCTATTCATTCTAACTACTTTTTTGGTACCCGTGAACCATTCCCACCTTCCCCCCAGCCCCTCACCACCCTTCCCAGCCTCTGTAACCATCTTTCTACTCTCTATGTCCATGAGTTCAACAGTTTTAATTTCTAGATCCCACAAATAAGTGAGAACATATATTTGTCTTTTTGTGCCTGGCTTATTTCACTTAATATTGTGATCTCCAGTTCCATCCATGTTGTTGCAAATGACAGCATCTATTTCTTTTTATGGCTGAATAGTACTCCATTGTGTATATGTACCACATTTTCTTTATTCATCTGCTGATGGACACTCAGGATGCTTCCTGATCTTAGGTATTGTAAACAGTGCTTCAACAAACATGAAAATATAGATATCTCTCCGATACACTGATTTCTTTTCTTTTGGGTATATACCCAGCAGTGGGATTACTGGGTCATATGGTAGCTCAGTATTCAGGTTTCTGAGGAAACTCCAAAGTATTTTCCATAGTGGCTGTACTCATTTATATTCCCACCAACAGTGTATGAGGGTTCCCTTTCCTCCACATCCTCACCAGCATTTATTATTGCTTGTCTTTTTAATATAAGCCATTTTAACTGAGGTGAGCTGATACCTCATTGTAGTTTTGATTTGCATTTCTCATTGATGACTAATGATGTTGAGCACTTTTTATGTGCCTGTTTGCCATTTGTATGTCTTTTTTTTTTTTTTTGAGAAATGTCTACTCAAATCTTTTACCCATTTTTGGATCAGATTATTAGATTTTTTCCTATAGAGTTTTTTGAGCTCCTTATGTATTCTGGTTATTAATCCCTTGTCAGATGGGTAGTTTGAAAATATTTTCTCCCATTCTGTGGGTTATCTACTCACTTTCTGGATTGTATCCTTTGCTGTGCAGAAGCTTTTGAACTTGATGGGATCTTATTTGTCCATTTTTGCTTTGGTTGCCTGTGCTTGTGGAGTATTCCTCAAGAAATCTTTGACCAGACCAATGTCCTGGAGATTTTCCCCGATGTTTTCTTGTATTAGTTTCATAGTGTGAAGTCTTAGATTTAAGTCTTTAATCTATTTTGATTGATTTTTGTATATGGCAAGAGATAGGGGTCTAGTTTCATTCTTCTGCATATGGATATCCAGTTTTCCCAGCACCATTTATTGACGAGACAGTCTTTTCCCTGGTATATGTCCTGGACACCTTTATAAAAAATGAGTTTACTGTCAGTGTATGGATTTGTTTCTGGGTTCTCTATTCTGTTCCATTGGTCTATGTGTCTATTTTTATGCCAGTACCATGCTGTTTTGATTACTATAGCTCTGTAGTATAATTTGAAGTCAGGTACTGTGATTCTCTCAGTTTTGTTCTTTTCGCTTAGGATAACTTTGGCTATCCTGGGTCTTTTGTGGTTCCACATAAATTTTAGGATTTTTTTTTCTATTTCTGAAGAATGTCATTGGTATTTTGATAGGGATTGCATTGAATCTGTAGATTGCTTTGGGTAGTATGGACATTTTAACAATATTGATTCTTCCAATTCATGAACATGGAATATTTTTTATTTTTTGGTGTTCTCTTCAATTTCTTTCACCGGTGTTTTATGGTTTTCATTATAGAGATCTTCCACTTCTTTGGCTAAGTTAATTTTTAGGTATTTAATTTTATGTGTGGCTATAGTAAATGGTATTACTTTTTAATTTCTTTTTTAGTACAGTATTTTTAGTGTTCAAGAATATAGTTAAGGAGTACAAAAGCAATCTTCAGCATAAAAGCTGAAGTTGTCATATATGGCAGCCACTGTCAATGGTACTCATATTGATGTGTCTCTTTTTTTCTAGAAAGTGGGAAAATGTAAAACTGCTTGTCTAGTGCATTTTCTGTATAGATATGAAAGTCAAACCATTATCTTCTAACTGTGCAATTCAACTATATCATCCTCACTTCCTCCATTATGGAAAAGGCCTGCTTGGGTCAGTGGTATTTAAGCCAAGGCTTTCCCACTACTAATACTAATTTCATGCAGTTCCAGATTTGGGGAATAGAACTTAACCGGTTTAGACGAGTTGAAGATCATTGTAGCAACTCTTACTGAATGCAGGCTGTATACAGAACATCTCATTTTGCCAGGGACCATGGAGAGCCATAAGAGGAAATACAGTGCTTCTTCAGAGTTCATAATTAAACTGTAAAAAGGGGGCTAATATAAATAAAGACTTTTAATTATAGAATATATGTTAAGTTACTGACTTCTAAAATAACATTGAACACAAATGAATGCTTTTCATTTCAAAGTAGACTCCTTGCACAGACAATATAAACTTATAACAAGGCCATTTCTCAAGGGCATTTTAGAACCTATATTACGTTTTTAGTATTCTCAAAGGAGGATAATGCATGTCATTTGCCAGAATTTTGGAAAGAATCAAAAACCATTTGTAGGCATGTCTGATGAGTGAGATCTACAATCAGAAAGCTGAACGTCAAGTTTGAAAAAGACAAAAACCATGTTTGCAGTCAAAGAGTTGCTGTAATAAAGAAGACCACCATTAGTCTTAGTCAGCATATTTGTGTCATATAAGATTCCTTGAGTATTTGAGATATACTAAAACTGATTTGGGCTATTAATACAATACGCAGCATACACAGAAATCAAGATTTGCTACTTCAACAAAACCAGATAGCAAAAAAAGAAATCTTGGTGTTCAAATCAAATTATAATTTGATTTGGATCCTGGGGATGTTGGAGTTTTCTAGTAAATACATTAAGCATTTTGCATCTAGATTATGTTACAGGAAATTTTAAAAATGTTTAAAAAGTGGTTTTTAAGGTACTTTTTTTTGGAAGACTAAAGAAAATGACCCATCTGAATGTTTTCTTTTGTCACCTAAAATGCACAGCATAATTTTTGTAGAAATTTTTCTTGCAACATAGTTACTTTCAGAACAAATCAAATTAGTTTTAATTTTACCATTTAGGAGTCATTTGATTTTGAGCTTAGATTCCTTATCTGTAAATAGAGAAGGCGAGACTGAATTGACATTAATGTCCTTATCAGCCCTGCGCTCGCGCAGTTATTCGTTCCTTCCTTTAGTGTAAGTCTGTAGCCACCATTTGTGTCTTAATTAAATGATCTAAATCTTTAATGTTTTCACCATTTTTATGAATGAATCTCAGAGACTGATCTGATAGTCGTGTCGTGTAGCAACATAAACATCTTCCACAACCTTTAAAAAGTTTGTTGGCATTAAAATTGTGGCTTTCAACATCCTTTCATTCCCAGAGGCTTATTTTAGCATGTCAAGTGGATGTGTTGAAGATTTATCACATAGAACTCCACATTAATTTTTTACTTTAAGTGATCACCCATTTTTGTTCCGACATAAAGCAATATTCACTGCAGCTGTTAGCATATGACAGTTGACTGGCTGAACTTGGAAATACTGCTGCTGCTCGTTGAAACATGCTGCCATAGATTCTTGCTGCAATGTGATTGCTCTTCTGTCTTCACAAGTTATTCAAGAAGAAAATTAGTCTCATTTCTTTACGGAGACACTTTGCATAAACATGCAGTCATCATTGATCTACAAATCATATAAAGTTAAATGTAATCAATTATAGTTATATATAAGTATTCAGGGTGCTACTATAGGGGTGTCTTTGCTGCCAATGGCTGAGAGGGGTTGACAACATCATTTCAGGGACCCTCATTCATTTGCAGCTGGGATTCCTTGATCTAAGAATGGACTGACATGTTTTTATGAGTATAAATACTCACAGATGTCCTCATTCTTTCTGAGCAGTTTGGATGCCATTTTGAGACCAGTTAGAACCCCTTCCCACTCTATTTGTTTAAGAGACAGACTTATGTCACATATAAGCCAACACTGGTTTAATCCAAAAGTCATTTATACATTTGGCATCAGTTCTGGTACTTCAGTTTTCTGCTAGTGTTTGTATCATAGCAATAGATTCCCTTTAAGAGTCATAGGTGTCTGTGGGTGTGTTTAAGGAAGCAATGTTTAAATGCACTGAGAGGAACTGTGCTCACTTAGAAGAAATGAGTCATCAAAGTTGGGAATTTTTTAATCCTTGGAAATTTTAAGGGATTTTATTTTTCTATTTACTAATTAAGGATATTTTGGAAACTTAACTTTTTTGGTCAAATAAAATAGATAAATGGTATTTCCAATCTTAACATCGGTTCTACCTAAGAGAGTGACTTCTTTAACTTGTTTAACACTAACCTTTAAAAAAACCAGTAAACAAAGCAGCATTGCAAGCCTAGTGAGTTTTTCATTCAACTGAATGAAATCATATGTAAATTATTGGTTTAGACAGTGTTTGCTTCTGTGATTTGTTGTTTAGGAAAAGTTGTATGCACCACAGCACAGCCACAGCCTGGGTTGTGCATACTTTGAGAAACCTTACTGGGTGACAGAATGGGGTAACAGAGCCATAATTTATAGTCACTAATATGAAGATGTTATATCAATTACTTAGGAAAAAATACCCCACTGGATTTATATCCTTTAGTTATTAAAAAGTGGCAGCTATCTTAAATTAGCTAAAGAAACTAAAGAATTTAGCGACAGAAATTAATCACTGTCATGATCCATACACAGACTCTGAGTTGCAGCACTCTGCAAAACATTTATTTGGAAAAGGAAAATTGCTATTATGGTCACCTTAATAGAAACAAGACAATCAAACAAATCTTAATTTAAAAGATTGCATGTGATCATAAATCATAATGGCACAAAAAGCAACTTCATAAAGAAATGAGGCATGCCAGGGAGAGCCAGCAACCATGGCTGGTGCCGTCCTGTCTGCCCATCCTATCAGTGATGTTGCAAATGTTTTGATATTTCAGCACTGAGCTGGATTGTTCATTTTGCAGTAAAATGCAACAGTCTCCTAATCTGTTTTCTTGCCGCTGGCTTTCTAATCTTCTTTAACCAATTCTCTACCCAGCAAATGGAAGAAGGAGAGCCTTAAAATGGAAATCGAGTCAGGGCATACCTTCCCCCCAGTCAAAATCATCAGCATCTTTTACTTGCAGTTGGGATTAAATCCAACTCCATCAAGTGATCTGACCTCACTTCCTGGGCTCCAGCACACCGGTCTGCTTCGGTTCCTTCCCTTCTCCTGTTGGGGGTACTCTGAAAGAAGTACTCTGGGCTACTCTGAAAGAAGGGTACTCTGTAAGAATGGGGGGTACTCTGAAAGAAGGTCATCTTAATGTTTACTCTGCATTGGATGTAATCCATTATTTCTAATACTTTTAGTTTCACTTGAGCTGAGTCACAAAAACAAAAAACAAAACCTAAACAAACAACAAAACCTCCTTAAGAGAGGAATGGGGTAGGAGCTAAGCCAGTGGAATGAAAATCACTTAGTAACTGCAGTAGGCAATGCATATTGCTAATTGTCATATTAGCCGTATGTTGTGTTCTGTTTACATATGGTGAAATGTATGTACACCTTAACTGATATTTTGTGGATGAGCACAAATGTTTGCATGCCTCTGAGTGATAGATGCCCCATTATGGAGTGTTACTTGGTAGTTGCAACATCCTCTTGGAAGGCAGAAGAAATCAACATAAGCTAAATTTTCCTCATTACTGTATTGCTTCACCATCTGTCTGCCTAGCTTTCTCAGGCGTCTTTAAATAGGCTTCAGACTGGCCAGTGTCACCAAGCATCCAAGCTTTACAGATGGGGCCTAGATGCTGGGCCAACTGAACTACAGCTGTGTCTAGTACAGGCCGGGACACACTCCTTTTGGCCAATAACTCTTGTTTGGTTTTGATAATGATCTGATAGCATTAATATCTCAAAAGAAGAATTTGTTGTCCTTAGTGGTAAGGTAAGATATATATATGTATATATCTAATATGTATAACTTATACATATATTATTTTTATATATTTATTATATATACATACACATAATAATTTTTAGCTGAAAATAAAAACTGCCAACTTCAGAATAAACAATTACTTCTTAAAGTCTAGGTTCCCAAGGCAGGAGTAGTGGGAAAATTATCTGCAGTCAATGAAGTGAAGTCATCATTTGGCAGCATGATTTCAAAATGGAGTAATCAGTGTATCCTATATGAATTAAGTCTAAGCCTTCTGTGTGGTCTTTCTTTAAGACCAAAGCACAAATAGAGTTTGGAAAAAATAGACTCAAATGCAATTTCATTTTTTTACAATATTATACAGAATATGTAAATTCTTAAAGCACATGCTTCCTGAATTAAGTACAACCTCATGAAAATTCCATATCTACACTTTTGCCTATGAATTCATTGTGTAAAATTGAGCTCAGAATTGAAGAAAATAAATAGGACTGTGTCTAATCTTTCTGCATGGCTCAATTATAAATGACACAGTGCAGCTTTTTCAGGTAAACGTACGGAATTATAAAAAGGATCTAGTGTGGAGCTACATAGATGAATGGATCATTTTTTATATCCTAGGCTAGAAAGTAATGACTCATATGTAGCTTATCTTTGCTTCATAACCAATGAGCATATTGATGAAAATGGTGCCTCATTTAAATGACAGGTCTCCCTTCTACCACCATCTGCCTAGCCGCAATGGACAATTGAGGTATATGTTTGGATGTCTCCTAACAATAGTTTTGTATGAAAGCACAGCATAACTAAAATTGCCATGACCATCCAAAAGCTTATGTTTTATTATTTTTTTGACTGTCATGGAAAATGACCCATTATTTGGTAAGGTAGTAACTTTTAAAAACTGTAGATAAAAGGAAGTAACCAATTCAGCAAACCAACTTGAGCCAGAGCTGTGGGTTTTGGTAACTAGCTGCCATTTTAAGCACTTTACCAGTTACTTGCTATAGTTTCTCCTTTTTGAGGCATCTCAAAGAATTGCCAGTGGGAACACAATCAAAGAGGGATGTTCATTTTTATGATATTGAGAACACTGATGTTGAATTTAAGTGATTGTTTTTCACTCTTTACAAGATCACATGAATGTAGGTAAATAAGACAGTGTAGGCAACCGTGTCAGTATCTAGAAGTGATCTGAGGAGGTTTGGCTTTGCCTAAACTTCTAGATTCAATTTGCTTAAATTTCTGTGTTAATCTACCTCCTTCATGATTTCTAGTCTTCTATTGACCTCTTCTCAATTAGAATTTGTAGAAACAAAATTTTAAAAAATAGGTACAGATACATTTACCTTTTTGTTTTCAGGAATGAGGAAGAGACAATTTGACAAATAAATTACTTTGAATTCAAATAAAGCACAACAATAACATTCATCCTACCTGCAGGAAATAATGTAAAATACATTTAAAACCCCTTTAAAATTCTTTTAGCAGTTTTCATACATGTAAAATACATTTAAAACTTCTTTAGAATTTTATTCTATTTATAAATAACTTCCTAACAATTCTCTAATTAAAATCCTTTAGAGCTTTTACTTTGTATCTTTGTAGGGAAGTAAACTTCATTAAAAAATAATTTTTGACTCAAACTTTTGACTTAATTTCAACCTTAATATTCTTAATTTCCACAAATCTGAATGATAATATATACCCTACAAGGCCTACAAGCTACTATTGAACGTTATGTTAAATTTTTTCAATGTTGTGAACTTGCTTATTGGAAATGAATGGTAATTGTCATTATTCTGTTTCGTTGTGAAATCCAGAAATTAGGATTTTATGGCCCAAATATGGCATTACTAGAGAAATTTAAATAAAAGAGACTAAGGTATATAAAACAAGATATGGGCTTTTATAGGACAAAGAAATATAATTTTTGTAACATTTTTCAGTACTGTATAGAATTCTCTCTAAAAAAATCACCTGAAGTTAATTATAACGTAATTATTATATAATAAAGGTTATATTTCAAAACTTATATGCTAACTTTAGAACTTTATTTCTCTCCATAGAATAATTTTTACAAATGTGCTGGATTCTAAAAGATTATTTATATCAGATCAATAATGGGTTAAAAAGTAAGCTTTTGTAGAATGCCTGGTAATAAAACAACTTTTTTTATTTTTTATTTTTTTGAGACGGAGTCTCACTCTGTAGCCCAGGCTGGAGTGCAGTGGCAAGTACTCGGCTCACTGCAATCTCTGCCTCCAGGTTCAAGTGATTCTCCTGTCTCAGCCTCCCGTGTAGCTGGGATTACAGGCACTCACCACCATGCCTAGTTAATTTTTGTATTTTTTGTATAGACGGGGTTTCACCATATTGGTCAGGCTGGTCTTGAACTCCTGACCTCAGTTGATCCACCAGCCTCAGCCTTCCAAAGTCCTGGGATTACATATGTGAGCCACCACGCCTGGCCTTTTTTTACATTTTTAATAGGAAATTCCTTTTACAGTATGAATTTTGAATGCCAGAAGTATATTTGTCCATCTTAACTGTAGCTACAATACAATATTCAGCTTTTACCCCACTAAGAACTCATGGGTTCTATGATAATGTACTTTTAGTCCCATTTTTGATTATGTCAAATGAATAACAGTGGCAAAAGCAATTATTTTATTTATTTATTTTTTTGAGACACGGTCTCACTCTGTCACCCAAGCTGGAGTACAGTCGCGCAACCTCAGCTCCCTGCAACCTCTGTCTCTTGGGTTCAAGCGATTCTCATGCCTCAGCCTCCTGAGCAGCTGGGATTAAAGGTGTGTGCCACCACATCCAGCTAATTTTTGTATTTTTAGTAGAGACGGGGTGTCACCATGTTGGCCAGGCTGGTCTCGAACCCCTGACCTCAGGTGATCCACCTGCCTCAGCCTCTCAAAGTGCTGGGATTACAGGAATGAGCCACCGTGCCTGGCCCAAAACCAGTTACTGTATTCTTTTATGTTGTCATGTCTTCTTTAATATGATTTCCTTAATTAATTGCTGCTAGTAAAAAGTAAATTTAAAAAAATTACAAATCTATAAACTCGTAAAAGTAGTGGAACTTTAGAGATCATTGTGTGACTCAACAAATTTAATACATGATATCCCTGAGCCTCAGTGATATTAAATGCCTTGCCTGAAATAGTAGCAGAACCCGAAGTAGAGCTTAGGTCTCCTTATTTCCGGTTTAGTACTTTCACTCTACTCCCATATCAGTCAAAATATTTATTTAATAGTTCATGTAAAATAGTGAAGTTTTAGCTGATGTGATGGGTACAGTAAAATATAAGCTATTTGCTGTGTTCAGGGAGTTTGTAGCTGAGCAGTTTTTTTATAAACTATTTAGACAAATAATATTCATTCGTAGGATTTAATAACTGTTGTACAATACAGAAATTGGGACTCATAGCTACCTTTTTGTTTATTTTTGGACCTACAACAAAATTTTAAAAAAAGCTTGAGAAATAAATACACAACACATACCAATGCCCCATGCCAAGCTATATTGGAGTCTGATGCAAAAGTGAAAGACAGATACAGTCTGTCTTTATTTAAAATTTTGAGATTTTTTTCATTATGGTTTTTTGTTTGGTTTGTTTGTTTGTTTTTGAGACAGAGTCTGACTCTGTCACCCAGGCTGGAGTACAGTGGCACAATCTCGGCCCACTGCAACCTCCGCCTCTTGGGTTCAAGTGATTCTTCTGCCTCAGCCTCCTGAGTAGCTGGGACTACAGGCATGCGCCACCATGCCTGCCTAATTTTTTTGTGTGTTTTTAGCAGAGACAGGGTTTCACCATGTTGGCCAGGCTGGTCTTGAACTCCTGACCTCGTGATCTGCCTGCCTCGGCCTCTCAAAGTGCTGGGATTACAGGTGTGAGCCACCGCACCTGGCCCATCATGGATTTTTTTTTTTATTAACCAGAGTCCATGCTCTATTCATATTTCCTTAGTTTTTACATAATGTTCTTTCCTGTTCCGGACTACATTACCTTTAGTTGTTATGCCACATAGTGTTTTTTGCATTAATATTGAGACACAGTCTTGCTCTGTCGCCCAGGCTGGAGTGCAGTGGTGCGATTTTGGCTCACTGCAAGCTCTGCCTCCCCTGGGTTCAAGCCATTCTCTTGCCTCAGCCTCCTGAGTAGCTGGGACTACAGGCGCCCACCACCGCGCCCGGCTAATTTTTTGTATTTTTAGTAGAGATGGGGTTTCACCGTGTTAGCCAGGATGGTCTCGATCTCCTGACCTCGTGGTCCACCTGCCTCAGCCTCCCAAAGTGCTGGGATTACAGGCGTGAGCCACAATATTGATTTTTAAAGTATTATATTAAAATATTGTTTATCTTGATTACTGAGATTTGCACCTGAAATGACTGAGTCACTTGGCTTCCTCTAGTCCTGACTTGGGTGCACACGTGCGCGCAGAGACAGAGTATTTTATTTTTGAGAGATATTTCTTTAAGTGCTGTTATCCAAAAAAAGAAAAGCCCTTAAGTCCCAATGGGCAAATTGCTAAAATGTGGGGGAAAAAAAGTGATTCTGGTATACAATGCAAAGTAGGAGCGTATTTCATAAATAACTCAGGTATGTTAACTAGTATTTATGGGTGAAGCCACAAATTTCTGATTGTGAATATCCAGAGTTCCATAGTGTACATATTATCTGAGCTCTCAGATCAGGCTTCATACCAGTGCAATAAAATGAACACATAAACCTGACAAGCCAGAAGCCAGGGGTGGGTCTGCCCTTAATCATACCACATCTAGTAGCATTCTACTTTTACTTTTAAGATTATTATTGAATTCTTACAACAAATAAATGTAAAGTTTGTATTTAATCTTTCCCAGAATATCTCATCATTTTGCACCTGAAATGCAGGATAATTATTTCCAACAGATGTTATTTACTGACATAATTTCTGGACCAGATGATAACATTTAACACTCAGTGTAACGTTTTGATGTTCTCTCATGCCCTGATACATTTGGACTTATTACCAAATCATTACTACAAGTCTGGAAGTTTCAATAATTTACAGAAGTCATTACGTCTGGAAGTGTAGTAACTCTGCCAAAGAGATGACCTAAATGTCCCAAATACATCCCATATTCTTCAGTCCTCCCATCTGAGTTTCTCTTACACCCATTTTTCTTATATATAAAGACAGAGCAATATTTTTGAGCAAAATTTTAAAAGAAAGGCTCTATTTCATCACATGGCCTCATTTCTTTTTTTTCTGTTTGCATATCATGTACATGGATACAATTTAATCATGTAACCATGTCCATTAAATTATTAGCTGATTGCCTTTGATGTCAAGATTGCACTTTTGCCTTCTCTTTGTATGCATGGTGGTTTGATACCATCTCACTGCTGGCACTAAGTTTTCACAGAATAGTAACATTTACAGTTTATAATCTATAGATCTCTGGAGAGATTTGCTTAATAGAACAATACGTGTCAAGATTCTTTGCCCAAGCTTGTCTGCTCTGTGCAAAATGTACAATGTATATTTTGCCTGCATATTCTACGCTACTAAATGGCTCTGTAAAGAAAGGTGTATTTAAGAACATATTTTAAACAATTGTACTGAGTTTTACAAAAAAGCTATGACTCCCTACCTTGGAAATCTTGTTTTATTTTCTTGTCTTTTTTTTGTGTGTTTTCAAAGTATGAACTCTCCTTTGTTAGCTCTGTATGAGGAATGAACCATTTTCTCAAAGTTCGATGAATGAAGACTCTCATAGGGAGGCTAAATTCTTGTGTTAGAAAGAATTCTTCATCATAAATACCTGTGAAATGATAAATGCATATTTGGAAATAAAACATCTTATAGGGCTTCTATTTTAAAATGACAGTGTGCTCATACTTGTATTTTCTCCCTCTTCAAACCCACCTAACATGCATTAAGAAAAGCCAAAATATGTTAATCCACAAGGACAAAGAGAGCCAGAGAAAAGGCAACAGTGGAAAAATCTTTTAACAAACATTACTGAAGCAAGGAAGCAGATGGTAATTAATTTATCAGAGCAGAAGAAATTTCCACCTAGCCTGCAGAGGACATTATCACCAAGAAATGAGTCAGCATGCTCCTTGGAACTTTACCTAGGGACATCGGAACTGCTAAAGGCTGTGGTGAGGCACAGGCTGAAGAGAGAGGCTTTGCCAGAAAGGCTGTACAACAGATGTACATCAGATCTTCTCCCCAACTCATCCTCCCTGGAGGATACTGGAACTCTTATCTCTAGAGAAATGCAGAGACACCAGTTGAAGGCTGAAGTGAGATCCAGGGATAAATAGTGAAAAACCTCAGTTGTAAATGTTAAGAATAAAAAATCAGGAATCACGCAGCATTTTAGGAAAGCCTCAAATTGACACCTAGAGGAAACAGGATTTTTCAGGGAGCAGAAGAAAACGTAAGAAAAAAATATCTAATATATACAAATATTTGAGGAATATGCCCATGAAAACAGGAATCTCTAAAAAAGAAACAGAGACCAAGGCAGTGCTTGAAAATTAAAAATACGGTAAGCAATGGAAGAAAAAAAACACAAAAAAAAGGATTGGGACATAAATAATGGATGAAACCTTCTAATAAGTAGGAAAAAAGAACATAAACAGAAAACAGAGTTATAAGATCAATATAAGAAGTTCATTGTCTCCAGTTTAAGGAATTCCTGGGAAGTGAGAGGAAACAATGAGAAAATTATCAGACATAATGAAGAAAAATTCTCTCTAGATCAGAAAAGAACACAACAACCCAAATTAAATGGGCCCATCAAGCACCTAGCCCAATGAATAAAAAATAGACTAACCCAACACATCACAACATTTCAAAACACCAGGAATAAAACATAATTTTCTTAAGCTTCAAGAGAAAATGAGCCATTCATACCCAAAGAAAAGAGTATCAGAATGACTTTTGACTTTTTGCTAACATTGGATAAAAGAAAATTTAAAAATTTGGAGAAAAAGTGTTTTCAGCCAACAGTTTTATGCCCAGGCATAGTATCAATAACATGTAAGTAAAGAAAAACAAATGTGGATGTACTTCCAAAATAAACCTCCCACATCTTAGAGAAAGTTATTAAAGAATAGACCCCAGCAAAACAAAGGAATAAACCAAGAAAGATACATATATGGCATTTGTGAAATCAAGGTCCTGACAGAAAAATGATAAAGAGAGTTGACAGAATGACACTTGTGTAGAGCAATAAGTATCTATTAGAGCAGGAAGGTAAAGAGCTGCAGGAGAGAATTATGAAATAGCCAAATAGAGTTGCTAGAATAGTTATTATATACGAGATTTGCAAAAGTTAATTGAGTCATTTGACAGGTCCATTGACATATTGGGAGAAAGTAAAGTTTGTAGAAACTAAGCAGATGAACACACAGTAGCTTTATTAATTGCAAGACAAAACAAAATATACATGAGAAACGAATGGTAATAATAGGATGCTATTTAGCTCAGCAGTAAACAGTATTTCATTGTTATAGTGATATAAATGGTGACTGTTTAACCAAAAGTTGTTATGTAACTATACTGAGAGGATTAGAAGGCAAGTGTGCATGTATGCTAGATTCACTACCATGACAGAAAGTCTACAACAGTATCTTAGGTTGGGTTCCCTGTAAGAAACACTCTGTGCAGAAAGTTTACTGAGAAGTATCTGTCTTGAAGGTCAACACCTGTGGAGGAAGAAGGAAGCAGGATAGGGCAGGGAGAGGAGCTGAATTGTGATGTTGATGCAGTTACAACAAAAATCTCCCTCTAGAGCTGGATGGCCCCCCAGAGTGGTACTGCCTTAAATCAAAGAGTTTGGGCCTTTTTACCCCCAGAATCTATCAGTCATTGGAGCTGAGCAAAGGAGATGTTATGGACTGGATGTTTGTGTCTCCCTGAAACTCTTATGTTGAAGCCCTTAATCCCCAATATGGTATTTGGAGGTGGGGACTTTGGGAGATAATTAGGGTTAGATGAGTTTGTCGGGGTGGGGATCTTATGATGGGATTGAAGCCCTTATAAAGAAATGGGCATGAGAGCTCTCTCTCTCCATCATGTGAGGACACAGCAAGAAGGTGACCGTCTGCAAGCCAGGGAGAAAGCCCTCACCGGGGACTGAATCTGCCAGTCTGCCATCACCTTGATCTTGGACAGTGAGAAACAAATACCTGTTGTCTAAACTACCCAGTTTATTGTATTTGTCATGGTGTGTGCTAATGCATGAGGGGTCATAACTAAGACAGGAGGGATCATGGTCTTAGACAAGGTGGCCCTTTACAGTTGAAGGCTATTTTAACTAAACTGATAAATCAAAAATAGAAATAAAAGCATATTATTTAGAAACATGGAGGTAAGTGGCACAGGAAACAGCAAACACATTTAGAACTGGCAGAGGAAGGTGGGCATAGTGGACAAGAACAGGTTCTTTTTGTTATGAGCCATTCACCATTACTTGATTTTAGCTATGTGCACCCATGACATTGATAGAATTAACAGTTACTTTAAAATTAACAATTCAACTGCATCCAGTTATGGAAGCAAAGTGTTAAATATAATGCCGTTTTTGGTGATAGTATATACAGCTAGGTGTACCAATCTTCAACACTGACAAATGTTCAAAGAAGAGGCCAGGCGCAGTGGTTTAGGCTGGGTGTGGTGGCTTACACCTGTAATTCCAGCACTTTGGGAGGCCAAGGTGGGCAAACCACCTGAGGTCAGGAGTTCGAGACCAGCCTGGCCAACATAGTGAAACCTCGTCTCTACTAAAAATACAAAAATTAGCCGGGCGTGGTAGCATGTGCCTGTAATCCCAGCTACTTGGGAGGCTGAGGTAAGAGAATTACTTGAACCCGGGAGGCGGAGGTTGCGGTGAGTAGAGATCGCACCACTGCACTCCAGCCTGGGTGACAGAGTGAGACTCCGTCTCAAACAAAACAAAACAACAACAACAAAAAAAAAACAGAAAAAAAAAAACAAAGAATAGTGACAATAATAACAATAATGGTAATAAATTGAACTCTTACTATGTGCCAAACACTGTGCTAAATGATTTTTAATACTTATACCTATTTTATTTTATTTTTAGTCAATAAATCATGTATATCTAGATGGGGTACAGTGTGATGTTTTGATACATATTTAAATTGTGGAATAATTCAATCAAACTAAGGAACTTATCCATCACCTCACATACTTATTTTTTGTGGTGAGAACATTTAAAATTTATATATTTATTTTTTTGAGACGGAGTCTTGCTCTGTCACCAGGCTGGAGTGCAGTGGCACCATCTCAGCTCACTGCAACCTCTGCCTCCCAGGTTCAAGCGATTCTCCTGCCTCAGCCTCCCAAGTAGCTGGGACTACAGGTGCGTGCCACCATGCCCAGCTAATTTTTGTATTTTTAGTAGAGATGGGGTTTCACCATTTTGCCCAGGTTGGTCTCGAACTCCTGACCTCAGGTTATCCACCTGTCTCAGCCTCCCAAAGTGCTAGGATTCCAGGCGTGAGCCACCACGCCTGCTGCCTCTGGCATTGTAAGGTGAGTGTCATAATGTTAACTTGCCTTACTGAGTCCTTGGGAAGAGGAAGTGAATTCAGACACAAAGCAAAGAGACTGTGCCTGGCCCTTTGTAGGTGCCTAGTACATATTAGCCATTTTTATGTATTTGTCTGAAAAAGCAGATTGCAATGAATCAAGTGCTCCCCAGCTGCTTCTAGAGAGTGAAGCTCCATTATTTCATTTAAATACCATTAATTTCCTACACTTCATCTTTTCATTTTCATTTTCCTTTCTTTTTGTGTATACACCTTAAGCTTTTATAAGGCATTTTGTTCAATTATTTATTTTTTCTGTGCTTAGCTTCTTCCACTCCCATTTCCTCCCAAACACACACATCGAACAACTTCCTTACTCAGTGATAATGGAATTGGGTATAATGTCACTTTCCTCTGCTGCCTTACTTTTGGAAAAGAAAGCAAGATTAATAGATTATAATAATTTGTACATGTTTATTTTATTTTGCTAAATGGCAGAGTCTTCATAACCTTTTCAGGTTTATGTCAGTAATGTGTTCCCAAGGTCTAAATAATGATGTTTACACAGTTTGGTATATTAATAGGCTTTCACTTACCATTGCAAAATCTCTATTTGCAATGCTTAACCCTGTATTTTCTGCCTAAGGAGATTAGGGAGTTAGAATGGGTTTGTCATACTTGGCCAGACATGTCTGTTTTCTTGGTCTGTCTCAAGAAATGGAAATTACACTTTCCCTTTGGTCTTTGGTCTACTTAAAGTGTCATAGAAGAACAAATTGTACTGTGAGTTTGAAATGGCGCAGAGTGTGCATGAATCCAGTGGCACTTGAGGAACAGAAGCTGTTAGAGTAACTGACACCTGCTGTTGTTGATTAGCATCCTTCCCGTAAGCTGTAGAATTGATGCACTCTTTGGGAATAGGCTAACTGCTTACTGGCTTTACTTTAGTTTCTTAGTTGGAACCAACAGATGATTTTAAGATTGAAAAAGAAATTCTTGGGTATGTAGCTGGGGATTATGATCAGATCAGCTCCCGGCTTATCCATTTTAAATCTGCATTTAGCCAAAGCTAAACACATTTTGGATTAGCTGCCTTTTGAGGTTATCTTGGTCCCTGCTGCCTTCCATTAGTATTGACTGTACTTTAATTTTTTTAAAAAAAATATCTAGTGTCGATTTAGATTGAGGTCTATGCAGTAAAAAAGGATCACCTTTCCACGTAGGGAAAGAGATTAAGCATCTGGATCATAGAGCTATTTATTAAAACGGACGATTTCTGCCTAAATCCACATGAACTTATTACTATCAGCATGATTTAAGTAACGAGACTGCTGACTCGGGAAATCAGAGTCTTTTGCCATTCATTGACCGATTGGGTTAAGCATAAAACTGAAATGATTTTATGGACCATTCTTTTTGGCAATGTCGATCCTAAATCTGATATGAAATGGGGCTGCCATTACAATTGTGTTGAAATACAACTAATTGAGTACTTTGAGGGATTTTGCTTTTCATTTTATTTTTTCACCAATGGAGTAGATTCGAATGATGTAGATTGTAAGAGAAGTTAAAAGACTTTCAATATTGATTCTTTTTTTTTTTTTTTGAGACGGAGTCTTGCTTTGTTGCCCAGGCTGGAGTGCAGTGGCGCGATCTCGGCTCACTGCAAGCTCCACCTCCCGGGTTCACGCCATTCTCCTGCCTCAGCCTCCCGAGTAGCTGGGACTACAGGCGCCCACTACCACGCCCGGCTAATTTTTTGTATTTTTAGTAGAGACGGGGTTTCACCGTGTTAGCCAGGATGGTCTCGATCTCCTGACCTCGTGATCCGCCCGCCTCGGCCTCCCAAAGTGCTGGGATTACAGGCGTGAGCCACTGCGCCCGGCCAAGACTTTCAATATTGATTCTAAGATGATTTGCTTTTTATTTTTTTATAATTATAGGCATTTGAATATTTATTTTGCAATATTTCTTCATAAATGAACATCTTTTAAAAAATAAATTCCAGACCTTAGACAACTAACTTAATGGGCTGGGAGAAGTTATTTAAACTTTAGGAACTAGCTACTGTGCAATTCAAGTGAAAGAAACAATGCCAATAATTCATTAGTGATTGCTAGTGAAACTAAGTTCATTCTACAGAGATGATAAAAACCTGGACTATAAATCCTCAGGCACTTGAAAGTCATCATATACTTGTAGAAAGGGAAGAATGTCCTTTCTAAAATTCTACAACTATTTATAAGTAGCAGCTCTTTTTTGGGAGGACATCTTGCTAACTTTTTTTCATGACCTTTTATCAGGTAAATGCCTTGAGGATAAATCAGGGCTTCTGAATAATGCTTGCTCACCTACAACAAGATGAAAAATGGTAGGTTCCAAGCCTCAACCTATTATTTGTGGCAACTCCGTAAGAAACACATGTCTCTGAACATGTCAGCAGTAGCACTCAAAGATGCTCTGTGTCACCTAATTGCTCTTGTACCTTTTTCTGACTTTGGGATAAGCAGTGGGTATGCCTATGATGGCACATCCCTACTGACTGCTAAAGCATGAAATGGTTGCAGTTGTGGTTCCTGCTGTCTATCCTTTCCCTCAAACGCATCCCCTTTCCAGAAGCAGTAGTACTCCACCCTGGTTATAAAAAGGAATGAAGGCCCTGGTAATCATAACTCATAAAGCATGTCACATTCTTCCTCTGTCTCTTCTTTTCTCCTATTTTAATTAAAATTGAATTCATGCCTCTCAAATGAGTGGATTCACAGGGTGACAGTATCTTTCAATTCTAAGGGCCATAATGGGAAGTCAGTATTATGCATTGTCTTATCTCCAGTATAACATGGTGGCTGTTTTGACAGGCTTCAGTCAAAATGTGAAGTTCCTCATCACCAAACATTCTAGAAATTGGTCCCACACCCCTCAACTCCACTCTCTCCCTGGGTCACTGGTGTCTTTCTCTTCATCCTGTGTTCATCAAAAAGGAAAGATAAGGGATGGAGTGTCTACTGCAAACATTGTTGGAGTTTTTAAATGCAACATTTTATTTCTAACTTAAATGACTCCAAGATAAAATCAAATTTGCCTAATCCCAAACCCTCCATTGCCATGACAGCTACATTAAAATATTATATGCTTGCCCCTAGCACCTACTAAGTGCTCAATAAACATTTACTGAAAGAAAATAAATTGGATTTAGACACTTGAAAGTTTTTTCTGAAAAAGAGAGTCCACATATTCTGTTGTCATAGAGACTCAAAAATCCATCTTATTTCATGATGAGCCTCAGTTGTCATAGTTCTCCTTTTCTTCTCCTTCACAAGGCAGTAATTGAGTTTCAGGATGTGGGATTGCTACTAAATATTCGCTTGCAATTTGCATCGAAATGTCAAATACATTATTTGGGAATATGCCAGATAACTTAGGAAAGTGTTTAATTTAAAAACCTGCCTGAGGGGAAAAGTAATCTACATCATATGAAACAGAGAGCACTTGTAGAACTTTTAGAAGTCAGCTGGACAAATGGGATGCTCAGAACTTCAAGAAAGGGCAGGGAAGAAACTCCATCCTAGATGGGGACATGTTGAAGCATTTTAAAATATTTCACATTTAAATGCCTGAGCTCTGGCAAAACATTAAAATCAATTTTTGAGGCTATTAAATTTTCTGTCTGTATTAGTTTGTTCAGGCTGTCATAACAAAATACCACAGACTGGGTAGCTTAAGTCAGAGAGATCTATTTCCTCACTGTTCTAGAGGCTAGAAGTCCAAAATCAAGGTGTTACAGGGTTGGTTTCTTCTGAGGACCACAAGGGAAAGATCTGTTCCAGGCCTCAGTGCTTGGCTTACAGAGAGCCACCTTCTCTCTGGGTCCTCACGGGGTCTTTCTTCTGTGCACCTGTGTCTCTGAGTGTCCAAATTTTCTCTTCTTACATGGACACTAGTCAGATTGGATTAAGGCCCACTATCAGAATGTCATTTTAACTTAATCACCTCATTAAAGGACATATCTCCAAATACAGTCACCTTCTGAGGTACCTGGGGATTAGGGCTTCAACATATGAGTTTGGGAGAGAAACAAGAGAATGGCCCATAACAGTGTCGAAGTGAGAAGTTGACTTGCAAACTGATGACATAGGCAGTAAGTAAGCACTGAGTGCCCGCTATGCTGTTTTGATCCACTGAGGGTGGAACGACACTCACATATAGCGTGTCTCTCATAGGGAAGTCCATAGAGTTACATGGCCATTGTCTTAGATGAAATGGACAGGGATATTCACAAACCCGGTACTCTCAACCACTGGCCATTTCTAACATTATCCTGGGGGCTCTCCCCTCCTATGAATTTTCAATACCCTTCAGCTTCTGTGTTGCTGGCTCTGCCTGATTTTGCATGTGGAAATCTTGGGGTACACATTATTTAAATGTTAGTAACTTGTTTTTACAATGATTCATCTCTCAGTTCTCAACAAGCCAGTTCATGTTGTACCCTGTATCTGGATGTCCAGGCAGAAGAACTAGGTTTGAGAACCAGCCCCATCAGATACAGATGCTGCAGCTTGAGCAAGGCACTAGGTATCTCCAAAATCACAGTTCACTCATCTGTACAGAGGAGAAAAGAGGATGGCCAAGTAGTGTGGGGAAGTATCATAGTCCATCTGGGCTGCTGTCACAAAATGTGACAGATGGGTTATAAACAACAGATATTTATTTCTCACAGTTCTGGGGGTTGGAAAATCCAAGCTCAAGGTGCTGGCAGATCCAGTATCTGGTTAGGGCCTGCTTCCTGATATGCAGATAGCTGTCTTCGTTTTGTGTCCTCACCTGGTGCAGAGCAGAGAGACAGAAAGCAAGCTCTTTAGTGCCTCTTTTTATGTCAGCACTAATCCCATTTAGGAAATCTCCATCTTCTTGACCTAATCACCTCTCAAATGCCCCACTGCCCGATAGCATCATATGGGGGAATAGATGTCAACATATGAATGATCTGGTTTCGTGGTTCATAGATGCTGTCTTCCCAACGTGTTCTCAGGTGGTGAAAGGGGCAAGGAAGCCCTCTGGGGTCTTTTTGTTTTTAAGAGACTGGGTTTCACTCTGTTGCTCAGGCTGTAGTGCAGTGGCATGATCACAGCTCATTGCAGCCTTGACCTCCCAGGCTCAGGTTATCCTCCCATCTCAGCCTCCCAAGTAGCTGGGACTACAGACATGCACCAACACACCCAGCTAATGTTTGTATTTTTGTAGAGATGGGGTTTTACCATGTGGCCCAGACTGACCTCAAACTCCTGGGCTCAAGGGATCCTCCCATCTTGGCCTCCCAAAGTGCTGAGATTATAAGTGTGAGCCACTGCGCCTGGCCTCATGTCTCTATTATAAGTCCACTAACCCATTCATGAGGGCTCCACTCCTACAATTCAATCACCTCCCAAATGTCCCACCTCCTTGTACTGTGACCTGGTAGGGTTAGGATTTCAACATATGAATTTGAGGAGGGACATAAACATTTGGTTCATTGCAGGGGTACTGAATGAGATAATATGGATGAAGTGTAATTATGCAATAAAGGCTTAATTAAAGTACAATTGTCCCTTGATATCCATAGGGGATTGGTTCCAAGCGTCCCGTTGGGTACCAAAATTTACAAATTCTCAGGTCCCTTATATAAAAGGCATGGTATTTTCATATAACCTACGCATATCCTCCCATATATTTTAAATCATCTCTAGATTACTTATAATACCCAATACAATGTAAATGCTATGTAAGTAGTTTTATACTGTATTGGTCTTTTCTCCTTGTATTATTTTTATTGGTGTATTGTTATTTTTTATGGATTTTAAAATAATATTTTCAATCTACAGTTGGTTGAATCTGTGGATGTAGAAGAGTGGAGGGATTTTTTTTTACTTGTATTATTTTTATTGTTATATTGTTATTTTTTATAGATTTTAAAATAATATTTTCAAACCACAGTTGGTTGAATCTGTGGATGTGGAACCCATGGTTGTGGAGGGCTGACTATAAATTTTAATGATGTTTCTTGCAATTTTACGGTTGAATTTTAACCAAACTACTCCTTCCCTTCACACCCACCTCCTCTTCACACACACACATGATTAAAAATAACATGCAAAAGCATAGAAACAACCAACATACACAATTCCTTTCATTTACTTAAAGCCTTGAGATTATGTAAGAAGACCCAAAATGAAGTCCCTAAACAAAGCCAGGAGGGGGCGACCTCCTGGCCTAAATAGTCCTGGCATATTTCAGGAGTAAAATTGGAGGGGATGGGGTCTTGGGAAGGAGATTTGATTTTATCGGGCTTATGTGTCAGTCAGTGCTTCTCAGTCCCCCAGGTTCACTGGGCAGGCTTGAACCTTGACTGGGTCCCTGCGAGGCCTGGTGTGTAGATGACAGACTGGAGTCAGATGATGTGGGTTCAAATCCTGACTCTGCCATTTTCTAGCTGCGGGAACTGGGCAAGTTAATTAACCCCTGTAAGCCTCAATTTTCTCATCTGTTAAATGAGAATACAAATAGCATCTACCCAAAAGGTTGTCATGAAGATTACCTGCAATAATCTACATGAGTATAGAGTGTTTATATAGCACCAGGCTAAGCTTATTAAGATAAGCTTTTAATAAAGTAATGTTAACTATTAATGTCATCACTGGAGTTAGTACTCACACATCACTATTCTTTTCTCTGATCACTTTCTCTCCTTGTCTTACCTCTACCCAATATGCATATCAAATAAATGTATATTAATTCAGTGGAAGTTGTTTCAACATATTCAAATGGTCTGGAAATGCTTCTGTTCTCTTTTACTCCTTTTATGTATGGGTGATCAGATACCCAAGGAGTATCAGAATTCAGTAGGGAAATGGAAGAAGAAAGAGACAGAGGATTGTGGTAGAAGGATCATTGGTCTGAGTGTCTAGGACTTTGGGGAAGAGAGGCAGCTGAGTGTACTGACCAGTTTACCTTCTCTGGAGCCAGACTGAGTGTAAATCCCTTCTCCACTTTCCCAGCTGTGTGATCCAAGTCAAGTTACCTAACCTCTCTCAGCCTCAGCTGCCTTCTTACAGAGAAAGGGATGGCGATAATGATATTTTATAGTGTTATTAGGAGGACTTGATTAGTTAATATTTAGAAGACATTTAGATCAGTACTGTGTATAAACAGAATATAAATGTTGTTTAATTTTTTAAATGTCCAGAATAGGTGCTGGAAACTGAGTAGTAGCAGCAAAGCTGAAGTCAAAGTTAACTATAGACTAGACATTGAGAAGACATGAGTTATCTGTCCTGAGGGAAGTGATATTACTTTTCCTAACCTTGGGGAACACAGAGCTTCTCTCCAGCTTTAACATGCTCTGAATCATTGTCTTGGTAATGATCAGGATTATGCCTTGCTCAGGAAATATTGGTTATTTAGTTGCTTTGGAAAATGTAACAGAAAGCTAGAATTTAAGTTTTACAAACATAACCCTAAAAATTATTTCAAACTCTGAGCCCATTTTCTAGCTGCTTACAGGTTACACCTCATAATTGGGCCAGTATTTTAACTGCATTCTTCTTGTTAACAACTTCTATATTTTTTCCTTTGTACTCTCACCAAGAAAAAAATAGCAGAATTATGAGCTCCTTCGCACTCTGGTTTGGAGATGTTTGGGAGTCTGCAAGCCCTGAAAATACTTAAATTAAAATGATGGTTTCAAAAATAGGCCCACTGAAACATGGGAATGTGTTTCTCTCTTCACATTTCTCTTTTCCTTTTTTATTCCGTAGGTTGCTGTCCACAGCAGGATGAACTGAGAAAGGCCATCAAGAGGTGGTCTTTGTAGATTTTTCTCCCCTACCATCTTAAAGAAACTGTTGCTTTCCAAAGTGTAGAACTGTTAGTATAGTTCGATGACCTTTCATCACAAGAATACTTAAAGCATTGTTTTTAAATGCGGTGACAAGGGATGGAGAACAAACAGTTTTTCAGAGAGATTTTCCTGGAAAAGCTGTGAACTGACTGGGGTTAATGTCCAAAGGTAATGGTCTCTCCCAGCGGGTCATTAATTCCCAGGAATTGGCCTGTGCCTCAATTGCTATTGCTTAAGTAAACAATAAATAACATCACACAGATATGTAATGAACTATAAAATGACCACTTCTCAACCTGCATTGTAGATACGCCTGCAGCACATTCAAGACTGCCTTCTATTAATCACCTCCCCAACTTGATTGATTAGTTTCCATCAGCACCCTGTCCCCTATTTTCTTTTAAAATAGATTAATTTCATACTGGTGAGGTCAGAGAATAAAAGCGTGAATGTTAGGCCCAGTAAAAAATGGTGTCTGTGCTAAGTATTTGACTTTTTTTCTCTCTCTCTCTCATTTTTTCTCTTGCACTTTCTGCTACTCTGCAGCAATTAGTTATAACTCACATCATGCCCCAATAATACCAAGATTTGTGCCGATGACATTGGTTAATGGAAACTGAATGAGTCTTTCAAGGGCAAGGATTATTTTAATTATGTTAATAATATAAGGGTTCCTGATCCGTCCACCCACTCCACTGTCATTTCTCAGTCATTTCGCTTGACCTTTCAGAAGTTCTTAACCCATCTGATTATTTCCTTCCACGAAACTATTTGCTTGGCCTCCACTCTCTCCTGGTTTTCTTCCTACCTCATTTGCCACTCCTCAGTCTCTTCTTTTAGCTCTCTTTTTTAAAAAAGTTGTAAAATGCACACAACACGAAGTTTACCATTTTAACCTTCTAAGTGTGCAATTCAGTGGCATTAAGTACATTCACAATGTTGTGTAACAGTCCCCACTGTCTACTTTCAAAACTTTTTAATCACCTAAAATAGAAACTGTAACCTTTAAGTAATAATTTCCCATTCCTCCTTCTTCCAGCCCTTGGTAACCTCTCCTTCTGTCTTTATGAAATTTGCTAGATACCTCATTTACGTGGAATCATACAATATTTGCGTGTTTAATTCTGGGTTATTTCACTTAGTATAATGTATTCAAGATTCACCATGTTGTAGCATGCACCAGAACTTCATTTCATTTTATGGCTGAAAATATTCCATTGTATGTATATAGCCCATCATATTTACCCATTTATCTCTTGATGGACATTTGGTTGTTTCCACCTTTTGGCTATTGTTAATAATGCTGATATGGACATGGATGTATAAATGGAGTAGAATTACTCAGTCATATGGTAATGATATTTTTAACTTTTTTAAAGGAACTGCAAGACTGTTTTCCGCAGTTACTTTTTCACAGTTTTACATTCTTACCAGCAATGCACTAGAGTTCCAACTTCTGTACATCCTAACAATTGTTATTTTTTTATAGTAGCCAACCCAGAGGGTGTGGGGTTCTCATCGTTAGTTCTATCTTGTCTTCCAAACTTGTCATCACTGAAGCACCTGAGGACTCAGTCTCCCTGTCTTCCCTTTCCCATCTATTTCTATCCCTTTGGTGATCTCCTCCAGCCCCCTGGCTTTAAATACCATGGACGTACTGATGTATATTGCTAGCCGCTACCTCCTGCCAGACTCTAGGCTTCTCACTGCTGTTGCCTGGTGGGCATTTCTACTTGAATGTTCAGTAGGCATCTCAACCTTAAAATGTCCAAAACCGAAGGCAGATTCCAAGCCCCTCATCCCTTGCCCACCATGAACCTGGTTCTCCCACAGACTGCCCCTATCTGTCAATGGCATCTCCATTCTACCTGGTTCTCAGGCTCCAAACCTTGGATTCATCCCTTCCTTTTCTCTTTTCCTTTCTTTCTACATACACCAGCAAATTAAGTTGGTTCTACTTGCAGAATTAACTCAGAGCTTTGATTGGCTCTTGGTTCAAATGTTACCTGCAGAAGGACAACCTCTCCAAGTTAAACAGCCCCTGCTCCCTCCCTCTCCATTCCCTTATCTGCTCTATTCTTCAGAGTACTTGACATCATATATATGTAAGTTTCGTCTCCTGCGCCATCATGTGGGGGCAGGAACTTACTTGGTGTGTTTTCTGGTTTGTCTCCTTTGCCTGAAAGAGTACTGATTTCTATAAAAAAAAATTGTTGAGTGGATGATTAAAGGATAAGTGGAAGATACAGTGTCTGCCCCTGAGGAAGCAATGAAATCAAGACTCTATATATGAAGCAACTAAAAACAGGAAGCCCCCTTGGATTTTTTCGGGAAAATGGATTTTTTTTTTCAAATAAATCCTACCTCATCATGTGACCAAAACATGTCTATTTGAGTTGAAAGTGTTTTTGCCACGTTAGACACTTTCCTGCTAAGAGACAGGATATTGACCAAACTTCTTAATAAGTTAGTGTTGCTATTTTATTTATATATGTATATATACCTACACACATACACACACACATTATTTTGCTGTGGCTACTTTTAATTTTATAGAATCCATTTTTGTTGAGGCCCTCCTCATAGGCAGTTATTTTTCCTTGAAACTGCTGCTAGTTTGCTAAGAATTTTGTCCTAAGAGAGGGTGAAATGCTGCTAGTATAATATGAAATGCATTTTATGAGTTAAAAATTGATCACATATAAATAATAAATAATTGTATTAGTATGACCACAGAGCTTTAAAAATGTTCTTAGCATTAGAGATTCTATCGAAAGTTCCTTGAAGACAAAACAATGCCCTGAGCAGCTCTACATTCTTCTCAATGCCTGAAGTCATCCTTTTTTTTTTTTTTTTTTGAGACGGAGTCTCACTCTGTCACCCAGGCTGGAGTGCAATGGCACAATCTCGGCTCACTGCAACCTCTGCCTCCTGGGTTCAAGCGATTCTCCTGCCTAAACCTTCCAAGTAGCTGGGATTACAGGCATAGACACTCACTAAATAATTGCTGAAGGTTTCAAATATTTTCAGCACAAGACAATTACACTATCTCTTTGTTCCTCCTGGAAAGATAGCACTATATGTATACTGAAGGGAAGATGGATGTGGGCTCAAGGTCTGGCATTTGCCAGCTGTGTGGCTTTGAGGAAATAATTTCTGACAATTTTTGACCCTGTGAAGTACTTCCCTGTTAGTAGCAAAAGGAATATAAGGCTCTCAGCACTTCCTGCTTCCATAGAGTAGGCCTATAGTCCTATAGTAAGTAAATTATAAATTGTGATAGATATTAGTTGTTGTTGTTGTTACATCTCTTCTTATAATGTTTCATTTTCATAGAATAAAAGAGTCGTAGAAAATATAAACACATACTTTAAGCCTGATTCAGGTCAAATTAAATAAGCTTTTGAGCTCCTGCTATTCCAGCCACTGAGCTGGACATCCAGCCAGGCATCTCTGCATGTTTTGTCTCATTCAATTTTATTTTTCTTAGATCACAGTATCCTGATGTAAAGATTCTCTCAGAATTTCCATCAATGTATAACTTAATTCTTTTTTTTTTTAAGACAGAGTCTCGCTCTGTCACCTGTCCCCCAGGCTGGAGCACAGTGGTGTGATCTTGGCTCACTGCAATGTCTGCCTCCTGAGTTCAAGCAATTCTCCTGCCTCAGCCTCCCAACTAGCTTGGATTATAGATGCCCGCCACCACCCCTGGCTAATTTTTGTATTTTTAATAGGGAGAGGATTTCACCATGTTGGCCAGGCTGGTCTCGAATTCCTGACCTCAGGTGATCCGCCCATCTTGGCATCCCAAAGTGTTGGGATTACAGGCGTGAGCCACTGCACCAGGCCTATAAACTTAATTCTCGAATTATATTTTAAAGTTTAAAACTCCTTAAAGAAATATTCCATGAGTGAAATATGGATCAGTGTTTCAAAACCAAAGCATTTGACTCAGTAATTTTTGAGGAATTATTGATTTCTATACATGAATGAAATGGGAAATCTTACGTTCAGATAGGTTTAATTAATATTTTTCTAGGGTGACATATTTGCTACCAAAATTTAAAAATAATTTAACTTTTTCATATAATAAATGTCTTTTAAAAAGTGGAAGCTACTTATGGAAAAAATAACAATTTGTTTTTTGAACTTTTTAAAACTTGATGACCTGTTTTGGGACTTGAGACCTTGCTGAGCCTGACATGCTAATTCTTTGATTTATTCAAATACCCTTTAGATACTTTATTGTTATTCATAAAATATGTTTAGCCTTTGTTACATGTAATGAAATAATTCACATTATTTAAGTTCAGGAAAAGAAAAAAATACAATTTGAGTGTTGCTGGGCAGCAAAGAGCAAAGGAGAGACACATACAATATACATACTCAATGTTTTCTTAGTTTTTTTGTTTTTTAATTGTCCTAATTTTAGGCAATGAAAAATAATTTTGTCATCTGCCTCAAATTTTTGTTTCGATGGTTGGTTTGGTTTTGGATTAGTTTTTTTTTTTGAGACAGGGTCTCATTTTGTCATCCAAGCTAGAGTGCAATGGCTTGATCACAGCTCACTGCAGTCTCGACCTCTCAGACTCAAGTGATCCTCCTACCTCAGCCTTCTGAGTAGCTGGAACTACAGGGACGTGCCACCATTCCTGGCTAATTAAAAAAAAAAAAATTGTAGAGACAGGGTCTCACTATATGTTTTCCAGGTTGGTGATGTGCCTTACATTTAATGTTGCCTGTGAGACCTTAAGAGCAAACTTTCCTGTTTTACTTAAATCTAGGTACATCATTTGAAACCCGTTTGAAAGCTCCTGGTGACTTATTTAGCTTAATGATGTTCATCTTACTGAGAAGCAAACTCACAGAGCTTTCCTTATTCCACCAAATGTTGACAGAGTTCCAGTCCAGTTCTGCCACTTTCTAGTGCTGTGACCTTGGGCAAGAGCCTAGTTGCTCAGAGCCTCAGTTTCTTCATCTGTAAATAGGGGTAATAACAGAAGCACCCTCACAGAATTCACGTTAGGATTAAATGGATGTATATATTTAAAATATTAGTATATCTACTATAGTATTATAATTTGTATATATAATGTATATAATTTGTGTGTGCATGCACACACACACACAGCTTGGAAATAGTGCCACCATTTAATATGTGCTGTGTAAATATTAACTATAAAATTGATGGTGGTTGTGGTGGTGGTGGTCCTCAGCCTCCCAGGATATCAAAAAGGAACTAAAGGAATGTTTTGTCATTTTTAAGAATCTATCATGATGGGTAAAGGGACAATATGCAGTGGTAGACAATATGTAGTGGAAGTGAGTTTTAATTTTATTACCAAAGCGTATGTATGTTCTTTAAAAAAGTCATTCCAGGAGCTGATGGTGCAATACATTCCAGTTTAACCATTCTATTTCATAAAATCTTTCTGTGCTCCTTGAGATCAGAAAAAAAAAAAACTAAAAAGAATAAATGACCAGAAGTTATACTTTGTAGGAGGTCAAAGAAAATAAATATGTTCAGTACTAGGCCTAAAGGTTGAAAAAGATTCATTTAAATGGCTCCACTTCGAGAATATGACAAAGCTCCAACACTTCCTGTCAGGCACAGTATTTCATGCTTAAAAGTTGCGTTCAGATACATTCTTTCT
The DNA here is from genome assembly GCF_029281585.2 of Gorilla gorilla gorilla. Taxonomy (NCBI): domain Eukaryota; kingdom Metazoa; phylum Chordata; class Mammalia; order Primates; family Hominidae; genus Gorilla; species Gorilla gorilla. Next base: position 171,940,015 of record NC_073229.2, read on the forward strand.
TCACTCTCATCTATCCCGTATAAATGGTTGCCAGTTATCTGCACACAATGGCAGCTTGACAGAAGGATATGACTATATGAACATGCCATCCAAGTTAATGATGCCATGGATTATAATGCAATAAAATCATAATCCATCTCTGCTCCTAGTGCAGTGCTTTTTAATTCAGCCATGACATCCTATATGGAGATGTTTATCCTGCACTTCTCCCTGGCTGTGGGAATTATTCTCCTGCAGTCAGCAGGGGACTATCTGATGATTCACCAATAGGGTACTATCAGCACTGGCGATTTAAAGGATTACTTATTTGCTTACTCAGGAAGGATTAATGGCAGAGAGCAAAAGCTTTGTTTAAAAATCATGTGCCCTGACTTCCTGGAGCTTAAAGAAAAGAGTCTAAAAGGTATTATACCATTTTATGAAGAAGCATTTTATTCAAAAATTAAAATCTTGATCCACAAAATGGTCCCTTACTGATGAATTGTGAGCTAGCATTAAACAAATAATCATTTTCTAGTAATATGCTCCCATTGTATTTCGGCATTTCTGTAATCCAGGGTCTGTTGGAACTGTTTTATTCTAGCTGGTTATTTAGGGAGATGATTTTTGTGTCTGTAATTGAAGTCTAAAATACGGAACTTAATCATATACTAAAATAAATCAACAAGATTAAAAGAGCGTTTAATTCTTGTGATGACTGGAGACTTCTCATTTTAGTGTATCTTTAAGATTTCCCTTTATAAATAATACAAATCTTCATATTATTTTTTGTTTTCCTTGTTTAAAACAATAAGCATAGCAGAAATTGCAATGTTTTGTGTGACCTAAATATTACTTGATGGCAGTTATTAAGTCTTATACTCTCTATGTGAGATCTCAAATTTGAAAAATTCTCAGGATCTGGCTGTTATAACCACTGTTGGTATTAAAAATATTAATGATAATAATATATGAGAACATCAACCAGCATTGGACCTCAAAATACATCAGACCTGATCTAAAATCTACTCCTTTGTGAAATTTTCAATGTTGAAAATACATTTTTTTTGGGGGGGGGTGGGGGTGGGGGGACGTGAAGTCTCACTCTGTGGCCCAGGCTAGCGTGCAGTGGCACAATCTCGGCTAACTGCAACCTCCACCTCCTGGGTTCAAGTGATTCTCCTGTCTTAGCCTTCCAAGCAGCTGGGGCTACAGATGCCCACCACCACGCCTGGCTAATTTTTTTGCTGTATTTTTAGTAGAGATGGGGTTTCACTGTGTTGACCAGGCTGGTCTCTAACTCCTGACCTCAAGTGATCTGCCTTTCTGGGCCTCCCAAAGTGCTGGGACTACAGATGTGAGCCACCATGCCTGGCCAGAAAATACGTTTTTATAATATTTCTCCTCTTCACTTTCTGGTTAGCTTGTAATGAGATTTAATTACCAGGAATGTGTTTTCACTGAGGTATTTTTTCTTCATTTCCTCCTAGGAAAAATTAGGAATTAGGATTTGCCAAATTTTCTCTATCGAGCTACTGAATCAATGCTATTGACAGCATCTTAGTGGATTAAGAGGTGGAATCTGAAATAAAATTCTCCTTCGAGTCTTCTGGGCCATACCTGTGCCTGCCATTGGAGTCCTCAGGGCAGGGAGTGGTCTGTCCTGGCAATGGCAGGTTCAGGAGGGAGGAATTACAAGGACCCAATGGCATGGATGAGAAAGCACTGATTTCTATCCTACTGCTTTCATTTCTTTTGCCTCTACCGTCTCTGAATCCTTTCAGAGCCACCACCTACCCCTGCAAACGGTGGTAGAAGAGAAAAATTATTTTAAAGGTATTTCCACTTGAAACAATTAACTTTCTTAAATTAAGGGAATTTTTTTTTAAGCTGAGAGATATTTAATTTCTTTTCTAGCCCATAGGAAGCACAGATGGATGGTATCTTTGTACATAATAATCAACTGTGACTAGTTAAATGACACACACATGTAATCACTTTACCATTCTAAAAATATTCTCTCTCTGCTTTCCTGATCATTTTCTGAAACACATGTGAAAGGTTGTTCTGACCCACTTATGGCTTTACTGGGTTATCTGCCCAAATAATACCATCTTATGATTTGTTTTGTTTCCCATATAAGCTGAAAATTTTCTTATTAACCTCCATGACATCTCAATATATGTTTTGTTTACTGCCAGACCCTACTAAGTTTATTGATATATTTTACATGAAACTGCCTGGTAAATTTGCAAATGCAGCAATTACTGCAGTAAATTGCATTTTAGAGATAATGTTCCGAATTTTTCCTTCAAGACAATACAAATGGTGCTGTCTAATGCCAGTGATAACTAGCCACAAGCCAAGTCCTTTCCAATAAATACAAAGTTTGTAATGAGATGGTGGCTTTCCTTTTATAGATTGAAGGAAATTGGTAATGAAAACTTTGATTTTTTTCCCCTGAACTTTATTAAATCAAATGAATCACAGTCTGGTATTTAAAGTCAATAACACTAGCTAAAACAAACTGCATTGTATCTGTAATTACAAACCTCTTCTAAAGTTAGAGTGATAAAGATAGTGAAAGCTTCCTTTTTAACTTGTTAATTTCATTCAAATGCTAAACCAGCAAATATATTATCAAATGATAATATATTTGTTACTTTAAATGAATTCTCTAAGTAGATTATAAAGTTATGGCCCCAGATTATTTGAGAATTAAGGATCCCTTGCTGTATCCATATGCTCTAATTATATCTACTTATTTCTCAAAAAGAGGTATGAGCATATTGACTCATTCCTTCCACCCAAATATCCAAAAATCTTTAAGCTCCCCACATACTTCTTATTCTCCAGTTATGGAATCATGTTGGCTTCCAGTTAGAAAATGAAAAGTACTTGTTGGGCTCCCCGTGCCAGAGTGCCTTCCTTCCTTACCTCACTTCTTCCAGAACTGGAATCCTGTCCTAGAACTCCTCCTTATTGTCACAAGCTCCATTTCCCAACTCTTGATGTCCCCGACACTGTGCTTTACCCACCACTGCCCCCAATCAGATCCCCTTGGCTTCGATCACCTTTGGTAGGGACCACATCTTACTGGGTTTTTGACATTCACCTGATTTCCTTCCTAAACCCTCCTAGTTCTGTCTAATCTCTCAAAGTCCTGGCCACACCAGCCAAATCGCCAATCAGCCCTGGTTCTAACATTCTCCAGGCATGAATCTTCTGGGCCAATACCCAAGCCCAGACTTCCCTTTGATAGTGGGAATTAGATGGGAAAGATGATTTTTAGAAGTGTGCACATATGCCTTACAGTTATGTCCATATTCTTACATAAAGTTAAATATATAAATAGTGTGGTGACATTTGAGGGAATGCTTAATGAGTACAAGGGACAAAAAGTATAAATGCTAAGGTTTAAAAGAAATACTTCTCCAGATACTGAGGCAAATGATGAAGAAAATAACAAAGCATTGCCTGTTAACAGTGTTACTACAGGAAGATCTCAAGAGATTATTAATTTTATCCCTGCCAGATAAAGACTTTTGATAAATTCCTAATTTCTGAGTTGAGAATCAAATATAACAATCACTTCTTGAATTAGCCACATAATTGTAGTCCATGCTACATGGCATTCTCCTGGTGGTTCTTGAAGTGATGGTGATATGAATATCCTAGCTGCTTCTCAACTCTGTTTAATCCCCCGCTGTAATTACAGCAGGAAGGTATGCTCACTTTTTCACATTTTCTGTTTACTCTGGAGTGTAAATTTTAGGAAACTAAGACTCTTGAGTTCCGCAAAATGTCTCCTAAGCCTATTCATCTCTAGCTTTCTTGTTTTTAACATATTCTCCCAGTGCCTGACTATTGTTTTTGCAGATTTAAATAGCCTTATGACATTTGTATCAACTAAAATGTGAAATACCTGGTTTTGATGTACAATTATTGCCTATGCTTCTGTTTATTTAATTGTAAACATTCCATAATAATCTATTATCCTTGGGAAACACTATTTTTTTCCATTGGAAGCTTGTTTTATAGTGACGTTATTTCCATATGGATGAACATAGTGATCTGCAGGCTAATTTATTCATCTGGAAAGTCAAAACTTCATTTTGTGAGGCGAATATAAGCTCATATACTCCCTTGCGGTAAATTTAGATGAATATTCTCATTGCTTCAGAACATATTGTGCATACCTAGTTAAGAGACCTTGAAGCAAACTTGTCATTTCTGAATTTCATCAGTCAAACTATGTATTTGCCTTGGCTTTATACTTACTTAAAGGACAGGGGCTGATGTGGAAAATTTTCTCAGGTGCCGAGAACAGCAGACTATTAACATATGGTTGACATGGTTTCATTTGATTGTCCTAAATTACAGGAGTTGGGCTCATTTTGATGCTATCCATATTGCTGCCAGGTTTTCTAATTTATTTTGAAATCATTCACTCTTTCTTAAGCTTTTCCAAAGCAAGAGGTGTGGGTGAGGGAGTATTTCCTTGAGCATCAGCTGGACTGGAATATTCTAGTATGTTTGACTTGATAGTTTAACTACAAGGCATGACCAACCACACTCTGCAGTCACACTGACTTCTTAGAATTTTGAGATTTGCAAGGATATTTGTCTTTCACCTTGGTTAAATACTTTGCATACAGAATTAAGTAATTTCATTAAAGTGCATTGGAGGAGAAAAATAATTTATGACAGGAAGTCTATAAGTATAAGGAGTTTAGCCAGAAGTTGTGATGTAATGTTAAACAAATAACCTTCAAAAATTATCCTGAAAAATATATTTGCATGTCCATAAAAAGGACCTACAGTTGGTGGGGTGGGCTCCAATCATAAAGAGTTTTGTTACAGAAAGCTCTCAATGAAATGGCTAATTTTTTCTTTCCAATTGCCCATGGAAATGGAATTAAGCCTCGTTAACTTGAAATAGAATGGCTGTCCTCCATGATGGAGCAGGACAGTGCCTCTAGATAGCACAGATGCAAAGTCCTCAAAGTGTATTTCTCTCACCTGGGGTAGTCACGGAGAGTTTTAAAAAATTACTTTATAAATCTTACTTTTGATAATTTCTGAAATTGAAATAATTTGAGCTGAAACCTTTATTGCATTGAATTTCCATGTAAGTCAAAGACCAGTAGACATGAATAAGAATTAAAGAGATCCACAAATAGAGCCCTAAAAAAATCCACTTACATTTCACATGGATGCCACAATTGGACTCAGTCCTGAATTGTCACTGACAGGTTTCTCAATCTTGTCAGTAATGATGGCATCCTGGTGGTGGCAGCAAACAGAGAGCAATTTTCTGCAGTGACTGTTGTGGACAATTTGTATTAAGATGAAATGTTATGAGACAAATATATGAAAGCCTCGTTCTTGCTTCTGTGTGATGCAAATTTTCTTTTCTCTGCTTGGTCAAGCACGGAGTACCGAAAAAAGATTTGGAAAAGATGCATTGGCACTGGATTGCAAAGTGTCATTGTATCCTTTTCCAACACAACATTTTTACAGTAAAGGCAGAATGAGTTACGTGTACTATCAGTAGCTCCGTAGCACCAAGGCTCATTTGGCCATTTAAAGGTATCTTTTGGGCTTCTTTGTCAGCTGTCAAAGGAGAACATATTTGGCTTACATCAAGGGTTGCATAAGTATTCGATGAATGGTTAATAAGGCTTTTCTTTTAATGTGAGACAGTAATTTGAAAAAGTCTGCTTGGATGTCAACCCAAACAGCTGAGCTTGCTATTTGATTAAGGAATTGGAGTTGCATGGGTGGGTTTATTGGAAATGGCAGACACTGAACTGACAGATGTCTGCCCTGAAGGTTTACAATTCTAAATCTTTTGTTTTCAAAATATTTAAGGTAAAATGTTTACATTGAAACAGAATCCTATGGATATTTCAGTATACATATTGCACGTATAATTAAGGCTACCTACATTATTTTGAAAGCTAGTGACAGCTACAGAGAGTTTATACCACTAATAAATGTAAATAGAAATTACTGAAGAGTTTGGCATATTACTTTCTTGAATAAAACATCATATACATGAACTTGAATATTATATTGAGAGAAAATTGAAAGTAGGCTACAAAATTAATAATGAAGTATTTGCATTTTTTCCCATGAGGATTATAGATGTTTTTAAATGTGGCTATAAAAATACAAATATTTTTCTTTTTAAATATAGAAACACATCTGTGCTTGTACCTGCAAGAGTTGATGCTTTTATGGATAAAAGTCTATACTTTCAAAATAAGATTTTCCGAGTCAATGTAGTCACTTCCAATAGTTGATATAGCATAGTGGTTAAGAATATGAGTGAAGTTTTTAGAATAGCTCTATAAAATATTAAGTACTATGTGAATATTAGCTCTTGGCTAATGGAGGTGTGATGATGCTTGCCAGTGAGAGGCAAAAGTCATTTCTTTTATAAATTTTGATTTGAGGCCTATTCAAAACCACCACCAGGACGGACACGGTGGCTCACGCCTGTAATCCCAGCACTTTGGGAGGCCAAGGCAGGCGGATCACGAGGTCAGGAGATCGAGACCATCCTGGCTAACACGGTGAAACCCCGTCTCTACTAAAAATACAAAAAAATTAGCCGGGCATAGTGGCAGGTGCCTGTAGCCCCAGCTACTCGGGAGGCTAATGCAGGAGAATGGTGTGAACCTGGGAGGCGGAGCTTGCAGTGAGCCCAGATCGCGCCACTGCACTCCAGCCTGGGTGACAGAGGGAGACTCTGTCTCAAAAAAAAAAAAAAAAACCACCACCATCCAGGCACACTGGGTCATGCCCGTAATCCCAGCACTTTGGGAGCCTGAGGCAGAAGGATTGCTTAAGCCCAAGGAGTTCAAACTTACTGTGAGCAAGGATGATGCCACTGCACTGAACTCCAGCCTGGACGATGGCATAAGACCCTGTCTCTAGAAAAAAAAAAAACACACACACACACACACAAACACACACAGTCAAAACCCAAAACACTACTGCATACACATACATACAGGTAAGTGCCATAACTTTATAACAGCACTTCCTATTCATGCTTCTGCCATCTCCCTGCCCAGAGATATATTTTTTTAATTTTTGAGAGTTATTTTTTAGGAGGATGGTATGTAAAGTAAGCATTTTATTTGAAAATATTTTTAGATTTATTGAAAAGTTGCAAAGAGTGCTATTCTATATGGTCCACATAGGTTTCCCCTATTATTAATATCGTACATGTCTTGGCACATTTATTATAATTAATGAAGAAATGCTGATACATTGTTATTATCATTACAGTCCATACTGTATCAGATTTCGTTGATTTTTTCTGTTCCAGGATCTCACCCAGGACCCCATATTGTGTTTAGTCATCAGGTCTACTTAGGCTCCTCTTAGCTATGCAGTTTTTCAGGACCTCCTTGTTTTTGATGACTGTAACGGTTTTGAGGAGTACTGCATAGGTGTTTTGTAAACAAAATGTCCTTCAATTGGGATTTGTGTGGTGGTTTTCTCGTTAAGGAAATATAAATTAAAGCTACAGCAGGGTACCACAACACACCTATTAGAAGGGCTAAAATCCAAAAGCTTGACGATACCAATCATTGCCAAGAATACAGAACAATAGGAACTCTCATTCATTGCTGGTGGGAGTGCAAAATGATGCAGCCACTTTAAAATACAGTATGACAGTTTCTGACAAAGTGAACAGAGAGTAGCCATATGATTCAGCAGTTGTGCTCCTAAGTCTTTACCTGATTGATCTGAAAACTTAAATCCAAAGAAAATGGCATGCAGATATTTCTAGCAGCTTTGTTCATGATCAGCAAAAACTGCAAGATGTCCTTCAGTAGATGAATGTATAAACAAACTGTGGTATATCTATACAATGGAATATTATACAGTGATAAAAATAAATGGGCTATTCAGCCATCCATAGAGATGAATCTCAAATGGAGGTTTGAATTGTAATCCCAAAAGATGATCCCAAATTCCATGTGCCAAATGTTGAAATCCCAAAAGATCAAAATGCCTAATGATCAAAACCTCTCACGTCTAAGTCCTTAATATCTAAAACCCTGAAAATCACAGTCACAGGATAATTGCATCACATTAGGTAGGACTATTGCCTTGCTATTATCTTTATTTGGAAATTAAGTGTGGTTTAAAAAGATGTGTATGAGTGCAAAGTTGACAAGGGGTGACTTAAGGATTTAATTTTAGTGTCAATTTGACTGGATTAACAAATACTTAGTAAAGCATCACTTTGGGTGTGTCTGTGAGGGTGTTTCCAGAGATTTGTGTGTGAGTATGGGTGAACTAGCTGGGGAAGATCTGCCTTCAGTATTAGAGGGCACCATTCAATCAGGGCCCAGAGAGAATAAATACAAAAGATGAATTGGTCGATTTCTCTCTCTCTCTCTCTTTCTCTCTCTCTCTCTCTCTATCTCCTCTGTCTCTTCTCTCTCTGAAAGCTGGGGCAAACTTTTCATCTGCTTCCTTGGATGTCAGATTGAACATCAGAAATTTGACTCTGTGAAAGTGCATTATCATGTTGACTTTGTGTTAAGTATTGTGTGTGTATGTAAAAACATCCGAGATGTCCTTTCTGCACATCTGCATCTGTGAAAGATAGGCTGGGTGTGGTGGCTCACGCCTGTAATCCCAGCACTTTGGGAGGCTGGGGTGGGCGGATCACTTGAGGTCAGGAGTTCGAGACCAGCCTGGCCAACATGGTGAAACCTCACCTCTACTAAAAATACAAAAATTAGCCGGGTATGGTGGTGTGCACTTGTAATCCCAGCTACTTGACAGGCTGAGGCAGGAAAATCGCTTGAACCCGGGAGGCAGAGGTTGCAGTGATTGTGCCACTGTGCACTCCAGCCTAGGCAACAAAGTAAGACCCCGTCTCAAATAAATAAATAAATAAATAAATAAAAGATAAAGTTTCTAAAGATCTCGGCTCTTTAGGTGACTGTCTATGCATCTTGATTTTTGATAGATCTCATCAAAAATTTAGGTTGTTTGTCATGGTTTTTCAGATGACTACAGTTATAAAGCTGGGTGCATGTGGTTACTGACCATAGTGATATACGTTTATATCTTTCACTTTTTGGCCTATTTCTTTATGAATACAGCTTGTCTACTCATAACTGTTAGACCTATGTGACCATCATTAGTATACCTGAGTATTTATGCATGCAAAAATATGTTATTATTGCCTATTTTATTGTGTAAAGTGGCCTGTGAAGTGTTTCATTGTATTTTTGTATTTCTCAAATAAATCCCCCTTAAAAGTGTAGATAAATATCCTTAATTTTTAAAAAAATTTTTCCCCAGAATTATATTTTTGAGATTTTGATCTTTCCAGATTTCAATATTTGGGATTAAGATTATGTCTTTCCAGATTATGATCGGTTGCCCTCAAATGCATATTACTAGGTGAGGAAGCCAGTCCGAGAAGGCTGCATATTTTATGCCAATTATATGACTTCCAGGAAAAGGCAAAACTATAGACAGTAAACAGAGTGGTGGTTGTCAAGGACTTAAGGAGGAGATAGAATTGCATGGGTGAAGCACAGGGAATTACTAGAGTAGTGAAACTATTCTGTAAATACTGTATATGACATGCATTTGTGAAAGCCCATAGAACCTTATAGTACAAAGAGTGCCTCTTACTATAGCAAATTAAAAATTCTTAAGGAAATTGGGGGAATCTCAGGATGGAATGCAGAATGAGAAAGGAATTTATTACAAATTTATGAAACAACGTTACTGAAGGGGGTGGGGAGACCAATTGCAAACATAAGTAACTTTGGAAATGAGTAGAGACTGTATCGCTAAATGCAAAAGTAACTGTACATAAGCATAATATTCTGGTTGACAAAAGGTTGCCAATTCTGAAACAAGTATAATAATATACTAAAATTGAACAGTTAAGCAAATGAATAGTGAGTGGTGGAAGTCAGATGTTTTCCTTGCTGGAGTAGGAGGTTACAAATAAGTAAAGGGAGAAAACTAGAATGCTCCGTTTGGTAACAGATTAGAAATACAGACATTGTGAACTAATGTTTAGCTAATATAGAGGCATATGGATGTATATATAGAAATATTTATGCATATGTGTGCACGTACAGATTCATATACTATTTCCTTGCTTTGTCAGCTGAGAGAATCTAGAAGCAACAACACCTCACTAGTAACAAGCACACCTAGTGCCCAGATCTTAGTTTCTAATTTCATCCTCTAATAAAAGGAATCAAGGATCCCTGAAGAAATGGATGATTCTATGACTGGGGCAGGAAATATACAAGATGAGCCTGTAGCATTTTGTAGGACTAGAAAGTAAGGAAGTACTCCAGAAACATGATCAACAACAACAAAAACCAACAACAATGATGATGTATGTCAAAGGAACACTGGGGCCAACTGAAAGTGCTCCCAATGGCTGACACTGGAACAATTTGAATAAGAAAATAAAGTAGTAATGGATTGTAACTCAAATTATAAAATAAATATTTGTGATTCCATACTGACATAAATAAATGATTAAATAAATAAATGGGAGACGAATAGATACATCTCCCATGCAAAAAAACTTCATATAATTTATGGAGATAATTTACCCTCAAAATAGAGCATATATCCCCATTCTTTAAGTGTGGACTGCATGTAGTGACTTCCTTCCAAAAAGTGCAGTATGGGAAAGGGAAAAAGAATAACCTTGCAGAGAGAAACCTGACAAACACTATCTGAGCCAGGTGATCAAGGTCAACATCAACAAGTCATGTTGCCAGCAAGTACAGTTGACAAGACATGGTGAAAATGAGCTTTACTTCTATGGCGCCTTATCCCCCCCAGATCCATAATCTCAGTCTAACCATGAGAAAAACATCAGATAAATCCCAATTGAGGAACATTCTACAAAATGCCTAACTAGTACTTCTCAAAACTGTCAAGGTCATTATAAGCAAGGAAAGTCTAAGAAACTGTCACAGCCAAGAGGAGCTTCATGAGACGTGATGACTAAGTATTATATTGTATTGGATGGAATCCTGGAACAGCAAAAGGACATTAAATAAAAATCAAGAAGATATGAATAAAGTATAGACTTTAGTTAATTAGAACAAGTGTATATACATATATATTTAAATACACATATAGCCAGTATCATGCCAGTGTTCATAGATCTATGTCTTTTTCAAACAACTGGGTATTATTTTATTGTATGGATGGAAGTAGTGGAATGTGTAAGGAAACAAATTTATTGGTACCTATTTAGGCTGTTTCCATCTTACTTCTTACCCTTTTTGACAATGGTGAATACATACATTTTTATAAAAAGAAAAAGTTGACTGTATTTCTGTGGATCTACATTCAGCCTCTAAGTTCTGTTCTATCATTTACTTTTTCACCAGTGCCACATTGTCTTGGTTACTGTAGCTTTACAGTAAATCTTGAAATTGGATAGTGTGAGTCTTCCAACTTCTTCAGTATTATGTTGGCTATTCTAATCCCTTTGCCTTTCCATATAAATTTTAGAGTCAGTTTGCTGATACCTGCAAGACAGCTTACTGGTCATGATTCTTTTCTTCACTTATACCAGACTCTAAATAATTGTTCACTGCTCCAGTAATTCAAATTCACTCTTAAAAACTTGCCTCCAAGGTGAGGATATTCATCCTCAAAATATTTGAGCAATTGCAACACCAGTGGGAAAGAATGCATCTGTCTTCCCAAGGCATTTTCTTTAATAAATAGCACTTATTTGAATGAATAAATTTGAATATTTAAGATATTCAAATCCTATTATGTTTATTTGATAAATATCACACTATACAATGGTTGTAACACCTACCCTCAGGATTGTTGGGAGAGTTAAATTGGTGAGCCAGTAAGATTTAAATATGTTTAGAGCTTCAAAAGTATTCAATAAATATTACTTTTCTTACAGTTAACCTATTTTCTCATTACAAAAAGCCTTATGCAGGATATAACCTCACATAATTGTCTACTATAAGACTTATTATTTCTTTAATTATTATTTAACATCATACTCACTTAAAGTACAATATTGCATCATATAAAAAGACTTCCATATAAATGCATTTAATTTCACCCTAGGATACATTAAACATTTGTAATGTTAAAGCTAATGGATTCAGAAGTATTACATTTTTGTAAAAAACATAACTTTGAGACTATGTAAATATATAATTTAAAAGATAGTAAAGTTATGAATATTAAGAACTTTTACCGATTTCTCCATTGAATGTTTGATTATTCGAGTTCATATGATATGATCATATGGGGTAAGGCATAGGAAGCATGAAAACTGAATGCCCTTGAGGCACAGTAATACATAAAGAACAGATGTACAATATTTCTGCCAATGTCCCTAGGTATTGTAGCCTGCAAAGACTTACCCTTTTAACAGGTCATTATAGGACTCACCTGTCAATTTGGCTTTCCTGGTGATACTAATAGCAAAAGCATTGACGGCGGTGAAGAGGGAAGATGAACAGTTAGAGATCCTTTCTGGTGAGTGAAGACCCTATACAGACAGGGACCTCTAGATAAGGGATATAATGTATTTAATTAAAGAGTATGTACTATACACCAGAAATCTGTTAATGGGACTCATTAAAAAAATGAATGAATACATACTATGGATCCCATCCTATTTTTAAAGAGGGATCTAAAAAGATTTTTGTCTGATTATTTGAAATAACATTGTTAGTGGTTTAATGTTTAATTCTAAAAGCCTAATGAATTATTACTGTTTTAAAAATAGCACTAATAATAGTTTTCATGATGAATCAAATCCATAAATAATGTTTACAACCTATTAATGGGAAATTACATTATTTAAGTAAAACATGTGCATTTCTGTAACAAATACCTTCATTTTCATAAAATGAAACTATTCTAACCAAGTTTTTACCTTATTGAAATAAAGTAAATAAAAATTTATTTTATTGATAAGGGCATATAAAAATACATATACCTGTAACCTATTTTTAGTATTTGATTTGAATATTAAATTTTATTGTGATACATGTATTCTATTATATCAGTTAAAATTGAGAAGACATTACTGGTTTTAATGTAATTCGTAGAAAGAAGTTTGCTCTCCACATATGGTGCTCCTTTAGATAACATCTAAAACACCTACAATTGAAGCTTGACATAGTACAAGGATTAATATGGTTCACACATCACATCATTATTAAAAATTCTGAAAAACCAGACATTCCAGGGCAAAGAAATGGTTTTACTTTATGGAATCCTAATTTTATTACTATTAAAGCATTAAGTGACTTGACCCACTCATTTAACAGCTATATATTTTTTTAGTTTGTTCCCACTTGTGCCTGTCAGTCTGCTTGGTCCTGGGCACACAAAAACAAATCAGTACTTCAAGGAGTTCATGTTCAGTGGTAGAGATGAAAATAAAAGCAGAGATTGAAAACCCTGTATTAGAATGACAGAGGTAAACACAGGAACCAACTCAGGAACCAGCAAGAAGGAGAAAGGCGAAAGAAAGGGAAGCCTTCTCCAAAGCCTTCTTTTCTCACCAGGCTGCTGTTTGGGAGGACAAGACATTGGCCCAGTGTGGAAGTTGTTTTCAGGCATTCTGAATGAAACAACTGTTTTCAGACATTAGGCAACAGGTAGCACAGGGCTGTTGTCCTTTAGAGAAGGAAAACTCCACATTCACCCTGGCTTCTACCTGGACTTCCCAAACTACATCACAGGAAAATGGGGCCCAAAGACAGAGGAGCCTGTGGTATTGGCATTAAAGTAGATAAACAAATCAGTAGAACAGAGTAGAGAGTACAGAGTTAGACCCACGCACATATGGTCAATTAAATCTTTTTAATCAATGGTGTTGGCAGAACTAAATATCCATAGGGAAAAAGGAACCTTGACCCCTATTTCACACTGTATGACAAAATTAATTTGAGATGAATCATAAACTTAAACATAAAAGCTATAAGTATAAAGCTTCTAGAAGCAAACAAAAGAGACTATGTTCATGACCTTGGGACATGCAGAGATTTCCTAGGGCATAGGATTTCTAACATTACAGGAAAAAATTGATAAACTAAATGTTATCAAAATTAAATGTCCTGTTCATTAGCAGACACAATTAAGAAATGAACAAGTAAGTTACACACTGGGAGAAAAGGTTTACAATACATGTATTTTTCAAGGGACGTGTATCTAGAGTATATAATTAACTGTTATAATGTACTTGTACAAAGACAAAATACCTGATTTTTTTCAAAAATAGGCAAAATATTTACACAAAAACTTAACATAGGAAAATATACAAATGGCCAGTAATAGCACAGGAAAGTGCTCAATATTGTTGGTCATTAAAGAAATGCAAGAAAGAGCCAAATGAAAACCACTGTGAAAACACTAGAATGGCTAAAATTAAAAAGACGAATAGCACCAAATTTTTGCAAGGATGTGGAACAACTGGAGCTCTCATAAATTGCCCATAGGAGTGAAAATGGTACAGCCAATTTGGAAAGTAGTATAGCAGTTTCTTATAAAGTTAAACATGCGTTTAGCCTATGACTCAGCAGTTCCACCCCCGGGTAGAAAAAGAAGAAAGGACAACGTATGTTCACAGAAGATTTGTGCAAGAATCTTTGTAGCGCCATTATTCATAAGTCTAAAACTAAAAACAAGCCAAATGTTCATCAGAGAATGTATAAACAAATTGCAGTATAGTCATATAATAAAGTATAACAATAAAAAGAAATTAACTACCAGCGCACACAACACAAAGAAGAGTCAAACACATGCTGAGTGAAAGAAACCAGATACAAGCGTATAGACCATAAGACTCCATTGATACAAAGTTCTACAGTGAGCAATATGACACAGTTTTTATGGACTTCACATGGATGATTGCCTTTTGTGGACTAGGGGCACCATTTGACCAGGAAAGGGCATGAAGGAATTTTCTGGGGGTGTTTATGTGTTGACTGGTTGTGTATCACACAAATGTAGCATTTGCTAAAAGTCATCAAACTGTGCACTTCAGATCTGTACATTTCACTGTATATAAATCATATTTCAATTCAAAAATCAGTAAATGTTGACAATGGACATATACTAAATACTTCTTTTCTCTATATAAGATCTAAGACTTTTGGCCTTCCTTTGTGTGTGTGTGTGTGTGTGTGTGTGTGTGTGTGTGTGTGTGTTTTACATAGATCACATTGAGTAAGCTGCTATATAAATTATGTAGATTGTATATGTTTCTTCATTGATTCTCACACAAACCTTTGAATTTTGTTTTCTACCAAATTCAGTCATTTAAAAGATCCTGATCATTCCACTTGTAAAATATATCTTCAATTCACTCCCTCGTCTCTGTCCTTTGTTCAGCCATCGTCATCTCTCGCCTGGACATCACATTGGTCTCCTACACAATGTTCCTGCCTCTAGTCAGTTCTTTCATCTCTCTTCGTTCATGCCGAAGACTTATTCTAAAATCCTAATATGATGATAATGCTCACTTGATTAGAAACCTTCAGTGGTTCCCACTGTCCACATGCCCATGTCTTATAGCATATAATTACACTTAAAATGAAGGTAATCTCAGAATGTGGTAGACAGCATGTTTTATGTTTATAATCCCATGCTACCTTTGTAACAGCCTTGTGCAGTGAGCGCACTCAATTCCAGCATGTAGACAAGATATTTGACCCATCTGTTAAGCAGCTTGCCCAAAGACACATGACCGGCAAGTAGCAAAGTCAGGATTTGAAGCTATGCTGTCTGACTCCAGAGCCCAGATACACATGTACTACGCACACTGCCTCTCTTTAGGGTCTTCCTCCAGCCTTTGTTACTCAAACTTGTCTCCTCCAGCCCTGGGCATCCACCCTCCATCCACAGCCAGCTCCACTGTGTTCTTTGACACCTCCATCCTTTGGTTCCCATGGCTTCCTCCGAAGCTCCTGCTCCTTTTCGCCTTGCAGACTCTCCATTGTTCCAGTTCCCACTTAGGTGCCACTACCTTGGGAAAGCTTTTTTCACACTCCTCCAGGTCACCCATAGGTCTATTCAGCCACAGCATGTTGGCCATGGGCCCATTCTTGTCTTTGTTATTTTTTCTTATTTTGAAGATATCTTTTTTTTTTTGATACAGTCTTGCTGGAGTGCAGTGGCACCATCTCGGCTCGCTGCAACTTCTACCTCTTGAGTTCAAGTGATTCTCCTGCCTCAGCCTCCCGAGTAGCTGGGACTACAGGAGCACACCACCACACCCAGCTAATTTTTTTTGTATTTTTAGTAGAGACGGGGTTTCATCATGTTGGCCAGGCTGGTCTCGATCTCCTGACCTTGTGATCCGCCTGCCTCAGCCTCCCAAAGTGCTGGGATTACAGGCGTGAGCCACCACACCCAGCCTGAAGGTATCTTTATGTGTTTTTCTCCCCTCACTGGAGCACCTCCAGAACGAAGTCCTCCCCATCTTTGCTGTTCCCAGCCCTTAACGTACAGAGAAGGCTCATAACAACTGCTTGTTTAATAAATGAATGTTTTACTGCCAGATAATCTAGCATCAAAGTTTCTTTTGCCTAATTTTGACCTGCCCTTGTAACTTATTTATCAGACAGTTATAAAACAGTTTAAAGCTCAACTGAAAAGTGCAAAAAAATCAAAAAGAGGAAAAAAAGGGAGGGGTAGTATCTCGTTTCTTAGGCTGCGTAACATTATGAGGTTACTCTTTAACAGCACTAGAGAGTGTTGAATTTTTTAGAGCTTAAAATGATTGGCTGAGATATTAAGCTGCTTTGCCAGCTGTTCAAAAATGGATTGCTCCCAGCATATAAATAACTACTGTTATGTCTCTATAAAATTCTAGACCTTGAATGGCATATTTGATTAGAGTGAAACGAAAAAGAAAGAATTGTTACAAACAAGAAGCTGAGATTAAAAAGGTGTATTCAGTAACTACCTATGGTGAGTTAAAATCATCTTTCCATGAGTGAACATAGAAAATTAAATAAAATACCTGCAATCTTGAAGGAACTGAAACATAGACCTTAGTGAAGTTTAATCATACCCATGGCAATCTCTTTCTTTTATCCTCTGCAAATGGGGTTTATTGCAAAGGAGAATCAGTTGTATGTAGTTTAACAATTTCTAGCCCAGTTATATGAGTCTAACACCTTCAGTGTCTGCTTATGTGATATTTATTAAGAATTCTCTTGTGCTTCTGTAAATATTAATTACAGACCAGATGCATCAGACGTGAATAGCAGCAGCTTGGGAATGCCCAAGTGCAGCATAAGTCTTCCATTTCCAATGTAAATATTGACAGTGGGTGTCTTTTTCAATGTCACTCATTGCCCCATCTGATCTCAGCTATGTTTACATACAGGATGTTACTCAGTTCTATTTATTATGTTATATCGTAGTAATGGAAATCCAGCTTCCTTTATTGAAATGATGACAACTGATTCGAAAAGACCTAGTATAGGGGAAATTGGCCAATAATAATGGACGTGTGAGAAGAAAAAGAGAAAAGAAAAGGAAAACAACTTTGAAATCATGTATTGTTTCAAGCTAGCAAGCATTTATTGAATAGTGAATTGTGTGTCCTGCTCTATGTTAGATCCTGAAGACTCAATCCTGAAGACACAAATTCACAGATGAAAATATGGGGTCTTCCTTTCAATAAGCTCAGCAAGATAGAGTAAAAGCTACAATGCCTCAGAAAAGGAAGAGTATTGGCTGAGATCTAAAAATGTTTAGGAATTTCTTACCAAGTACAGTGCAAATAGAACAAAATTAAAAATATTGAAGGGGCACTGATAATTCACTGACCTGAGATTGAACAGCTTCATCAATGGGAGGAGGTAAGAGATATAAGGTAACTGATCCACTTAAAGTTCTGAAATTTGCAAGGAAAAGAATGAGCTTGCAATGCTGTTTGGTAGCATACCCCTCGCTCTAGGTTTTGTTATTATGATCAGCTGCATCAGGACAGTCTCAGAGTTCATCTGGGGACCACAGCAAGCAGGAAACCATTTGTGTGCTGGAGACTTGATAGCAGCCAAGGGGAGGAACCAGGAAGAGCCACAGGAAGTGCATGGCATGGAGCCCTATCCACAAGAAAGACAGCTACAGAAATGGGGCTGACACATGATATCTTCCAGGGCTACTCAGTCTGCTGGTGGGTGAATCCGTGGGATATGTTTTTGCTAATAAGACATCCTTTGACAAGATTAATAATCTATGCGGCTACATCAACAGCGACACTAAGGGAAATCTACTTCAAAAATGAGTGTGCGCGTGCACGCACACACACACACACACACACACACATACACTCATTGTGATGCATTTGCTGCTACTTCCAGTCACCTCCCTCAAGCCTTATCTTTGGTCCTATCAGAGTAAAAACACAACAGATGTGTCAATTGCCCGAGTCACAACATCTTTCTGGCGGAGCCATGTACCTGTTTTGAGTCATTGCCACGGTTTTTGGAACAAATTCTCGCCTACTTGCTGGGACTGAGCCTCCCTGGCATGCTCTGACCTCTAGCACATGCGTGGTTCATCATTTGTAAACACTTGCCTGCCTATACCACTGAACTAGAACCTTCCTGATTGTTGGCTTCTGGCCAAATTTTTCTTTCCCACCCCTCCCCCCCACATTTCTTGCTCTTAATGTTTTTTGCACCTCTTGCCTGCACTAATTTTTGAGATCCTTCCCTGCCAAGCGCCATGAAATCCTCTCAGCAACTTTGAGGGTGCTGTGGATTGAATTACATCCCTCCAAATTCATATGTCAAAGCCCTCAAATCCAATAGGATCATATTTGAAGATTGTATTTGGGAAGTAACTAGGCTTAGATGAGGTCATGAGGGTGGGGCCCTCATAATGGGATTAGTGGCCTTGTAAGAGACACCAAAGCACTTGTTTGCTCTCTCTCTCCACCATGAGAGGACACAGTGAGAAGGTGGCCATCTGCAGGGGAGTAAAAGAGTCCCCACCGGAAACCAAATCAGCCGACATTTGATCTTGTACTTCACAGCCTCCATAACTGTGAGAAATAAATTTCTGTTTTTTGTTTTGTTTTGTTTTGTTTTTGTTTTTTGAGATGGAGAGGAGTCTTGCTCTGTCACCCAGGCTGGAGTGTAGTGGCACGATCTCGGCTCACTGCAAGCTCTGCCTCCCAGGTTCATGCCATTCTCCTGCCTCAGCCTCCTGAGTAGCTGGGACTACAGGCACCTGCCACCATGCCTGGCTAATTTCTTTTTTGTACTTTTAGTAGAGACGGGGTTACAGCGTGTTAGCCAGGATGGTCTCGATCTCCTGACCTGGTGATCTGCCTGCCTTGGCCTCCCAGAATGCTGGGATTACAGGCATGAGCCACCGTGCCATAAATTTCTGTTGTTTAAGCCACACAGTTTGTAGTAATTTTTAAGGGCAACCCAAGCAGATGAATACAGAGAGGAACTTTAAAATGAGAAAAACAAGACTCAGAGGAATGAAGCACTCTGTCTTAGAATTTAGTTATTAAGTACTCCATTTTACTAAAAAAAAATCTTTGCTCTTTTCGCCACACAGTACTGCATTAAAAATTGGATAGTTTTCCCCACCCTCATACTAAACATGTCATTACTAAAATAGAGCTAAGGTTTAAATTGTCCATCGTCCTTATGTGTAAGATGTTGAGGACTACAAGCTTAGACAATGGTTATACATCCTATATTTAGAACCTTTTCGTTTGTCTTACCTGTGTCTCTACCCAGGACTTACCTTTTTTCAATGTATTTGCATAAGGGCATGTGTATCCAAATTGCTTCTACATTATTAGACTGTAGAACTTAGTCTATTGACTTTCAATAATATAGCACTTAGCTAAACACCAGACACGTGGCTTCTGTTAGATAGTATCTAATTGTAATACATTTTTATTATATTTTAGTGATGTATATACAGGTAAGCAGAAAAACATAAATAAAAATCTGATCCTCATTTCCTTCTCAGCCATCTTGAATGTTTTCTGAAAGAAGACACACTACTTTTGAGAGGCCTCAAAATGAGAGTCTAGACAAGCTGGTAGCATCATCCTTCAGAGAAACCTGTTGGGATCTATGGTCAGTTCCATGAAAGGCAACCTATGGGAGGCCAACCACTGAACAACTTATGGCTATAAATTTGGTCTTGAATTTTTGCATTTATTATTATTTTTTTAGAGACTGGGTCTCACTCTGTCACCCAGGCTGGAGTGCAGTGATGCAACCATAGCTCACTGCAGCCTTTAACTTCTGGAATCAGGTGATCCAGTTCAGCTTCTCGAGTAGCTAGGACTACAGATATGTGCTGCCATGCCTAGCTAATTTTTTAAAGTTATTTTTTGTAAAGTTAGAGTCTCACTATGTTGCCCAGGCTGTTCTGGAACTCCTGGCCACAAATGATCCTTCCACCTTGGCCTCCCAAAGTGGTGGGATTACATATGTGAGCCACTGCACCCAGCCTGGTTCAGCACTTTCTGTGGCCTCTAGGTGACTCAGTCTTAGCTTGCTGTGACACTAGAAGTAAGAGGGTATTTTATTTCCAAGGAATTATAAGAATTAACTTTGTTTCTTTAGGATTGGGTCTGTTTTAGGGAAAATATCTTGTTTAAAGTTTCATTCTAGGCAAAAGTTCAGCTATTTTATTTTCCCAGTTTAAAAAAATGAATTGAATGTATAATATATTGAATCGTCGTAGTTCTGTGAATGTTATTTCATCAGCTGTGTATGAAACCCATTCATCTCGGAGTTTGAAGCAGTTCTGCTTGCGTCAGCAGTTTAAAAGCAGAGCTGTGGATTTACAGACATACGAGGGCAGCGAGGCACAATAATCCATTTCCTTTTAGAATGTTTGTGGCCTAAACTAAAGCCCAGTTTCCTCATATTAAGCAGTCCTTTTGAAAGAAGATGATAATTCCATCAAATAATTTTGCTGTATATTTATAAACAGACAGAAGCGAAGTTTATGATGTTAGGGCTTAATTTAATGGATTTTGGATTGCATGTATAGTGAGTTATGGGAAAAAATAGAATTTAACATCTTATAGTAAAACAGACATTCATTGCCAGAATCACTGATCCGTCCTGGAGACCTGTGCTTATCTTTTTTGCCATTTGTCAAAAGGAGGCTCTTTTTTTTTTTTTCCTTCTGCATACATTATTTTCTCTTGTGTTCATTTCTCTACAGTAGAGGATATTTCCACAGTTTAAAAATATCAGTGCTTTTCCTTTATGTGGAAATTGAGATCTTATCCAGAAAGACAGTTCTGAGACACAGTACAGGTTTCTAGCTGCTATAGCCTGGGCATGGTGACTCCACCTCCTCCCCAGCTTAAATGAAGAGAAAACAGAGTGGCACTGTGGAGAACGGACCACACAGCTGTACCTTTCAGCCATGGGCACTCCATGAAACAGGCTTTCTAAAGCTATTGCCACTTGGAACATTAAAAGAAAAAAAAAACTCAGGGAAAATAATGTTTCAAATGATTTTCTTTTTAAAGAACAAATGCAATTAATACAAACATAAAGGTAACAGATTCAGAGAATGTATCAACGATTGGTTGGAATGACAGAAAATTAAATGTGGGGCAGTGTTCTTCATTTCTTCTTTCTTCCATTGGCCAATGGCCTTGTAGATGTTGATTTCACCTTCAGTTTTGGATTCATATTATCAGGAGTAAGTTTTCAACACCCTAAGTCTGTATCAGAGTTTCTTAACCTTGCCACTATTGACATTTGTAGCCAGATCATTCTTGGTTGTGAGGGCTGGCCTGTGCACTGTAGAATGTTTAGCAGCCTTGCTGGACTCCATCCCCCAAGATAGCTAAAAACGTCTCCAGACAGTGCCAAATGTCCCCTGGGGGCAAAACCCCCCTACTCTGATTAAGAACCAGTGGATGCATTTCATCTTTCATCTTTGTACCTCTGGTCCCTAGCTATGTCTAGCTCTAGCATTTACTTAGTAAATGTCAATTGAATGACTGAAAAGATGAAACTGGTGCTTCTATGTATGTAACCATTTTTTTGGTATCTGAATATATCAATACATATGTAGTTTATTTTAAAATGAGAGGTATTTTGATTTGTTTTTCTAGAAGACCTTTTACGATGAAGATAAGTTTAATATAATTATTAATTCCCTTTTCTTCATTAGTTATAATCACGTAATACATTTATATTGTATAGGTATATTCCTGTGAATTTCAGAGATATTAGTATCAGTATCTTTATCATTCTTTCCTCATGGCATAGTGTTCTGAGGATGCCATGGTCCTAATAAAGTCTGGTTCTATTAAAGGGATGTCATGTATCTTCCAGAAAGGCTGGTGAAAGGACATTGGTCCTTTTGGTTGCAACTGGCCCTCAGGAGCCTGTGACCCAGGAGCACCTTGGCTGTGTGTGGTGCGGGCTTGACCCTGCCCCAGTGAGGCAGCACAATTGTAAGCTGGTCCTGGTACCTCCTAGAGAATGTGACAGTTCTGAGTCACCTGTGGAGGAAATAGAGACAGCAAATAGAGATGGTAGAAAAGCCAGGAAAGGAATGAAACATAGTGCTGAAGTGTTTATCTTCTTAAGGCTGACACTTTCATCCTTGGCCTTTTAAGAGGAACAAATAGGCAGCCATCAACATGGCAGGTCTTAGCATAATTAACATTCAGGTAGCGCTGGCAACAGGGCCAGGCACTGTTCTGAGAACTCTATTGGATTTACTCATTTAATTCTAATGGTACAAAGAATGCACTATTATTGTCCCCATTTTACAGAAAATAGTGGCACAGAGAGGTTAATTGATAAATTCAATAGACTTCATTGGAGTCCACTCCCTGCCCTGGGTGTTGTGTATAGAATACAGTGTATTCATACATGATATTCTCCCTGACCTCGGGAAGCTGATATCTAACTGGTAGAGGAGATAATTAGTACACAAAGGACCAAGTGAGAACATGTTAAGTGCCATAGAAGAAGAAATGACAAGGTGCTATGTGTTGCTTGCTGGGCAACATTGGGCAAGGTATTTAACTCACCTAAACCTGTTTTCTCAAAAACTGGGATAATAATAACACCCACCTGTGGGGTTGCTGTGACTACAGTGTTCGGCATATAGTAAGTACTTAACTAATGTCATAGAGTAGTAGAGTAATAGAGTGAGAGGTTTGTTTACTTGGGTGTACCAGAGAGTTCATGGAGGTATTATTTTAACTGAAGCTTGAAGGACTGGCAACACTTAAACATCTGGTAACAGGAAACCCATTCTCAAGGAAATAATATAAATAAAAGTGTAGTACGGGGGAGCTCATAAAATAGGAAAATCCTAAGGTTTATTTATGGCAAGAAAGAGTATAGCAGAAGAAAAGGTAAAAAGGTAAGTTCTGAGGTCACATCATTACATTAGCCTCAGGTTAAGGAATTTGGAGCTTTTCCTCAGGCAATGTGGACCCATGGATAGCTTTTGAACAGAACAGTAGCAATGCTTTAGGGAGATTTTTCTGCCATGCATATGCAGGATGGATTTGATTGGAGGAGAGAGGCTTCCAGGGCACAACAAGGAGGCAGTTGTATGGGAGAACACAGGCTGGGCTGATGGTGCTGATGGCCACGAGAGTGCCAGAGAAGAGGGGGAGGGGGTCATATTGATGATGGAATTGACTGATCCAGTGAAGGTGGAGGAGAGAGTTGTTTCAAGACAAAAAAATACCAACAATGAACTTTAGATACTGAGAATGAGTCACTGGAAGGATTGTGTAGCAGTAATGAAGATCCAGAAAACTGAAATATAAGCTGCAGGGTGGCTGATGAGTTCACTTTTGACATCTTAAGTTAGAGATGCCATCTGTTTGGGGCATACAACAAACATCTCCTTTCCAGAACAGAAATCTGAGCTAGAGACAAAAATCCAAAAGGTGTTTAGGTTGATATGGTGGAAGGAACTGGAGAAAGGATAAAGGATGTCACTTTTGGGGAGAGAGGGGAGTAGATCAACGAGCAGCCCTGCCTAAAGAGGCAGAGGAGGGCAGGAGGGAGGTAGCCGAGAACCAAGGAGAGTCTCAGAAGCCTAGGACAGAGTGACTCCAGGAAGCAGCGCGGATGAATGGATTCAGCTATTTCAGAGAGGCTGAGGAGGACCAGTTAGGTTAGTCATGGGACTTGACAATCAGAGTATTTTTTTGTTAAGAGAAGATGTTTTGTTCTGTGATGGAGTAGGAAATATTGTGGTAAGGAATGAATGTTGGAGGAAAAGTCTGCAGTGTTTATATGGAAGAGGCTCGGCAAATTCACATGCCCACCTTGGAAATTTCCATTCTCAGGGGTCAGTTTTTGAAAAAAAGTGTGTGCTTGTGTGTGGGTGAATGGGTGTGTCTCTCTGTGTGTAGTATGTGCATAGAGGAAGGGTTTGGGGAGCGGAAGGGCTCAGGCACTGTTTCAGCCCTAATTAATTGTTGCCATATGGAAATGCGAGCCCAGTCATACCAGCAGTTTTGATTTTTCAAATGAAGTAGGCAATCTAGTTTTTTTTAAAAAGTGGGATCTGTATATTTAAAAATCTTGTCCCAAATTTTTAAAACCCCTGTCCAAGCCAAATAAAGCCTGTCTGCAGGTGAGACACAGCCTGTGAGGTTGCAGCTCATTTCTCTGGAACAGATAATGGGTTCAAGAGAGACAGCAGCTCTAGAAAGGTGCCAGGCTTACCACAGGCACTAGATAACTCTGCTGAATGAGAAACAGGTTGTGGGGAGATTATTTTTAGACAGGCAGAAACACAGGGCTTTAATTTGATATAGTTATGATAGTGTATGTTGTGGATATAAGTGACAGTTTAAAATGCTGGTAAATTAAACTATGAAACATTTCCATTCAAGAGTATTATTTTTAATTTGTTTGTCAATATTGGCCTCTCATTACCTATTAAAATGATTGGCTTCACACCACTGATAATGGTGACAGAACGCAGATCCATTTGCAGTATTGTTATTGCATCAGCACCACTGAAAATTAGTAGTGATTAGAACTTCAAGAGTAACTCCACTAAATCAGGAGACAAGTACTCCTTATCTGTTCTTTGTCATATATTTTAAAATTGTCAATTTCTCTGCTTGTGTTAAATTAAAAGCAGGCCATGGACTTTCCACAAGACACAGGTCGATAGGAAAGGAGGGAGGTAGAGATACACGAGAGTAGGTGCATCGGAGATGTTTCAGTTCAGGGTTCTCTGTAATTGCTTTAACTTTCTGCAGGTTGTTTACTTATCAGATTCAGTCTTCTCCAAAGTACCTTTGTTCTGCTCAAACTCAAATAGAATTGAGACTGCACAGTTTAATTCTAGATACCCAGACTGGTTGATTGCTGAAAGTATTTTATGACTACCAAGTTGGGAAATTGTAGTAAAACCTATCTGTGGATTTGTCTGAGTTTTCATTCCATCTTAAAATGCAAGAGCTATACAAGTATATATATGTATATGTATCTTTAAGATAAATAATGTTGCCCTTTGACAGATGAGAAAACTGAGGCTTAGAAAGGTCACATAGCCTCCTAATGTCAGATGTTTACTCAGTTACACAGCTGGAATATAATACAGTCTGACCCCAATGCCTGTGTCTTGAGGCAGCTTTAGCCAAATTAAGGTCTGAGTAACTTGCTCCATTGACTTTCGGGAATAAAGCTGTATTTTCTTCTTAAAGTAGCAATATGCCTTCTTTTGCTCTAGCCTGTGGGGACAGCTAATTTTCTTTTCTTCTAAAAGTAATGGCAGGAGTAACTCTTCGGACTGAGTACCTGTGATTTCCAAGGGGAAGCTCATGGTTGCAGATCCATGTCTATATTTTAATTGTGAAGGCTATGGGACTTTAAATTTCTTACCTCTTTCTTTCTTTGTAAGACGATTTTGTTAAATTACCATTTCCTTATTGGGACTGGCTATGTGTGAATTCCTAGAAAGAGAAGTTGTGTTTACTCTATTCTTTGCTCCATCATTTTTCTTTGAAGTTAAAGCTGTCACATGGCTCATATTTTTCAGGGTCTATGCAACTCGGAGGGAGATTTTTAAGACTATATATAGTTCATCTATCTTTATAGGAAGACTTCAGAAAGATGCCTACATAGGCATAGGATCCAATGGAAAACATTAGTATGCTTCATTTTTTGCTTCCAGAAACTCAGATGTATCTCTGTTCTTTGTCACAGTTTAAAATAAGAATCTAGGGTTTTGTTTTTTAAGTAAATGTATGTGTGTATTTGAATGAAAAGACATAAATATTTACATATATATTTTATAAGTATATTCACGCATATTCAAATGCAATCGATGTTTCCCTTAAGACAGATGTTAATGAGGTGATAAATATTAATACATATTACAGGTATACAACTTCCTAAGATTCTATATTTTTTAGGCAAAAAATATGTTCCTCTGCAACCATACCACACAGACTTAACATCTGTTGTAAAGTGTGTTAAAATCCGGCAACTCAATGTCAGTTGGATCTGGCTTTACGGTATGCTTCCTTCGTTATGGCTCTCACTGGGGGAGGAGAGCTTTCTGATACCATCCAAACCTCCAGAGCACCATTCAAAGCAGCTGGTATTCTATATATTACATAATTATGAAGCACACCGTGTAGTTTAGAATACTTAAGAGGCACTAGGGGCCCACTTCTCAAAATATTTACAGCCTTTTATTCTTCTAAAAACAATAATTTGCATGCCTAAAATGATTTGTGTACCTTTGCCATGCAAATTTCCTTTAGCCTCTTTTTTTCTGTTAAACTTTGATCTGAAAATATCAGTGTTTAGTAGTAAATAGGCCAGAGGGAAATGTAATTGGCAAGAATGGAGGTTTTAAACATTTCCCCCAAATTTTGGGTATTCAAGGGGAAATGGGAGAAATCATGGAGAAAGGAAAGTCTGAGGTAAGGACCCCTGCTAAGGACAGGTACCAGATCTAAGGAGAGGCTCTAGGACAGGGGCCAGGCTTTGCATTGAAAGGGACAATGAGGGGCTGAGTGCCATCCAATAGGCCAGTTCTGGGGACAGCTACTGATTTAGAAGAATATTAAGAAAATGGTTTGGGAGTTCCTAGATCCCAAAGTAAGGCAGTAAAGCAAGACCTCTTGCCAAGGGTTGTTAAAGAGATCATTCTTGGAGCTCAGTGACTCTGATCACACAGAGGGTCTCCCCTTACCAGCCTCGTTCACTGCCCTCTTTCCAAATCTTGTCCACTCTTTAGAACTTGGCTCATTCAGCCATTCATTCGACAAACATGAATTGCACATTCTGTGTGCCAGGCGATATGCTGGACAATGGGAATAGGAAAATAAACGTGATAGTATAACCCTTTAAAGACTCTGTTGTCGAAGAGCAGAAAGGCATAAAACCCCATCAGTGTGCCCAGGTATCTGTGGCATGGTAGTAAAAGCAAGTATAGGAAAAGAGGGCACCAAGGAGGGAGTGCTCTGTTCTACCTTATGTAGCATTAGAGGTCAGGAAGGGTTCGGCTATGGAAATGATTCCTGAGGCAGACACAGCAGGGACAAGTGTTCTAGAAAGGGTCTGGAGGCATGACATGCTGTAATGCTTTCTTTCTTTGTTTAATAACTTTGTCTTTCAACAGAGCCCTTTGGAGCTTTTCTAAGCTTTCTCATTTCTTCTGAGTTATCTGTGTCTATTAGGGATCAGGAGCTTGATATTTGGTATTTACAGAAAATGTCCCAGATGGAAATATTGCCCTCTTGGTGGAATGAGCCCCCTCCCAGGAGTCAGATGGGTCAGTGTTCTATGAGTTATCCTCCAAATGGAACCTGTAACAGAGTATTCAGTCTGGCTTCAATTTCATTTTGAAATAGATGATTCCAAAAATGAGTATACTTGATAGTGGATTAAAACAAAATGAGCCCCTTTTGGAATTTAAGCTTACTATGCTTCTCTTGTTTACGGGACTATTCTAATAAAAATATATTAGAAAGAAGGCTGGGCACGGTGGCTCACGCCTGTAATCCCAGCACTTTGGGAGGCCAAATGGGCAGATCACCTGAGGTCAGGAGTTTGAGACCAGCCTGGCTAACGTGGTGAAATCCCTTTTCTACTAAAAATACAAAAAATTAGCTAGGTGTGGTGGCGCGTGCCTGTAATCTCAGCTACCTGGGAGGCTGAGGCAGGATAATCGCTTGAACCCGGGAGGCAGAGGTTGCTGTGAGCCGAGATTGTGCCATTGCACTCCAGCTTGGGCAACAAGAGTGAAACTCTGTCTCCAAAAAAAAAAAAAAATACATATATATATATATATACAGCAAATTGTATACTTTAAATATAATTATATGCAGTTTATATATATATAATTAGAAGGAAAAATAAATTACTGGATCAGAGTATTGGTTAAATATACATCTTTAGAAGTGGTATTTAATATTAAACATGTACAGAATATATCTTGAGTGTAGACTATTAAGTATCTACAGAGTACTTATGTAATATTATCACATACAAAAGGCAGGCAGATAGGCCAGTATCTTAGTGATGGTTATTTTGGACACTGTATTACAAAAAGATAATTATTTATTTTTTATGATTTTCTGTGTGTTTGCAAAACTATACAATGAAGCTGCATTCATTTTATAAACGGAAAATATTCTTTTTTCCTGTAATAAATTTTGGAGGTAACGAATTGAAAGAAGTCCTCCTTCAGGAAAGGACAATAGGGATACTGTTAGCCATCCCTAGACGACCATCTCCTAAGATGAGGCTGGCTTCAAACTCTTGCACAGAAAATGATACAATCTCTACTCTGTTCATTCATTCACCAACAAGACGGCCTCTTATGTGCTGATATCAAGCTATAAAAGATAAGTTTATCCATGGCCTCGAAGGTCCTGTAGTCTAGTTCAGGTAAGAGACATGTAGAAAAAAAAACAGGCAAAGATACCTTACAAGTATAATAAAAGGTATCTGATCAGGTTAATAAGAGAAAGTGGTTAATTAAAATGGAGACCTCGCCTGGTTCATCACGAGTTTCCTTGGTTCTGAAAGCCTTTGCTCTGAAAGCCTTTGCTCTATTCCTGCCAGGCTTCCCTTTTTTCATCATCATCAGACTTAAATGTTCTCTTGAGTGCCATATGCATTTCTACCATGATGTAAATTCCCCGAGGGCCACATTATGTCATATTCATATTTATGTGCCCACAATACCTTGCATGTAGTAGAAATTCAGTACATATTCATGGGAAAGTGAATGGCCCAGCTATGCATACAGTAGTATTGTAATAGAAATAGTTCGTTTCAGGCTCAAGCAAGCTATTTTATAAATCTGACAACTTCCTGATAGTGAAGGAAAATGACTACATCTGATCTCAGCAAGTGCCGATTGATGGATGCTTCTTTCTGATGCCATGTGGCAAAGGAAGAGGTTTCTTCATAAAGTTAGTAGACTCTGACATGCATCACCGTGTCTTTTTTCTTAACAAACAGTCCTTTCTTTCACGAGGTCATGCACCTGTTATGCAGGAAAATAATAACACTCTTAGAAATATGGAAAGACAGACGCTTCCCTTTATTAAACCACAGCTCTATGGTTTGTAAAAAAGATGCAACCTAGAAAACAGTTGTTTGTGGAGGATTTGGCTGAATTATTACAATCTCCATGAGAGCCTGAGTTTTATGTGGGATCCAGGAACTGCATGGGTGGCAGCGTCCACACTCTTGGTTCTCAGAGCCCAATGCCCCTGTCGTGAGTGTTATCATTCAATTTTCACACAGCAAGAGTGACAGGAGCTAATTGTTTGGATCCTGTTTGTGTCCTTCTAACCCCATGCAGTTGAGTACTTTATACTCATCCGAATGGCCAGTTGGAGTTCTAATAATAGAGTTTCTAAGCTTGTATCTAGACTATGCCAGAAATGTTGGTTCCATATGGTGAAAAGAAGACACATTTCAGCGAAAAGAAATCTTTATGAAAATTTACTTTAGTTAAAAGGGTAGCTTAC
The DNA here is from genome assembly GCF_029281585.2 of Gorilla gorilla gorilla. Taxonomy (NCBI): domain Eukaryota; kingdom Metazoa; phylum Chordata; class Mammalia; order Primates; family Hominidae; genus Gorilla; species Gorilla gorilla. The sequence goes on from NC_073229.2 coordinate 171,970,025, forward strand.
TTTTTTTGGAAGAAATCACTACTTCTAGTGCATATCACATTAAGGTGTATTGTGAAGCTATGTACACATGTGAACACATTCACATCCACACACATGCATGTTCTCATACACCTTCAATGGAATAAACTAAACCATTCTGAGCCTTGGACAATTGGGAACTTGAGTTCTAGGGACTTCCAGTGGAAGGTCATGCCATATAGAATTGAACTGATGGTATGATTTGTGGTCCCTTTTGGAAAATGAAGCTGACAGTTTCTTCCATTGCAAGAATACTCAAAATTTTAGTGTGCTGATCAAAGCATGAGGAAACTTTTGGGAAAGATGCATATGCTTACTGACTTGATGGTGGTGATGGTTTTGCGGGCACATACATGTGTCAAAACTTAGCAAATTGTATACTTTAAATATAAATATATGCAGTTATTATATGTACTTATTACCTAAATAATAAAAAACACAATTTTAGTGTGCAGGACTGGAAGGCCCCTCCACATACCTCGCAGGAAGAGGTTTGGTAGTGAACTAACACAAATGCTAATGTGTTAACCTGGCAAATGCCCACATGCATTATTTCTGTAGTCATCCAACACTCCTTCCCGGATCTAGGAAAATCATTAATTGTAGGTGAGTTTTGTGCTAAACACGTGTGTATCCATTCAATATCCACAACGCCAGTGGCCTGGACCTGTCTCTGGTCTGGAGGGAGACAGCAAGTTGTCTCATCACTGGTGAAGTTAGGAAATAGTGATAATCCAGAATGCACAAGAAGGACTGTGACACCGGCAAGTTACAGTTACCCCTTGTGACCCTTCAGTCCTACATGGTTAATTTTATGTCTTAATAATTTAATTGTCAGATTCAACCATTACATTTAATTGTGGAAAGCAGTGTGGCAATTCCTCAAAGAGCTAATAACAGAAGTACCATCCAACCCAGCAATCTCATTACTAGGTATATACCCCCCAAAATATAAATTGTTCTACCATAAAGACACATGCATGCATATGTTCATCACAGCACAATTCACAATAGCAAAGACATGAAATCAACCTAAATGCCAATCAGTGGTAGACTGGATAAAGAAAATGTGGAACATATACACCATGGGATACTATGCAGCCTTAAAAAGGAATGAGATCACGTCCTTCTCAGGGACATGGATGGAGCTGGAGGCCATCATCCTTAGCAAACTAACACAGGAAAAGAAAACTAAATACTGCATATTCTCAGTTATAAGTGGAGCTAAATGATGAGAACACATGGATACAAAGAGGGGAACAACAGACACTGGGGCCTACTTGAGGGTGGAGGATAGGAGAGAGAGGAGCAGAAAAAAGAAATAACTGTTGGGTACCAGGTTTTGACACAGATTTACCTGTATAACAAAGCTGCACATATACCTGTGAACCTAAAATAAAAGTTAAAAAACACAAAAAAAAATCAGATTAATTTGCTTTTAGCTGCTTCCTTAATAAATTATTTTCTTGCTACTCACTGCAAGAAATATAGACAAAATTGTAGAATTAGAGTAAAAAAGAAAGAGTTTGCAAATTCCCAAGTGAGTTTTAACAAAGGACAATGAGTTGTGTGTGGAGAAGCCTCTTAGCAGTAGAAAAAGACAAATTCCAGTCCCAGCTTTCCCCACATGGGGACTGGAATATGTCTCCAGGTTACTCAGTCCTGGACCTTGGATAGGGGCTCCCCAGATCTGTACCTGTTAGGTCCAGGCCTGAGAGCCGAGGCAGGGATTGGGGCTCAAGGAGGTGACAATAAAAATTGCTAGAGTTGAGAAGAATGTGGGAAAAGAGAGGGCCTGAGAAACGGAGGCAGCTAAGGAGAGGCAGGGTGTCAGCAGATATACCCATAATTCCCATAGTCATGGTGGCAACACCACGCATCTTGGCACATGAGGAGGAGAGAAAGGGGAACCAGGAGGCTGAGTAGGTCAGAAACATGGGGTTTGACTGGAGAGGACAGAAGAGACAAGGTGTGGTGGCAGCATTTCCAAAGTCTATGGGAGGTCGGGTGTGGGGGATTAAGGTGGCTTCTGGGCCTACTGAGAGTGGATAAGAATTTCTTTGATTTTATACTTTCAGTTGGAGAAACTAGGTACTCCTGGAGTTTTTCTATATCCCTTTCTTTATCTCCATAATTTCTTATTCACCTGCTTTAAACGTATTTCTGATTCATTTCAAGTTAGAATCAACATTTTAAGTTCAGACTTAGGTTTTAGAGGTGAATATTTGACAAACCAGCACCCCGATATCCAAACGTTAAAAAGAATTTAAAAATTAAATGATGATATCTATTTTTCTGAACATCTAAAAAAGAAAGCCCAATTATTCTTTATAGTTGGAATATCCTATTATAATTAACTTTAATCCATACTAAATGGGCTTTAAGAAAACAGGTTTTTCTCACCTCAGTTCGATTTCATTTTTCAGTCTTAATGATTTGAGGTAGCTCCTGCTAATTTTTGTTAGCCATGCACAAATGCAAATGGTAATGAGGCTTTTGTGTATGTGTGTGAAATTCAAAATCCATCTCTACTCTATTAACTCTGTAAAGAAAGTTACACCGTAGGAGACCACAGTAGTCTGAACAAAAGGGCTTCTATTGTACAAAACCAATTTCCATGTAATCAAGTTGGGCGACAGAGTGTTTGCTCTTGAATGATATTTGTGCAGTGTTAGAGATATCTGACCTGTGCTCTGTGCCCGGGAGTTCTATCACTTTGCCGGGTGGAAAGGTCAAAGGAAAGAAATGTCTCCTGAGTGTCGGAGCTGAAATTGTGAAGCTTCACAATGGGCTCGCTCTGTGGCCACCTCAGTTATTACTTTTGTCAACTAAAATCTGGCAAAGCATGGACACCTTTTAACTGATTTGCTTAGGAAACAGCAAGAGATTTCTGTAACTAAAATGTATCTCATTTGGAATTAGGACTCTTCTTTTTCTTAATGTGTGAAGTTTTATTAAAGTTCTAGTTATCAGTTAATGCATTTTTCCGCCTTGTGCATCTAACTGCAGTGCCAGGCACACAGTAGGGACTTAGTAAATACGCATTTTTATTAAAGAATGAATGAATAACAAATGAACCAAATGTCTCTTAAGCAACAGATGCAGTATTGTATAACTTCATCATACCAGTTTAGGAAGCCTGACGTATTTTGATCTAAAAACATTTATATTCTATAATTTTCTTGTAATGCAAAAATTGACACATAGTCTTCTTCCACGGATGTGATATAAAGTTACTTTTTGTTTTGAGTAGATGTCTTTGTAAGAATGGAAATACCATTTTGCAGTGTAGGCAGCCATTAGATGATGTTATACCCTTAACGGCATTTTAGCTCAGCGAAGAACCCCAGTGTCCTGCAAGACCCCTCCACGTGGTTCTGCAGGGAAACCTCTGAAGGCTCCAACCAGCAACCTGACTGTCACAAAGGCAGCAAACAAAAGCTCTCACGGTTTTGCTCCAGAATCAAATAGGAGAGCCAAGTGCTACTTTTAAGAAGCGGCACCACGCTGACATGCTGCGGGGTTCTGCCTTATAAATCGATGCTGATACAATTCTACAAGTCTGTAATCAGTTTGAGATTATGCTCTGGTGTGTTCTACAGCAGACAGATTGCAATTTTCACTTTAGTTTTCTAGTAAAACAGTAGATGATTGGGCAAGTTACCCTGCAGTATACTTGTTAGTGGCTTTAAAAACGGCATTAACTTTTGTTCATTTGGTTGCTACGAAACTGAAAAAGGCTCTGTGAGACTCTGACTTTTTCATACCACATTGTATTTTATAAGTATGTCCCCATTTCCAGCCCCAGACCCCATGTTCCTCCAGAGAAGAGTCTGTTCAGGTATTTTATATCTTTATATCCCTAGAGCCTAGTGCAATGTCTAGATATTTTTTCAGAATGAAGTAATAGAAATGCATTTTTTAAAGTTAAAAAAGAAAAAATTAGGGCATCTTTACTGTTAACTCAAAAATGCATTATCTAATATTATTGATTTGCACCATATCTATAACCTGAAACTAACTAGGTATGAACACCTGTAGACAAAGCTCTTATACAGTAAGACTAGACCAAATATACATGTTAAATGCATACCAATTTACATGATCAATCCAGTTGGCACTAACAACATTATTGTAATGTGACAGGTGATGTTTTGTCCAAACTGGTGTAATTCTTACAATGTTTAACAACCTGTTTCCACTTGCCAATTTGAGTCTTCCAATTTTGAGTCTTACTATTATTTGACAATTATTATTCACAATTATTTGAACCATCATCATTGTCTTGGTTATTATTCCTTTAACGGTGGATGTGAATTTAAATCACCATTTGTTTTAATATGCTAATTTAATAGATCACCTCAAAATATAATATTTATTAAAAAGTACCATATGTGGGAAATTCTCAATTGCATGTTTACTTCTATACCTGCTATAAATTAAGTATATAAAATTGGTATATCCAAGTCACAACATAAATATGGTGCTCATGACCATTGCAAGGTGTTCTGAATTTCTCAATGCTATGCCACCTTGTCAGACTTCAACACTCTCGGGAGTTTTCTCTGTAAAAACTTTGGGTCATTTAATTTATGTGTCAACCCTTGGTTATAAGAAGTCATTTGGGTGATGCAGAATTTTAAATATTTCCTATAGGATTTGCAAAACCAGCAATTATCCCTCTCATCCTTTGTGCCCCCAGGTTTAAGAAACACTGCAGTGAATGTACTCCAAGTGAGTGACTGAATGCAAAGCCATTAATGTGGCCTGACTTATTGAATAAATAAAATATTGTTTATTTTATTTATTTATTTTTTGAGACAGAGTCTCACTCTGTCAACAAGGCTGGAGTGCAGTGGCATGATCTCAGCTCATCGCAACCTCCACCTCCTGGGTTCAAGCGATTCTCCTGCCTCAGCCTCCCCAGAAGCTGGGATTACAGGTGCCCACCACTGCACCCGGCTAATTTTTTATATTTTTGGTAGAGACAGGGTTTCACCACGTTGGCCAGGCTGGTCTCGAACTCCTGACCTCAAGTGATCCACCTGCCTCGGCCTCCCAAAGTGCCAGGATTATAGGCATGAGCCACTAAGTCCAGCCTAGAATATTATTTAAATACAAGTTTGCATATTTCCTTGTGTGCTTGACTTATTTATATTTTGCTATTTTTTTGATTTGATGGAAATAATAAAGTTGGATTTCTTTAACAACTTAATATTTCTTTGGCAGATTTCTGAAAAATACTACAAGTATTTGCCTCTAGTAAGCTTTGGGAGACCGTTAAGCTTCCTAACTACTCCTCCAAGGGTATCATATCACCCCCAACCAAATTCTCCCAGGACTTAAGAGATTCCTAAAATTAAGAACTATTGCAATTGCTTTAACTCTTTAGTAATACTGCATTTTAACTCCAGTGGCATAAAAAACCCACAAAATCTAAAAATATAATTGCAACTCTTTAGGGTTTAAATGCCAGGAACAGAACCTGCGGTCTCATACCTGGATACCTACCTTTTAGAAGATAATTACAGCAAACCAGCATGGCATATCTATACCTATGTAACAAACCTGCACATTCCGCACATGTATCCTGGAACTTAAAGTAAAATAAAATAAAATAATTTAAAAAGTACCAAAAAAAAGAGAAGATAATTAGGCACAAGAACTGAACGGGAGGCTAAGGAGAAACAGATGTAAGCTAAATCTAAATGCTATTTTATCTCTTTTTTTTCCACCATGAGCATTTAAGTATTTCTTAGCTTATTTAATTTTTAGAAACTTTTAATAAAACAGTAATGCCGACAACATTAACTTACATTTATATATTTAGAGGTAAATGGAATTCCAGGGTATACTTTTTACATACCTCATCTCATTTAATTCTCATCAAACCTGTCTGCATTGAGAGTTACTATTTCCATTTGAAAATTATGAATTTCCATTTGAATTATGGAATTATGAAGTTATGAAAGAGTTTAGGCTCAGAAAGGACTCTGACTTACCCAAAGCCTCTCAGCAAAGCAGAGATGGAGGAAAATGCAGACCATCCCCTGAGCCAAATGGATTTCCTCAGTGCTCAGAGCCTGGCCATCTTCATTCAACACTTGGGTACTTGGAAGTCTTTAGCAACTCGGAGTAGTCTGCCAGCTTTTAAATTCTATCTTTAAGCTGCAGCTGACATATTGCTTTGGAAAGTTGTGATAAACTGATCTCTCTTAAGAACCTAATTCTAATGCATGAAATTGTGGGCGTAAATTTGATAACTGTGGTCACATTCTAAAGACTAAATTTTTAGCATCTTCGGGGAACTATGATCAATTCCATGAAGTTTGGGCTTAAATGTTTTTAAACGATGAGTTCAATATGCTAATGTTTACAGGCATGCCACTCTAAAAAACCTAACAGAGGGAAAATAACACAAAACAAGTAAACTAGGAATTGGTTAATTGCATTTTAAAAAGTGGATTTTTTACTTTATAAAAAGGTCCTCAGGGCTCCCAGTCCATTTAAATGTTTGATTGCGGATCATTAACCACTTGGTTAAATGGCTGGGGTAAAAAAAGAGGAAAAATTGCCAAAGGTTTGGGAATCAATACTAATTACAAAACAATCAAAAAGGTTGATAAAGTGTTTCTGAATTTTAAATGTAAATTTAAAATTTAACGGAGAGAGTTCCTTTAAATCACCCCAATTTTACTTATATACAATAATTTTGTGAAAGACACCTTTAGTAAACTAAGATTGTTACTTAAATTACTAATGTGCTTCATTCATTCATTCATTCCTTCATTCAGTGCATATTTATTGAGTGCCTAGTGTGTTCCAGGCATCATGCAAAGCAATGGTGAGTGTGGTCTCGGAACTCTTAGATTGTGCACTGTAGTTTATTAATTTCGTTTTGAAGTTTTATGGGACTAGTAGATGTAAAATGGCAAGGAATAAGAAAGTTCTCTTTTTAGAAACTTACTCAGGGCTGGGGACGGTGACTCATGCCTGTAGTCCCAGCACTTTGGGAGGCCGAGGTAGGTGGATCATCTGAGGTCACAGGAGTTCGAGACCAGCCTGGCCAACATAGTGAAACCCCGTCTCTACTAAAAATACAAAACATTAGCCAGGCATGGTGGTGCATGCCTGTAATCCTAGTACTAGGGAGGCTGAGGCAGGAGAATTGCTTGAACCTGGGAGGCAGATGTTGCAGTGAGCCGAGATTGCGCCACTGCACTCCAGCCTGAAGGACAGAGTGAGACTCCGTCTCAAAAAACAAGAACAAAAACAAACAAACAACAAAAAACTTAGCTCCATGTGGTCATATCTTTCCATTTTGTAGTGTATCTTCTTTACAGTCTTTCTAAAATATGTTATTATGATGAATGATCATTATTTTCTGGATTATTTGTAAAAGATAAAGAGAAAAGCTTTTCTTAATTTGGTTCTTGGCATATTTATATGGATGTGTTGAGGCTACAGAAATGGCAATTATCATAAATATTCCAGATGGCACATTTTATTAGCATGAGGTCATATAACATAGATGAATCAACCTGGCATTTTTTTCTTTTACTGTTCCGTCACCATAATAATTGGTTCTATTACAGGTGGGTAGTATGATCTTAATTTGCTTTGGTAAGCTTGAGTGATTTAATCTCATCAGTGAATTATAAGCTGAAGATATATTTCAAAATTTTAAAATCCCATAATTTTTGTGACGATTTCTCTGCCTTGTGAATTTAATGAAAGAAAGTCATCTACTAGTACTTCACATAGATTTACTTATTCATGTGAAAGTAGTGTTACAACTCCAAACTCTGTTTATATAAGCTATCCATAGGAACTGATTTTAATTCATTTACGTTCACCACGATTATAACTTTTAGTTGAGCAAATATTGGACTTTATTAATCCCACCTGTGTTTCCTGCTGGGTAATAATATGTATTGGCACATGTATTTAAGATTCTTCAGGCTTTGAACAAAAATGTTACCATGGGAACCTGATTTCACAGCCCATAGTCCTTTGCAGAACTACACCTGCCTTATGGTAGAGGTTTCCATGGCAACATTTTTGTTCAAGGAACATAGAACTTGAAGAATATGCTACGAGTCTCTTTTAAATGTGTGTGTTGAGAGTTGTGGTATTACTATAGCTAATGTGCATTTTAGAAAGACAGGTGGCCCCTTGGTGGGCCTTCCAGTGAAGAGCTTTCTATTGAGTTTAGTAGTCACAATGCATTGGATTAGGAAATTAGAGCAATTTTTAGCCTCTTTTCCTTCTCTCCGTCCTCTCCTCATTTGACCCTAGAGTGTGGTGAAGTAACCCTCAAGGGCTAACATTTCCAGAATGATCATTTGTGATAATGCAAGACTGAGAAAAAGATGTGTCACTAATGTCTGGCCAAGCTCAGCAGGGGCTCTCTTTAAAAGGGCAGCATCAATCCTGGGAGCCTCTAATGCTACAGAATATTCTACTAATGGTTCTTCAATCTCCTCCTATATACTTTACTCCTCCGAAGATCACCAGGTCCAATAACAAAGCATCGTGAGGATGAGGTGAGAATTTGTTTACATATTTCTCATCTGGTGTCTAGTCTCTTTATTATATTAACTTTCAGCATTAAAAAGTTGACAATTCTTAAAGTGGCCCAAGTTCTTCCTTTGATCATCATTCATGTGTGTCATATTACATTTATAACTAAGGCCATGTGGGATGAGTGTGCTATTGCCCTGCAGGAGATAATCTAGGGTCATTATTGTGGTGTTATTATGGTCCTATCCACTGTTATATGTATCCTCATCCATCAGGACCGTGCTCTTGTGGTTGCAGGTAGGCTAGCATGTCTCTGTTCCCGGCAGGTCTCAAAACATGCAGCAGTGGGTTTTGCAGCAGCCTCAGAGGCTGCTCACGTCCTACAGAGGAGCTGAATGGGTACTATTATGAATGTCAATCATCCTACACCCGCAAGGATATCAAAGGGACTTTTAGAGACCATGGGGCTGCTTTCACAGAAACCCTAATCAGATCATCTTCCTTGATCAGGGAAAGGAATATAGGAAAATGAGTTAGGTTAAAGGAATTAGAACAAGTAAATGCTTTCAGAATACATTTATGACAAATTAGCTCGGAGTGCAAATAGAGATTACTTTGTCTGATTGAGTAGAAGCATAAGTTAGAAGCCTGTGAGGTCAGGCTTCTGCCAGCTGAAGCCCTTGGAAAGTTAAATACAGGATGGTGTGAAAAACTTGTTCGTTGCACACACATATACACAGAAAGAAGGAGGGAAGGAAGGAAAAAAAGGAAGGGAACAAGGAAGGAATAGTAAATAAATATAGGCATAGTGAAATGATAAACTCAGTAAGTCAACTGAGAAAAATGTCACCACAAGGAATGGGCGAAAAAAAAATCACAGGTGAATTTCAATGAGAGGAAAGTACAAGCAATAGAGCGGAACCTGTACTGGACCAGGAGTTAGACAATCTTGGTCTTCCACCTCATCTAACCTCAGTTGCTTTTCTAAATTAAATAGTGGAGCCCGAGCCAAGATTTTGAAACTTCATGTTCTGTGAATGCATCTGTGTATGCAGTGTCGAAGGCTCTCGGGAAGTGTTCTTGTCTCTGGAACAGCTACTTCTACTAGAACAGCTCTGCTTTTATATTATGAGCCCTCTAATGAGCTTGCATTAGAAGAAAATGCTTCCCGAATATAGGAAGTTTTGAAACTAACAGAATTGCTGATTTCTTAAATTCTGCCTGAGCTAACATGACATTCTTTTTTTTTTTTTTTTTTTTTTTTGAGACGGAGTCTCGCTCTGTGGCCCAGGCTGGAGTGCAGTGGCGCGATCTCGGCTCACTGCAAGCTCCGCCTCCCGGGTTCACGCCATTCTCCTGCCTCAGCCTCCCGAGTAGCTGGGACTACAGGCGCCCGCCACCACTCCTGGCTAATTTTTTGTATTTTTTTTTTTTTAGTAGAGATGGGGTTTCGCCGTGGTCTCGATCTCCTGACCTTGTGATCCGCCCGCCTCGGCCTCCCAAAGTGCTGGGATTACAGGCGTGAGCCACCGCGCCAGGCCTAACATGACATTCTATACCCCTGTCTTTGCTAACCTTACAAAATGATGGATTTTAACCATTGCTTAAATATAGTTATGAGAGTGTTAAACTCCTGATCATTGCTCAATTAATATTTCTTGTGTTGAACTGAATTAAAGTGGACCATACAAATTCTTTTCCTAAAATGGCAAAGAAATGCTCCATGTGAATAATCAGGAAGGCTGGTAACCCAAAATAAACCTTGGCCCTGCCCTTGCAAAAAAAAGGAGGTGTGATGGTTAATATTGAATGTCGACTTGATTGGATTGAAAGATGCAAAGTATTGTTTCTGGGTGTGTCTGTGAGGGTGTTGCCAAAGGAGATTAATTAACATTTGAGTCAGTGGTCTGGGAAAGGCAGACCCACCCTCAGTCTGGGTGGGCACCATCTAATCAGCTGCCAGCGCAACCAGAATAAAAGCAGGCAGAAGAACGTGGAGACACTAGACTGGTTTAACCTCTGAGCCTACATCTTCCTCCCGTGCTGGAGGAAGCCCTCAAACATGGAACTCCAGGTTCTTCAGCTTTGGGACTCAAACTGACTTCCTTGCTCTCAGCTTGCAAACAGCCTATTGTAGGACCTCACCTTGTGATGGTGTGAGTTAATACTCCTTAATAAACTCCCTTTTATATGTACATCTGTCCTATTAGTTCTGTCCCTTTGGAGAACACTGACTAATGCAGCAGAGTTTGGCCACACCTGGGAGATTTTGTGCAATTTGGGCCACTGAAGTTCAAGGGAAGATAACAGCCTTAAAGCCCAGGGAAGCTGAAGACACAAAGGTACCGTAAAAGGAGACAGAACGCTCAAGGGAATAGGAGCTGGCCAGGCATCCCAGAAGAGGACAGATGAAACCATTAGGCTTTACCCCTTCAATATGGAGTCTCAAGGAGCTACAATCAAAGTCTAAAACCAACAAGGAACATGAATATAGTGAACACACATTTGTTCATCTAATCCTGGAATGTTATTGCAAGGGAACCAACTTACTTGCAACTTCAGAGAGGTAAGTTTAGGCCAAATGGAAGTCCTGTTTAACATAGGAAGTAGTTTGCTAATATGATTAATTATTCTCAGCGTTCGAATAAACTGGATATATAAAACTCAAGCCAGTGCAGCAAATACAGTCAGGTGATGGGGCCCCTGCCTCCAGCTGTTTTCTGTGTGTGACCTGGCAACTGTGCCTGAGAATGCGAGGAGAAGCTCTGAGGCTCATAGACTCTGCCCCCTGGATAGAGGGTTGTTCTACAGCTAAATTAGAGCAGTGGTCCTCTCCTAATTCACAAACAATGAATTTCATGCATGGCATAGTCTCAGTTTCAGTATCTGACTTCACAATTCAACCTACCAAGGGGAGAGGCTAATTTTCTCATGATTTTTTTCTGAAATGATTGCTTATTTTTGCTAAAATCTGGTAGATAATAATTTGGCATCAAAGTTTGTGTGCACATATACACATACATGAATATATTTATGCATATACGTGAATATTACATGCATTTATGTAGTGTGTGTGTGGGTGTGCATGCATGCACATTTAGGTCAACAGGGCAACATTTCCCGGTGGTCCACCAAGAGCTCTTTCCAGGTGTTCTCCAGGTGGATGGACATGGAGTTGGCAACATTTCAGGTGGAGGCAGCCATGTGAATTAATACTCAGAGCTGCAAAACTGCCTGTGTGGTTCCCATTCTGAAGAGCTGCAGATGGTTCTACACAGGCAGCTGGAACCTTGGGTGAAGACGGGCTGTGCCAGGAAGGGGAGTTGAAACATAATAAGGTTGGTGATCTAAATAGATGCCAGATAATGGGGGTCCTGGGATGCTCTATTATACATGTGTTCATTATTTCATAGGTAATGGGACACCATTGAAGGCTTTCAAGCATGAGAGAAGCATGATAAATCTGTGTGTGAGAATGCTCACTCTGGATGTTGGGTGGAGAGTGGATTCATTGCAAGAGTGAGGCCAAAGAGATCTCTTGGGTTAGAAGTGATTTGTTAATATTGGAGAGAAAAAAAAATAGGGCCTGAATTTACAACAGTAGCAATAGAATTGGAGAGAAAGAATAGGAGATGCTTTAGACTTAGACTATTTTTATCTTCTACTCCCTCCCAATAAGCTCTTTCTTTCTTTCTTTTTTTTTTTTTTTGAGTGAGTCTTACTCTGTTGCCCAGGTTGGAGTGCAGTGGTGCAATCTTGGCTCACTGCAACCTCCACTTCCCGGGTTCAAGCAATTTTCATGCCTCAGCCTCCTTAGTAGCTTGGATTACAGGTATGTACCACTATGCCTGGCTAATTTTTGTATTTTTAGTGGAGACGGGGTTTCACTATGTAAGCCAGGCTGGTCTCGAACTCCTGACCTCAAATGATCCCCCTGCCTCAGCCTCCCAAAGTGCTGGGATTACAGGTATGAGCCACCGCGCCCGGCCCCAGTAAGCTCTTTCAATTTGCACTTCTTTTGCTAATAAGAGACAGGCAGATTGGTGAACTTTGTTTATTTGTTTTCCACCTGCTTTCTTCTGCTCCTCTTTTACTACTTGTAACGTTAGTCTTCTAGATAAGGGAAAAGAAAGAAAGGAAAAAAATTATTCTGTTTCCTTAAAAGCAAAATAACTAATAGGTTATGAATGAGCTGCATTTATTTTTTTCTTCACTAATGCAGGATTTTCTGTAATGAATTTTGTCAGGAAGATCTAATTAAACCATACTAGCAGTCACTGGGAATAGTAACAAGAAACATGTTAAATAGATTCTTGCTAGGCAGTTTTTTCCCGCTATTGTTACCTCTTCTAACCTTTACAGTACACTTTCCCAGTAGAATATACAGTCTGTGTACCAAGGAATTATTCAAGTACGAAGTTACATACATCTCACAAACATAAAAGCTTCAGCCCCTGGCACATGTAAGAGGGACAGAGGTTCCTGTAGAAATGTAGAAAATGTTCACTTTTGGTCTGGTGTGAAGATAAAGTTAAAAATATCTAGATCTGACTACATACCTGGTCTTTAAATAAACCATAAGTCACAAAAGTCAAAGGTGAATGCAAATTGTTTTTATCTTAAGAATAAAACAAAAAAAGATATTTATTATGGAATAAACCTATCAAAGCTCCAAATCGAATAAAAAGGTAGGTCGCATTGTGAAGCTAGAAATTCTCTTCCTGTTAGTACCACCACACTTATTAACTGAAAAGTTTTCGTGGTATATTTGAGCATATGTGAATGGTGAGGAACAGAAAAAACACTTTTCCACCCCAAATCTGCTCAAGTTATTAGCATTCCCTCTGCTCCTGCTTTCCTCTTTTTCTCCCAACATAACATCTCACGGCTTAAGATGAAAAGACTTATTGGATTCTCTGTTGTCAATTGGACAAGTCCTCTCTGGGGTCCTTTCTGTCAAGATCCTTGGATTCCATTTGAATTTAAAACAGACATGTAGGCTTGGGAAACATGGCTGCCCTGTGTTCAGGGAAACAGAGAAAGAGTTATTTTTAAAATATCTTACAAGATCTTCATTCCCAAGGCAAGTCAGCGGAAAACTGGTGGATGTTTCAGAGTGTTTGTTTTCAACTAACTACATGTAGGAGATCCAGAAAGGATGTGATCACTTAGGACAGCCAGTTATTGAATGTGCACACTGAATTTCTCAGCTGAATTTTTTTTAAATTTAATGGACCAAGTCATTTAAGGCCTCATACATTGTGTAGCTCAGTGACGTTTTGGCTGTCAGAGCAAGACTCTTTTGATTTGGTAGAATATCTGGCTGTGTCTTCCTTTATTTCAAAGAACTGTGATTTTAATCTCTTTTTATTAAAATCTAAAAGAAATGATCTTACACCACATTTTTGAAGAAGTTACTTTTTTTTTTTTTAGTTTTAGAGGAATCTCAACTGCCAAATCAGTAGGCTAATATTAAAATATTTTAAATTGTGTGATATGGAAGAGAAAGGAAGGAAGAGAAAATAATTCAGTCATGAAAAAGGGAAGAAAAACCTAATACATAGGATGAAAGCAATCGTTGCTATTAAATGCCTGTGGGACTTATTAAAAAATTAGGTATAGAGAGTACATTCAATTATAAGAATTTTTGCCCTGTCTTAAGAGTGTGTGTATTTATTTATTTAATGCTACCCAAGTTATCTTTTAAGATTATTAGGGGCAGGCATGAGTGTTCGTATTTAATTTTTCTCATACTGTTATCTAAACTGATATTTGTTTCCTTTTATTGACAGAGCTATAAAAAATAAAAACGATGTGAATTTCCTTGTCTTTTTATGTGTACTTAACTCCAATTGATTTTACTGACAAGAGTGCATTTAGGAGAATTCCCCCAATATTCTACCAATAAAACTGTCCCTGCAATCCGTCTAGTCTCCTGATGGTCCACCCTATTCATTAGCTTCATTCTTTCTAGACTACCATCGACTGCGCATCCCCACTCTGCTTAAATGTCCCCTCCTTCCTCCTCTCTACAGAAGTCACACCCCGTTCCAGACCTAGATCACTAGGCTATCTGATGATTCTAATTACTTTTGTATTTCATCTATTGCTTCGTTAATACTTTTCACTACCTAATTACTTTATCACATCAATATTTGCTGCTTCCTCCTCTAGACTATAAGTTCCTATGGCCAGGAATACTGTCTTCTATCACTTCTGTACTGCGGTATACACTAAGCACTTAACCCAACGCTCCCAAATCCTATTTTGTAAAGGAATTTTCTCCAGAATAAAAGAAAAAATTGTAATAATGTTGTGAGCTAGTCACTAAGCTCAACTTGTCTGATAATTTTTATTCTCAGATAATGTTCTCTTGAATTTTTGGTGTTAGAATTTCCTTTATGGAAATAAGATATAGTGGTTTTAAATAGCAGAATTGTTGTTTTTACTTTTCTTAATAAAATAGCAATTCAATACCAGTCCCTCAAATATTTTGAAACTGAAATCCCAGTGCCTGGGAACCACCGGTTGACAATTCATCCCAAGCAGGCCATGACAATTGTCCCCTCTGGAGACCTCCTGTAACTTTGTAGAACTCATTGGCCATTCAGTGAGGCTGTGTGGCTCTTTATGCTCTTACATATTTCCCTGCACCTGCAGCTAATTTAGAGCCCCATTTTATACTTATTTCTTCTTTGTGGCACCTATTTATGATTACAGTGTTGACAGCAAATCTCAAAAATATGCTTGTGGAAAAATTGAGTATTCAGAATTATTCCAAATTTGGGGAGCTAAAAGAAATCATGGATTTGGATGGATTAGTTTATATTAAGGAAACTAAGATTGTGTATTTCAGACAGTAAAAATAGCAAAATTATGATAAACTCTAAATTATACGTTAGACTGTGTTTATGGAAAGGTATCAAAAACCATATTGATTTGACAAATCCTTTGTAATATCCTTCTATAAATGCTTAATGAAAGAAAGAAGAGTATTTTTGCAGTACAGTATCATTTTCTAGTGAATTCTGTGACTGTAAAACCTTGTTGTGGTTCCAATGCAGAGTTCTTTTTATTCCTTATTAGGCATATAAAATAGTACTTTTTTCCTGTGTATGTAAACATAGTTTTAACGTAATTTTTTCAATCAAGAAATACTTTTCTATTTTATTCAATTTGTGTCTAGCTATCAGTTCCATTCTTACAAATATTCTTAGTCCATGGAACATATTTTCTGCTGAGCACTGTGAAATTTAATTCAGAAGTAGTGCTTTATTGATGCTTCGTTTTTGTGACCTTTCCAGTCCTGTGTTGGTGACATATTGGTCCTCTGTCTCCAGTGCTTTGTGAAGCTAATAGATAGGATGGAATGGGTCAGATAATGAAAGTCCCTGGTACATTAACTTTCAATTTCATGAATGTCTGAATATTGCAGAGAAGATGAATAGCAAGACTTCCTTTGCGTTTACATTTTAACATTTATAAGCTAGTTAAATTTCCCTTGTATTATCAGCAGCATAGTTCCAGTCTACAACATTAACACACACATTTATATTTTTGAGCAGTGGCATAAGAGTTTAAAATAATTTATAAAGCACAGAGCAGGCAACTTACAAATGCATGCTACTAAAAGAGATGAATAAATAGGGGTTTCATCTCATATGAGTTATAGCATATGAAGTATATACACTGTAAAGCCTCCTTTATTTCTCTTTGTTTTGCTGACAGGAGAGTTGGGGTGCATAGTCAGTCATATGACTGATCTGTCATTAGGTAGTTACAATCATCCCCAAAAGCAGTGTTATTGTTTTGAAGAAGCATTCATCTTCTCTGAAGACATTATAGCGAGTGTAGCCATTTGAAAGAATCTGTTGAAATAGGCTAGTCTTTGGATGAGGCTTAAAAGCACCGGAGTGATAAGAAACACAGGAAGAGCCTGAGTGATTAGGCGAGGACAAGGATGAGAAGGCACACAGCTGTTCAATTGTTGGGGTTCGGACACTGATATGTGCACTCATTTGTATTCCCTTGGGTTATTTTATAGGCATTGCATCATCTGTTCTTGCCCTACTCCGGGCTTACCACTGTATTTATAGCAACCATTCTTATGAAATATGGCCAGACTTAGACAATACAGTTTGGCCTCTCGGATTGTGCTTGATATTCTAGCTGTATTTGAACACTTGCACTATCTCACCATGGTAGGAGAGCTGCTTTTGAGACCTGAGATTATGCCCTAAATGAGAAATGTAGTCATTGGCTTGATTCACTGGGAAACTATGACGTGGAAACTCCACCTAATTTGGACTCCATAAGTATGTAATTAAATGTAAATAGTACTATGTGATTTTATCTTTTGACACAGAAGTGAAAAATGAGGCTGGGTGTGGTGGCTCACGCCTGTAATCCCAGCACTTTGGGAGGCCGAGGTGGGCTGATCACTTGAGGTCAGGAGTTCGAGACCAGCCTGGCCAACATGGCGAAACCCCGTCTCTACTAAAAAATACAAAAAATCAGCCGGATGTGGTGGCAGTTGCCTGTAATCACAGCTACTCGGGAAGCTGAGGCAGGAGAATCACTTGAACCTGGGAGGTGGAGGTTGCAGTGAGCCGAGATTGCACCACTGCACTCCAGCCTGGGTGACAGAGTGAGACTCCATCCTAAAAAAAAAAAAAAAAAAAAAAAAAAAAAAGCAGTATATGAGATTGTGCAGCGGCTGTTGTGTTTGGACCAGTTTCATCATCTGGTTTCTTTGAGAAGCTGTGAGCCTCTGGCTCCAGTTCCAGGCTCTCCCATAGTGACATCTTCCCTCTCAAAGGGGGCATCGGTTTTCCTCAGCTGCTGTTTCATTTAAACAATTATGAAGGAGCCTTTCTCTCCAGCTCATCTTACTTCACTCCATGAATGCAGCCTCCAGTCATGATGGTCTATGCCTTTACCCTCTTTAGAGCAGTGAAGTGGCCTCAGTCATCTATTATAGAGGTCACTATTGGCAGAGACTTAGTGGCTTGGCTTTGCACTTTCCTGCCATGCCATTTCTGTTTACCCTGAGGACCACTCCTCGACTTTCCAACTTTCCCCCTCTTCTGCCCCATATCACAGGCAGCTGAGCCGACAGCCCCCACATCGCTTGGATTCTGGCAGGCTGGGCCAATGAACACAGGAGGGAGACTGAAGAGAAGCAAGGAGAAACTGAGATATTTCTTCCCCTCCGCTTGTCTTGGGCAGCACCTCCAGAAGGACCCGCAGCACCTCCTTGTCTCCAGCTCTCTCTAGATAGGTCCTCTAAGGTTCCAGATTTTCCTTCATGACTGAGGCCTTTCGTCCCCATCACCCCACACCTGCCTTCTGCCCCTCATTCCTAAAGTTAACAGCAATCTCTCACTATGCTTACATGCACATTCAATTACTGTTCACATTAGGCATCTCGGCTCTTGATTACCTGTGTGAACAAGGCTTGGCACCAGCTTTACGCTTTTTAAATACAAAGAGTGGTTTCTATTTCCCTAGTTAGAGCCTAATATATCCATTCACTGTAACTACTTCATGTACATCCCACCTCCCAACCCCAGTATTCTCAAGGCAGGCTGAACCCAGAATTTCTCATTAAGCTGATTCCTTTAGCCACATAGACTCATCAATGAGCATATGCCTCCTTTTTAGTTGGTTAGTATGCAGATTCAGAAAGATTACTCTTCCAAATTCTGTTTATCTAGTGCACATGGCCAGAAATTACCTGTCTACTTATGCGCTTTTAGAGTCCTTTGTACTTACATTGAGACATATGCCAATTCTGCTTTAAATCCATTATAGATGCTCCTTGACTCGCGAAGGAGTTATGTCCCAATAAACTCATCATAAGTTGAAAATGTAAGTTGAAAATGCACTTAATATGCTTAACCTACCAAACATCACAGCTTATCCTGGCCTACCTTAAACATGCTCAGAACACTTACATTAGCCTACAGTTGTGCAAAATCATCTAATACAAAGCCTATTTTATATTAAAGTATTGAATATGTCATGTAATTGATTGAATACTGTACTGAAAGTGACAAAAATAATGGTTGTATGGGCACTTTTAGTTTCTACTGAATGCAAATTACTTCTGTACCATAGTAAAGTTGAAAAAGCATTAAGTCTGAACTGATGTAAATTGGGGACCACTTGCATTTTAAAACACGTCTTCTCAACCTTACTAAATTATAAGCTCTTCAAACTCAGTCACTGTATCTTTTCTGTCTGTATCCCTCATGTCTTTAGCCCAATTTCAGGTACAAATTAAGTGCTCAAAAATATTTGACAAATGAGTGAATGGCATTTCAAACTAAAAATGAAGTTTATATAAAAATTCTCCTTTGTTAATAATGATAGATATTTTGCTCATTGCTGGGAAGAATCCAAAAGACAGAAGGGATTTGTTTCTGTAAAAAACTTGAGAGAATTGGACTACATATATAAAAAACATATACCATAAACAATGTGCTGGTAGACATGATGAGAATTTCAATATGCTCTTCCTAGAGATAGACTCACATTTGAGTTATCAAGAGTATTGACTCAATAATTATTTTCTTGTATTGTTTTGGTGAATTTGTTTCTTATTATTTAAGTGGATACTGTTGGTTGTTGGTGGTCCACTCAGTGTCTGCTCCCCTCTTCCTCCTTCCTAAGTACCTCCTTCTCAAAGCTTCTTCTTACCCCGGAAGACTCTGGGATAAGATGGCATTCTCCTCAGCTAAGGATTGGGCACACTCTAGTCCAAACCAATCACGAAAGTCCCATTCTCCTTACGTCTGGGTTATCTAAATGGTTCAAATAACTAAAACATAAGCCAATTCGCTCATGGCACTCCTCTGGCCAAGCTGGACAGAAAGTAGCTTAAGAAAGGGCATATGACCTCATTTAGATCAGTGACACATAAGAGGAGAAATCTAAAGGCTTCTGAGGAAACTGTTAGAACAAAATGTTCTGTCCCCTTCTACACTGTGTGGTATGGAGATATGAAGGTTAGACCTGCAGCAAACATCTTTGCTTCCACAATGGCAGCTGGCCTTAGGATAAAGCTGACTCTATGGAAGTCAAAGCAGAGAGACAGAAGTTAACTGGGTCCTTGGAAATACCTTGGAGTGTCTGACTCACTTAAATACCATGGAGTGTCTGTCTCTTGTGTTTTGATGAGGACTACTCCTACCTGTAGGCTTCCCTGTTTTATGAGTCAAACCCTTTGAGTAGGGTTTTCTTTCAAAGCATTTTAAAGCATCTAAACTGTAATGCCACTCTGAGAACTAAAATACTCGACTCAAATGGTGAGTCAATGAATTCTCTAAACATGAGAGGCAAAATTAACCTAGCAGTAAATTAACCACAGGGATGGAACTCCCATGCCTCCACAGTGATTTAGCCCTCCTTCTTTCTTTCTTCCCCTTCTTCCAGTCACCGCCCTCAAGATGCTCAGGGTATAATGGTCCACTATCTATATGGAGTATTTAATTATCAAAATATGTATATTGTTAAGTGTGCATATATAGGCAGTGCTGGTTTTACTCAAGAGACTAAGAAAGAATTTAAGATACTCAAATATAGAGGAACTTGAAAGAGAAATTTGAGTGACTAGAAGCCCTACACTCATAAATTTCAGCAAGTATGGAACAGAAGAGTCTCAAAACTATGGAACTGTTGAGAGAGGCATAAATTAGCCATCAAAAAGTTCTGACAAATACCATAAAATATGAAATGATGGGTTGGAGATTGAATAAGAACCTGGGGGCAGGTATCATGGTTAAGAACTAAGTTCATGAACCTTGGAATCAGAAAGACCTTTCTGTTCAGTTCCTGATTCTACCTCTGCACAACCTTTGTCGCCTGTAAAATGGGTAATAATACTGTTTAATGGTGTTGTAAGAATCAAGTGAAACGTATATATATATAAATGTCCACATAATATTGCCTAAAACACACTAGGAACTAAGAATATCCTGCCCCCCCGTAGTTATTGTTTATATGTTATCGATAAGCAATAACTGTTAGCCCTCAACTTTTTGTTCCTTGATGCAATTTTTCTGAGTTAGTTCGGTCAATCTTACTCTGAAGGAGTGAGACCACCTTGGCCATAGATTTGTGCTAATGTCTGAGTTGACACATCCCAGGGACAGATGACAGATAAATGAGATTTATCTAGAGTCAGTGTTGAAGAAGAAACCTTATTAAATTAGAACTTGTGAGGCATACTCATTTGTTGGGGGTAAGGGAAGCAAGGCAGCAGCCCTCCACATATCATCGGTAAGGGCCATGTCACACTAAAGGTAAAGCACAGGCCAACGTGGCTACAGGAGGCCTGAAGCATTTGCAACAAGTCAGGGCAACAACTGAGCATTTTGGGGTCAAAGGCAAGGCCATCTGGGGCCTGGAATAAATCACAGTTTTTGGTATTCACCTCTGACATTTCTATACAGGTAGAACAAAGTTGAAATAAATTTCTAAAGTAGTTCAAATGTTACAGTCTCTGAGATACCATCCACAGTTCTTCCAAACTTACTGACTTCCACCTATGAACCCTTTCTGAACCCTTTCTCACGCTGCCCATACTTCTGTGCTACACTCACCTACCCTGTTGTATTCAAATTCTCACGTGTGCCCCTCATCATCCTGCACCAAACTGGACTCTTGATAAAAGGGACCACATCCTATTCTTTTCTCATCGTCTTGAGACCCTACCTTAGGATTTAGGTGAATGATTATATGTCAAAGGATTCCACCTCTGCAGAGTCCTGTTAATGTTTAGATCAGAGTTTAAGAGCTATCAGCTATCCAAAATAAATCTAATATAATGTTTTTTTAAAGTTTCTAGATTTGTAATCAGCATATCGGAGTTTTATATTTGGATCAATTCAGAGACTTCTCAATTCTTAAAAAGTAAAACTTGGGCCGGGCGCAATGGCTCATGCCTGTAATCCCAGCATTTTGGGGGTGCTGAGGCAGGTGGATCACATGAAGTTGGGAGGTCGAGACCACCCTGGCCAACATGGCGAAACCCAGTCTCTACTAAAAATACAAAAATTAGCTGGGTGTGGTGGCATGCATCTGTAATCCAAGCTACTCGGGAGGCTGAGGCAGGAGAAACACTTGAACCAGGGAGGCGGAGGTTTCAGTGAGCTGAGGTGGCACCACTGCACTCCAGCCTGGGCAACAAGAGCAAAACTCCATCTCAAAGAAAAAAAAAGAGGTAAAAACATGAATAGTATTCTCATGGATTACAAAAGAAAATGATAGAAGTGACAGTATAAGTGCCTATTATGTGTCCGAAGACACCGTGCAGACATTATCTCATTTGACCCACACAATAATCATGTGAGGGAGGTGTTATTAAGCCTGTTTTAAAATGAGGAAACAGAAGCTCAGAAATATTCATCATGTGTCTGAGGAAACTGGCAGAGCCGAGATGGGAAGCCAGGCTTTTGATCCAAAACCCATGTTTTTTCACTGTATTAGTTCTGTTGTTTAATTTTTCTAAATTCATGTTCCTTTTCATGATGAGCTTTAGCATTCATCAAAGGAAATGTCTGTATATGTAAATTCCCTGCACTGATAGACCAAGTGATTATTTATAGCCTGTCGACATTTGCTGAGTTTTCTGCTCACATTTACATTAGCTTCACACCCTCTAGAGAAGGCTGGGAAATGTTTTGATGGCATGTCAGAGATTTCCAAATGTATATTCACTGATTCGTTCTACAAACGCTTATCGAATGTTTACTGTGTACAAGGCACTGTGCATGGGGTGAAACATATACAATCTTTTAGGAGCAGTTGCATATAACATCTATTGCAAGAGCAACCATTCTTCAAGATCTATTCTGGGCAGGGGTTCAAAAATGCATGTACATGTGTTCTATAGGGATTTATCTGTGAGAAACAGGTGTATTCCTGGCAACTCAAACCTAGACAATTAGACTTGGGAGAAAGGGCATCTGCTCTCAGCAGAAGAAAGAACTCAACAGGAAGGATAAAAGGGCTGAAGTAACCTGGAAAACATTTATAATAAAAAAGCACTTTACCTGTAGTAGTGGAAGAGCAAAGGATATGGAGTGGAAAGCAAGAATTCAAGAATTACCTCTGCTGGTTAAGGAATGTTTGCTGTTGAGCATATAACTTAATTCTTTGTAACAGTTTCTTTATTGGTAAAAGAGAGGTAATGATACTTCTTTCAAATGACGTAATAACATTTTAGTAAAATATAAAGGGATATATGAATGCCAAAATGATATAATGATCAGTATTTAAGTTTTGCTTAATGCTCTGAAAATCTTGGAGATGAACAGAAGCAGACACACGGTAAAATGCATGCTCCATGATTGACCAGGGATTCGAGCATGGAGCTGGGAAGAAGGAGAGTTTTGTTTATACGTATATATCAACAGAGGCAAAATAACAGTTGGAAATTTGAAAGGAGTCTGGAGTTTGAACTATAAAAGTCAGAAATAGTCATTCAAAATACATAGCACTGTTAAAGAGGAATGAGAAGAGTTATTTTTCTAGGGTGCACATATAGCTACTCCTCATCAGAATTTAAGAGACAACTCTGGAGATGGAGATTTGTGATCCTGCAAGTGTAGAAGCTTTGGTTATATGTTCTGCTTCATTATCTGCGTTTTGATATCATCCAGAGGAGCTTTTCTCGGTCTGAAGCAAAAACTATTAAAGCAGAGTTTATTTAAGGTTAGATTATCCAGATTCAGTGCCCTGCCATTCAGAGTTACCTGACTCACCTTCAATAAACTGGGAACAACAAAGAAGATTTTCTGTCTGAGCCAGACAGCAAACATAAATAAATAAAATAAAATAAAACCATGCAGGTTGTTTTATCTGGGATTCAAGATCGAGTTTAAAGTGATCTTCAAAATGATTAAAGCCATCTAGATTCTGAGTTTGCATTTAATAGAATGAGAGCTCAGTTCTCGTTCTCCTATTCACATTAGTTTGGGCCCAGAGGATATTTATTAAACAAAGAACACCAGAACAAACTAATGTTAAAGGAGGAAATTGGTTTTCCTGCAGTCTAACCTATTTTTAAATTAGCAGAAGCAAGTGCTAATATGAAACCCTCTGACCAGTAATCACATTTTCCTTTCTCTTTGTTGGAAAATCACAGCCATCCATATTAGCATTTCACACTAGTTAAGAGAGTGTGGTAAAATGGTCCAAGGAGACTGTTCAGGGTGAGAGCTGGGGAGGGAGAGGTGATTTGGGCAGTGAGGTTTCCTGGGAAAAGCACCTCAGTAGGCAATTTCATGTGGAAGCTAAAAAGCCTTTTTTGGACATCAGTTCAAAAATAAAGCGCAAAAGACAATGAACATGGCTCCAGATGGAGGCTGGGTTATAGTTTACTCAGGTGTTGACACAAAATCAATACTGCCACCACCTATTGATGATTTATTTCAGTAATTACTCTTGAACCCATAACTAAAATGCTGTCAAAATAGGACAACCTTGTGCTCCTAAATGCTTGTGCTTTCTTCTTTCAGTAGATTAATTTACATGTAATAATGAAAACAGCACAGTTCTCTGATACTGATCAGTCAGCAATCTATTAAATGGTTTAAAAAACAGGGAGAAAAAATTAACGACTGTTTTCAAACACCTTTGGCTTGGGTGACTCAGTTAGTTTCTCAGTGGTCTGGTTAAAGTTGTTGGTCCATAGAACTAATCTGGAAGCATGAGGACCTAACACGCTTTCTCTCCAAAGTGAAAAACCACAGTGGCTCATGGGAAATCTCAGCCATTGTCCATCACAACCCTCAGCATTGTGTACCTGGTGAGTGCTCTCCCAGGTTGTTGGAGAATTTTCTGGACAAGAAATGTATTTCTTTACCAGGCAACAGAGGTGCATTTAGAAACAGCTAATTGTTGTAATGCTCTTTCATGGTTTAAGCTGAAATGGAAATCATTTATTAGTGATAAAGACTATCCACCAACTGATCCTATCTTTACCATTTCTAGAACCATACGAAATAAATCAATTTCTTCTTCTACATCAGGGAATTAGAAGACCTGGCATGCTTGAAATTGAATGAAAAAAATGCATCTTTATTTTCAGTAACATCTGACTCAGCCATAGAATTTATTTGGATTGTAAATGTAGGCAAATAAGCCCAGTAGTATTTGTAGTACCTATGGCTTTACAATCAATAGAAATCACACACATTTTCATGAAATCTTAGTTGTTGCACATATCTTGAAATAGGCATTTGTGCCCATCACATTTGAATTGATGATAGTTGCCCATCATATTGTTAGATGTTATTTAACATGTCAAAAATATCACAATTTTTTTTTAGAAGGAGTCTCTGTCACCCAGGCTGGAGTGCAGTGGCATGATCTTGACTCATTGCAACCTCTGCCTCCCAGGTTCAAGTGATTCTCCCACCTCAGCCTCTCAAGTAGCTGGGATTACAGGTGCCTGCCACCACGCCTAGCTAATTTTTGTATTTTTAGTAGAAACAGGGTTTCACCATGTTGGTTAGCCAGGCTGGTCTTGAACTCTTGACCTCAGGTAATCTACCCACCTCGGCCTCCCAAAGTGCTGGGATTACAGGCATGAGCCACTGCACCTGGCCAGAAAATGTTTATTTTTAAAACATATGATAACTGTATTTAAATGAAGTTGATTTCAATTATACTGCTATGTATTTTATGCTTTCAAAATATTTTTCTGAATACTTAGGAGTAAATTTCACCAAAAAAGGGAAAGATCTGTATACTAGAAATTATAAAATATCGATTAAAGAAATTGAAGATGACATAAATAAATGGAAGGATATCCTGTGTTCACATATTGGAAGAGCTAATATTGTTAAAATGTCTGTATGGTCCAAAGTGAACTGCAAATTCAGTGCAATTCCTATCAAAATTCCAATGTCATTCTTCACAGAAATTTTTTTTAAATCCTAAAATTTATATAGAACCACAGAAGACTTCAAATAGTCAAAGCCATCTTGACCAAAAGGGACAAAGCTGGGGGCATCACACCATGGGATTTCTAAACATATTACAAAGCTATGGTAATCAAAACAGCATGATACTGGCATAAAAACAGACACGTCAACCAATGAAATAGGATAAAAAATCTAGAAATAAATTCACAAATTTACAGTCAATTGATTTTTTACAAAGGTGCCAAGAAAACAAAATGGGGAAATGATAGTCTCTTTAATAAATAGTGTTGGGAAAACTAGAAATTCACATGCAGAAGAATGAAAATTATCCCTTATCTGACCCTTATGTATGAATCAACTCCAAATGTATTGAAGACTTAGATGTAAGACATGAAACTATAACATGACTGCAAGAAACATAGGGGAAAACCTGCATTACATTGGTCTGGACAGTGATTTCTTGAATATGACCCCAAAAGCACAAGCAACAAAAGCAAAAATAGACAAATGAGATTGCAGCAAACTAAAAAGCTTCTGTACAGGAAAGGGAACAATTAATAGAGTGAAGAGACAACCCACAGATTGGGAGAAAATATTTGCAAATTATACATCAGATAAGGGGCTAATATCCACAATACATAAGGAACTCAAACTACTCAATAACAAGAAAACAAATAACCCTATTACTAATTGGACAAAAGACTTGAATAGACATTTCTCAAAAGAAGACATACAAATGGTCAACAAGTATATGAAAAACTGCTCAACCTCTCTAATCATCAGAGAAATGCAAATTCAAACCACAATTAAATATCATCTAATACCTACTAGATTGGCTATTATCAAAAAGATGAAAGATAAATATTGTGGAGGATGTGGAGAGAAGGGAATCTTTGTGCACTGTTTAGTGGCATTGTAAATTAGTATAGCCATTTTGGAAAACTAAGAAAATTCCTCAGAAAACTGAAAATAGAACTACCTTATGATCCAGCAATTCCACTTCTGGCATACACCCAAGGGAATTGATGCCAGTGTGTCAAAGAGATGTCTGCACTCCCATGTTCACTGCAGCATTATTCACAATAGCCAAGATATGGGAACAACCTACGTGCTCCTCAATGGATAAGTGGATTTTTAAAATGTAGTATGTAAACACAATGGAATACTATTCAGCCTAAAAAAATTAAAAAAAAAAACAGGAAATTCTGCCATTTGTGGCAACATGGATGAGCCTAGACGATATTATGTTAAGTGAAATAAGCCAGGCACAGAAAGACAAATACTGTATGATCTCACTTATGTGAATCTAAAGAAGATAAACTCATAAAGAGTAGAACAGTGGTTACCAGAGACTAGGGTGGAACAGGGGTGATGGGGAAAGGGAAGATGTTGGTCGATAGGTACAAAGTTTCAGACAGGAGGAATAAGTTCTATTGCACAGCAGGGTGACTATACTTAATGTGTTGTATATTTCAAATAGCTAAAAGAGAAGCTTTCAAATGTTCTCACCACAAATAAATGATAAATATTTGAGGTGATAGATATGCTGAGTACCCTGATTTGATTATTCTGCATTGTATACACGTATCAAGGCATCACATTGTACCCTGTAAATATACAATTATTATGTATCAATTAAAAATAAAATTTTAAAAATATGTTTTTCCAATAGGCTTTTCAACAATGATCTTGGAGCAATTGACGTTCATCCTAAAAAAAATTGAACCTTGCCATAAACCTCATACCTTATACAAAATTAATTCAAAATGGATGACAGACTTAAATGTAAAACATAAAACTATAAAGTATTTGGAAAAAGAAAAAACTATTCAGAACCTAGGGCTAGGTGAAGAGTTCTCAGAATTGATCCCAAAATCATAGTCTATACAAGGAAAATTGATAAACTGGTCTCATCAAAATTAAAAATATTTGCTCTGTGAAAGGTCAAAAGGATGAAAAGGCAATCAGACTGGGTGAAAACTTTTATAAATTTCTCATCTGACAAAAGACTTGCATCTAGACTACATAAAGAACTCTCAAAACTCAACAATTTTAAAAAACAATAAAAATGAGCAAAATCCATGAGGAACAATTTCACTGAAGAATAAATACAGATGGCAAATAAGTACCTGAAAAGATGATCAACATCATTAGCCCCCAGAGAAATGTAAATTAAAATTACAATGAAATTTCACTATGCACCTATCAAAATGCCAAAAAAAAAATAATGATAACACTAACTGTTGGTGAGGATGAGGGGAAACCGGATTACTCATACATTGTTGATAGGAAGAAAATGTTTCAATCACTCTGGAAAATAATTCAGCAGTTTCTTCTAAAATTCAACATGCACTTACTATACTTAGCAATTACCCTTTTAGGCATTTATCTTGGAGAAATGAGAAACTATGTTCACACAAAAACAAAGCATGGATGTTCACAGAAGCTTTATTTGCAATTGCTGCAAGTTAGAAACAACCCAGGTTTCCATCAAGAGGCGTACGATTAAACAACCTGCAGTTCATCCATACCGTGGGATGCTATTCAGCAATTAACAGGAATGAATGATCGATACACACCATGACCTGGATGAGCCTAAAAGGAATTATGCTGAGTGAAAAAAAAAAGCTATTTTAAAAGTATCACATAATGTATGTGACACTTGTATTTCTATAATACTTATAAACATTACAGAAATGAAAAATAGATTCATGGTTTCCAAAGGTTAGGAATTTAGGGGACATGTGCTGTAAAGGGGTAGCACAAGGAAACTTGAACTGAAGGAATGGTGCTGTATCTTGACTGTAGTAGTCATGACACAAAGCCATGTATTTAATTAAATTGCATAGAATTAGGCACAGACACAATCACATGAGTACATGTATAACTACTGAGATCTGTATAAGCTTTGTGAATTGTGCCAATGTCAATATCCTGGTTTGCATACATAGATGTTAACAATGGGGGAAGAGTCAGTAAAGGGTACACTGACCTCCCTGTATATATTTTTGCAACTTACCATGAACCTAGTATTATTTCAAAGTAAAGAGCTTTTTAGGCCAGGTGCAGTGGCTCCCAGCACTTTGAGAGGCCAAGGCAGGGAGATCACTTGAGGTGAGGAGTTTGATACCAGCCTGGCCAACGTGGGGAAACCCAGTCTCTACTAAAAATACAAAAATTAGCCTGGTGTGGTGGCACACGCCTGTTATCCCAGCTATTCGGTAGGCTGAGGCATAGGAATTGCTCAAACCTGGGAGACAGAGGTTGCAGCACGCTGAGACTGTGTCACTGCACTCTAGCCTGGGTGACAGAGCGAAACTGTCTCCAAGAAAAACAAAACAAAACAGTTAAGAGCTTTTTAAAAAGTCAAAAAACCCAAACATGATTCTCATTATGGATGTTGCCAGACTACCAGCATGTCCCGAGTAATAGAAAAGTAAAGGTTAAACACTATTGTTGTAAGTCCCTGTTATAAATGAACTCTTATAAATCATGAACTACTTGGTTGGTAGATATCAAGAAGTTAAATAACTGCTTATGTTCAAAGAAAAAGAGTCCTCTTGCTAATCACATACAAACAAGCCGATGCAAGCTCATTTACTGGATCCTGACTTGCCCACTGAGGTTCAAACCAGTGAAGACCAAAGACAGCCTGCCTCTTTCCTCTCTTCTCTTCCTCCTTCCTTCCTCCCTTCCTTCCTTTCTTTAAGGAAAAATCTCCCAGTTTATTAAGCAGGTTTCTGTATAATCTCTAGGTAAGACTTGCTCCAGAGCAGTCTAATTCAAGTGTTCTCACTTATAAGAGTCAGTTAACTCTAAGCAGAAACTGCTGCTCCCTGAAGTACACCACGCACGTTGTTGCTCACAACAAAGCAGATTTATTCTAAGATTTTAAACAGTCAATGAAAAGGTTTTCTTATAAAAACTTTTTTAAAAAACCCACCTCAGTATTAGTTTCTAGTGAAATAGATAATTGATGTCAAGGTTCAGCATTTGGTGGCTAAAACAGACTCCTAAGTACAAGAAGTCAATTTTAAAACTCTCCTTGCAAGAAAAATATGAGATCCAAAGAATATTACCTGGAGCTGGGTGTGTTGCCTCACGCCTGTAATCCCAGCGCTTTGGGAGGCTGAGGTGGGTGGATCACTTGAGGTCAGGAGTTCGAGACCAGCCTGGCCAAGGTGGTGAAACCCCATCTCTACTAAAAATACAAAAACCAGCCGGGCATGGTGGCACATGCCTGAAATTTCAACTACTCGGGAGGCTGAGGCAGGAAAATCGCTTGAACCTGGGAGGTAGAGGTTGCAGTTAGCTGAGATTGCACCACTGCACTCCAGCCTGGGCGACAGAGCAAGACTCCATCTCAAAAAAACAAAAAACAACAACAAAGAATATTACCTGGGCAACAATACCTAGTCTTCAGTCTTTTGACCACTTGTAGGATATGGCATTGTCCATTTTTGCAGAATCTCTATAAGAGAGGAAGCAGGCAGATTTAGCCTGATCCCTTTAGTGTCCATTGTTCCCTTTTTCTCCATAAAATTATTTTTCCATAACATAACTTTTGATGTCCAAAATATTGTTTCCAGAATAGAAAATGTGCTTGATGAAATCTCACTACAGATGGGCCTAGAGGGAGATAAGAAAATTCTGTTAAGCTTGTCTTACATTAAAGAGCATTTACACGATAAAACCCATAGCAGTGGATCAAAAACTCGACAAATCGCAGTACATTTGCCTCAGTTTCCTCATCTAGAAAGTGAAGGGGCGGTCTGGATGAGCTCTAAAGTTATTCCCATTGCTTAATTTCTCAGGATTCTGAACTCTGTGATAATTCAGAGCCCCACATCCTGAAGCCTTAAATCTTGGGTCTCTCAATGTTTTGAGTAAAGAAGACAGTGATAGCGAATGTTTACTGGGCATGGATTACACGCCGGACACTGTTTTAAGTACCTCATATGTCCTAATTTATTTAACCCTGAAGCAATTCATTGAAGAAGGTGCTCTTGTTTTCAATATCCTCAATTTAAAAATGAAGAGACTATGACTCAGAAGGTCAACAAACTCACCTAATAAATACTGCTAATAAATGGTAGAGATGGAACTCAAACCATCTACCTGTAGAACTCCAGTTCTTACCCACTAGACCGTATTTGCTTGTGAAGTTAGGGGCTTTGCCTAGAAGTGTTATGATAAAGCAACCCTGTCCATTCAAGTAGCTGTAGACATAAATTGCCACACGTTGTGAGACATGATGCAGACCTCAACCAAACAATTTGCTCCACAATTCAGATCAGCCACAGCACTTTAACTTGTCCTGGCTACATTTTTGGACTTTTAGCCATTTCGTTTTTATATATCATGCATAAATTCCCTTAGGCATTTGAATCATTTCCTTCATACAAATTCAGAAATCTTGCCTATATATGAATTCTTTAGTTCAGGGATTGGCAAACTTTTTCTGTAAAGAGACAGATAGGAAATACTTTAGGCTTTGCAGGCAGTAAAGGCTGTCACAACTCCTCAACTCTGCTGTTGTGGTTTAGAACCTGGCTGTAGTTTGCCAACCCCTCCTTTAGAGAACTTGGAATTCTCTGTAATGGTTTCTTTGGATAAGCCAAAGGTGTAATAGTTGAAGATAAATTTCCCTGTTCTATATGTGAATTTTTTTTTTTAATTCTGGATTTTAGAGCCTACCCTAAGCATATGATCCCTTAATTTTTTAAAAAAGTTCCCATTTATATCAAAAGTAATTCTTTAAACTTTGAGAAAAAAAATTCACAGGTGCGGTTATGTATCTTATATAATCAAAAAGAGGCAAAGTGCTATCTAATTTTGAAGACATTGCTTTAAAAATTTTTTTTTAATTTCCTCTGGTTGTTTCAGTATACTAGTAGATATGCCAGTTTTTTTCTTCTGCTTCTGAAAGAAATATGTACTTTTTTTCTCCTAAGGAGGGCTCATATACATGGGTTTTGATTTACTTAAGAGTAATGCTCAAGGTCATATTTAAGTACTGTTAGTATTGCATTATGTTGGTACTAAAGTGCTTAATGGACGCTCAGCATTATTTTTTGTATCCTGATTTAGCACTAATGTTGGATTATTGCTGATCTATGCAGCTTTACGATTAATTGTCCAAATTAGTTCAAGGCAAGCCTGTGTGTGAAAAAAAAGTTCATAACTCTGTATGTTATCAGAGTGCCGAGGGCACGTTCACAATCACCGTCTCCTATAAAGGAACACAGCCTATCACCTGAGGCTCTTGTTCAGACTGGGGCAGACAGAACCCCAGTCTGGAGTTGGGGTTGGAGGTGAGGGATCAATCTAGACAAAGAGTTAAATATTTGGTATGCTGCATAGCGTTGAAGACGTCTGCATGCAGCTGTATTCAATTTTTAGTTGGATTCTGGCACACAGGGACAAAGGCATTTGTCTGAAGATAAGAGTGACATACTTTTGGTAACCTAAGATGTGTTGTGATGAAAATGAGAGAAAGCAAATAGTATGATTTAAGAGCAGTCTGATCTTTTTGGCTTGTTTACAATGTATGCTTTAATAAATTTGTTTAAACTTGACTTGCATTCCTTTATTTTTATATAAAAATTCATAGTGGTTAACAGTGTCATGAATGCTGTTTAAATGAATCTGGAATCTAGAGGAAACATATGTATACAAACCTAGCAAGTGTTATGGTCTTTGGCTTTGCAAAGACAACGTGACATAGAATGTACTTATGGCGTTAATTAAATGATAACATACCAAGACAATTTATTATGGACATATTTAGCCTAGTTTAAAAAAAAACGCTATGATAAAATTAGAAAATCTAGGACTTGCTAGAGATGAAAATTAACTGGTTTTTAAATTAACCGGCAGAGGGCTATATCTAAAATTAAACATATTACTTTCACTAGAGGAAATACCATGTGAGAGCTTTTCTAAATGAACCCTTTACTTATAGGAAGTTAATATTTCATAATGCCGTGAGAAATACAGCAGTAATACATTTTCAGCAAGTAGGCACTTTTTGCCTTAAGAAAAATAAAAATAACTTGTCAGTTATACCATCCTAAATTTTGTGTTGTTTTGATTTTAATTACAGTAGTCCCCTATTATCCTTGGTTTTGCTTTCCTAGGATTCAGTTACCCAAAGTCAACAATGGTCTAAAAATGCAAAATGAAAAATTCCAGAAATAAACGGTAAGTTTATAACATTCAAATCTCATGCCATCCCACCCTGTACTGCCCAAGATAGGAATCCAGGAATCCTTCCTTTGTCCAGCGCCTCAGTCCTGTTTGTGCTATGCCCATTTAGTCACTCAGTAACCGACTCGGTGAGCTCAGATCAGCTGTGACAGTATCGCTGTGCTTGTGTTCACACCACCCTTCTTTTACTTAATGGGCCCCAAAGTGCAAGAGTAGTGATGCTGACATATGGTTATAATTGTTCTTTTTTTTTTTTTTGAGACAGAGTCTCTCCCTGTTTCCCAGTCTGAAGTGCAGTGGCGTGATCTTGGCTCACTGAAATCTCTGCCTCCCAGATTCAAGGGACTCCCCTACCTCGGCCTCCCAAGTAGCTGGGATTACAGGCGCCCATCGTGCCAGGCTAATTTTTGTATTTTTAGTAGAGATGGGGTTTCGCCATGTTGGCCAGGCTGGTCTCAAACTCCTGATCCCAAGTGATCCGCCTGCCTCAGCCTCCCAAAGTGCTGGGATTACAGGCGTGAGCCACTGCGCCCAGCCAATAGTTCTATTTTTATGATGAGTGCTGTTAATTTCTTACTGTTCCTAATCTATAAATTAAGCTGTATCATAGGTATGTATAGATAAGAAGAAAACATAGTCTATATGGGGGTTGGTACTATCCGCAGTTTCAGGCATCCACTGGCAGTCTTAGAACATACCCCCCTCAAATAAGGGGAGACTACTGTATTATAAGGTTATACTGAATTCTGAATCTTCAACTATTTCACAGAATCATCTTTGAAAGGTAAGTATTATTTAGAAAGCAAAACTTCAAGGTGAAGGCTTGTGAATAGAATCTCAGTGTATATCACAGAGAGTAAGAAATGGTCATGTTCTGCCTCCTTAGCTCAACGCGTACCACCTCTTGATTTTTTTATGACCAGGCTCCAGGTAATTATTTCCCATCTGTTCTTGGTTTAACACTCCTGAAAATCAAGGAATACTTCTGACTTAGACTTTTAAAAAAATTTTGAGAATATATTTACTATCCAGAGAGTACTGATAGATAATTAAATAAGATCAACTGTCCCCTCCAGCCAGCCTTAAATCTGGGAGCAGATGGCCATCCCACAGGCCACATTAGTTTGGGTATTCCAATAAACTGCATAATGAAAAAGAATATCCAGATTTTTTTATCCCCCAAATTTAATTTAAATTGTATTAGGGAATAAAATATTGCATGTCAATACATAGGTGCTTTTCTAAATCATGATGTAGTTTTACTCATATACGTTATACTCTTCAGGACAAAAACCAACAATTGCTTATAGTCCAAAATACAATTATTAGTCAAATATATTTTTCAGTATCATAAAACTCCTAAAATAAATCTATACGTACTGTATTTTTATATTTACTAGCATTTGTTTTGCAAGGCCCTAAAATTTATAGAAAATGTAATTCACTTTTACAGTTCATAAATATTCTCAACATTACTTGATATACAAGTATTTATCTGGCATATATAATGTTTCCATAAATGCAGCTGTATTTATGTAAATACCCTATCCATATATACTACATATGGATACCTCAACTTATGGTCCATATGGACCTTTATATTTAAACTCAGTAAAATAAATAATGTCAACAAGCTTTTAAAGTGCAACCAATTAACAATATTGGTATATTTTTATTCAGACATATTTGAAGACCTGAGAATAATTACGTGGTATTTCCTGAGTATTTGCACATTGTGTTATGAACATGTGTTTGATTTTTTCAGTAAACTCTTGGTATCCATATTTCTAATAATAAAATTTTCTATCTAAAAAAAAGTTGATTAGCTGGGAGTTTTACCATTAAGACTGAATTGATTAAATGCAAACTAATGCAAGATGCAAGTAATAGTGCTTTAAAATAAGTACAGACCTGCATTTTAATTGAAAAATACCCGCAAAGAACTGCTTCATACTCTATGCTAAATCTCCCAGTGATTTTATCAGTATGCTACATAACAGAAGAGGAGTGGTCACGATGAGCAATGAAGATAACCAATTTCTTAAATTAAAAAATACTAAGGAGATAGCAAAGAACTACCCTTTTCCTCCTGAACCAACACATGGCTCTTTTCTGTTGCCTCTAGGCCACGCCTCCCATCCATTCATTTGACTTAAATTACAGCCAACTTAACTAATTTGTTAGGAATATTTTAAAGCATAAGTGCCATACACAACTTTTACATTTATTTTTCATAGGCCCTTAAAACATTCGATTTGTCATCTTTTCTACATTAGAAGAGGTGACTCACTTCCGGTTTACTGGTCAAGAATCAGTAAGGCAGAAAACAAACCTATATTCCAAAGTTTAATTCAAGGTTTGTTAGATTGTACAGATTCTGATGTCTCCTTCAGTTTCCTTCTAAAGAATGGAAAAGTTTGAAGCAGTACTCTCTGACAGGTCAACTCTGCCAAGCCAAGGAGATATATAGATGCCCTGGTGCCATACATTTCTCTCATGGCCTCTTTCCTCTAAGTCTCAGTAATTGGATTGTCACTTGGGTGCCTGACACAGGAACTCTAAGAAAAGATGGCTTCTCCAGGAAGGGAAAGGAAAGCCCTGTGAACGATTAGGGTGATAACACCTCCCATGCTTTGAGCTCCTTTGAAACTCAAATTCCAGAATGTGAGCCTGTGAACTGTAGCAGGAAGCTAAATTAATGTCAAGCAGGAGCTAACTTAGGGTTAATTCTCAACCACCACCAATGAGTAGACCTGTTAGGTTATATTCCTGATCAGATCAAGCAGAAAAGGGTAGCGAATAGTATATTTTCAAAGGCGTGTCAAAGTAATAGAAGTAGCAAAGATCCAAAATGTATCAATTGTATCCAAATAATACTTTCTTTTTCTTTAGGTAAATTACCTTTTGGAAAGCATGAGAATTTTTTTTTTTTTACATATCAATTAATGTTTCCTTCCAAAAGCTTCATTCATTAATTTCCTGCAAAAGAAAAACTTTGCTCTGTTGGATATGTTTCTTAATGAATCTGACCTTTTAGTTAACACTGCATATGGATAAAATGCTTTATCATCATTAATGAATTTTTCCGTGTAACAATCCCTTTAAGTTGAATAAGTAATATTATTCATTATCATTAATAGTCCTTACTGTCAGAAACAAACAGTACAAGTAATATCAAAACTATTCTAAATGTTTTTAAGTTACATTCCATTATTGCTTTTTAAAAAAATCAATTCCCATTTCTATTGAATAAGTCGATTGCTTAAAAATACTCATTAAGAAACTATTATGCACCACACATTATTCTGATTTAACTAGTCTAGACATGGGCATTTCTAAAAATCTCTCTGGGTTTTTAATATGTAGCCTAAGTTGAAAATCATTGCTCAGGAGGCCTGAGTCTGGAAGGAGGACAGGAAGCTTTCACAGGATAGGTGACATTTGAGAGAGAACAAAAGAGAAAGTAGGAATTTCCCAGAGGTTGAAGAATGGAGAAGAAACAAAGAGGCTTGACACAATCTTCGTGGGACTGTTCTTGGGGAGGTAAGAAAGGAAGTGACCAGAGGAAATGAGAAGG
Organism: Gorilla gorilla gorilla; assembly: GCF_029281585.2. Lineage (NCBI taxonomy): Eukaryota > Metazoa > Chordata > Mammalia > Primates > Hominidae > Gorilla > Gorilla gorilla. The sequence continues at coordinate 172,006,286 of NC_073229.2, forward strand.
TTTGGTCAGGACCACACTGAAAAGAGCCTTCAGAGCCATGCTGACAAGTTGAATTTTATTCAGCTGGTCACAGGGACCCACTATATCTTCACATTTTTAAGAAGCAAATATGGCCTGAGCTGATCTCTGTTTAAGAGGAAAAACCTGCGAAGTGGAGGATGAATTAGAGTGTGAGAACTTTGAAATTAGCAGAGGTTTGCATCATTCAGGTGAGAGATGATGACAGATTATGATTGTCCCAAACTGACTTGCTCTATTGTACCTTGGATCACCAAATAAACATCATAGCTTCCTGTACTCAATTTTTAAATGTTATCAACAATGCTGTAAATATCATGTTAATTCTATGCCCAGAAGATAAAAATATTTGGTAAAACCACAATTACTTTTGAACCAACCTAATAATATTCTTGATCCACAAGGATTTCAACAACTAATTCCTTGGTACTAAAGAAGCAGAAAAGAATTAAAACATAACAAAGATAGCATTTAATACCAAGTGTCCTTTTAAAAAAATCCAGTATTTACTCAGCAGATTTGAATAAATGAACTGATCAGTAGTTGTACCTACTCACTTATTATTCCTATAGTAGACACTATAGAGAATGTACAGGGAGTGTGTACTAGTGGGTTGGAGGGACCAAATTAGCCCAACTGAAATAATAGTGCACAGTTTTGTACTAGTGCTGTGATGCAGATCACAAGTATAGGTGGCATTCAGAAGAAAATATAAAAAGTTTTGGAGGCTTCCGGGAGAATAAGGATACATTTTATTTTACTCCTAGTGGATGCTCAATAAGTATTTAGTTAATACTGCATTATACGGTATAAATATTTATTTATTGCTGAATGAATAAGTGAAATCAGTCTTAAAATTTGCTCTAAAGATGGGCAAGATTTTGGATTGACGACATAAAATAGGGCTTTTGAGATAAAGGAAATAAATGAAGACACTGATACAACGTAGAGGTTATAATAACCATATCAAGAATTTTAGTTTTAATGCTATCAGGACCACTGGAGGAATATTTTGCTTATAGAAGATAAAATTTAAAATGAGAAATTGTGTGTCTTCAAATATCTGAAAGCGAGGGAGGCTTTCACTAGAAACTCTGTGACTTTCCAGAAAGCAGAATTATGCCTCAAGAGCAGATGCCAGCGCTACACTTTCACGCAAACGGAAATTATATCCCTTGCCAGTAAATTTTTTTCATCACTTTTGGTTTTTACTCAAAGGATTAACTTGGTGAGAATGTTATAGAAGACTTTCAAGCATAAAATAAGGCATTGCACTAGGAGATCTTCAAAGTTTGTTCCAACTCTTATAGTTTAAGCAGCAAATATTAGAATTTGTTTGGGTTCATGTGGCTAAGTTTGGACCAAAAAAATAAAAAAAAAAACCCAGAAGACTTCTGCTTAGCTTAGCATATTAATAATTAAAAGGCAGAGTTTCTCACATTGGAATAAAAAGCACAACCCAACTAAATGCTGCCTATAAAAAACAAATTTGAAAGAGAAAGACACAAATAGATTCAATGCAATATCACCACTTTGGAAAATCGTCTGGCAGTTCCTTTAAAAACTTAAAAATACACCTACCATATGATCCAGTCATTCCACTACAAGATATTTATCTAAGAAAAATTGAAAGCATATGTCTGTACAAAAACTTGTGCATGAATGTACATGCAAATTGTATTTGTAATAACCAAAACCTGGAAACAAGCCAATATCCATCAAGAGATGAATACATGAGTAAACTATGGTATAGCGATACAATGGAATACTGCTCAGTAATAAAAAGGAATGAACTGTTGATACACGTGATAAGGGATGAACTCAACATAATTATGGTAAGTGGAAAAAGTCTATAACACAAAGATGTGAGCATATTGTAAAATTTTATTTATATAAAATTCTAGAAAATGCAAACTAGACTGTAGTGAAAGAAGGTCAATAGTTGTCAACGGGTGGGTGTGGTGTAGTGAATGCAGATGGGAATGGGCAGGAAGGAGAAATGACAAAGGAGAATGATGAAAGTTGGGGTGATGCATATGTTCATTATCTTAATTGTGGCACTAATTTCATGGACATGTAAGTACATATATCAAATTGTATGCTTTAATATGTGCAGTTTGGCATACCATTGTGATTTTAAAAAGTCAAGAAGTTACAAAGTAGCCATATAAGAATGTAATTTCAGAATTTATTCATAAATGTTTTCTTTCAAGAGATGTAAGATAGGACAGGATGTGTAGAGTAGAAGAGTGACCTTACACTTGATAGGAGACTCTCAAAAATGATTGTTGGATAAAGGCTACTTGGACTACCACCAGAAACTATCTGCAGGATCAACAGACACTGTGCTAGATATGCTCGCTGAGCCAAAGGATCCAAAGCTGGCTTAATAGGTATAACCCATCTTCCTTCTTTTAACCGTCAGCAGTCCAAGAATCTAGTGCTTTTTCATTGACATTTTCAAAATCCACCCACGTGGCTTAATGACTTAGTTTTCTGGGGGGGAAAAAAAAAAAAAAAAAAGCTTGTGTTAAGCTTTAAGCTTTCTGGAATTCTGTAAGGATTTTTTTAGTAGCAAAAAATGTCGGCAACAATGCATCCTATGTTAATGTGAATTAGCAGAGGGTGATTAGCTTCCCTTTTCCATTGAGTTCTGCTCTCACTTCTGCAGGGTGAAGAGAAGTAGCACAAAGGGAGCTAAGAAAATGGGTGCCAATGGATGCCATCTAATCAAGAGATTCCTGCCATCAATATTTAAGGCAGAGCAGACAACTACTACCAGATGGTACCAACCACTGTAGGGAACAAGACACAGTTGGGACATTAAGCCAGAACTCCAGAATTCCCAGTCACCTGCCACTCAGGCTCATTTCGGTCACTTTGTTTGCCTAATAATAATGCAACTATGGGCCAGGCACAGTGGCTCATACCTGTAATCCCAGCACTTTGGGAGGCCAAGGTGGAAGGATTGCTTGAGTCCAGGAGTTCGAGACCAGCCTGAGCAACAAAGTGAGGCCCCTGTCTGTACCAAAAAAAAAAAAAAAAAATTAGCCAGTCAAGGTGGCATGTGTATATAGTCCTAGCTATTCCAGTGGCCGCGGTGGGAGGATTGCTTAAGCTCAGGATGTCGAGACTGCAGTGAGCTATGAACCGTGCCACTGCATTCTGCACTCCAGCCTGAGTGACAGAGCAAGACCTTATCTCTAAAAAAATATATAATTATAATAATGACAATGAGGTACTGTGCATTTTATGCATTAAATTTCTTGGGCCCCATTTCTGCCAATATAGGTAGGTTTACTGTACTTTGGCATAAATTGTATCATGTATGTATGCCTGTAAATGGGCTATAAACCTCACCTTAGAATTTTTTCTTCTTTTTTTTTCTTTCATTTGAAATATCTTTATTAGGAATCAACACTATAGAGGGGACAGCTTATACTTTGTATAGTTATCAAAATATGTACAAAGGGCTAATTAATTGGCATAAAATCGGTAAAATAATAATTTTCCATGAAGTTTACAGCAAAGAACTTTTTGGATACCACTGCCCTTACAGGCAAGCCCCAAAGCCAGATACCTTTACTGTCACCTTTGAAGTCTAGAGATAGCTTATTCTTATTATCCCTTCCTTGGGTTCTGTCCCCAGTCTGATTGTTGCCTCATCCCCTGTCAGAATATCGTCATATATGCCTAGGGCAAACTTTTCACTCAGGGTGCTCTCAGAGGCATTTTTGTGGCTGCCAGCTAATGAAACAGTGGTACTTTTAGCAGAATTTGGAGGTAAGCTTGCCTTGGTCATAACTAACCAATTGTACTCAGGTTTTGGAGGGGATCTGTAGCCCCCTATTTGCCTCGATCATGGTGGTTTAGCATACAAGATATTTCCTAAATGAACCCGATCGCTGTTGCCTGCGCATATTGCCATTGGTCAGTTAGCAGCACTTTGTTAATAGACCAGATTAGAATTTGCAGTCCACTCCCATAAGTGCTAGTATACTTCTTGGGCCTTCTTCAAATATTGCTCTCTGTTTTCATGCATCTTCTTAGGTTGCTCTGTTTGATGCTTTTGGTAAGAATTGTTTAATTTGGGCTTTATTATTCTGTCCTCTTTGAGCAATTTATTGTATTAGTTTAGGGCCACTGGAGGCACCTGATCCTCCCCTAGTTGATTTATGAGGTCCTTAGATATTGTACACTTGGATAATGCTTCAGAAGTAATTAAGCAAAATGTGGCTTTGGCAGTTGGAGGTAATCAATTCTCAAAAATGATAAAGTGCTTATAATGTACAGTTGATGATAGATGCTTGACTGGGTGGCCTAGAGAAACAATCACCCATCAGCTCTTCTGCTCATTAAATCACCCCATCAGGCCTTAGAAATATTTCAGCTAAGTGAGAACTCTACTCATTCCATCTTGTAAATTGGTCAGAAGCTGTGGCATGGTGAATTCACTTCTCATGCTTAACAAGGAAAGCAAGCACAAGTCTTTCCTTTGTAGTTCATTGATTCAATAAGTAAATATTCGGTGCCTACCATGTGCCACGCACTATTCTTTGGGAATACAGCCGTGAACCATGGAGTCAAAAGTCCCTCTTGGGATTTGCATTCTGGATGGAAAAAATACACCACCATAATTAAGTACAATATTAGTATGTAGATATATATTAAGAAGGAAAAAGAAAAGCAGGGAAGATTGAAACGTCAATGAGGGAGTTTCTGTTTTTCACTAGGGGCCAGGGAGGACCTCACTATGAAGATGACTTGGGAGCAAAGACCTTTGTGTTTTGGGAATTGTCCAGTAAAGCAATGTTTACTACCCTCGGAGATGGGCATTCCCCCAGGTGTGCTTCCATGTCCCCAAGTGGAGCCTCCCTTTGTGCAGTAATCTACTGCCTGAGCCAAAAGCATAGGGGGACGTGATTTACTATATAGCCTGTCAACACTCTTGTCCTGGTTAGGGCTGAATTTTCTGGCTTACTTTCTACCTAGATCTGAAGCATCTGGCCATGCCTACCATAGGAAACAATTGAACAAAGGCAAACAAAACAAATTCGTTTCAAATGACATCATGTGGCTTACAGAGAGAGAAAAATGTGTCTAGCATAGCCCTGTTAAATACTGATGTCTGCTGATTTAGGAAAAGCTCCTTGTAAGGAAAGATAGAATAGAGATGATGAGACTTTGTTGGCTTTCCTTTATAAGTTGACACATGAGTAGGCAAAACATTAGTGGCTAAAAGATAAAACAATTACCCAGTTTTTAGATAAACTTTGTAAATATTCATTTGCCTTTGGGTTTCACTAATTACTGTCCAACAAGAGAACCCAGGGTGATAAGTAATCAATAACACAACACACTTAAAAGCATTTTCTTCATTAGGTTGCATGTAAATCCCAGCGTACAGTTCTCTGTTTTTTGGGTTTTTTGTTTGTTTGTTTGTTTTTGTTTTTGTTTTTAGTTTCCTCACCAAACTGCTAAAAATTTATCTCTGCCATTCACTTACTGGAATTTGGGGCAATTACCTGAGCATAGGTTGGATAATAACTTGTGTCTGTCCATATTTAAATACAATAGATGTTACTTATCAGGCACCAAATAAAGTCAGTTTTCTATTATGCAAATTAACTATCAAACTTGTTTTAAAATATTTAACCTAGTACATTTAATGTACTAGGGCTGCCATAACAAAGTGCCAGAGATTGGGTGGCTTAAGACAGCTGAAATTTATCGTCCCACAGTTTAGGATTCTAGAAGTCTGAAATCAAGTTGCCAGCAGGGCCTTGCTCTCTCTCTCTGAAGGCTCCAGAGGAGGATCCCTTCTTGCTTTCTTGGTTGCTGGAAACCCTTGGCATTCTTTGGCTTATAGATGCATCACTCTAATCTCCGCATGGACTGTCACATGGCATTCTCCCTCTGTGTTCCGTTTGTCTTCTCTTTTATAAAGACACCAGTGATATTGGACTAAGGTCCGCCCTAATCCCATAAAACTTCATTTGAACTACATCTACAGAGACCCTATTTCCAAATAAGATCATATTCACAGGTGGGAGTGGTGGTTAGGACTTTGACATATCTTTTCTAGGAACATAATTCAACCCATAACAACTGATATCTTAGTGACTCCATTGCACGTCTTTAAACAGGTCAAATATTTTAAGCCACTCATTTATTGATATTCATAAAGATGATTCTTTACTTTGAAATCCTTGGAATTTGAATAAAATCCACCTGTGCATCTTTGAACAGTAAAGATTTCACTAGTTGCCAGCAAGAGCCTTAGGAGCTATCATTCCTCAGGCTGATCACATCCCCACATGCACTTTGGATGAATTGGAAAAGAAGTTGGTGGGCTAGATACGAGAAGCTTGACCTAATACCTGCTTCTAATAGGAACACAAGAATTAAGAGGATGACAAGATAGCTTTCTTCCATAAAACTATGTTCTGTGTTTTGTTAGCTTGTTTTGTCAAAACCTTACTTATGATGACTTTTTTTCTATGAATGGATTCCATAGGAATATGTCATTTCAAAATGGAAAGAAAATGAATTATTTGAATCAACTGAGTCATATTTTTCCATCTCCGTATACAACAATAATGAAGAGATAACAGGAATACGTGGATAGTTGAACTGTAGAAAACATATGTATAGTGATGTAAAAGCTAAGATTTCCCTTGCCATAGTAGGCTCAACAGTTGCAAAAGGAAAGCAGAAATTAAGTCACTGGCCTTTCCCGCTGACAGGATGAATCACATCAGTAGTGGGTCTTTTCAGCTCCAATGGCTGGCAGTTGGTGGTGCACACAGAAAGCCCTTTCTCCATTTCTGCAGCTCACTGTGATTATTTTTTTTTTTTTTTTTTTTTTTTGAATCAGAGTCTTACTCTGTCACTCAGGCTGGAGTGCAATGGCGCGATCTTGGTTCATTGCAACCTCTGCCTCCCAGGTTCAAGCAATTCTCCTGCCTCAGCCTCCCCAGTAGCTGGGATTACAGGTGCCCACCACCCTGCCCGGCTAATTTTTTGTATTTTTGCTAGAGACGGGGTTTCACCATATTCGCCAGGCTAGACTTGAACTCTTGTCCTCAAGTGATCCATCCGCCTCGGCCTCCCAAAGTGCTGGGATTACAGGTGTGAGCCACCACGCCCAGCCCACTGTGATTATTTCTAAAAGTCACCTGGCCAGTCAGAACCTCAGTTTTCCCTCCATCACAGCCCAAGATACCTGCCCGCACTTACAGTCTAGGTTTCTAGGTAGAAAAGACAAACTCATTTTCATTAGCTCTCAATTTGAACCTGATGCTCAGGGCCCAGGAACACTTTTTCTATTACCACATTTCTTTAAAACCATCAAAAGGAAATGCAGGTTTCTGTTGGACTGGGAAGGATTTCTGCTGGTGCCTCCCTCGGGTCCACTTCCATACCCTGACTTTCCTTTCCAGGACCCATCCTTAAAGCCCATGGGAAAATATGCCAAAAGAAAGCCCAAGAAGTAGAATCCCTGAGGGGATGCCCCTCATGTGAACTTGGGACAGATATTCCTTTCTGGCTCTGTGACAGCAGCTGTTATTCTGTGACACTGAGGTGAGAGCAGCCCAGCTGAGCATAGCGCCTTGCACATAAATAGATACATTTTCATGCTTCCTGATGGACATGACAGCTCAGAAAGGGGGAGGTCCAGTTTTGGGCCAGAAAGTATCCTCACTAAGAATGTTCTGAGGCTGTCCTTTGGCCTTCTGAGTTTTTACCTTCCTTTATTTAAAAATTGAGCAGATAAGTCCATTCAAAGCCACCTTACGCAATTGACAAATCAGATAAGAGATGGGATTTGTTTCTTGTTTAGTTTTTTTAAAAAATAGATAATTATTTTTATGGTTATCTAAGTGCTCTGGAAATCAGGTTGAGTGTTGCAAGGAGGCCCTCGTTGCCTTTCTCCCTTGAGAGTATGTTTCTAATGCCTGTCATCTGTGGTGGAAAACTTAACTCATGCTGCTGTTCCCTTACTGGACTTCAATACTGCCTGGAAATCCTATCCTTTGACAGTTTCTAAGCCAAAGCTCTCTAGGATTTATCAGTTCTCTTGATTGAGGCTGGTTCTCCTTTATATATTTTATTTCTTCAGGCTTCTAAAACTGCGTGCCTACTACCAAGATGAAAAGACCCTGTAAGGGATGTGAAGCTCCACGCACCCCCTCTGCTCTTTAGGATGGACCCTGGCAGCCTCCGGATATTTCACTTGCACCCCGGGAGCTGGGAGGGATTTTGAAAGGCCAGATGTGAGGGAAGAGCAGTTGCTTGTTATTTACAGCTTATTTCCTGGTATCAAATAGTGTAACAAATTTACCCTAAAATAAGTATAGCATTTTTATGTTATCAAATAGAGCTCACATGTGATAGTACATTACTATTAAACAGAATTTTGTGGTCAGCAAAATTCATAACTCCCTATACTTGTCACTTCCAAGAATAGCCTCTTTAAGATCTCAATGTGAAATTGTCTGATTTTGCATTTTAACCTAAATGTGATATATGTTCTCTAGAAAGGAGGTTTTTTTTTGTGGTCAGATTTTAGTCTGAGTCTAAAGAAAATTATCAATATAGAAACTGCCCATTGTACTGAATGTGTTTGACTATTAGTCTTAGCTTCCAAGAGTATTTCCAAAAGCACAATAAATGTAGGCTGGAGAATCACAGCAAGGGGTACAGAGGAGGGAATGAGAGGTCACAGCAGGTTCCAACATATTTTTAAATGATTTCCCCTTACAAATTGATCTTATTTACAAGGATTTGGAGGAAGAAATCATTCACTTGGCAGGATCCTTGTCATAGGTAAAGGGTCATAATTTCAGAAGCAATATTTCTTGACATACTGGAAAGTAAATTCAGAGACTGGGCATCTTTACAGTTTTGCTGCATTCTCCAAACTCACATCGGGGACTTACAGGTCTAAGTTTACACAGGCCCTCAGGAATATCTTTTTAGAATTGAGTCACATTGGTAAAGAAAACTGGCAGGGGAGACTGGGCTACCCTCAAGGAAACCCCTCTCTGGTGTATTATAACTGTGCCCTGATTTGTAAGATAAGACATAACTCTTCACCAACTAGAAATCATAACAAGTTTGAAAACACCTTCCTGCCTCTCATTATGATGTGAAGTTAAAAATTTTGTTACCTACTATAAAAGCCACTGAAGCAAAAACTTAAGTAGAAGGTTGTTTATCAGATAGCTGTGAAATGGAGTTAAGGATTAAGCTGGGTAACATCTTCCCCGACCCCCTTTTCTCCCCTTTTGTCTCTTTTATGGCATTTTTTTCAGGCAGACATTTATAGATAACATCCATGTCATCGTTTCAAATAGGACCCAAGGTCTGACCTTTCACGATGAACCTGACATCATAGTATCTTGGTGTCCATCCCCCACCAGTCTTTAGGTTTTGTCTGTCACTCAAACACTTGCCTTTGGAAGGTGGAAAAGCAGCCAGTTGTTTCTTTTCATCATTTCACTTTGATTTCTTTCCACTTTTTTTTTTTTTGAGACAGAGTCTTGCTCTGTTGCCCAGGCTGGAGTCCAGTGACACAAGCTTGGCTCCCCACAACCTCTGCCTGCCAGGTTCAAGTGAATCTCCTGCCTCAGCTTCCCGAGTAGCTGGGATTACAGGCACGCACCACCACACCTGGCTAATTTTTGTATTTTTAGTAGAGGCGGGGTTTCACCATGTTGGCCAGGCTGGTCTCAAACTCCTGACCTCATGATCAACCCGCTTCGGTCTCCCAAAGTGCTGGGATTACAAGCATGAGCCACCACGTCCAGCTGGAGAGGTTTGCCACCAAACAGCATAAACATCATCTTCACCTATGTGTGTGGAGTAACTTGAATTTTCCCACCCTAGGAAATGTTCTGTTTGTGTTTTATGCTGAGGGACCTGGTTAAAAATATCAGTTTCACTGTTCGAGAATTCTTAAGAGAAAGTGTCAGCCTCTAAGTGTACTTAAAGTGGATATAATTTGGTTTCACAAATCTTCTCCTGTTTTCCTTTAAGAATATTCTGAACATAAAGAAATGATTTGGTCAATAAATAAATGCAGTTGGTAAACTGACCATCTTGTGCTACATCTCTGAGCGGTGCTCCACACAGTAACATCCCAGAAAGGTGTTAGAAATGAGATGTCCTTTACAGGCAGCATTTGGGGGAGATCATAGAATACCATATTAGCTTCATAGATGCCAGGAAGGAAAAGAGCAATGCCAGACCTTTTACAAAACCTATTAAATCAGAGATCTGCAAAGGAATCTTGTGATAGACGAGAACCTACAGTCACTTTTATTTAATTAACTTATTTGTTGTGGTGTGTGAATATAAGCCTTCATGTTTTCAGTTTTTCAGGTTATATCATTTTTATAAAACAAGCTCAAAGGGTCCTAGAGAGAAAGATGGTTACTTTCTGAACCTTATGATATCCCACATATGTCTACTCATGATATTTGATGTCTCCTAATGATAAGGTCCTCTGTGCTAAGTATCATTGTCTGTGCCCTACAGCTGGTAGTGTATAGTAAATAAACACACACTTCCAGTTTAAAACATTCTGGAGCCAAAAAGTTGGAAATAGGCTTCACCTATGTAAGTGAAACCTCAAGATTTGCAAGATTCTGCAAAAATTCTTCCAGAGCCTTTACTATGCTAATGTGTATCAAAAACCTCCATTAGGGGAGTAAAATATATTGCTTCCCAGACTTATTTCACCTAACTTATTTCTTTTCTTCTGGGCATCTATTGAGGCCAGTGTTCCATGAATCATATTCCTTCTTACTTTAGAGTGAACTGATGAGAATCAGTGGCAGGTATGTCAAGACTTATTCACACAGAGTGTTGGGTTTCACCATATATGATAGACACAGACTGTGACGTGTGTGTGTGTGTGTGTGTATATACATGTAGGTATATAAGTGTGTGTATATGTATGTACATGTAGGTATATAAGTGTGTGTGTGTGTGTGCGCGTGCATGTGTGTGTGTGTCATAGAAAGAGGGAGAGAGATAGAGACGGCAAAGAAAAGGGGGAAAAAAGGAAAGATGAATTGGCCCCGGATCAGGCCACCTGATTGTTTGAACCTAGGATTTATATAACAGCTGCATAGATGTAACACATTTGCAGGCTTTGCCTCTTTATTCCAATAGTAATTTAGCAGCTTCGCAATTCTAAGTATTGACATGTAATACATTTTGTGTGAATTAATAAATGCATGAATGAATGCCTCAAAGGTCCCTGTTGTTGTGATGCTTTCCTGACATTTTCTGAAATGGCTTTGAATAAGGGTTTTTCTTGGGGAGCCATGGATGCCAACTGAGGACGATTATTATGAATATTTGCAAAGCTGAGCCTTCAATGTCCACTTCAGGGGTATTTTAAGGCAAAAGGAAAAAGAAAACTCTCTTTCATTTTGTTTTGCTGACACCTAATATGTTTTGAGTAAAAAATCCATTTTACACAGGTAAATAACTGGTTATTTGGAGCAGAAAATGCATTTATGCCAATTAATAACCCATTTAGGAAGAAAATATATTTTCCAAAGCATATTTGAATAATAGGCACAATATAATAAATTTTAAAGCTTTTCCAACTGGCTTCTACTTCTGGTTTTTGATTAAAATACACACTTGAAACTTTTATGTTTTTAATAGCACTGAATTAAAAGAATCAGGTTTTCATTTATACAACTATTTTTAACATTAATTTTTAAAATAATCATTGTATCTTAGTGAGCTGGAATTTTTTTTTCCTGATAAACTACTTCCAAGAATGCGGAAATACCAGGGTGTGTATCATACACCTCCAACCAGACATACACATGGACACATTTATCTTCTGTTTATCAATTTATAACTTGTCCACTGCTGAGCAGAAATCTTAGGGAGTAGATTAGAACTAGTTTCTTGAATTGCCATTGCTGAGGAGTTTGAAGCTTCATTACATGGGAAGGATACGTTTCCTTTGTGTTACACCAACAATACATGTGGTTTTGATGAGGAATAAGCATTCCCTCCAGGAAGACAGGTCAGATGCCAAGACTACTAGAAAGTGTTCACAATGTAATGAAAAGTGGGACGGTAAAGATACTAAACTCTGGGAGGAAAGATCCTATTATATAATGGTGCATAGGAAAAAAATGAAAGTACGCCAAAATGCCAATAAGATTATCATTGGTTGATGGATTTATGGGCAGTTTTAATTATCCTGTGTATACTTTTCATTATATTCCAAATTTTTACAATGAGCTATGGTTACTCAGAAAACAAATGTTATGAAAAAATACTTAGCTCTCTCTTTTACCCACTCAATTTCACTACCCTCTTCCTGCAACCTGGTAAAACAGTCAGTAAACCCACTGTATATAACTAGAGGTATTTTATACTTCTGCATGGTGTAGATTCTGGCTAAAATCATTTTAAAAGAATACCAAATACATCGTAGACACACACAAAAAAGAGAGAAGGGCACAGTAGCATTCTATCCATGTGATTCTGTTGGGCTTATTTCCTTTAAAAGCATATGACTTGAAATTTTGTTAATATAAATTGTTCATACAGAGCTGTTAAAGAAGAAATTGAGTTATTTTCCAGTGTGAGAAAGTCTGTATGAGAAGGAAATTTACATGGACAAAATGCTAAATAGCAACAATTTTATGAATGCTAAGATCCAAGCTAGGAAAAGGAAAATTTTCCGAATATTAATCTCTCTATCCAGATAAGAGTGAACTATAATTTACAAACACACTGCTGTTGGCCTGATGACGGTAAAAACACTTTGCCAAATATTTCTTCCCTGTATATATGATATGTCTGGCCCATGCTACTGTTATATATCTAATTCACTCTTATTTACTTTCTCACAATTGTGGGACAATTAACCATACTGTAGCATACTTGGTCAAAAAGGTTTTGTTTTTTTTTTTTACTTAACACTGATAATGTTTTTATATCTTATACTCTAAAATATGCCACCTGTGAATATATGGAGAGAGAAAGATATCTTCGGACTTGGTGAAAAATCAGAAAATTTCCTGTGAAACCTTGGTGGAAAGATTTTTTTCTTAAGCTTTAGAAATAATATGTAAAATGCCTTTTAAAGAATTTCATGATAAGGGCAGTTCATTTGTGATGGGAGGGAATGATTTCTATTTTTGAAAAGAAAAAAAATTAAGTCTTCCCCTGGCTGACCCTGCATCTCCCCTCTCCCAACCACTTTATATCATGCGATGCAATCAGCCGAGGCCAAGGGGTCTCCTTTCTATTGCCTATTGATTTATTTTAATAGTGTCATAGAGATTACAGCTGTAGTGTGCACATTAAGTGGCTAAGGCCAAAGGAGGATTGGTCCTTCTAGTTGGCTTTTAAGTTTAGGTTTAAATGACCTCAGTATTGTACTTCTATCAGATTCACTAAGATTCAGCCCCAGGAGGTCAATGTCCCAAATAGTCAGCTTAAAAAATTGGTGGGTGAATATTCTGTGTCTTCCTTATTGCTAAAACAAACAAACAAACAAACAAAAAAATTCTATTCCCTCTGGGGTGTTCTCATCCTGAAAACAGAAGCCTAGAATAAGAATGTTTTAAAAAAGATTCTCCACTATTACCAATGTGTTTAATATTAAAAATTCACTTATCCTTATTGCATAATTCTTTATGTTGCAAGAGGGTTGGAGGGAATGTGAATTATATACTTTTTACAAGATGTTGACTAAAGCTAGAAATATCATTAGAAAACTTATTTTGGAACAGATTGATTTCCCTTTACAACTATTCAAAGCTGAAAGAATATTGAGCGATGAAGGTAAATGTGCAGGGAAAATTCCTTTTACCAAAGCATGCTTGTGAGTTCTTTTAGATGGCTTCTTGGGTTATATAAATTTAGTTTGAGGTCATTATATGGATAATTTGTTACTAAGTAAAGTAGTTTGTCAGGTTACGAGACATTAATCTTCCAATAGGTCTTTAATTAGGACAGATGCACTAAATAATTCATAGCAAGACTTGGCCTGGAAACATTTATAATACTCAATTATACCATTTTACAGGCAATGGCAAATTGTTTTTGTGTAGTCTGGAAATTGTGGGACTTAATTCATTACCTTCAATGTTTTAGACATCTGCTCTGCCCTCTTTTAAACGCATTAAATTGGCAACTCATGAAATGTTAAAAATAGAGTTCAAATTCCCCAGATGGCAAAGGGTGAAGATCAACTATGACAGAAAAGAAAAAGCCACTCTGTGGTGTACTGGAAATATGAAACCAAATTACATATCCAGTAACATTTGGCGTAGAAGGCTCTCAAGTCTGTGACAATTATTTTTAAAAGAATGAGAAATTTTCATGGTTTTAAAAAGCATTTAACTTGCCATTAAATACACTTCCTCCCTGGTTTCCTGAGATAGGCTGCAGTAAACAAACTGGGAAACCAGGCAGTGTGCAGATATAAAACACATATCAATCTCTGTCATGTAAACACCTCTGAGTGAAATTTATTTCTGCACAAATAACTTTGCCCCTATAAGTTGTACCAAAGACATGACCAAAAATAAGTACTCTAGAAGTATTTGCAGAGGCATTTTCATATCATAGATCAAAAATGATGGAAAGGGGAATTAAGAGCTTATTCCATTTGTAATTAGATCACAGAAAACAGATGGTGATGGCTTTGCACTGGGTAGCAGGATGTGACCATTTAAGTAAACAAAAGGAAAACGGATGTTCATTTCATTTTTCGTCCTAGAAATTCCTCTGAGAAAGATTTTTCTGAGAAAGAAATTTCTCTGATTAAGAATAATATGTGAATCAGTTACAAAGGATCTAAACACATTCTGAAAGCTCTAAATGAGGCATGAGTGTGCAGATGAAGGGGTCCCCTCTGTGATAGTCAGCTGATGCTGTGGCCCTTGGAGTCCAGATATCTGCAGCTTTCTGAAGGGCATTTCTCTCAAGGTTGTACAATTTCTCCAGAGGGCTTGGGAGATGTTTTCTTCAAATGGGCATAGATTTCAGGTCCTGCCTCCAAAGCAGTTATGCTGGGTCAACATGTGGGCTCACGTGGAGGCAGAAGTGTTTCCTACTTGAGTAGCTCCTGAATGGAATGGGGGAAAATGGAATTGACTACCAACATGCTCAGTGAGTGGACAGGGCTTTGTGGCCAAGTCCCTTAGAGAATATAGATGAATGCTATCTAGCAGAAATCCAGTGCAAGCCACATAAGGGATTTAAAGTTTTCTTGGAGTCACAATTTAAAAAGTAAAAAGAAACAGGTGCAATTAACTTCAATAACATGTATTTTATCATCTCCACTTGTAATCAATATAATAATTATTATTATTATTACTTTGATACAGGGTCTCGCTCTTTTTCCCAAGCTGGAGTGTAGTGGTGCAATAAGGTTCATTGCGGCCTTGACTTCCCAGGCTCAAGGGATCTTCCCACTTCAGACTCCTGAGTAGTTGGGACCACAGGTGCTCACCACTACAACCAGCTAACTTTTTCTTTGTTGTTTGTTTGTTTTAGAGACTTAGAGACGGGGTCTCCTTGTATTGCACAAGCTGGTCTTGAACTCCTGGGCTCAAATGATCCTCCCACCTCAGCCTCCCAAGTGTTGGGATTATAGATGTGAGCCACCACGCCCGGCCAATATAAGAATTATTAATGGGATTTTTTACATTCTTTTTTAAAATACTAAGTCAGCAAAATCTCATGTATATTTCACATGCATAGCACATCTCAAGGCTAATGAGCCACCTTTCAAGGGCTCCATAGCTCACTGTGGCTAGTGACTACCATACTGGACAGTGCAGCTCTAGGTAATGAATGGGATAGCAAGGTAACACATACAAACCTCCAGGGTATGCATCTAGCACGGTGCTGGGAAGAAACTAAATAGGTGCTCATTATAAAGGCCGGAAGAATCCTTCCCACCTGTCAAGCATGAGCTTAGTATTCTCAGAGGCCTTCCCTTATTTTCTTCCATCCCCATTCCCTGCCTCCAAGACAGAAGTTTGCTCTTTTCTATGCCACAGAAGCACTCTATTTTCCCTACATCCCCTTTGGTGTGTATATATATATATATGTATATATTACTATTAATACAGAATCATAATTATGTCTTTACGGTATTCTCCTTGGCAAATTTTAAGCATCTTGAGGACAGGGTTGGTGCCTTATTCATGTCAATTTCCTGACACACAAGGGGGTGTTCCATAAATATTTGTTAACTTGAATAAAAAAATTCAATCAGCAATTCAGATGAGGGAAGAATGCCAGACTGCACACATCAAGACAGGGCAGAAATGAGGGAGAGGAAATCTGGAGGCGAGGGGAGAGGGGGCAGGAAGTGGGGGAGGGAGAAGGAGAAAGAAAAGAAAGAGAGAGAAGAAAAGAAAAAAGGGAAGAGGGAAGGGGAGGGAGGAGGAGGGGAGGGGAGGGAGGAAGGAAGGAAAACTTTGAAGCACACAGCTCATCCAGACTTATGAAATAGCATTTCTCAGAATTTTTCCACTGGATTACTGTGCTTTTGAGGATAAAGTCCACATTTGTAAAACAGGGACGATATATGGTTTGGGATTAGGGGTAGCTTTGGAAATACTTGTGCGTATGCTTGCTTGCCAGCCATAGTGAAGTTTGTAAAGGAAGCCTTTGATTCTGTTGTTTTGGTATAATTATTTGCTTCATTAGAAAACAAAACAATGAGACCCTTGTACACACTCTGGAGTGTTCTCCCTAGATCAAGTCACCATTAATACAAACCTAATCTAAACATTTTCGGCAGAGTGTTAAGATAATTTAATTAGAAATCTATTTCTTAACAGGATCAATTTTTTTTTTACTTCAACAGAGTGAAAAGCATACACAAATAAACTAATATTTTAGAGTTACATATGACAAATTTTTTTCTTTAGTTACTAATATCAAAAGAGATACATTTAGGCTTAAGAATAAAACTATAAAAACTATACAAATTTACCATTGTACCTCTCTAGCTTTGATGTTATTAGGCAACTGTTTAAGGCTCATTTTCCCACTGAAACCAAAAAAAAAAAAAAACAGGACAAGACAAATCTCTAAAATGTAACCTCTTTTTAAAGACGACTGGGCAGAGCCTCAAAATAAAAGAAGTAAAGGAAAGAGAGATACAAAGGTGAGAAAAGTTAGGAAATTGTATTTGTCCTTCTCTTCACTTTATCAGAATAGCAAAATTAACAATATCATTCCAGTTTATTCCTTGGGTACCGGCAACATCTTATTGCTTATCTCTAGTGCTATCTAGAACCTTAAGCAACTCACTTTGTCCTCCCCTTTGTCCTATTAGAGACATCAGGCAAGGCAGCAATATTAGGAAAAGGCATGTTTGATTACACCATTCAAAAATCTGTCAGTTTTTTCCAGTTTTCTTTCAGACTTTCTTCCCCTACTGTAATTCCTGCTACATTCTAAATTTTATTTTCATGAGGCCAACCAGTTGTTTCTAATATAGAGAATTAAATCTGTAACTCTCTTTCTTCAAAGTAATTAAAGAGAAACTTAGCATTCAGAAAAATAATATATATGTAAATTTAATTTAACAGGAATCCAATGCTTCTAATTAAGAAAAGGAGAACAGTCTTACCTACTGAGAAGAATCATGAGCATTTCTCCAGTTTGCAACAACGTTATTCTGATTAATAAACACACTATTTTAGTATTAGTATTAGTGGTAGTGGTAGTATTATTAAGACATGGTCTTGCTCTGTCACCCAGGCTGGAGTGCAGTTGCACAATCACAGCTCACTGTAACCTTGAATTCCTGGGCTCAAGCAATCCTCCCACCTCAGCCTCCCAAGCAGGTAGGATTACAGGTGTGCACCACCATGCCTGGCTATTTTTTTTTAGAGGTGGGGTCTTGCTCTGTTGTCCAGGCTGATCTAAATCTCCTAGCCTCAAGAGACCCTCTCACCTCAGCTTCTCAAAGTGGTGGGATTATAAGCATGAGCTACCTGTGCCTGGTCTATTATGTAATCATTCTAAACTTGCTCTATGCCAAGCACTATTGTTAAGCGCTTTGCCTGAATTAACTAATTTGATCCTCATAGCATCCCAGTAAGGGTGGGTTATTATCCTCATTTTACAAATGAGGAAACACATCAGTGGGTTGGGTTCCTTGCCAAAGGTCACATTGCTAGGGGGAGGCAGAAGCTGGATTTGAACTCATGTTTGCATCACTCCTCTATACTGTTTTTCCCTAGTGGAGTATGGAATGAGTATTCATGGGGACTGACCTGGTGCTCATGGACTTGCCCACTTCATGGTCCGTGATGGAACAGACATGAGGAAAATCCCTTTCCCATCACCTACACTCAGTCTGATGGCACTGTGTTCAGGCCACACTAATGATGGCTAATCAATGAGAACAAATGGATGGGTCAGTACCACCTGATGCCATATTGAAAAAAACTAACTCAAATTGGAAATTCTGCTCCCCAGCAAGTCCCATAGCTCCATGAAGACAGGAAGTGTGTCCAATTTTAAACAATTTTCCTTGGTGTTTTCTTTTTAATCAACTTCGGGGCCATCGTAGTGCCTTGTACAAGCATGTAATCAAGAAGCGCGAACTGAATTGATCTATGCCTTGGTAGCATTGCCCTTAAAAATTGCACTCTTAAATATGATGAAAAACTAGCTGTATATTAAAAGTGTAATTTAAGGCCGGGTGCTGTGGCTCACGCCTGTAATCCCAGCACTTTGGGAGGCTGAAGCAGGTGGATCATGAGGTCAAGAGATTGAGACCATCCTGGCCAACATGGTGAAACCTTGTCTCTACTAAAAATACAAAAATTAGCTGGGCGTGGTGGTGCACGCCTGTAGTCCCAGCTACTCGGGAGGCTGAGGCAGGAGAATCGCTTGAACCAAGGAGGCAGAGGTTGTAGTGAGCCAAGATCGCGCCACTGCACTCCAGCCTGGTGACAGAGTGAGACTCCATCTCAAAAAAAAAAAAAATTTAACAACTAAGTATATTTGTCTGGTATCTATTCTGACTATGTTGTTAGTTGATTTTTCAGTAGTCTACGGTTTAAAAAAATGCATGTTGCTATTAATTGTAATGTGAGTTTTATAGAAAGAGGAAAAAGAGTGACCCAAGACAAGAAAATAAAATTATTTTGAAATATTCATATGATGTAGGAAGGTTTTCTGTGTATATATTGTACTAATGCTAATGGTACTTACTAGTTATTATATGGATTATTTATTAAAAGTACAAATTTTTATTAAGTGGTTCTAATTTTATAATTAGAGAAATTTTAAAGTACCTGAGTTAAAATAATGACTTATTATTTAATTTGGCTTCCTTTCCTTGTAATTAAAATATTCAGTACTTTCTTTTTATCAGGTTTATCTTTACTTCTTTATTCATTGAGCTAGCTACAGTGGTTTCCATGCATAGATTCTTTTAATGTCCTATATACCTTCTGGAAAGTTAGGAAGTATTTTATGATGCATCACCAATGTTATTTCAAAAACCCCAAATTAGCAGCAAACTTATACATAGGAAAAATAGAGTGAGTCAGTGGATTGTTTTATATTATATGTCTCTTGAGAACAAGTCATCAAAAGTTACAGCATTTAAAAAAATGTACCATGTATATAGGAGAAATCTGTCTCAGCTACTGTCTGCTTTTAGTGAACATGATACTATGCTTACTTAATTGCTCAAAAAACTTCAGGCAATGCTAAGCAAGAATAGAAGGCTTTTTCCTAGGGTGGGGAAATAGGCTGATTGGCTTTACTTCCTTAATTATGGCTTCACAGTTTAGGCATTACAGAAATATTACATATCTGACTCTTAAGGTCTTTACCCATTTCATATTAGATCTTAGATTTCTTCATCCCATTATTGATCTAAAATGTCTCTAGCTCTCTCGGGTAAAGGAAGAACATGCCCATGTGTTGCATTAGGTAATTCCTATTATTGAAAAGCTGTGTTCAATCTAAAATGACCTTTTCTTGGATTTTTTGTCAAGCTAGCTTTGCAACCCACATTAAATTGAAGCTTTTATATGAGGACCGAGAAGCCCGCTGTTGCGTGGGCAATGACATTCTTAGGGTGTTTGCTCAGGACAGCCGGCCCTCCGGCCAGCTGGTGGCAGGAGCTGGAGCATTTGGCCGAGTAGTCATTGCTGCTTTTTTTAAGTCCACAGCAAAGACAGGGCACTGGGTCTGAATTTGGACTGTAAAGAAAGATGGACAAGTGCTATGCAAAGAAAAAGTTCATCTGTGAAGAGGATCTCTGTGCTTTCATAATCAGAACTCACAGCATCAGTACTTTTGAAGATGTCGAACAAGAATTTTGGGAGGGGCAGCATGGAGATTTGGAGTTTTCACAAAAATAAATTTGATAATCAGCATTGGTTTTACTTTAATTTTAGTGATCCTTTATGATTGTACATGTTTATAGTGACAAATTACGTCTGTGGGATTCGGGCAGGACTTTGAAAATGGCCTGATTATGTTAAGCTGCGTTAAGAGTTTTCTGGGAGGCTCACATGACTTCACTCAGAGAAAATGCCCAAATGGTAAGAGAGGAACTCTCTTAATTGCCTATTTCCGCAAGTTACTGTTTTCTTAAGCAAAGATTGTTCATTTACTTACCTTTTAAGTTTGTGTTTGCACTTCCAAGTTGAATTTTAAAACTTCCTCATTTAAAGTAATAATAATAGTCACTTTAAAATTCTCTCATGATTAGAAAGACAGTTTCTCAAATTTTAACACTAATTCTATACTTGTCAGGTTTATTTTGGTTTACATTATATGCACTATTTTTCCCCTAAGACCTTAAAAACAACCTTATTTGAGAAATGGGAATTATGTGATTAGAATGCCCAGTTTTACTGAACCCAGCAGAGTTCTGGTTACTGAACATACACCAATGGCCTGCACCACTTAGAGCGATGACCAAGTAGTGGCCCCCTCTTAACTCTTTTACTGTCTGTGAGGTATGACCTTCTTTACACCCCCACATGCCTCTAGTACGCATTGAAGTCCAGCCTGCCCAGAGCTGTTAAGCAGCTATAACTAATCATTTCCATTCGACTATCTCATCCCTCTTCTCTTCTACTCTCTTGTCAGCTGAGTGTTCTATCCCCTAGAACAGGGGTCCCCAGCCCCTGGTCTGTGGCCTGTTGGGAACCAGGCCACACAGCAGGAGGTGAGTGGTGGGCAAGCCAGGAAGCTTCATCTGTCCTCACAGCCACTCCCCATCACTCGCAAAACCGCCTGAGCTCCACCTCCTGTCACATCAGTGGCCGCGTTAGATTTTCATAGGAGTGTGAACCCTATTGTGAACTGCGCAGGAGAGGGATCTAGGTTGCACGTTCCTTATGAGAATCCAGTGCCTGATGATCTGTCACCATCTCCCATCAACCCCAGATGGGACGGACCATCTAGTTTCAGGAAAACAAACTCAGGGTTCCCACTGATTCTACATTACAGTGAGTTGTATAATTATTTCCTTATATATTGCAATGTAATAATAATAGAAATAAAGTGCACAATAAATGTAAGGCACTTGAATCATCCCAAAACATCCCCTTGTCCCCTGGTCCATGGAAAAATTGTTTTCCATGAAACCAGTCCCTGGGTGCCAAAAAGGTTGGGGACCTCCTTTGCCCTAGAACACTAGAGGAGGAAGCGGGTCACTTTCACAGGTGTGCAACTTACACACTCAGAAGATCCCTATGCCTGGCTGAAAGCTCTGCTGTTGCCATCTTAAAAATCTTAGTAATTTTTAAACAAGGGGTTCTCCATTTTAATCTTGTGCTGAGCCTGACCTTCTTCCCTGCTGGTTCTGAGAGAGAAGAAGATGTGAGGAACTGGGAAGGCCCTGAGCTCTGCAGAGTCTCTCTTCATCATTGTGAGTTTCATTTCGGAGTAGCTAGTCACTAGCCTCTAGTGCACTGTTTCAGAAAGTATGTCAGTGAACATTAATGCAAGAAGCACTTACTAAAAATGGTAGATTCCTCAGCCCAGAGAAATGAATTACGGTCTTGAGGGATGGGGCCAAGAAGTTTGTATTTTCATAGACTTCCCATGATTCTCAGTTCACTAAAGGCTGAGAACCTTTGGTTGGTGAATGGCACCTCTGAACTGACCCATCTCTAATTCTGTGACTCCATATTGGTGGGTTCACAACTAAAGGAGAGGAAACACAAGAAAATAAATTCTATTATCTCCAGTACACTTTATGATACATTGTCAGAGGACAAAAATACTGGTTTGTACTAGAAAAATAACTCTGTTTGACTTGGCAGAGAATAGTGATGTCTTCATTTGAGGCTAGGTTACTTTAAACCACTTTTTTGGGGAGTTCCTATTTTCACTTATTTCTGCTACTACCATTAGAAAATGGAATATTTTAGCCAGGCAATTACGGGTGATCAAACAGCTATTTCAGCCAGTCACTGGCCCTGTCAGGGACTTTGCAAAGATCAATTGCGATGACAAGGATTGTTGTATTAAAATCAGATAATCAAGGCATCAATCATTGTTTAAAATAGAGTTTTGGCAGTTAGTAGAGTTTAGTGGTTAAGAGTCTGCATTTTGGAGGCAGACAGGCCCCAGTGGAAAGCAGACCCATCATTTAACAGCAGGACCTAATGAAATTCTTTTTTCCCAACAAACCCTAGGTTTTTATTTTTAAAAAAATCATTGATAAGGATATTAATAGACCTTACTTTATAAGGTTGTTTTGAGAATAAAACAAGACAGTCCAAGTGAAATCCTAGTGCACAATACCTGGCGCATAGTATTAAATATTAACTAAATATTAAATATTAAATAAAATATTATTTTTTAACTGTCAAGAAAGATTTAAAAATTAAGATCTATGAAAACTTAAGAACTGAAGCCAAAATGAAATCCTGTAATCAAATAAATCCAGGTGTAATAGATAATCCTTGTATATTTTTCCAGATTGTGTACATGATAAACTCATTAATTCAACCTTACAACAGAGAAACCGACTTCAAATTAGTAGGCAAGCAAGCATGGAGGTACAAATGGTTATGCATAGGAAGACAGAAATACAATGTCAAAATGTATTTGACACATTTGTTTTGACAAGTGCAATGATTAATTTTCTGTGGTAATTTGGCTTGGCTATGGTGCCCAGTCATTTGGTTACACAACAGTCTAGGTGTTTCTGTAAAGGTATCTTTTGATGTGTTTAATATTTAAATCAGTAGACTTTGAGTAAAGCAGATTACTCTCCATCATGTGGGTAGTCTTTATCCAATCAGTTGAAGGCCTTAAGAAAAAAGACTGAGGTTTATGCAAGAAGAAAGGAATTCTACCTCCAACTCAAGACTGCCAGCCTGCCCTGCAGATTTTGGGCTTGTAAGCCCCTACAATCACTGAACCAGTTCCTTAAAGTCTCTTTCCCTCTATCCCTTTATATAAATACACACACACACACACACACACACACACACACACACACACACATGATAGATAGATAGATAGATAGATAGATAGATAGATAGATAGAAAGATAGATTTTTTTTTCTTTTAGAGACAGAGTCTGACTCTGTCACTCAGGGTGGACATCAGTAGTAAGATCATTATCTCACTGTAACCTCAAACTCCTTAAGTGACCTGCTTACTGCAGCCTCCCAAAGTGCTGGGATTACATGCGTGAGCCACCATGGCCCAGCCTATATATGATATATTTATCATTATATATATATATATATATATATATATATATATATAAAATTTGGGCTGCTATGGCAACAATACCATAGTCTGGGTGGCTTGAAAAACATTTTCACAGTTCCAGGGGCTGGGAAGTCCAAGATCAAGATGCTGGCAGGTTCAGTACCTGGTGAGGACCCTCTTCCTGATTCGTAGATAGCCATATTTTCACTGCTGTTTCCTCACATGGTGGAAAGGAATGAGAGGGCTCTCTGGAGTCTCTTTTATAGGGACTGCGTTTCTGCTCTATCAAGACAACCCTTACCCCTCTAATCCCATTCATAAAGTTTTACCATCATGGCCTAATCACCTCCCAACGGCTCTACATTCTAATACCATCAATTTTGGGGTTAGAATTTCAACATACTACATCGTTATTTATAGATTAGTATATAATATTAATGACATAGTTTATTATTAGTAGTCACAGTTCTCTAGAGAAATAGGAACTATATATAGATATATATACTAGATATATCTCTATATAGATATATATACATATATATCTATATAGAGATATATACATATATATCTCTATATATTTACAGAGATTTATACATGTATCTATGTATCTATATGTAGACATATTATCTAGTATATAGATATATCTAGCATATATCTCTGTATATCTATATATAGGTCCTGTTTCTCTAGAGAACTAATACAACACAATGACTAATATAACACAAGCTCTGTCACCCAGGCTGGAGTGCAGTGGCGCAATCTCGGCTCACTGCAAGCTCCACCTCCTGGGTTCACGCCATTCTCCTGCCTCATCCTCCCAAGTAGCTGGGACTATAGGCACCTGCCACCATGACCAGCTAATTTTTTGTATTTTTGGTACTTTTTACTTTTCTATTATCACACAGTATTGATGTGATATTCCATTGAGCATTTGGCTCACAAAAATAAATATTTTGGAATGCAGTTATTTTAAGGAAGGACTTGGATATGAAATCCTCGCTGCGATACTCGATGAAAACACTTTCCTATAATGGAAATTAAAGATAAGTTATTGCAGATCAACAAAGAATGTGTGTAGAGTCAGGACTGTTACTGCCCCCTGTTTTGTGCTTACCTCATATGCATTGCTCTGCCCTCTAGGCTGCGCTGAAGAAGCTGCGATTTCACAACTGCTTCTGCGCAAGCAATAGGGATAAAGAATTTTGCCTTTCCATGAAATGGCTCAGCCAGGGTAATTATTTATCTGCGCAGGCTGATGCCTTAAGCTTAGTGCCTGTGGACTCCTCCGAGAGCAGAGATGAGCGTGATTGACAGATAGCTGCAACTCTGTCACCTGGGTAAAACCCTGCTGGTAATGAAGCATTCGTACTCAGACCTCACCTTTCTGGACCTGCCAGGCTGCATTTGCTGGCAGCAACTCTGAAAGCCTTCCATGGGAAAATGATGTTTCAAAGGTGCCAATTACAGCACATACGTATTTCACCTTGAGAATTTCAATTGGCAAAGATAATATCACGGATTGCCCTTATAGTTTTGATGGGATGTTCATTTGTACTAAGAGATCTGATCGAAATGCAGTTATTAATGGAGGCTTTTGAAAACAGTGCATGAAAAGCAATGGGGGATTGGTTTTTTTTAAAGCATATCCTAAAAGACCATTTACCAGCTAGTGCTCAGCAAATGTTTAAAGAATAATGGTGTGCAAATAAGCATGTTCACCTAGAAACCAACTGGATTCTGATTCCCTGATGGAACATTGTATGTAAATATAAATTAGCTTGTTCTAACCCGTGGCATTGGACACCTAGACGTGGTTTCTTTCCTTTTGCACAACACGGACCTGATGAAAAGGAAAACAGAACTTACCTTGTTCCTGCTCTGTCAAGACAACCCTTACCCCTTCGTTATTTTGCTTCTTTTTAGGATAACTCTTAAGCAAAATAATGAAGCCAGAAACCAACATGGTCATAAGTGAATGTTTATGGAACATCTACTATGGGTCATGTGTTTTCCATATGTCATTTTATTTAATCTTCATAAAAATCCTGTGAAATATGAGAGAAGAAGCATTTTTGTTTCCATTTTCTCTAGAAGAAACTGAGATTCTAAGGTGTCAGGTAATCAGTCCAAAGTTGTCTAAATAGGTAAAGTTCCAACGACTTTGTCTCTTTCCATTTATTTCTTCTCATGTAAGTACAAGTCAGTTCCTCTCTCTCTCTCTCTGTCTCTCTGTCTGTCTCATTGTCTCTCTGTTGCTCTTTCTCCCTCTCCTTCTCTTTCTTTCTCTCTGTGTCTCTCTTGCACACACACACACAGACACACGTACACACACAAACACAGATGACCTCTGCCCCCTTCTGTACTTCCAGACCTCTGTTGTACTGGGTGAAAACATCTGATAAACTCCTTCACACTCAATTGGTAGAGACTTAATATGCTGCGCCTTCCCTGAGCATTTTAATAGAAAAGGTCAAGGAGAGGGTGAAGCTTAGTAGAAAGAATTGCTTTGTGAAAGGATTCTCAAAATCTGTAAAGAATGTGGCTTTGGTCTGGACGCTTTCTCGGAACCCCTCAGACAATCCCACTTGGGAACCTTGTCCTCTCCTTCAGCTCGTGGGTGGTTTTAATGTCCCAGCTTCTTGTCCAGCTGCTGTTCTCTGTCTCCTGGGCAGCTCCTCCTTGTCGTTCAGCCTTTACATCATACAGACTGTCCGTCATCCCAACAACTCAACAGATACTTTTTGAAGGCAATTCTAAGATACAAATCAAAATTTTGGTTAGATTCTTGGTAAAATTGTACTAGATCCTGAAAAAAATATCTGATTTTAGAATTCCCTTAACTTGATATCCTTCTCATTGTCAAGGGCCTTTTCTTTGGGCAAGGATGTTAATCTGCAGGCCTGAATACCGTAGACACTGGGCTAGATTCATTCTTCCTTTTTAACTTTTACTTGAGCAGTTTGACACAGGTTTTAGATGAACTGAGAAGCATGTTCACCTGCCATAGCAAATAGGAAGACAAGCACCCTCTTCCATATGGATGACCCAATTCTACTATCTCAACCCAGCAGTGGCCCTAACAAGCAATAGAACCCCTTGGCTAGTTATTTTCAGAAATGACAGCTCTGTAGCAATTATGGCAAAACTAAGATCTTTGTTTTTGACAGGAACTCTTAACATTCAAAGGAAGAGTGAGACCCAGCAACACAACAGGGTGAGGCATTTCATTATTTAGGGCTAACTTGGGCAATGAAGTCATTCTAACAGGATCATTTAGATGCCACCTGACTCAAAATGAAACTTTCTCCAAGCCCCGCGTCAAGGTTCCCCGCGGCAGAGGTGGATAAGTGGTACATCAGACCCTCACATTCTTCAGTGGCCTTGTCATATCCTCCCTGGGGACATAATACAGCATTGGAGCATCAAAAGTCTAAAATTGCTGCTTGCCTGTCATCTTCCTGTGGCCTCCACACAGTAGAGGTGTTCCTCCAGCAGTTGATTTTCAAAACAAAGCACCAGCTTGACTCCTGCTTGTCAGAGACCGAAGCCCCCTGAGCTCTCTTCCTTACAGCAGCACACAATAGCTGCTGCCTGTGTTCTGCATCTCAATTCGGCAGTGTCTGCTCCCATAAAATCCTAGTTGAGAGCAACAGCCCACCAGGCCTGCCAAAATCGGCTCCTTGCGAATTCCTCACTTTGGGAGAATTCCTCACTTCAAGAAGTTACACGGGTACTTGGAATGTGTGACTTTAGCAATGCCCTCAACTGAGCTATGAATTTAACATGATGCCCCTGGCTTCGATCTGGGGGGATCGATGTGAGAAACTACCACAGGAAGAATGCCCTGGCATTTTGCAGAGTGGCTCTGGCGGGCCCCATCCATTACATTGTCCAGTGCCTGATATGAATGCATGAGAAAGTCTTCTTAGACTTCCAGGCTCACCTAAAAGGGTTTTTCTTCCGATGAAAAGGTGTGTATTCGTTTATAAGATAATGAGAGCTCTTTAACCTATCATGTGTCTCTCCTTGCCTGAGCTGCAAAATCCCAGGGCTAACTTTTCTTCTCAGTTGTAGCGGCTTTCTTTTACTTAAGCTTAGGATAGAATGATTCCTATTCTTTGTCCTCTTATTACTTGGCATTTTGGTAGACATAGAGTTAGATATTATCTTGTTGATTCTCCCAACCACATCCAAGAATATATTTATTATCATTATTTTATAGAGCAGGAAAATAAGGAGAGAAAGATGAAGTGATTTGCCCCAGTTGACAGAGTCCCATTAGGAACTTTGTTAGTTGTAAACAGTAAACAAAGGAATGGAAAAGTCACAGTGTGTAGTCATAGTACATGCTCTGAGTCTACGTAAAATGTTTTTGGCCAGATGTGGTGATGCACACCTGTAGTCTCAACTACTTAGGTGGCTGAGGCAGAATGATCACTTGAGCCCAGGAATTCCAGGCTGCAGTGCGCTACGTTTGCCACTATGAATAGCCAAGCACTCTAACCTGGGCAACATAACAAGACTCTGCCCCTAAAATTAAAAGAAAAATGTTCTTATGGTTGTTATTATTGTTGTGTAACCCTGGCGAAGCCACTCATTGTGTTGATACGGCATTTGTTCAGCAAACCAGCCCTTCTAATGTCAGGTAAGCCATGCCGGTGTGAGGACCAATAAAATGTTTAAAACAAAAACTTACCATAAAATTTAAAGCTCCACATTAAAAGATACAGATCTTGTGTACATATGTTTTGCCCTGTTATTAGGAAGCAAAATTTAGAAGACAAGTAATTACAATTTAAGTAATTTGTTTAATACAATACCTGAAATTACTGTCAGATAAACATTTCTTGAGAAGATCAAAATATATGGTTATTTTACATTTTCCCATTTGGATCTCTTTCAATTTCTGTAGTTTATTAGCTTGGTTCAGTGTCTTTGAGCATTAGTCAACATTTAAAATGTAGGTTTTTATGATTCTGGAAGAAGCAATTGCTTCCGAGGGAGAAAACATTCTGTAAATTACATGTAAATGTTTTTACTTGGATGAGTTCTTTTGCATCTGTGCAGAGGATCATTTTAATTTACACAAGAATGAAGGTTTTCCATGATTGAATGTAGTAGGCATGCTTGTGTATCTAATTTCCACTTCATTTATACCAGAGTCTAGCAGACACAAGGGGCATTTTGTTCTAATGTAAGTGCTACTTAAAAATAAAATAAAATTATAATAAAAAGCTAAGGATTAGTGTGCCATTTCTAATTTTATTTCAGAGTTGCCCCTTGGAGTGGGTTGGAGCAGATCTGAGTCATGTAATTTGGCATTATGATGCTCTAAAGATACAGACCATAAAGACTTCATCCTAGGAACAAAGCAGATGAGAAACTCAGAGATGTGATTGACTAAAAACATCAAACCGTCTCCCCTTTCCCTCATGGCTATACATTTCAGAGTTTAGTGTATTTTTCCTACATAGAAAACTGTTCTGTAAATCATTTCTATTTCTTTTTCCTTAATCTCTGAGATTATGTAGCCTTTACAAAATTGGGTGTTTGAAAATCCAAAGGATTATAAAGGCTTCAGCTAATTCAGCTTCTCTTTGCACCATTAAAATCTTTCAGAGAAATAACCAGCTTCTAGTCACTGTTTATTGACAGTGAAAAAGATGTGACATTTTGACATTAATCAGTTGCTGGGCTGGAGACAAAGGTATAGGTTTTGATGTTCTAATATCACTGCAAATGTAATAATAAAGGCCACTGAAATGTGGAAATGAGTGTGAATATTTGCCTCTTCCTAACTGAGAACCACAAGACTTCTTTTTATCTTATTAAATCTGCGTTATTAAATGCCCTAAATTAAGGAAAGGTTATTGCTCAAGAATTCAAATTTATATAAACCAGCCAGTTCTAAGCTTTTAGTCTCTGAGCCACTCTTTCCTCTTTACAGCTTCTTTGTTAGGCACAACTACATTTTTAGTATTTTTCTTCTATAGTCGTTTTTGGGTTTTGTTTTTGTTTTTGTTTTCATGCTGTCATTTTTCCCCTTGGCCATCTTGGGAAATAAACTGGTGGAATTTCTCCTTACAATAGAGAGTACTGAGGCTCTGGAATAGTACAGACGTCTTGCCTAAGATGTACAGTTGGCAAAGAGAACTGATAGGGTACCATTCTCTAGGGAGGGCTGGCACATTTAAACAGGCATGGTCCAAGGTGGAACGGAGATTGATGAGCATGTAATATGTTTCCTTTGCATCCACCAAGACGCCTCCTTGGTGGACAGGTAGAGAGCTAAGGCAGCCCCAGGTTGATTTCCCAGGACACCTGCAGTTGCAGAGTCTTTGGGAAGGACTTGTGTTTTCAAGTTCTGAAAGCTAGGTGCCTCAGTCTCAGATATTCTGGTTAGTTACCTGCCTGCAGAACTGTAATACCTCCCCTAATGAATATAATCCTTTGATTACAAATTAATTTTGAGCTACTTTCAAATTCTCTAAAGCACAGGTAATTTTGAAGGTGCTTAAGCGATGTTGCAATGAATTAATCACTTTACAATAGAAGGGAAGGGTATAAGATACATTTTAAAAAACTTTCAACCTTATGTTTATTGTCTTCATAATATAGGTGGCTTTGTTTGGCTAATATTATTTTTAATTTAATTATTTTATATTAGATGTGCTAATTATACAAACACTAATTACCTGAATCCATTTAATTCTGTGGCATTCACGGTTACCTGACAAATACTGAATTGAATGACAACACCTAAATATAACTGCATGACTTAACTGTCTGGCGCAATATTTGCATTATTAGGGAGTTGTCATCTTGTAAAGAAATAGAAATCATAGACTATTTACCATAGCTTCACTTAATAATAGAATAGAAGATACTGCTATCTCAGACAATGTAGCTTCCAATGTTGCTTTAGAACCAGTATAGCATCCTTAAGATTTAAAAAACTTTGAATAGCCTTTTAAAAAAAGTTTTTAAAATCATATGTTGTGCCAATTAATTTTGTAAGTCTAATTATCTATATATTGCTTCCTAAAAGTTCATGAACTGCCAGTATTGCTTTTGTCTCTCAGATGGATCCTAAGACAGCTCTTATAGTGTTGTCTGTAGGCCAGGTGTGGTCACTCACACCTGTAATCCCAGCACTTTGGGAGGCCAAGGAGGGGTAGTCATTTGAGGCCAGGAGTTGGTGACCAGCATGGGCAACATAGCAATAGCAAGACCTCATATCCACAACAATGTTTTCTAAGTCTGTAGTATTGTAACTCTGAAACAAGTTCAGATATACATCCAAAGTTTTAGGACTTTTGCTTGATAACAAGTTTTATCATCTAATTTTGACACAACCCTTTTTTCTTTAAAAACAAAATAAGGTTGGGTCAAGATGGCAGTTATAACAAAATGTTTTGTTTCCTCTCTTACCCCAAGTTCCCTCAAATTAAAAAAAGTAAAATTTTTGATAATTAATACTTCTGGTAAACAAGAACATATACCATGAAGAAAAAGACATTTTAAGGAAATGCAAAAAATTTAGAAGCAAGCAGGATTAGAGCCACAAAGAAAAAGAGACTGTAAAAAAGCAAAGCAAACATAATAAAACAAACAAAAACACTACCCAGATTAAATATAAGAGAAGACTACTGCTGAGAATTTTCTAGGGGTCCTCCAAGCTCATGAACAATGAACATAAGTAGTGGGAGAAATCCTTGGAGCAATGATCATGGTGATTATACAGCAGCTGTATTTGGGGCTGCCCAGCCGGTCAGCCCTTTTCCAGCCTTGGCTTTTTTGCTCTGTGGGCAGCAAAACAGCCAAGATGATTTCATGGGAAAATTCTACCATATGTCTAAAGAACATATAATTTCTATATTATACAAATAGTTTCAAAGAGAAAACATCAAAAAGTTTTCCAACTTATTCTTTAGGGCTAACATAATAAAGTACCATAAAATAGAAAGAAAGCTATAGTCTAAGCTTATTTCTGAACCTAGATGCAAAAGTCTGAAATAAAATACAAGTGAAATCCAACTGTGTATTAAAAAGAGCATTTCCCAGGAATACAATCATGACTCATTATTGATACTTGATTATAATTTATTGAAAATTAGTATCACCATATTAATGGATTCTAAAAATTCAATCTATACATTCAGCTCTGCCGATGCCAAAATTGCATTTGATGTAATTGAATACCGCATTCAGACCAAAACAATGAAACAAAAAAGAGCAGCGCAAACCCAAAACAAAACAAAATCCCTCTCAAACCACACTCAGAATACAAAGAAAACTTGATAAAGGGCATCTAACAAAAATGAAACCAAAGTTTTTGAAGAATTTCCCATTAAAGTTGCTAAGAAGAAGAGGAGAGAGGAATATCTGTATAACACCCAGATTCTAAAGTGACCTCTGCCTCTTGGTGGTCCTGCCTTTCTGTAATCCTCTCCCCCTTGAGTGTGGGTGGGACCTGTGACTTGCTTCTAACCAACAGAATATGGCAAAGGTGATGGGAGGTGACTCCTGGATTACTTTATGTTATATAAGACTCCATCTTACTAGCAGACTTAATCTCTCTCTCATTCTCCTATTGGCCTTGAGGAAGCAAACGGCCATATTATGAACTGCCAATGGAAAGAGCCACATAGCTTTGCGCAGTGGCAGTATCTCAGCCAATAAGGCTTATCTGAAGGCAACTACTGGTAATTGGAAAGGGCCACATGACAGGAAGCTGTGAATGGAATTGAGGAGCTGAGGGAAGGCTCTGGCCAACAGACAGCAAAAAATGTTAAAGCTCCCAGCCCTACAGCTACAAGCTATGAGGAGATGAATTCTGCCAATAACTTTAGTGAGCTTGGAAATGGATTCTTTTCCAGTTGAGCCACCTGATGAGAATACAGCCTAGCTGACATCTTGATTGCAGCTAGTGGATCTTGATGCAGAGAGCCCAGCAAAGCAGTGCTCATGCTCCTAACCCACATAAACTGTGAGAAAATAAATGTATGCTGTTTTAAACTGCTAAGTTTCAAAAAAAATTGCAGCAATAGATAACAAATACAGTTATTCTCACCACTACTTTTTATAACATTTAAGGTTTTTATTTAATGATGTGATATAGAACATTGACATACAATGAACTGTTCAAAGTGTGCAATTTAATAAATTCTGACTACATATACACACACACAACTGCGAAGCCACCAAAATGATTAAGATAAAGAACACAACCATCACACCTAAAAGATTCCTCGGGTCCCTTTGTAATCTCATCCCTCTCTTGACCCCCATTACCATCCAACCTCTGATTTGCTTTCTATTGCTATAGATTAATTTGCATCTTCAAGAATTCTAGAATGTACTCTTGTTTTGTCTAGCTTCTTTCACTCATCCATTGAGTGAGATCCATCTCACATTGAGATTCACCCTATGAGAACATGAATTAATAGTTTATTTCTTTTTTTATTATTGAATGGCATTTCATTATACTGCTACATCACAGTTTGTCTTTCACCTGTTGATGGACATTTGGGTTGATTCCAGTTTTTTACTACAACAAATAGAACTCTGTGAACATTCATGTGCAAGTCTTTGTATAGGCATATGCTTTCATTTCTTTTGGGTAGGCACCTAGGAGCCAAGTAAGTGGGTCATATGGTACCTATGTTTAAATTTTAAGAAAATATCAAACTGTTTTTCAAAACTGTTGTACCATTTTACATCTCACAAAAAATGTGTGAGAGTTTCAGTTCCTCCACAGCCAGCACTTGGTATGATGAGTCTTTTTAGTTGTAGCCGTTATACTATGTGGGTAGTGATATCTCATTGCGATTTTAATTTGTATATCCCTGATGACTAATGATGTTAAACATCTTTTCATGTTCTTATTTTACCACACTTGGTAAAGTGTCTGTTCAAAGTCTTTAGCCTATTTTATATTGGATTGTTTTTATTACCAAATACTGAGAGTTTTTTATATAGTCCAGATGAAACTCCTTTATTCAACAGGGGATTTGTAAATCCTGTTTTCTTTCTGAGAGTTGTCTTTTTATCCTCTTACCAGTATATTCTAAAGAGCATCATTTAATTTTGATGAAGTTCAATTTATTATTTTTCTTTTATAGATCATGCTTTTGGCATTTTGTCTAGGAAAACATTGCCTAACCATAGGTCACAAATATTTTCTCCAGTAATCTTTATAAATTTGTGTAAATCACGTTTTCATCTGTTATTATTTTCTTCTGCTTGATACACTTTAACAATTTTTGGAGTGCAGGCCTGATAGTGATGAGTTCTTCTAGCTTTTGTTATCTGAAAACATTTTCACTGAGCCTTAATTTTGAAAGGTATTTTCACTGGGAAAAGGGCTGCATTTGCCATGTTATTAGTTGCATTTGCTCGTTATTTCAGTACTTTTCATGCTGTTGGGGCATTGTCTTTTAGTTTGCATCGTTTCCAATGAGAAATCTATCGTCATACTTATTTTTGTTCATTGGTATGTAATGTCTTTTTTCTCTGGCTGCTTTTAAGATTTTTTTGGCCAGCCACTGTGGCTCATGCCTGTAATCCTAGCACTTTGGGAGGCTGAGGCAGATGTATCACCTGAGATC
Organism: Gorilla gorilla gorilla; assembly: GCF_029281585.2. Classification (NCBI taxonomy): domain Eukaryota; kingdom Metazoa; phylum Chordata; class Mammalia; order Primates; family Hominidae; genus Gorilla; species Gorilla gorilla. Next base: position 172,040,641 of record NC_073229.2, read on the forward strand.
AGGAGTTCGAGACCAGCCTGACCAACATGGTGAAACCCCATCTCTACTAAAAACACACAAAAGTTAGCTGGGCATTGTGACAGGTACCTGTAATCCCAGCAACTCGGGAGGCTGAGGCAGGAGAATCACTTGAACCCAGGAGGCAGAGGTTGCGGTGAGCCAAGACTGTGCCATTGCACTCCAGCCTGGGTGACAAGAACAAAACTCCATCTCAAAAAAAAAAAAAGATTTTCTTTTTCTCTCTGCTTTCAAGCAATTTGATTATGATATAGTTTTCTTCATATATTTCTTATGCTTCTAATTTGTTGACTTTCTTGGACCTGTAGTCTACAACTAGAAATCAAATTTGGAAAGGTTTTGGCCATTTTTTCTTCAAATACTTTTTGTTTCCTCATCCTCTTCTCACCTTTGTATATTCCAGTTACGTGTGTGTATTTGGTCATTCGAAGTTGTCCTTAGCTCATGGATGTTGTGTTCATTGTTTTCAGTTATTTTCACTCTTTGTTTCCTTTTGAACAGTTTCTGTTGCTGTGTCTTCGAGTTCACTATTTTTTCTTCTGTCATGTCTAATCTTCCATTAAACCCATCCACTGTATTTTTAAACTCACATATTTATTTTTAATCATTAGAAGTTTTATTTGGGTCTTTTTAATATCCTCCCATGCCTCTATTTAATGCAGTCAATCTTTCATCTAGCTTCCTGAACACACAAAAGGCAGTTGGAACAACTGCCTCAATTTCCTTGTTCACTAATTCTATAATCTGTGTTATTTCTGGGTGTGTTTTAACTGATTGATTTTGCAGTTTCCTGCTTCATTATATGCTGTATAATTTGTTATTAGATGCTAGACAATTTGAATTTTACCTTATTGGTTGCTGGATATTTTTTATTCCTATAAATATTCTTGAGCTTTGTTCTGTCACAAAATTTGGGTCAAAGGATTCTTTCCCATTACGGAGGTAAGACAATTCCTAGTATCCTAAATATGCTCCCCAACAATGACGGGATTATGAGCCACAGGTAACCTAGCTGTTGAGAACACACACTACTCCTGGGCTCTGTGTGGACTCCAGGCATTTGTTTCGTCTGATCTTTGGGGTGAACATTCTTTCGTGGACCTCAGATAGTTTCCTCAGACATATGCGTTGATCAGGACTCCACTGCGTTCCTACAGGAAACTCTCTGCAGATCTCTGGAGTTTTCTGTCTGTGCAGCTCCTTCCTCTCTGATATGCTGCCTTTGGCATTGGTGTCCCTAAACTCCAAACTCTGATCCTAACTCAGGAGGGCTGCCAGGCTCTGCCTAGGAACCCACTCTCTGCACCATGGCTTAAAAACTCTCTCGAGACAGTAGGCTGGGGCTATCATCATGTGCTTACTTTTAATAATATGAAAAATTTTAAATGTTTTGAACCAGGAAGAAACACAACACTATAAGCAAATATAAAGACAAATGTGAGATTGAGGAAAAATATTGTTTACATGTGTAGCAGAAAAAAATACTACTATTAAAAATAAACAAAACATAAATCATTAAGAAAAAAAGATAACCCAAGATAATAACAGTCAAATTCACAGAAGAAATATACATAGCTAAAATGCATATAAACTTACACTTGACCTGATTTATCACCAAGATAAGGTAAACGAGGTATAATTTTTTCAATTATCTTTTTTTTTTTTTTTGAGATGGCATCTTGCTCTGTTGCCCAGCTTGGAGTGCAGTGGCATGATCTCGGCTCATTGCAACCTCTGCTGCCTGGATTCAAGCAATTCTCCTGTCTCAGCTTCCCAAGTAGCTGGGACTACAGGCACACACCACCACGCCCCGCTAATTTTTGTATTTTTAGTAGAAACAGGGTTTCACCATATTGGTCAGGCTGGTCTCAAACCCCTGACCTCAGGTGATCCACCCAACTTGGCCTCTCAAAGTGCTGGGATTACAGGCTTGAGCCACTGTGCCAGGCCTCAATTATCTTAAATGATAAAAAGATCAATAAATTTCATTGTTGATACAGATGCAGGAAAATAGAGACTCATGAAGGCTATGGATATTTGGATAGTTTTTTTTTTTAAGAGAAGTTAAATAATTTGTGTTAAAGATTAGATGTACATCCTCTTTCAGTTCTGGCAGTCCTATATTTAATACTAATTGCACATGTGCATACAAATTTTCAAAGAAGGTATTCACTGAAATAAAATTGGAAACAACCTAAATGACCATCAGTTGACAATGGCACAATGCACTATGTTACATCCATATTGCAGAAAATAAAAGAGCTACTAAAAAAATGTGGTAGCCCCGTATGATTGCATATGGATATTTCTAAAATATATTAAGTGAAAAAAATTACAGATGAATACATCTAGTAAGATCCCACAGATGTCTTCAAAATAACCTTACATAAGAGAATATATTCTTATGAAGATGTAAAAGCATTAAAAAATACTGGAAGGCTATGAATTCAGTATCAGCCATGGTTACCTCTTGGGGAGGAAGGGAAAAGGGGAGCCAGTTAGAGGGAGAATTGCATAGTCTACATAACTTCTGTATCACTCGAATTCTTAGAATAGTCTATGTATTATTTGTGTCATTATAAAATTAAAACATGGGGAAAACTCATGCCAAAATGAAAGAGAAAAAGATCAAAGGGAAAATGAAAAGAAGGAAAAAAATGTAATCTTGAGATTTATGGCAGACTAGTGGATATCATGTGGCATACTTAAGTTGCTTTATTCATTCATGGTCTGTGTTGAGGGGGGCCATAGGACATAGAGGAACATAATAGAATTTTAGGGGGTGGTAAGTACTCATTATTCATTGGTAAAATGTGGACTTGGGGCCCTATGATGAGATTAAATGTGTAAGAGAAGCAATTCCATTTGAGGATAAGGGAAGGCAGAGGCTTTCACATTTCCAGCTGATTGTTAAGGACAGACAGGTAATATTATAAAAAATCTTAATGTAAGAAAATGTAGTTTAAAAAATGAGAAATCCATTTCTGAACTCATTTAAGCTTTCTCCCCAGATCTAAGATGAAAGCTCATCAGCTGTAAATACTCAGTGCTTTCCACCGTGACAGAGTTTAAATTAAAACAAAAAAAAACCTAGAGCTTGGCAGGAAAACAGAGGTCCATGGTATGAACCTGTGGCCAGACGTGCCTGGAAAAGAAAGAGCAGAGGCTGAGTTTCCGTCAGGTCCTGTTTCTGCTGGCTGTAGCCCTCTTGCAGATTCTGGGTTTCTGTGGGATGGTTTGTTTAAGCAAGAATTTGTCAATGGGTCAACAGCCCTCTGAGGAGGGTGCATCGGGCTCCTGATGCCGAGTCCAGTCACATTGCACAGCTAGCCTTAGGCTGACAATGCTGGATCAGTCAGGCTCTCCTGGGTTGCAAATACTAGCTCCTGAAACCATCCTTCCTCTCTCCCTCTCTTCCTGTCTCCCTTCTTGCCTCCTTGTTTCCTTCTTTCATCCTTTTATTCATCAACAATTTATTGAGCAGTTACTGTGTCAGGCATTGCTGTAGTGGAGATTCTGGAAGTACAGCAGTGACCTCGACAGAGAAAATTCCTTCATGGCTATACCTCCTTCATTCTTGGTCTATTTTCAGAATTCAAACTTCTGAATGTAAAAATTGGCTGCCCTATCAGGGATATTATTCACTGATTGTGAATTTCTTGCTTTACTTTCTAGAGGTAATTGTAATATGCATTGCAAATGAATTACCATTTTGGTTTATAAACCAATCCCTTATTATTTTATTTGATATGAATTAAACTCCCTGGGTAATTCTGTCTGTACTGACAAAATTCCAGTTAGGGATCTGTACATCTAAGTGTTACATCTCCACTTCTGCTGCCCTGTAGGCCCTGTCTTGGTTCCCTCCTTGAATTACATCTTTTCCCCATCTCTCACACATAATACTTAATCCTTAGTGAATGGCTCCAGTTGCTACTTAACTAAAAAGGAAATATTCGGAGAACTTGGAATAAGAGATGGGATGGGAAAGACAGCGCCTTAATACACAGCAGAGGGGTTACTCCTAGAGACATCCACCATCTGCTCCTGTATTTTGAAATTCCTTCAGATTAGATTTAGATTCTGCCCAGAATCTATTGCCACAACTGTAATACTCATCTCTTCATTTAAAAAAATAATTGTAACTGTAGGTCTCTTCAATTACTGGCACTTTTTGAATAATAAAAACTAACATTTTAAAAGTATTCAGTATGGACCAGGTGTGGTGGCTCATGCCTGTAATCTCAGCACTTTGGGAGGCTGAGGTGGGTAGATTGCCTGAAGTCAAGAGTTCAAGACCAGCCTGACCAACATGGTGAAACCCTGTCTCTACTAAAAATACAAAAACTTAGCCGGGCATGGTAGCACATGCCTGTAGTCCCAGCTGAGACAGGAGAATCGCTTGAACCTGGGAGGCAGAGGTTGCAGTGAGCCAAGATCACGCTATTGCACTCCAGCCTGGGCAATGAGAGCGAAACTCTGTCTAGAAAAAAAAAAAAGTACTCAGTATGTGTCAGGAACTCTGATTAGTATTTGACACTCTTATACTCATGGTTATTATTATCCCCATTTTACCTATGAGGAAATGGAGGATTAGAGGAGTGACATCATTTGCCCAAAGTCATTTAGTAAGTTATGGACCCAGAATTTGAAGCCAGAATCTGACTCCCGAGCTCATGGTCTTAAGCACTCTGCATTCCACCACCTCTTGGTTATTATTATATAGAAATAAAAAAACCATAGTAAATCATAAGAATGTAATGCACAGGATTGTGGTAAGGAGTAAATGGCCCGCTAGGAGGAAAACACTTAGCAAGAGGATGGCTGTTGATCTTCCTTCGCTGAATAAACTCCATTTTTTTTCAACCTTTTCCTCAAAATGTGGTAGCTTCCACCAGGTTAGTTCTAAGCAGCACAGGATCTATTGACACTATTGCTTGATCTGTTCTTTACTGACACTTTGTCTATTCAGCAGCTTATGAGTGCATTTTTTTTAGCATCCAAGGTAAAATTGCTGTTCATATTAATTTTATAGTCATCTAAAATTTCTCTTTAAAAGATGAACAGTTCTTAAGTAGAACTTACCCATTTTTGTACTCATGTGGAGGTAATTTTGGTGTATTTCTTTCTGGTCTTTTCTCTAGATGTAAGTTTGCATAGACAGGTTTAGATAAAAATGAATATATACATTTTTGTTTAATAGCCTACTCATTTTTCATAATATGTATCATGACCATTTCTCCATGTCATGCAAGATTCTTCCAAAGCATCATTTCAAAGGCTGCATAGTATTCCATGACACAGGTGTACTTTATTTAATTCATCATCTTTGAGGGGATTTCTATGCTCTTTTCCATGTGTCTAATGCCACTGGTTTTTTTTGTTTGTTTGTTTCTTTGTTTTGTATTTTTTTTTTTGAGATGGAGTCTCGTTCTGTCACCAGGCTGGAGTGCAGTGGCACAATCTCCGCTTACTGCAACCTCCATCCCCTGGGTTCAAGTGATTCTCCTGCCTCAGCCTCCCAAGTAGCTGGGACTACAGGCGCACGCCACCACACCCAGCTAATTTTTATATTTTTAGTAGAGACGGGGTTTTACCATGTTAGCCAGGATGGTTTCCATCTCCTGACCTTGTGATCCGCCTGCATCGGCCTCCCAAAGTGCTGGGATTACAGTTGTGAGCCACCACATCCAGCCTAATGCCACATTTTTGATACTGACTCTGTAGGTCACCCAGGAAAATAAGTTCCCAATCTGCCCAGTTCCTAATGATACAGTTCTGAGACTTGTCCTGATGCTGCTGTTCAATGATGCCAGCAGTGCATCCGTGAGACCTACTGGGGGGAAACATTTTGCTAAGCAGTATTTATAACCCCTCTTAAGCAATTCTTTAGGAAATCCCATATTAAACACAGCAGAAACAGACCCCATTTATCTCTGAGAACATGAATATTCATATGCACTCATGAAGACAGTTGTTCTATTTGCATAGAATTTATATTTTTGGTGTGTTTTACTATATTCAAGATACATACACGATCTCACTTGATACTCAAGAAAAGCCCATTTTACCAATGAAGTAACTGAGGCTCATTTTTTGGAAACTACCTCTCCAGCAAGTGGCAGAAAAGGAATTCACATCTAAGTCATGATTCTAAACTCTGTGCTCCTTTCTGTCTATTTGAGGATTAAATTTTGATTCATTAGCATTTCGGTAATAGGAAGTATTAGCATATCAGATTTGCTCAAGGCAAAGTGGAGTTTTCTCATCTCACCTCTCATTAATAAAAATTATTCTGCAGGAAAGAATTGCTACAAAGCTTGATTAGTTAAAAACCAATAGCCTAACTCTAACATCAAGATATATAGGCATCGATTTTATTTGATGAAAAGTGCAGCTTAGGAGGAGCCCAGGCCAGCCCTAAGCACTGGCCCTGCCTTTTCTTGCAAATGCTGAAATGCTATCTTTAATGTATTGTCATTTAGAGGTGACAAAGTCCTTAAGAGCCATGAACATTACAAGTGCAACAATAAAACATGATTTTTTTCCCCTGGAAAATGCACTTGTTACAGTGCTCCAAAAATGAGTTAGAGATGATTTCTTTGTTGCCCCCATAGACCTTTAACTGGAATATATTCAAGGCTTTCTGTAGCTTGCATCCTTATAAATTTATTCTTGTCAGGTCTAGCCATGTGTCAGGCTCCTAGAGTGAAATATGAGAATGAAAATGGAAGCAGCATCAGATGCTGACACATTTGTCAGGGGAATTCAGAGTGAGAGAGACTGTCCAAGGCGAGGAGGTGAGCCCAAGATAGAGCATCGCAGGTGGCATCCACTGTTCCCTTCCTATTCCTGCCATTGTTCAGATCCTTGAAAGCCGAGCAAATGAGAGTAATGAAAGGCTTGATTCCGTTACACTGCCTTGACTTTGCTGCCAATCATATACCTCCAAATCCTAATAAAAGCACATGGCACTTCAACACAGGGATAGAAGATTGAAGAAAGAGGCTGACTGGTTTGACCTCGGCCACATTAGAAAATCAAGTGGCCTATAAGATCCCTATAGCAATCGGATTTTGTTGTGGGTAAAGCCTTCCCCTGTAGACAGAGACACTGTACCAAATAAACCATGCTATTCCCAAGAAACTGGACCCGGAAATGTTGTCTTCAAAGACAATTTTTGGAACATAGGACTCCAAAGTCAGGGAAATTGGAAGAGACAGCTGGGGGTCTTAAGCACTAATATTTGATTAGTGAAGGCAAGAGGGAGTGTGTTGCATGTGGCATAGCTTCCACAAACTTATTTTATCTTCAAACGTTTTATTCAGGTTTTATGGAACCTCTCTGTGATTAAATTGTTCTCCTGGTAGTCCTGATAGTGCACCTGAGGACTTTGGGGAACTTTGCTATTTTCCTGTTACTTTCTGCATTCTCCAGAATGGTCACATTAGTGTCCTTGTCTTTTAATTCAATTTGATCTGTAACACATCTGTTGAGCACATTGTGTGGTGGGTGTGGTGTGTGAGGGATAAGACTGCCAAGGTCTGATTCCTGCCCTCATGGAGCTCAGCATCACTGCAGAGACATTCAGAATAACAACTAGAAATCCCTGAGATAAGGACTGGACTCTGAGCTGGGGCTGGGGCTGGGGTTGGGGGAGCTCGGAGACAGGACAATTCATTCTGCCTGTGGACTTGAAGGAAGCTTCCTTGGTGCTAAATAGGCTGATCTCAGAGCTCTGGAAGGAGAGGAGGTACATGGTCCAGTTAGAGAGCCGGAGTCTCTGCAGGATGGTTTGCCACATGATCTGGCCAGCAGGGAGGAAAGGTGGATGTGGAGACGGGATGTGCAAAAATTAACCCAGTAACAGAAAGAGCAACAGATTGTAATTTTTAAAGTAACAATATTATTTAAACTAAAATGATGGTAGTGAAAATTCTTCAAGTGGAAATATTATACTGTGGGAGTTTTTTTAAAAAAATTCACTGGAATATTAGAAAAGAACATTAACCAAAAAAAAAAAAAAAAAAAAAAGCGCATCACCAGCAAAGTGTGAAAATGTGCAGTTTGGGGATTTGGCCATAATCATTATTCTCCAAGTCTTCATAGCACCAATATTGAAGTATTGACCCCTGCAGAGCATGGACGAACCTCAAAATAATTGCACTTAGCAATCGAGGCCAGTCACAAAAGAGCATGTATTGCATGATTCCATTTATATGAAATATCCAGAAGAAGCAAATCTGTAGAGGCAAAAAGTACATCCATGGTTGTCTGGAGGTGGGATCGGGGGAAGTGACTGCTAATGGGAATGAGGTTTCTTTTTGAGGTTAAAAGAAAATGTTCTAAAATGAAAGTATCATGATTAGATTATACTCTAAATATACTAAAAATGACTGAAATGTATATTTTAAATGGGTGAAGTTTATGATATATGAATTATGGCACAATAAAGCTGTTTAAAAAATCTTATAGCCCCAGCTTTACCTGCTTAACCACAAGCTTCATTTGCAGGTTTAGACACAAACTAGAGAGGGGAAAAGATAACCCGCTAGGTTGTACTGTGCGTGTGTTGAAATGCATCCTGGGTGACAGCAGGCGATCCTTCTTGAACTGCATCACCAGCCTTACGTCTGGACTATTCTGGACTGCCCAAAGGAGAGCAGTCTTGGAGGAGGGGGGCCAGGTCAGCTCCTGCACTTAGACATTTGTGGAAAATGACTGGAGCATGAAGGTCATTTCTAGCCGTAACAGCAGGGCAAGACTGGAAATCATGGTGTGGTGGAAAGAGAAGCGGCCTCATAGGAGCAATCAAGGTCATGACCCAGCTCAACTATGTGCTTACTAGTTGTGAGGCTTGGGGCAAATCACCTAATTCCTGGGGACCTTCAATTCTTCTCTAGCAAATGGGAATTTGGATTATAAAAACGTAGCCAGACCAGGCACAGGGGCTCACACCTGTAATCCCAGCACTTTGGGAAGCCAAGGCGGGTGGATCACTTGAGGTCGGGGGTTTGAGACCAGCCTGGCCAACATGGTGCAACCCTGTCTCTACTAAAAATACAAGAAATAGCCGGGCCTGGTGTCACACACCTATAATCACAGCTACTCGGGAGGCTGAGGCAGGAGAATCACTTGAAGCCGGGAGGCAGAGGTTGCAGTGAGCAGAGATCGGGCCACTGCACTCCAGCCTGGGCAACAGAGTGAGATTTTTCTTAAAAAAAAAAAAAAAAAAAAAAAAAGTAGCCAGGTGAGGAGAATGTAGGATGCCAGCTGCAGGCTGTCAGGATCCTTCAGAAGGTGACATTGACCGTGGCAAGTGGATCACAGCTGAGGGCCTGGTATTTGTCTTGTCAGGCTCCAAATCTTAATTTCTATGACTTTGAGGCTGACCCTTCCTTCAGTGGCCAATGCTAAGCATGCCCACAGGACTTGGGCTTATATGCTAGCTTACCAATTTATAAATTTACAGCGTGCTATATGACTGCCAAGAAGACTCAGTACTCATTTCTCCCAGCCAATGCATCCACTCCCTTTAAAAAAAAATCTAAATCAAATGCCAAATTATGATCAGAAGGTTACTCAGTGAGCAACCAGTGAATCACAAAAGCAGATTCTGGGCTCCAGTAAGCCAGTGGGTTCAATTTATGATAGTCACTTATTTATCTCCCTCTAGGACAGAACAAGCCAGGTTGTGTGCTTAGGTCAGAACTGGTTTTCCCTGAAGTGCCTGGATGGGCACTTCCTCCCTGCACAAGCATCTTTACCAGATTCACCAGCAAGCTCACTACCAAAAGATCAGTGTCCTGTTATGTTCAGTTCTTTATCCTGTTAGAATATAGCTAATGGTTTGCTTTTTAAATTTCTGACTCAGGAAATATTATCTCCAAGATCTCTTTTTGAATAATCTGGTTTTATTCATTGCATATAATTTCTGTAGTTTACCTTTAAGAATTTGGGGAGAGCCTTGCTGTATCACATTATAGCATATAATCATATAGTATTATCATATGTAACTTATGTATTCATATGTATACATACATGTGCTTATATATATATACACATATATAATCATGATCAAGCAGATAATAATATTTCACCCTACAGCCAATAATAAGAGCGTGCTGATTGATGATTGTGAAAATCAAATAAGATAACATGTGTTGGCCGGGCGTGGTGGCTCACCCCTGTAATCTCAGCACTTTGGGAGGCCAAGGCGGGCAGATCACGAGGTCAGGACATCGAGACCATCCTGGCTAACATGGTGAAACCCCGTCTCTACTAAAAATACAAAAAAATTAGCCAGGCATGGTGGCAGGCACCTGTAGTCCCAGCTACTTGGGAGGAGAATGGCGTGAATCTGGGAGGTGGAGGTTGCAGTGAGCCAAGATCACGCCACTGCACTCCAGCCTGGGTGACAGAGCGAGACTCTGTCTCAAAAAAAAAAAAAAAAAAAAGATAACGTGTTAACAGTGCATTGAAAACTGTAAAGTATTTTCCTCATGCAAGATATTAATGACCAGCCTTGGGAACCAGATCCAATTTGGCACTATCACTATACCTAACCTAAATACACAGGAGTTGTGGGGCTTGGGGCTAAGGACCAGCTGGAGAGAAGATAATTGTCAAGGTCTCAAACTGCATGTCCTGGAAACAGCTCAGGCCCACAGTATGTTTTTATAAGGCCTACAGAATGTTTTTAGATTTTCAATTGATTGCCAAAATTTAAAAATGAGAAGAAATCACAGAAAAGGACATATTTGTCTACTTCTGTGGAAAAAATAGACTAGCAGAGCTAGGCTAGTATTCTTGCATAATTACAGTGGTAGCATCCTTCGAGAAGGCATGAGCTCTCCAGCAGGTAGTAGACCTTGCCGCTCCCTCTTGTCTTACTCCAGCCTGTTCTATTCATTCACATTACTGGAATGGCATCTGTAGGCATTTGAGTTGTGACCTTTGTGTGTGGACTAATTTCAGGGTTTCTGGGAAAGCTCTCCCTTACAAAGGCCTCTCCCTAATATTTCCTCCCTGATAGTTGAAATTAATTTACACAGACCAAAGGCTTGTATTCCACAATTAGTTAGAAGAGCTCACACTCTAGGTAGAGTTAAATTGTTCACACCAAGTTGTAAAATTTTTTATCTGGGCCCCTTCCCTGGTAGAAGTTTTGGATGAGTTGAGGGAGAGATTGTCCAGCTCCAGGCAGGCAGGCAAGTGAAGGAGTCCCAGAGAAAGAAGGAAGAAGGGAAGCAAGAAGGTAAATTGGTGATGCTAAAAGCAAATGTGAATCTATCTGGTAGTTTCATTGGACTTTATTTCTTTTAGGATAGACCCAGTCTCCATGAAGTCTTGAAGACTAAGTCCTAATCTACAGCCCCTGTATGTCCTGTTGGTTTTGAACCAGCACAGTTCCGTACTAGGGAATGATTATAACAGCTGTAGAGCAAGTATCGTTCCCAACTTGTCAGGACCCATGGAGGATCGGTCAAAGGAGGGGGAAAGCTGTGACACGTCGCTTCCATACACCAAAATGGCTCACATGAAGCAGAGATGATGATCATTTCCTTGATGTTGAGTTGATAAAGGTTTATCAGCCATGATACACTCTGAAACATGCAAGAAATTTGCAAGAGCTCACTGGGAAACGAGCCAGTTCTCCTATTTTGTCTTTCATCATTTTGCTGGAGATGCAAAAGTGTACACACAGGTCATTCATATAATGAGCAGTGCTGCGGTAGTAAGACCAGCCGCGTAATGAAGAGGATTGCCCCAGCCCGTGATGCTGATGCAATTGAGATAGGAGACAGGAGGCTAATGGGTGCTTGGTCGGCAGCTCACCTGCCGAGGAGGAATGAAGAATCACAGGAGAGTTACGTAGATAGTTATGGGAAAACAGAAACCCTCTCTGTTTTTTTCACTGTCACTAATTGTGCCAGTTATCTGTGTCGCTTTGAATGTAAGCAGCTCGCCTATTCAAACACAGCAGGCCACCCTATTGCTGGAAGAGTTAAGGAAGGAGAAGGCCAGGTGACTCTCCAGATTAGATGTAATGCCACCTGTCATGTTTTTATTATGATTTTCAAAAGCATAAACTTTTAGCCTGTCCTTTGGGTAGTTATTATGAATGTTTTGCCTTATCTCGTTTTTTCTATTATAAAACAAAAAGGTAGGGATTTTTTTAGAATCACAACAAAATTTATTTGAATACTTAGGTAGGGTCTAAGGGCTCAGAACCTTGTTTTTCTAAATAAGCATATTCATATGCACATAGAAGAAATAGCATTAAAAGCTTAAGAGTGTGATGGTCAGGGTTCACGTCACAGCTTCATCAACTACTAGCTCTATCACTCTGAGCGAGTCAGTTAACATCTCTGTGCCTCAATTTTTTCATCTCTAAAATGGGCTAATGATAGTACCAGTATTATAGAGATATTATAAGGATTAAATAGGTTAAGATACCTAAAGAATTGGGAATAATGCCTAGCCCACAGTACCTACTCGGTAAATGTTAGCTAATTTATGGTTTATACATCCATACATATCTATGTGTTTATACAGTAGGATAGTTAATTGAAACAGTTATTTAAAGCATATTTATCTCAATTATGTAAGTGGAAAGTAAATTTTCACAAATAAGAGAGTTCATCAGGTGTCATTCTTGAAGACTGCGAGATGACAATTTGGTATGGTTACATAAGAACTAATCTTCTCCTTTCCTAAAGTTCATTCTGTATTCATTTATTGTAATATGTTAAAAGACTATGTGCCCTTTGTAAAATAGTTTTTTTCCGTGTTGGATTAAATAACTTCTTTGTAGATCATTTTCACATTTGGATGTGGCCATTTCTATTATACTCAGGGTAGTCAGAAATCTGCCAGTTTTCTGGAACTAAAAGTATGAGGCTAGGCATCTGTATCTGAAAGAGTGGAAAAGAAACAGAAACTTGACCACAATATTGGAAGCTTCGATATAATCACTTATTTAGCATTCATTCCATAGGCAGCACCAGGAGGCAGTGCTAAGACTTCATGTTATACTTTTTATAGGTAGAATATTATTAAGCAACCCTTCATACTCATGTCTTTGTGTTGATTTCCTTACACTTCATTAGGAATCCCCTACCAATATCCGTGTTCCACTTCCTTAGTTTCCACCAGGTAAATGAACTTCTGAATTATTAAAGATTCTCAGCCCCTCAGCCCTAACATGATACTTAATGATATTCTTTATTTCCAAAATGGCCGTCTGTCCTCATTCTTCCTTGGCTTAGGTATTGTTTCTAGTTCAGAAATCAATAGTCTCCTCTTATGACATACGGCCTGAATATTTTCTGATATTACATTGCTTTTGTAATTGTGGCTTTCTAATTTAAGCCTTGAATAGTATGGCAATCTAGGGGGAAAAACAATCATTCCTGGTCCAAATGGCCCCACACATCTCTCAGAGATGGCTCTAAACCCTTGTTAAAACTGTGTTCATTTGACATTTACACATTTGTTGCATTCAAAAATGCTATGTATCAAAGCTGCATTATAAAATCCAGTTAGGGTTTTAACTGTTCCTAAGGTATAATGTGAATGAAACTACACCGAGAAAGTTTGGACCTTGATTTAGTTTTGAAAAATTCTTTGTTCTGCATCTTCTTAGGGATTCATAGAGCTCATTTGCATATCCTTGTGCTCCCAGTAACACATGGTAATGAAATAGAATTAACCTTATTTAACCTAGTATTTCTCCAACTAATTTTTTGACCATGGGATCCTTACTTTTTCTCAGAATCTACATGAACCTGTCACCAAAACAAATCATCTGCACACACTTTGAGAAAGCCATTCTAAAGAGTTGACTGTGTCCTCCTAGTTACTTCTATGATTAATGCTAATCAAAGATTTAATTCTTCTCTTAATTCTAATTGATTCTAATTGTGAGAAATATCCTGTGATCCTCTCTTTCTTACTCACCATCCTGACCTTGTCCACTGAGTTTCTAATCATTCTTCAAAGAGTGGCTTAAATACTATCATCTTCTTGAAACTTTTTCTGTTCCTCTCCCAATTTATCCTAAAAAGCAATTTCCTGCAGCCCTCTTATCACATTCTGATTTTTATCATAATTATGTGCACACCTGTATATTCTGAAGTCAGAAACAGTGCAAAATTCCTTTTTGGATTTCCTATAAAACCTAGTTTAAAATAAGTGTTTAATAAATATTTTTTGGCTACATTGTAAGGCATCAGTTTTTATACACCTTCCAAGAATTCATTTGCCAGAAAAGATCTTTTGAAGCCACAATCTTGGCCATCTATAATATCAAAAGGTTAGGAGTAGTGTTAATTATTTCCTCTATGAGGTCAGGCCTTCAAGAGAGGTAGCAAATCCTCACACATACAATTATAGTGGAGCCACTGTTCCATGGCTAATTACTTATTAGTCATTTCATTGCTAATTTAATTAATCACATTAATATAAAACTTTATGTTGATTTTGTAAAATGCATTACAAGTTAGGTCAATATCCTGGCCCTCATTATATGGATGGGGAAAGAAGACATAAAACATTGATCTGATTGATTACCTCAAGGTTATTCCTTATGGTAAAGATAGAACAAAATAAAAACTCATCTGAGTCCATTTCTAACACCCTGAACATCTTCTGATTGTAACACTAGGACTAAGGAAATGCATGTTTTTGCTAAATGTGCACCTGTTCAGTACAGATTCAGAAGTGATGCATGGCCAATGGCATCGTCTAGCAGCAGTCATTTCAAGATGGTGGACTGACCACAAATGGAAGCTGATTCACTGTCAAATATGTGTGGATAATGCTAGGAAGCTTAAGCAGATATTTCTATAAACATTAGATTTATTTTTTATAAAACTTCCAAGATCAGCCGGGTGCGGTGGCTCACGCCTATAATCCCAGCACTTTAGGAGGCAGAGGTGGGTGGATCATGAGGTCAGGAGTTTGAGAGGAGCCTGGCCAACATGGTGAAACCCCGTCTCTACTAAAGATATAAAAATTAGCCGGGCTTGGTGGCGCATGCCTGTAGTCCCAGCTACTTGAGAGGCTGAGGCAGGAGAATTGCTTGAACCCGGGAGGTGGAGGTTGCAGTGAGCCGAGATCATGCCACTGCACTCCAGCCTGGGTGACAGAGTGAGACTCCATCTTGGAGAAAAAAAAAATCTTCTAAGATCACTTAATATTCTAACAGGCATTGTGAATTTCCAAGGTGGTCCTAGAGTATGGAGTCCCCAGATTTCTTTGTCTATGAAGCAGACTGTACAAAATGTTGCTGTACATTCTCCACATTGTGTTTTATCATTCTGCTTCCAGGAGAAGCCTCTTAACCAATCTCTACTAGCTGTCTCATTCCTGTGGTTCATCCTTCTGTGGCACTAACTGCCAGCTATTCACTAACATTTGTTCTTCTCTTCTTTAATAGCAGCTAGATCTATGACTGCCCAGCTGCATTTAACAGCCTCCTACGTAGCCAGGGGACTAGTTTTCCCCATTGGCGTGTGCGTGAAAGTGATAGGTATAACTTACAAGCCTGGCCCCAAAAAGCTTCCAAATGTGCTCCAGTATCCTCTTCCCATGGACTCTAGCTCTAGTCCTATGGCTAGACTAGAGCTACAGGAGGAAGCCACATGTTGAAGATGGCAGAGCCAGTGCCTAGCCTGGGTCTCTGACGAACTTCATGGAACACAGCCTCTGTCAGTCTAGTCACCCAGATTGGATTATGTGAGAAAGAAAAACATTCTATTGTGTTTGAACCATTACAGTGTGGGTCTATTTGTTACAGTCATTTGCCCTGCCCTCATACACTTAGACTCATGATTTCTCTTCCCCAAGCCAGATTCCTTTGTCACAAAAGTCAGTGACTCACCTCACACCTGGTTGCCTGGGCGGGTCTTCCATTTCTCAAATTGCAGCCCCTGCAAGCTAAGCTAAGGAGCTTGGGACTCTGACTGCTTTTCCCGCTTGTGGTTGCCAGCTTTACCACAGAGATCCCTTTTCCCCATCAGATACTCTGAATTTGGAAGAAATTCTACTGCTTTGTCCAACTTTTTATATTACTCATATGTGATATTCTTCATTAGAACATAACTCAAAACTAACATAATGGTTTTAAAATAGACTTTATGCCTTTTTTTTTTTTTTTTTGAGGCGGAGTTTTGCTCTTGTTCCCCAGGCTGGAGTGCAATGGTGCGATCTCGGCTCACTGCAACCTCTGCCTCCTGGGTTCAAGCAATTCTCCTGCCTCAGCCTCCTGAGTAGCTAGGATTACAGGCATGCGCCATCACGCCCAGCTAATTTTTTATTTTTAGTTAAGACGGGGTTTCTCCACATTGGTCAGGCTGGTCTCGAACTCCCGACCTCAGGTGATCCACCCGCCTTGGCCTCCCAAAGTGCTGGGATTACAGGCGTGAGCCACTGCGCCCGGCCTTTTTTTTCTTTTGAGACAGAGTCTCACTCTGTCACCCAGGCTGGAGTGCAGTGGCAGAATCTCTGCTCAGCCTCCGCCTCCCTCCAGGTTCAAGTGATTGTCCTGCCTCTGCCTCCGGAGCAGCTGGGATTACAGGCGTGTGCCACCATGCCCGGCTAATTTTTGTATTTATATTTAGAAACAGGGTTTGCCATGTTGGTCAGGCTGGTGTCGAGCTCCTGAGTTCAGGAGACCTGCCTACTTTGGCCTCCCAAAGTGCTAGGATTACAGGCATGAGCTGCTGCACCCAGCCTATGCCTGTTTTTTATTCCAAATGTTTAGAAATTTTAGAAAATATGGATAGGCAAAAATAAAAAAACAAAACCACCTCTAATCTCACCACCTAGATATAATCACTGTCAATGTGTTGGTATGTAACTCATGACTTACTGATCATATATAAAATCGTGAAATTGAACATGAAAACTTAGGTCTACTTAAAACTACGGATCTAATTTTCACATGAATAAACTACACCAGGGAGCTCCAGAAAATTAATCGATTTCAAAGAAGGGTAAATATCAACTTTTAGATGAATTCTAAAAATGTGTGGGCCCACAAGATAATTTTCTTATAAATTTCCAGTATGCTCAACCAAATGCCAAAGACGCCTGTCCTCTGAGGCTTGCCTTGTATTGGGCCAAAGGGATTTGTAGTTGTTTTGATATGTTGCAAAGCTCCATGCTCTGAAACCCACTAGACGCTGAGCAATTTGAGGGCTGCATGGGGCCTTGTTTCCTGTTGTCCTAGCACCTGGTCCACAGCGAGATCTCAGAAAATGCTTTTTGAATTAGTGGCCCTGGACAGTTTATAAATTATAAATTGTGTCCTCAAGTATTTCTTATGAAAATAGTCACACAGCATCCCAATGCCAAATTGTTTCAGATTTGAGAACGCTTTTAATGAAGACAAAAGGAAAAATAATTTCTGAAGATTTTTCACCATAGATATTTTTACTTGAATTTTTGCTGATTCTTTTTTCTCTATTTTGATTGCCTTTTTCTTCTTTTCTGCCTTTTGGTGACATTGGCAGGGCCCGGAGCTCAGCCTCAGACAGAAAATTAGACTACGATGAATTTTTACCTTGCATTTTGAAGATATACCAACTTTCTTCTCTGCCACTGGGCTTACATTCTTCACGGGTAAAAGTAGAAGGTTGGACTCAATGGCCTCTGTCATGCCTTCCTTCTGGCTTTTACACCCCTGATTCTACAGATCCTGTCTCTGGCCAACAGAACACCCTTAAAATTACTCAGGGAAGAAGAGGGCCAAGCCTGAAAAGAATCCATCTGGTGACGGCCATTGACAAGTGCCTGGAGCAGTGATTTATTCTTGAGGAATGCCCTTTCCCTGTTGATGCTTAGTCAGCAGGGACAGCTGCTGGAAGAGGCATGGGTAGGATAATTCGTAAGTCATTTTTGGTAGAATATCAGGAATCAGTGCTCAGTGAGGTGGGAGAAGTCTACATACTTATATAAAATCATAAACTACCTTAAGAATAGATCAAACAACATGCAATGCACACTTCCAGAAAAGTCTCGAGGCAGGTAGCGTTTTAAGTTTTTCTCCTAATGTCTGTATAACACATTTCTTTTGACATTCTATAGGAGAGTAACCTTAACTTCAGCTGAAATAATTTTTAAGTTTACTATTTTAGGCTGAGAGCTGTAGCTTGAGGATTTAGATGGCTTTGTCCTGACAAATAGTTTTTTCAAAGGTATTTTCTTGTAATAGCCAGTGCAATAGCTGCCTCCCTCTGCTTTTACAGAACATTTTGATGCTTGAGGTCTGCCGAAGTCTGATTAATCTTCCTTTTGCCTCAACACTGGGCACCGACTTCACAGAAAGTCAGAGGATAAATGAAGAGGGCCTCCTCTGAAGCTTCAGTTTGTCCCCAAATCTCTTTCAATCTGGAAGAACCCAGTACTCTAAAGTAATCTTCACTCTTGCAATTGAGGTGGTTTCCCACTTAAGATCCTGGGTCTGGCAGGGTACAGTGGCTCATGCGGTGGCTCACGCCTGTAATCCCAGCACTTTGGGAGGCATAATGCTATTGTGACAAAGTCACACAGCAAGAGCTCAGTAAATATTCTCTCCTCCCTTCCTGCTTTTTCCATGCTGGGCAATGGACATCAAATCTGCACATAGGTTACAGGATAAGAAAGAAAAGTGTCCCCCATATTATTAGGTTGGTACAAAAGCAATTGCAGTTTTGCCATTACTTTTAATTTGCCATTAATTTTAATGGCAAAGATGCAATAACTTTTGCACCAACCTAATATCTACCCTGGGAATATCTCTGTGTTCACGTGGGCACTGTGCTTGGTAGGTGATATGGAAGTTTAACTCATCTTTTGGAGCAAATAATGTGGAGAAAACAGACCCTACAAACAGCAGGTGACCACTGGTCTGAGACACAGTGAGGACATCAGCCAGGACCCCACAGGGGTGGGAGGAAGCTTTTCCTCTCCCTGCGATATCTTGGATTGCACTCTTAGAGAGTTTTTCCTTTGACTGAGGCCTTTGTTTCCATAAAAATGCAGATATTCCCAAGACAGCAGCACAGGAAACCTTATCATCCATGTGCACAGTTCATTTTTCAGTTGTGCTATTATTCTCTCTAATGATATTTTTTTACCTGTATGAAATCTCACATGCTCAGGTGCATTCATTTTATAGAGTTTTAAAGCTGATAACCTCAACCAAAATGTGTATTATTGGGTTTTATTTTCCCTTTTTTTTTGCAGTAATTTCAAAGGTGTAACTGAGCTTAGCTGTAAATTGCTGGTTTTAGCTCTTCATGGCAGGCAGCATTTGATCATTGACAACTCTGTTTTCTTCATTGTTTCCTGACTAAAATCTCCACAGCCTCTATAAATATGTAAATTACCCAAATCACTAGTTTTCCATTATTTCTGCCCCTAAGCTGTTTAAAATGTTTCTATATTCCTACATTTGCAGTGCAAAACAGAGCAGCAGGTGACAGCTGAGTTTGACTCTATTATGGAGCCTCTATTTAGCAGCTACTTGTTTCGAAGTTTCTGATAATAAATTTTGTCCTAGGGTGGGCTCCGTGTCCTGTGCTGAGGCTGGCAAAGGTCAGAATCCAACGGAACAGGAATGCAAAGATGTGTGTGTGTGGATGCAGGGCCTGTGGACATCTCATGCTACACGAAATGCTGCTTGTGAATTCTGGTTTTATGACAGTGGAAGTAAATGGGGTTCTTTTTATTGCCTTCTCTTCCGTTGGCAAGACTCAAGAAGTGAACCTAACCTAACATGGTGCCTGCATATGATTTTGTTATCCTCTTCCAATTCATTGTCCATTAAGTGAGTCTGTCATGAGCTGGATCATTGGATCTCTCTGTGGGCTTGTACCACTTTGCAGCAGGGAAAGAGAACAACTATATGTTGCATATATATTCCTATGGATTTATGTAGATACATATATGTGCATACAGCTTGAGAGAAACCAACAGAGAGAGACACTGAAACAATAGGAGAAAATTTTAGGAAAGAGATCGTTGTCAGGAAAGCTTATTGAAGGGATCTTGGGATTTGCTTACCCAATTCAAACCCTAGTGCTGAGGATGAGAAATAGGTTTCTGTAATGACTGCCTCACATGACTGAAGAAGCCCCAAAAGTGAATGTGTATTTCAATACCAGATGCAGGCTAAGCCTGAGATAGGCATCCATCTAAACTAGGCCTCAGGCTGGGCACAGTGACTCACGACTATAATCCCAGCACTTTGGGAGGCCAAGGTGGGAGGATCACTTGAGCCCAGGAGTTCGAGACCAACCTGGGCAACATAGAGAGACTATGTCTCTACAGAAAAATTTAAAAATTAGCCGGCATGGTGGGGTGCACCTGCGGTCCTCACTACTTGGGAGGCTGAGGCAGGAGGATCACTTGGGCCTGCGAAGTTGAGGCTGCAGTGAGCTTTGCTTGCGCCACCACATGCCATCCTAGGCTGGAGACCCTGCAACAACAACAAAAAAACTAGGCCTTGATGTGGAGGGGGTAGGAACCATCAATCTGTGAATGTGTTTATTTGAATCTTGGAGGCTGCTCTTGTACAGTAAAGTCCTTGAAGAATCTACACTAAATTCGAGTCAGTAATGTTGATCTCACTGAAAATGAAAACCCATTGTATTTGTATGGTATTACACACCTTTGAAAATGTTTATGTGGTAGTTTCTGAAAACCTGTGGGGTACATAAACTGCTAATGTCTCCACTTGACACAGGAGAAGAGAGTCAAGAAAATTAAATAAAACATAATTATTAAATGGGAAAAGAGCTCAAACGGGGAACAGGTACTGGCAAACTGTGACCGTCCATCTTTTGTCTTTCTTTCTTTCTTTTCTTTTGTACCATCTGTCCTCATAAATAAAGTTTGATTGGAGCTTTAGGGTGGAACAGCTGTCCTCGTTTGTTTGCATATTGTCCATACTGCTTTTACACTGCAGTGGTAAGGTTGAGTCGCTGTGACAGAAAACTTATGCCTAAAATATTTACTATCCAGCTCTTTAGAGAAAAAGTTTGCTAACCACTGAGCTGAATCACAGGCCTCCCAGGAATGCCCATTCAGTCTACGGTGACAAGGCCGGTTCATGTTACACCCAAGGAACTTTCTCAGGTGTTCGTGTGGACCCGGAGCATGATGTTATGAGGCTTTCATTATCCCCATCTGAACTCATTTAGCACTCCAGTGTCTTGATGTATGGTGACAATTTTGGGGGAGAGCAAAGGATGTTTTAGAGCATTTAGTTTTCATAGAACTTCAGGAAATTATCATCTAATCCCTCAAGAACCATATCCCAGTCTGGTAAGAGAGAATGTGATCAGTAGGTTTTTTTAATGTTCTCAATGACCACACTTGGCCCATTTTAGTGACAGATATTCCCCTCAAATAGAAGGGATCACTTATTCACCAAAGCGAATGGTACCCTGGTGACCCTCAGTTCTCATTGCCTGCCCACCCCCAGGCCACCCAGGTGCTAGGGCTCCTGGCAAGTGGTGTATCTGGGGGAGAAGACGCTTCCTGACGTCACACCACTCTCACTTGCAAAGGGGTTGGCAAGAGAAGCGAGAAGGGAGGGAATGAGCAAGAGAGAACTGGGACTATATCTCTGCTGCCACCTGCCACTCTCTCCGGGCGCAGCAGTGCCCTCTTTACTTCTCAGCCATTTCTTTAGTGATCCTGCTGTTGCTGGGTAGAAAATGCCACTCAAAAGGACTCAGGGCTCATGGAAAACTCCCTGCAATGAGTCGAAAGGCTCATGTTGTTTGATGTAAAGAGAACTATTATAAAGTGACCCAAAAAACCTCGGATCCATATGTGTCCAGGCTGCGAATGAGAGGAGCCCATTATCTGGAATCTTTCAGACTTCTACACAATACGGTGGAGCTCTGTCATGCCAGATAATTTGTGCTGGCCAGTCTATATGTTATTTTCAAAAAATAGAAAAGAAAGATTTTTTTCCACCTATACAACAAATCGCATATAATTAATGACTAGTTATATTTTATTTGGAGAAATAGCAGTTTTACAAATATATTTTGTAATGATGTTTCCAATGATCAGGATCCTCAACACACTAGTGCATACAAATAAAACCTGGATTTGTTTGATCTCTTGATGGACAGTACTAATTGTTGATGCTAGTCACA
Organism: Gorilla gorilla gorilla; assembly: GCF_029281585.2. Lineage (NCBI taxonomy): Eukaryota > Metazoa > Chordata > Mammalia > Primates > Hominidae > Gorilla > Gorilla gorilla. The sequence continues at coordinate 172,062,819 of NC_073229.2, forward strand.
TTTTCAGGAATAGAATACATCTCTTTGTGGTGTTTTCTCGAGAATTGAATGTTCTGTCAAATACTATTTGAGATCCTTTGAGGTGGGTGAATATTATTCATCCTTGACTTAGCCTGTTACCTCTGGGCAGAATTATTTTTTAAAAGCCTGCATGTAACTGAACAGAAATTCTTACAAAGGGATAAAATTGTGGAATGTTTTTCTATGATCTATTTTCCTTAAAGTGCCCATAGTGAATGAGAAGGAAACTCCCTTTGGACCCCACCTTAGCTGGATGGCCACATCAATGCTGTAGCAACACGGTTGTTTAGCAGAGGTAAACACTGCCTGCTTGCCTTCTTATCTTACTGCCTTCTGTTACCTTCAAAAGTCAGGATTCCCAGGTTAACTCACCAAAACTTTAGATCTCCACCTTATGAAGTTAACACATCAGCTGACAAGTTAGAGTGAAATGAAACTGAAGATTCGGCTCCTCTTCCTCCTTTATACATGAAGATGTCGTAGCCCAGGGACTCTGAGCTACAAAGCCAAAACTGGGATCCAAATTTAGGGCCCCTGCTCCACACTCCTGAGATCTGTGGGGCAAAATATGTTAGCAATCTCTGGCCAGTCCTTTCCCTGTTCAATCCAATAGTGTCTTTCTTAGAAATGCCTTTCCCTTTGACCAAGATGGCCCTTTTGCACATTCTAGGAGATCTGCACAGAGTTACCTTCAAGACAGTGCCATGCCTTTGCTGTACCAGTTATCTACTGCTGTTTTAGAAACTACCCAAAAACTTAGTGTCCTAATATTATGACCATGTGTTATTATTTATGAATCTGTGGGTCAGCTGAGTAGCTGGTCTGGGCCAGATGCAGCTGATCCCAGACAGACTAGCCATGCATCAGCTCTCAGCTGTTAGGTTGGTTGGGGCCTGCCAGATCTAGAAGGGCCTCACTCACCTGTCTGGTGATTGCCTGGCTAAGAGTGATGGCTGTAACTAGACCATATGTCTCTAGCCATTCATCATGCTACGACAGGTTTTTCTTTCACAAAACAAGGACAGACTCAAAAGAGTGTGTGCAAGCATGCAAGGCCCATGAGGCCTAGACTCAGACCTGATGCACCGTTACTTCTCATAGATTCTGTTGGTCAAAGCCAGTCCAATACAAAGGGTGGAGGAAAAGATTCTACTTCTTTTTTTTTTTTTTATGCTGAATGTTTATAATTAAGTAAGCTTACTCTAAGAAGCACAAATTTAGAACACAAGAAACTAAAAACTTCTTAGTGGGAAAAACTGCAAAGTGTGAGTAGAGGAAGGAGTGGAGAATTGGAGCTATTTCTTGCAATCAGTTTATGTAGATGTGAACCTAGGCCTGGAGCCCTAACATATGAATCATTTAAAATTGGAAGATATGTTAAATATCCAGCCCAGTCCCCTCAATTTATAAATGAGGGAACTGAGGCCCTCTCCAACACACAGTTCCTGATTGTCTGCTTTGAGCCAAAGCCAAATCCAGTGAACAAGCTGCTTAACTTTAAATAGCTATTAAATAGAGCATAAAAGGGTAAAAATCATCTTAGGTCCATTTCTAGCTATCTAGGCATTATCCTTCAATCTAGCAATCCACCTTTTAGGAGTTCACCCTGAGCATCTACCTCCAACAATACGAAAGTACAGATGCACAGGTTATTCATTACATCAATATTTGTAACTTTGCAATATTGGAAACTATCTAGATGTCCAAGCATAGAGAGTGATTGAATGGCCTATGGTACATATATACACTGGATTACTATGCAGCTGGAAAAAAAATGGTATGAGAATGATCTCCAGGAACTGATACAGAGTGATTTTCAGGATAAAGTGTTAAAGAAAAGCAGTGACATCCAAAAGAACATAGGCTATATTTTATATAAGAAATAAGGGAAATTATTAAAATATATATACCTTTGCTTATTTTACAAAAAAAAAAAATCAAGAAAAATAATCCAGAACGCAATGAAGTTGGTTATCCTCAAGGAGTGGGAGAGAATAGGTTGGAAAATATACAGTAAAGAGAAATTTTTTTCTAAGTATACCTTTTTGTACAGTTTTCACATTAGGAAGCATTACTCTCTATCCTTTGAATCCTGAGGTTAACTAAGGAAGTACATATTGGAAAAATATAATTAAATCTTTAGAGAGGAAAAGGATTTTAGAAACCTGAAAATGAAAGCAAATTGAAATAAGTCAACCTGATTGTATTTTAAATGAATATCCCAACCACAATCAATGCAAAAAAAAGAAAGGAAGAACTAGTCCAGGTAATTTGGGAACATCATATCTGACTACCTGTCCTCAGTATCAGGCAGATAGGGGTAGGGGCAGAATTTCAAGCAAATATTGGTATGGGTGAAGCAGTTTTGAAACAATTTTAAATATATTATAGGATTGATCAAACACATACATGAGGAAGAAGGATCATACAAATATGAAATGGGGGCTGGGGGCAGTGGCTCACACCTGTAATCTCAGCACTTCAGGAGGCTGAGGTGGGCGGATCACCTGAGGTCAGGAGTTCGAGACTAGCCTGGCCAACATGGAGAAACCGTGTCTCTACTAAAAGTATGAAAATGAGCCGGGTGTGGTGGCACATGCCTGTTATCCCAGCTACTTCAGAGGCTGAGGCAGGAGAATCTCTTGAACCTGGGAGGCGGAGGTTGCAGTGAGCTGAGATCACGCCATTGCACTCCAGCCTGGGTGACAGAGCGAGACTCTGTCTCAAAAAAAAACAACAAAAAATGAAATGGGGAACATAAGAAGAACTGTTGTGGGGGATGGACTTGAAGTAGATGTATTTATGTGAACTATCTCTTTAAAAACATTATGCACATACATGCATGTGTATATATGCATTCACATACATACGTGTGTGCATGTATGTATGTGTAAGCAAGTGTGTGGGTGCATGTGCATGCTTCCTAATTCACTCACCACTGAAAGACACCCATGAGCAGTGAGCACACACAGCATCCAGATCTTGGTCTTTCATACGATTTCTTGCTCAAAGGAACCAGGGCTCCCTGGAGAAATAGGTGATTGCAGTGGAGTCCTAGTTAAGATGAGGCTAGAGCAAACTTGTCCAACCTGCGACCCACAGGCCGCATACGGCCCAGGATGGCTTAGAATGAGGCCCAGCACAAATTCATAAACTTCCTTAAAACATTATGAGATTGTTTTTGCGACTTTTTTTTTTTTTTTTTTTTTAGCTCATCAGTGATCGTTAGTGTTAGTGTATTTTATGCATGGCCTGAGACAGTTCTTCCCTTCTAATGTGGCCCAGGGAAGCCAAAAGATTGCGCACCCCTAGTGCTAGAGATTTTGTCATGTTAGGAAGGAAGGAGATGCTAAAAGAAAACAGACAACAACACCAACGACAACAACAAGATAGCCACAAGGCATTGAAGTCAGCTACTGAGGAGTTTGTTTTGACCAGAGCTAGGACAATTTGAGTAGCAAAAGAATTATAGTAACTAATTACACAGAATTGGAAAAAAGGAGAAATTCATGCCTCCCTGTCAATAATAAATTGATAATGGCAGAAAAGGGAGGGTTATTGCTTGCAGTGAACTCGGAGTGGAAGAAGTGCTGAATTGGAGAGTCAGCCTTTTGCAGCCATCAAAGTGAAGGTTGAATCAGGCAAAAATCATCAAGCATTGCTAAATGTAGGGGAAAATTTTGGTGCAGAATATGTTTGCATTGACTTACAATATATCTCCAGTGACTGCTTTTTAGTTGCAAGGGGAAAAACAGTAATTATATCGTGGAGTAATCAGTTTCACACCTTGACTAGGTGATCAAAATTATTGCCATCAATGAGACCTGTGCCTTCAGATGTAATATCATAAGAAAGACATAATGTCACCTGTAATATTCAGGATGAGAATGATAATCATGACGAAATATCAGAAAAATGCAAAATCCTGGACTTTTTAAAATAAAAAATGGGAGCAGGAAGTCTTCATTTTCAGAAATTTACATATCATAAAAGGCAAAAAGTAAATACTGAGAATCTGTTCCAGATCAAAGGAGACTAAAGAGACATGAGAACTAATCTCAATATCTGACCCTAGACTAGGTCCTGTACTATGGGGGAAAGAAATGCCGAAAAGGACATTATTGAGTCAATTGATGAAATTGGAATACAGACAGTAGATTAGATAAAAGTATTGTATCAATGTTAAATACACAGAAGTTGATAGCTTTTCTGTAGTTAGGTAAGAAAACATCTCTATTCTCATGAAATACATGCTGAAGTACCTAGGAGAAATGGGTAAGACGTACGTTACACCCTCCAATAGTTCTGAGTACATAATGATACATAATTTCTGTATTTACAGAAAAACAGAGTCTGCAATAATAAAGCGAATGAAGTCAATGTTAGGTGGACTTTGTTTTTGCCATTTTTCTGTAAATTTGAACTTATGTCCAATTAAAATATTTAAAACATTTTTTTAAAAAGACAAATGAGTTTGAATACTGGTCCACCATCTACTAGTTGTGTAACCTAGGAGTCTACTTAATTTCTCTGATCTTTGGTTTCCTCATTAGAGAAACAAGAATATCACCTTTCTTGTCTTCTCTTGAGGATAAGACATTGCACATGAAGTGACTAGCAAAGTGCCTGGCCCTACAGAGTATGCATTCAATAAATGACAGCTTTTCCATTCACATCTAAACATACTTAGGTTATCGTTACTTCAACTGCTTTATTGGTGAAGATTCTCTTTTTCAAAGTAGTCTGAAAGCTCCAAGAGGAAAGAATTGCATTTTCTGTAAATTTTTCTTTATTATTATACTTCAAGTTCTAGGGTACATGTGCACAATGTGCAGGTTTGTTACATACGTATACGTGCGCCATGTTGGTGTGCTTCACCCATTAACTCGTTATTTACATTAGGTATATCTCCTAATGCTATCCCTCCCCCCTCCCCCCACCCCACAACAGGCCCCCGGTGTGTGATGTTCTCCTTCCTGTGTCCAAGTGTTCTCACTCATCAATTCCCACCTATGAGTGAGAACATGCGGTGTTTGGTTTTTTGTCCTTCTGATAGTTTGCTGAGAATGATGGTTTCCAGCTTCATCCATGTTCCTACAAAGGACATGAACTCATCCTTTTTTATGGCTGCATGGTATTCCATGGTGTATAGGTGCCACATTTTCTTAATCCAGTCTATCATTGTTGGACATTTGGGGTGGTTCCAAGTCTTTGCTATTGTGAAGAGTGCCGCAATAAACATACATGTGCATGTGTCTTTATAGCAGCATGATTTATAATCCTTTGGGTATATACCCAGAAATGGGATGGCTGGGTCAAATGGTATTTCTAGTTCTAGATCCTTGAGGAATCGCCACACTGTCTTCCACAATGGTTGAACTAGTTTACAGTCCCACCAACAGTGTAAAAGTGTTCCTATTTCTCCACATCCTCTCCAGCACCTGTTGTTTCCTGACTTTTTAATGATCGCCATTCTAACTGGTGTGAGATGGTATCTCATTGTGGTTTTGATTTGCATTTATCTGGTGGCCAGTGATGATGAGCATTTTTTCATATGTCTGTTGACTGTATAAATGTCTTTTTTTTATTTTATTATTATTATACTTTAAGTTTTAGGGTATATGTGTACAATGTGCAGGTTAGTTACATATGTATACGTGTGCCATGCTGGTGTGCTGCACCCATTAACTCGTCACTTAGCATTAGGTATGTCTCCTAAAGCTATCCCTCCTCCCTCCCCCCACCCCACTACAGTCCCCAGAGTGTGATGTTCCCCTTCCTGTGTCCATGTGTTCTCATTGTTCAGTTCCCACCTATGAGTGAGAATATACGGTGTTTGGTTTTTTGTTCTTGCAATAGTTTACTGAGAATGATGATTTCCAATTTCATCCATGTCCCTACAAAGGACATGAACTCATCATTTTTTATGGCTGCATAGTATTCCATGGTGTCTATGTGCCACATTTTCTTAATCCAGTCTATCATTGTTGGACATTTGGCTTGGTTCCAAGTCTTTGCTATTGTGAAGAGTGCCGCAATAAACATACATGTGTATGTGTCTTTATAGCAGCATGATTTATAGTCCTTTGGGTATATACCCAGTAATGGGATGGCTGGGTCAAATGGTATTTCTAGTTCTAGATCCCTGAGGAATCGCCACACTGACTTCCACAATGGTTGAACTAGTTTACAGTCCCACCAACAGTGTAAAAGTGTTCCTATTTCTCCACATCCTCTCCAGCACCTGTTGTTTCCTGACTTTTTAATGATTGCCATTCTAACTGGTGTGAGATGGTATCTCATTGTGGTTTTGATTTGCATTTCTCTGATGGCCAGTGATGGTGAGCATTTTTTCATGTGTTTTTTGGCTGCATAAATGTCTTCTTTTGAGAAGTGTCTGTTCATGTCCTTCGCCCACTTTTTGATGGGGTTGTTTGTTTTTTTCTTGTAAATTTGTTGGAGTTCATTGTAGATTCTGGATATTAGCCCTTTGTCAGATGAGTAGGTTGCGAAAATTTTCTCCCATTTTGTAGGTTGCCTGTTCACTCTGCTGGTAGTTTCTTTTGCTGTGCAGAAGCTCTTTAGTTTAATTAGATCCCATTTGTCAATTTTGGCTTTTGTTGCCATTGCTTTTGGTGTTTTAGACATGAAGACCTTGCCCATGCCTATGTCCTGAATGGTATTGCCTAGGTTTTCTTCTAGGGTTTTTATGGTTTTAGGTCTGACATTTCAGTTTTTAGTCCATCTTGAATTAACTTTTGTATAAGGTGTAAGGAAGGGATCCAGTTTCAGCTTTCTACATATGGCTAGCCAGTTTTCCCAGCACCATTTATTAAATAGGGAATCCTTTCCCCATTTCTTGTTTTTGTCGGGTTTGTCAAAGATCAGATGGTTGTAGATGTGTGGTATTATTTCTGAGGGCTCTGTTCTGTTCCATTGGTCTATAGCTCTGTTTGGGTACCAGTACCATGCTGTTTTGGTTACTGTAGCCTTGTAGTATAGTTTGAAGTCAGGTAGCATGATGCCTCCAGCTTTGTTCTTTTTGCTTAGGATTGTCTTGGCAATGTGGGCTCTTTTTTGGTTCCATATGAACTTTAAAGTAGTTTTTCTCCAATTCTTTGAAGAAAGTCATTGATAGCTTGATGGGGATGGCATTGAATCAATCTATAAATTGCCTTGGACAGTATGACCATTTTCATGATGTTGATTCTTCCTAACCATGAGCATGGAATGTTCTTCCATTTGTTTGTATCCTCTTTTATTTCCTTGAGCAGTGGTTTGTAATTCTTCTTGAAGAGGTCCTTCACATCCCTTGTAAGCTGGATTCCTAAGTATTTTATTCTCTTTGAAGCAATTGTGAATGGGAGTTCACTCATGATTTGGCTCTCTGTTTGTCTGTTATTGGTGTATAAGAATACTTGTGAATGGGCAAAAACTGGAAGCATTCCCTTTGAAAACTGGCACAAGAGAGGGATGCCCTCTCTCACCGCTCCTATTCAACACAGTGTTGGAAGTTCTGGCCAGGGCAATCAGGCAGGAGAAAGAAATAAAGCATATTTAATTAGGAAAAGAGGAAGTCAAATTGTCCCTGTTTGCAGATGACATGATTGTATATTTAGAAAACCCCATTGTCTCAGCCCAAAATTTCCTTAAGCTGATAAGCAACTTCAGGGAAGTATCAGGATACAAAATCAAAGTGCAAAAATCACAAACATTCTTTTTTTTTTTTTTTTTTTTTTTTTGAGACAGAGTCTCTCTCTGTTGCCCAGGCTGAAATGCAGTGGTGTGATCTCGGCTCACTGCAACCTCTGCCTCCCGGGTTCAAGCAGTTCTCCTGCCTCAGCCTCCCGAGTCCTGAGTAGCTGGGACTACAGGCACGTGCCACCACACTCAGCTAATTTTTTTGTATTTTTAGTAGAGACAGGGTTTCACCGTGTTAGCCAGGATGGTCTCAATCTCCTGACCTCGTGATCTGCCTGCCTTGGCCTCCCAAAGTGCTGGAATTACAGGCATGAGTCACAAGAATTGCATTTTCTAACTCCAGATGGCTAACATATTGTGGGCCCAGAATTGAGCTGAAATAAGGAGGACAATCCAGTCTAGGGATGGGGAGTAACTTAGTTTGGATGCCTTATCTGTCCCTTGGCAAATGGCGTAGTTTACACGGTTGTCACTAATTGTCTCATTGGTCAAGGAGATGGTTGAAAAAAGGCACAGCACTTTAAGAAGCCACGTGTTACGAATTGGTAATGTGTAAGCCAAGCCTCTGCCCCATCAAAAATCTAGAGACTTCACATGGGGGAACCAGGCTACCACCATGTTCATCACAGAAATCTTTTTGTCATGGTGAGGTTCACTTGTTCTCGTAGAAAGTGAGTTATAACTTGGGGGCCGTCATGTTTTTTAATATTTGAAATGAGAAACCATGCTCCAGCAGTTAAATTCTTTGGGGCCTGGCAGAAACAAACACCATAAGACAGTAAGCATCAACAGGCCCCACTGATTTATGATGATCAAGGGGAATGAGATTTATGACCCTGAAACATGGCAAAGATTCATTGGCATTAGCATTCAGAATATTCATGTGTTGCCAGTCTTTCATGTTAAATACCTGCTTTAAGCTCTTTGGGGAGAAAAAAAACCACAATACTTTTCCTTTGGAAGGCCTGACCATATTGACTGATTGTCTGAAGACATGTGGAATACCAATTCCCATTTTTGAACTTGAGTGTTGTCTTGACTTTTAAAGTTGGTTCATGTTTCTTTTCTTCCTTTTCTTCATGAGTATCGTTCAAGGGATGTAAAATCATAAAACTTTATAGCTGGAGAAAATTTAAGAGATTATCACATCTGTCCTCCTTTGAGGCTGGGGAAGCAACGTGACCTCATAAGGACTCACAGTTAGTGAACGTCATAAAGACACTGAGAATTCAGTGCCTCCTGTCCAGTGCTTATTTTAGTATTATACATGGTTTTTACTAAATCCCTTTTATACCAACCACTGTGCTTGTGATTTGATTTAATTTTCAATATCCCTTTGACTGACCTTAAAAATCATTTTAGCCAAACTATTTGTGATGGTTACCATTGAGCGTCAACTTGATTGGATTGAAGGATGGAAAGTATTGTTCCTGTGTGTCTGTGAGGGTGTTGCCAAAGGAGATTAACATTTGAGTTGGTGGACTGGAAAAGGCAGACCCACCCTCAGTCTGGGTGGGCACCATCTCATCAGCTGCCAGCACTGCTAGAATAAAGCAGGCAGAAGAGCGTGGAAGGACTTGACTTGCTGAGTCTTCTGGCCTTCATCTTTTTCCCGTGCTGGATGCTTCCTGTTCTCAAACATCAGACTCCAAGTTCTATAGCTTTTGGACTCTTGGACTTACACCAGTGGTTTGCCAGGGGTTCTTGGACCTTTGGCCACAGACTGAAGGCTGCACTGCCAGCTTCCCTACTTTTGAGGTTTCGGGACTTGGACTGGCTTCCTTGCTCCTCAGCTTGCAGATGGCCTATTGTAGGACTTCACTTTGTGATCGTGTGAGTCCGTACTCCTTAATAAACTCCCCTTCAAATATACATCTATCCTATTCTGTCTCTCTACAGAACACTGACTAATACACTATTTAACACCAAATAATTGTAGACTGTAAACCTCAAGCTATTTTCTTCAATTTTTAAAAAATAATGATCTGGAGCCATCCATCCAAGGAGTTGATGCTGGTAATAATAAGGATGATAAGCAAAGAACACTTGGTTCAGAAGCCTAGTTAGCTTCATGGCATTACTGTTCAGGCAATGGTGTTCAGTTTGAGTTTCTGAATGGAATTATTTTTCAGGAACAATACGAAAACACTGTAGGTGGTGAGTAACATGTTAGATAATGACATAAAATAGGACAAAATTCTCTAGAACTAAAATGCTTCTTTGATTACCCATAGCTATGATATCCACCGTGTTTTCACCTCTGTTACAATTGTTTTACAAATAGAGGAAAACACAAAACATTCTTAAAAATCTCAAACCTAACTTGCCTGAATTCAGGCCCTTAGACATTTCAATATTTCTTTAATTCATTCCTTAATCACATTATTATTGAAGCAACTATTCTGAACCAGACATTGGTCCAGAATAAGATACTGCTGAATAGCCAGTGTCCTCATGGAACTGAGAGTTGAGAAAAGACAGGCTAGCAAGAAATTACAGTCAAACGGGAAAACCACTGACTGTGGTTGTCTATAAAATTCATTCAGTCACAATACCAGAGAACACTTTCTTAAAACAAAAGAGAGAGTATAAAACACACACACATACACACACACACACACTTCAAAACCAGAAGAAGAAGAAACAGGTAAGTCTTACCAAAGGAGAGCCAAGGAAATATGTTCGTATTAGAATAGTTGTTGTGTAGGAGTCTATGAGAGATCAGTGCTGCCACCACAGCCCTCACAGCTAGTGCAGCAGTTTTCACTTCTTAAAAGGGTTAAATAGTCTCATGACTACACTAGTGTCAACTCATGGAGTTAAGGTTTAAAACTGGAAGGTACTAATAGAGGTCTATCTAGTTAAGTCCATCATTTTCCATTGAATGGACTCAGGGGACTTTTCCAAGACCACACAATAATTGTGTGTAAGCTGCAGATGTTAATCCTGCTTTATCCCAAACCTCCGTGCATTGGGAGGTGGTAGTGTTGGATCAAGGTGATTCTGTTTTGGAGGGCAACCACCCAGCTGACATTTCTTAAGCCAGAGCCCAGCACCCCCTGGCCTGTTGCCCATGGTGCTGTCATATTTTGACCCAAAGTGAACTGAGACCTCAGATGTATTCATCTCAGAACAGAGAATAGTATTTCCGTATAACCATTTACTGTTCAAGGGAGAATCATTTTGAAAAATACTTCATTATGGGAAAAACAATACAAAGTTAACACAAGCAAAGGATAGAAGTATTTTATAGAATGGTCAGAAATTATCCTGAAATGATACTGGAACACACGATGGAAAACACAATTTAAAAACTCAGTTGCATTTGATCTTACAAGCATCATAACAAATCAATTCTTTTTTGCTTTAGATACAGAATCACTTTCTCCTAGGTCACTTCCCCAGTATACCCATTCTCCTGACTTGATTGAGGTCCCGCTCTGAGTCCCCAGGGCCCGTGTGTGTCTCTGTCATGGCACTCGGGACACTGTGCCAACATTGTCTCTTCATCTTGCTGCTTCCCTCACTACACTTAACCCTCTCCATGCCGTGAGCAAACCGATTTCCACTGCTTATTAGCAGATCTGACAATATCTGGTACATTCTAGTACTCACTAGAACTTTGAAGGGAACTTAATAATTTAAAGCAGTTACAAGCATTTGCATGCTCTTCTGACTAATATTATTGTTACATCTCGTAATGTGGGGAAAAATACAGTTCTGGGTGTATGTGGGTTGTTAGGAAAAATTTCTCTTGTTTTAAATCTTAAGGTGGCTCTGCCCGTCTACGCTAAAAATCAAAAAGAAATATATTCTTACATGTATCTCCAGGTTAGAATCCTTACTAAAATATTATAAGCATGAGTGCAGATAAGGTGAGGAGGGATATTTCTTGGATAGTAAAGTGGCATTCCCTGATCAGTTCTGCTGTAATTAATTTAGAATTTAAAGCTTAAAATCCAGACATTCGATGATGTGTTCAATAACTCGTGCTGGGATCTATTTTTTCAGTAATGCTTATCTTTCCAAGGGGCGTAGTTAATTTATTCAGTATTACTCTGTAAATTATTACAGAAATTACAAATCTACTAAAAAATCCATACAACTAATTGTAAATTAATAGATTTCTAAGTGTGAAGGAGTGTGTAATAATGGAGATGAGTTCTTTAAAGAAAATGCCAGTTCCAGCATCAAGGGCTCAGGACTCCAGCTGTTTCATGTGACATCTTCAAGTGTAAACACATTTCTTTCCTTCCCCCCAACTCTGCCCCTGCACCCCCTCACTTCCCACTGATTTAGTCTGCCACTGCCGCGAATAACATTTCCATTAGCCACCTACTGTTAAATCACAGAGTAACGATGATAAAAAAAAATTCCAACATGCAAACAAACCAATAGAGAAGCAACTGGGGTTACCGTCTGTCTCAAACATTTTTTATGGGACCCACCGGTGTTGAAACTAAAGGAAAACAACATGTGAAGTTAAACAAACTGGATCGAATAGGGAGCTCCAGAATGCGGGTTTGTAACAAGTGCAAATCTGAATACAGTGCATTTCTAATTCTATATTTGATATGCTGAGTGAATCATCTTTAGTAATGTACTTGTGTGTCCATGAATTTTAGCATGAGCTTAGTTATTTCTATGTATATATGCCACATCATTGCCAGTCAATTTTAGGCAATGATGGGCTTGTCAATAAAAAGACCAATAATTATCACCATTATATTGAATGAATCAATGAGAATGTGCCAAGGTCCTGTCGTCCTGTGCACTTAGATGAATTTTTTTAATGCTATAACTTGACATTAATTTAGCACTTCACAATTTACAAAGTGCTTCCGGTTTAGATTTTGGTCTTAAAGCAGTAAATTAAGGCAGATGTTAATTATGTTCTACAGGTGAGAAAACTGGTTGAGGGAGGTTCAGAAACCTACCCTGGATGTAGAGCTAATTACTAGTCAAGATGCTTTCACAGAACCAGTTATATAGTAGTATTCTATTTCAGTACACGATGTGGCTCCAGAATTGTACTTGAAGTCTGATAGCTCAAAGTAAATCTCTAGGTTTACACTGTATAGATGACACCTGGGCCCCTGATGGGAGAGGCTGGAGAATCCTCAGGGATGCCCATCCCAGGAAGGGGCAGCTGTCACCAGCAAAGGTGCTGGGCATATATAGGCCTAGACACCCCATCTTGCACAAGTCTTTCTTTGCTTGCAGGAACCTGGAAGATGGTCAGGTTTGACTGAATCTTCTCTATTCAATGGTTAAGGAACTGGCTAGGTACCTAAAACAGAGATGCAGAAGAGGTATCTGTGCTCCTCGCCAGTGGGGTGAGTCAAAGGTTCAATGGCTGCCCGCTTCCCTTCCCCATATACCTGTGTTATTTGGTTACTTCCTGCACTCATGGCAATTTTGGTATATATGGGGATGGGGTGGGGAAGTGGGACCTTGCCAATGGGGGGAAAAGAGTTTGCTCACTCAGCCTTATGCTGAGAGGTGAACCTTAGGGCTCTCACTCTCACTAAAACTGATCATAACAAACACTAGTTTAGCAGGGGGAACACTGTAGCCTCTTTGGTTTACACCTAAGAGAATCTACAGTGTAAGAGAATCTACAATGTAACTGAACTACATTTTCAACTCAACAGTAATGAGTAGGCTTATAGGGTGCACTGAAGATAAAATTTTAATTTAATGTAATTTAACCAAGTTATAAAGAGTCTTCATATTACTATTATTTGACATTTATGGCCTGTAATCATGTGTGTGCCATGTGCTTTTCAGAACATAAGCCTGATCTGAAAATTTTAAACTTTAAATCTAAGTTGGCATATGAAGACGGTCAACTAAATCCTTTATTAACTTGAACTAGCTTGTTTTTTCTAGCATTTACTAGTCATAGGAAGTAGGAAAGTTCAATATATAAATAAACCGAACAAAACTAAAACAAATCCACAAAACTAATATATAAATAAACCAAACAAAACTAAAATAAAACAAAATTCATAAATTATATATATAAATAACCAAACAAAACTAAAATAGATCTTGTGAGGATAGGTGTTTTAATTTTGTTATAAATAAATAAATAAATAAAATCAACTTCAGAAACTAGAGCTGGGGCAAATACTTTCAACCCCATCTCCTATTTCTTTCAGCTCTTTAATTCTTGATGATATGTAAAATTTGAAATTGTGACCTTGAGGCATTGTGATTGACTAACCATTAAGAGAGGCTAAGTTTAATGTCTTGTATTTACTCAGGCATGAAACATTTCTAAACAAAAAATTTTTGAAATAAAACTTTTTGATTAAATACCACTTGGCAGGGAATAAAGTTAGTGGTATGTACTGAATGCTTATATTCCTGCAAAATTCATATATTGAAATTCTAACCCCCAATGTGTTGGTATTAGGAGATGGGGCCTTTGGTAGGTAATTAGGTCGTGAGGGTGGAGCCCTTATGAATAGGATTAGTGCCCTTATAAAAAGACATGAGAGAACTTGCTCACTCTCTCTCTGTGTCTTCACCATGTGAGGATACAGCAAGAAGAAATCCAACTGCAAGTTAAAAAGAGGGTCCTTCCCAGGAACTGAGTCAGCCAGCACTTTGATCTTGGACTTCCAGCCTCCAGAACTGTGAGAAATACATTTCTGTTGTTTAAGCCACCAGTCTATGGCATTCTGTTACAGCAGCCCAAACTAAGTTGGCTTTTCCTAAATAAGTAATAAATACTTGTTATAGGAACTATGGAAAATTAAGAATAGAATTTTTTTTTTTAATTCAGGAGTTCTAGTATCCTGGTTGTTGTCTAACCTATTAGTATTCCCTATGTTTTTGAAATTCTCTCCTGAAATTTTAATAGTTACATAATATTAAGGGACAGTCAATGTTTGAAAGATGTTCAAAGAATGTATATGTTCAACTATTATTCCTCCACAGGATTCTGACTGAGAATTCTTTTTTTTTTTTTTTTTTTTAAGATTCAGGAGTACATGTGCAGGTTTGTTATATAGGTAAACTTGTGTGGGTTTGTTGTACAAATTATTTCATCACCCTGATACTAAGCCTAGTACCCAGTGGTTGCTTTTTCTGCTCTCTTCCTCCTCCCACCCTCCACCCTCAAGTAGGCCCCAGTGTTTGTTGTTCACTTCTTTGTGTTCACTAGAAACATCTCATCATTTAGCTCCCACTTATGAAGTAAGAAAATGCAGTATTTGGGTTTTGTTCCTGCATTAATTTGCTAAGGATAATGGCCTCCAGCCCATCCATCTTCCTGCAAAAAACATGATCTTGTTCTTTTTTATGGCTGCATAGTATTCCATGGTATATATGTACCACATTGTCTTCATCCAGTCTGTCGTTGATGGGCACTTAGGTTGATTCCATGTTTTTGCTATTGTGAATAGTACTGCAATCAACATTCATGTGCATGTATCTTTATAGTACAATGATTTATATGCCTCTGACTTTGTACCCAGTATTGGGATTACTGGTTCAAGTGGTAGCTCTGTTTTTAGCTCACTGAAGAATTGTCACACTGCTTTCCACAATGGTTGAGCTAATTTACACTCCTGTTGATGGTGTATAAGAATTCTCTTCTCTGCAACCTCACCAGCATCTGTTATTTTTTTATTTTTTAATAATAGCCATTCTGACTGGTGTGAGATGGTACTCCTTGTGGTTTTGATTTGCATTTTTCTAATGATCCATAATATTGAGCTTTTTCTCATATGCTTGTTGGACACATGTGTGTCTTCTTTGGAAAAGTGTCTGTTCATGTCCTTGGCTCACTTTTTAATGTTTTTTTTCTTGTAAATTTTTAAGTTCCTTATAGATGCTGGATATTAGACTTTTGTCAGATGTATGGTTTGAAAATATGTTCTCCCCTTCTTTGGATTGTCTATTTATTCTGTTGATAGTTTCTTCTGCTGTGCAGAAGCTCTTAAGTTTAATTAGATCCCATTTGCCAATTTTTGCTTTTGTTGCAATTGCTTTTGGTGTCTGGTTCATGAAATCTTTGCCCATTCCTATGTCCAAGATGGTATTGCCTAGGTTGTCTTCCAGGTTTTTATAGTTTGGATTTTACATTTAAGTCTTTAATCCATCTTGAGTTGATATTTTTATATGGTGTAAGGAAGGGATCCAGTTTCAATCTTCTGCATATGGCTAGCCAGTTATTTCAGCACCGTTTATTGAACAGTGCTGTAGCCATTGCTTGTTTTTGTCAGCTTTGTCGAAGATCAGATGGTCATAGGCGACCTTATTTCTGGGTCCTCTATTCTGTTCCATGGTCTATGTGTCTGTTTTTGTATCAATACCAAGCTGTTTTGGTTACTGCAGTCCTGTAGTATAGTTTGAAGTTGGGTAAAGTAATGCTTCAAGCTTTGTTCTTTTTGTTTAATATTGCCTTGGTTATTCGGGCTTTTTTTTTGTTCCATATGAATTTTAAAATAGTTTTTTCTAGTTCTGTGAAGAATGTCATTGGTAGTTTGATAGGAATAGCATTGAATCCGTAAATTGCTTTGGCCATTATGGCCATTTTAATGATATTAATTCTTCCTACCCATAGGCATGGAATGTTTTTCCATTTGTTTGTATCAGTTCTGATTTCTTTGAGCAGTGTTTTGTAATTCTCATTGTAGAGATCTTTCACTTCTCTGGTTAGCTGTATTCCTAGATATTTTATTCTTTCTGAGGCAATTGTAAATGAGATTGTGTTCCTGATTTGGCTCTTGGCTTGGCTGTTGTTGGTGTGTAGAAACGTTCATGATTTTTGCACAGTGAGTTTGTATACTGAAACTCTGCTGAAACTGTTTATTAGCTGGGGGAGCTTTTGAGCTGAGACTATGGGGTTTTCTAGATATTGAATCATGTAGATATCTGCAAACAGGGATAGTTTGACATCCTTTCTTCCTACTTGGATGCCTGTATTTCTTTCTCTTTCCTGATTGCTCTGGCTAGTATTTCCAATGCAATGTAGAATGGGAGTGATGAGAGAGGGCACCCTGGTCTTGTGCCAGTTTGTAAGGGGAATGCTTACAGCTTTTCCTCATTCAGTATGATGTTGGTGGTAGGTCTGTCATAGATGACTGTTATTATTTTGAGGTATGTTCCTTCAATATCTAGTTTACTGAGAATTTTTAACATGAAGAAATGTTAGATTTTATCTAAAGCCTTTTCTGTATCTATTGACATAATTGTGTGGTTTTTGTCTTTAGTTCTCTTTATGTGATGAATCACATTTATTAATTTGTGCATGTTAAACCAAACTTGCATCCCAGGGATGAAGCCTACTTGATCGTGGTGGATAAACTTTTTGATGTGCTGCTGGATTCAATTTACAAGTATTTTGTTGGGGAGTTTTGCGTCAGTGTTCATCAAGGATATTGGCCTGATGTGTTCTTTTTTTGGTTGTGTCTCTGCCAGGTTTTTGTATCAGGATGATGCTGGACTCAGAATGAGTTGGGGAGGAGTCCTCAGTTTTGGGAAATAGTTTCAGTATTAATGGTACCAGCGCTTCTTTGTACATCTGGTAGAATTCCACTGTGAATCCATCTGATCTTGGGCTTTTTTGGTTTTTAGTTGGTAGGCTAGTTATTACTGATTCAATTACAGAGCTCATTATTGGTCTGTTCAGGGAATCAGTTTCCTCCTGGTTCAGTCTTGGGAGGATGAATGTCTCCAGGGATTTATCCACCTCTTCTAGGTTTTCTAGTTTTTTCACATACAGGTGTTTGTAGTACTTTTTGATAGTTATTTTTATTTCTGTGGCATCAGTGGTAACATCTTCTTTGTCATTTCTATTTGTATTTATTTGGATCTTCTCTCTTTTCTTCTTTATTAGTCTAGCTGGTGGCCTATCATACTATTTTTTTGAACAACCAACTCCTGGATTCATTGATATGTTGAATGGTTTTTCATATCTCAGTTTCCTTCATTTCAGCTCTGATTTTGGTTATTTCTTGTTTTCTGCTAGCATTGGGCTTGGTTTCCTCTTGCTTCTCTAATTCTTTCAGTTGTGATGTTAGGTTGTTAATTTTAGATCTTTCTAACTTTTTGATGTGGGCATTTAGTGCTATGAATTTCCCTCTTAACACTGCCTTAGCTGTGTCCCAGAAATTCTGGTATGTTGTATCTTTGTTCTCATTGGTTTCAAATAACTGCTTGATTTTTGCCTTAATTTCATTATTTACCCAAAAGTCATTCAGGAGCATGTTGTTTAATTTCCGTATAATTATGTGGTTTTGAATGTTTTTTTTAGTCTTGACTTCTATTTTTATTGGTCCAAGAGTACATTTGTGGTGATTTTGGTTCTTTTGCATTTGCTGAGGATTGTTTTTCATGGTAGTCTTTTAACTAGAGCAGTCACTCAAATGCATTCAACATATGTGTCACAAAGAACCACACTGTCCTGGTTCCAAAATACTTACTTTGCCCAGTAAGTTCAGTTGTCTTCACTTTTTTAATGGGTTTAAATATTCCCAAACCTAAACTAGTGTCAAAGTCAGGTAGTCAAGATTTAAAATTAGAAGGTGCTGTAAGAGACATAGTTCAGCCAATCATTTCCATTGAGTGGACACAGGGAAATAACATCACTTCTCTAAGGCCACATAATGGTTGGCCAAGACAGCAGGAAACCAAATCTCCTGATGCACTATTTTATTTACACCAGTGGGTCTCAACCCTATCACACCTAACACCCCATTTTAATATAAATATTTTCTAATTTTATCTTTCCCACCTTGAAATGTAATTCATAAATGATATAACTAACATGCATATATTTTTTAAAACCAAACTAAAATTTACCAAAATGAAGAAATAAAAGGAAAAATTATAATAAAATAATATGCATTACAATCTGTAATGCTTAGACATGGCATCACTGGTGGGCATAATTATGTCAGATGGTCACACTTGTATGTAGAATGACATCTACAAATGCAGACTGATGCAGTTGGGTTATGTTGGCAACTTATATTCTGCTACTGGATTATCACTGTTGATGGGATTTTCTGAATTGGTGAACAAATCTTGGTAACATTGGGGGGGAAAGTACAGCTCTCCTTTGATACACACAGTACTTGAATTCCTAGAAAATTTAGTGTAGCTGAAAACTTAGCCAAAAGTAATTTGTGTTTGAAATAGTTTGATTCTGAGTTAAGTTAGTTACAAACCAGTTTTCACCTACATAAATGTCTGGTACAGCATTTAAAATGTATGTGAGGAAAAATCCTTTATTGTATGGCACTCTCCTACACACTGTAGATTGTGCAGCATCCCTGGCATCTGTCCACTAAATGTCATAGACCTTTTGCTGCTTAGAAATGTCTCCTATCATATACCCTAGATTATCCCTCTTAAGTTCAGCCATCCACAAAACTCTAGTGCATGGACACAAGGCAGCCAAGTACTTTGCTATGCCTAGTAAGAGCAACCTTTGCTCCAGCTCCCAATAAGTTCCTCATTTCCATCTGATACCTCCTCTGCATGGCCTTTCCTATCTGTATTTCTATCAGCATTTTGGTTTCAACACTTAACTAGTCTCTAAGAAGTTCCAAACTTTCCTTCATCTTTCTGTCTTCTTCTGAGTCCTGAAACTCTTCCAACCTTTGCCTGTTACCCAGTTCCAAAGCCACTTCCACATTTTCAAGTGTCTTTATAGCCACTCCTCGTACCGATTTTCAGTCAGTCTCTCCAGAGAGACAGAACCAATAGGAAACATATTGGTTTCCTGACGCACGTTTCTATAATATATAAAGAAAGGGAATTTATTAGGGAGAATTGGCTCAGAGGATGAAAAAGTACCAGGATAGTCCATCTATAAGCTGGAGAATGATAGAAGCATGGCTTTTAGAGAAGTTGGTAGCATGGCTCCTAGGGCAGGCAGTGGCATGACTTGGTCCAATTCTGAAAGCCTCAAAACTAGAGAAGCTGACAATGTAGGCCAGAGGCCTGAGAGCCCCTGAGAGGCCACTGGTGCAAGTCCCAGAGTCCAAAGGCCAAAGACCCTGGAGTCTGTCTGATGTGCAAAGGCAGGAAGAGGAAAGGGTACACTGCTACAAAAGAGAGAAAGAGAGTGTGAGCAAAAAAAGAAAAGAAAGCTGAATGTCCTCCTTCTTCCACCTGCTTTGTTCTAGCTGTGCCTGCAGCCGATTGGATGGTGCTCGCCCACGCTGAGGGCAGGTCTTCCTCTCTCAGTCCACTGACTCACATGTCAGTCTCCTCCGGAAACACCCTCACAGACACACCCAGAAACAATTCCAGCCCTCTAGGCATCCTCAATCCAGTCAAGTTGACAGCTAATGTTAACCATCACAGGAGTTACCAGTTTTCTTAAAGAATCTCTGAACTGAGGTCGTATTGCCTCCCATTGCTACAAGAATGACAGAAGAACATTCCAAATAGAGGCTTTTGGAGAAAAGTTTTGATTTTCCTGGTGCAAAAGAGTTTTCTTTGTGAGATAAAGTATAATAATCATAAATAATCTATTTTTTGTTACCCTTTAAAAATGTGTGGGGGTGAAAATGATGCAGAGGATGTAACTCTGGGTTGGTTATGATAAAAATAGGATGTGATCATTCTCTTATTTCTCAAATAAAATAATATCCCGTCCTTATTCAGCTCTCTCCTTCAAACATATTTCAGCACATATATCTTGCGTTTATATTAAAATGCCCTCATTTTTCAAAATTGTTTACTAGAAGTATAATCTCTGTCTTGTCTTAGCAGAACCTAAGTCCAGCTTTGCCTGACAATCCTGTCCTTAAGGGTAATTGTCTAGTTACCTCCTGTATCATAGTTGGGTTTCAAGATGGACATTCTAGAAATTAATAATTGGGCTGTTTAAATCACATTGACAAATGCATTTCTCTCTTTGATACCACATATTTCTGAACAAGAAGTGGCAAAAATCAATAAATTCATATTTAACTTACAGAATTTCGTAAAAATTTTTGTTGTGCTGCAGAGCAAGGAAACATGCTGCCAGTCTGTTCATTTCGATAAGAACATTCTTCTTTGAATTGCAATTTTACTATGTATTTATCTGTATTATACAAAAGCCCGTGGCAATCAGAGGAGGATGTTTGAAACATCTTTGGTTTCATAGAAATTTGCATATCAAAAATATGCAATGCTGTAGTGACATATTGCATAGAAATATACAGTTCAATAAGCATAGTATTTTTCTTGGCACTTTTGAATGAAATACTTAAAGCAGTACTTTGCCTGAGTTCTAAATGTTTTTCACAGAAATCTTCCACATCTATCTTTCGTTTCTATTTTATATAAAGAGGTAGAGAAATGTCGTGATGTAATATTTTCTTTTACAATAGCATCAAATTAGTCCCTTTCTTCTGGAATGCTAAAAGCACTTTTCTGTTTCCTTGTTTTATCATTATATATAGCATATTTGTGGAACCAGACAAGACAAGCATTATTCCTATTTTGTAAGTAAACAAACTGAAGTACAAAGGCATTAAATAGACAAGAGCAAAGACCTGCAACAAAATACGTCAGGGTAGAGGGGACTTTTCAGAGAGCTGGGTCCTAGGGTATCCTGAGAGGGAAAGCCAGGGGGTTCCAGCTGATCGTCTTGAACCTGACTCACAAACTAGTAGGCTCAACCATGGCTTGGAGGACCCAGGAGTGTCAGCTGACTTAATGTACTGAGATACCCCACAAAGTGGTGTGCAGTTACGTCATCAGCAGTCATCAAAGGGTATTCTACTTTTCCTAGCAAACACTGTGAATGGTAGTACTTTAACTCAAGCAAATACTAAATACTAGAATTATTGTCTTCCCAACTCTTACCCTCTCTCCTTGAACTGAAAATAGAGCCGTGTCAGGTCTTAGAGAATTGTGTGTGTGTGTGTGTGTGTGTGTGTGTGTGTGTGTGTGTGTGTGTGTGTGTGTGTGTGTTGGGGGAGGGGAATGAAAATAAGGTGTTGCTCAATCTTAGAGGAAATGAGGCACACCACACCTGCACCAGCTGAACTTACAAATGGCTGGGTAGCCACAGAAAGTATTTTCCCTTCACTTTGGTGTTCATGGTAAACACTCAGGCAGAGTCTGCTGACTGATGGAAAGGGAATGGGTTTGCCTATTGAACATTATCTGAATAGCCATTCGGTGACTGATGTGCTTTTCTTGAACTTCGGTAAATTGATTTCTGTAGGAAAATCATGATGATTATGTAAAAACAGTATTTTAAACTACACATTAAAGGAGGCATAAGATTCATCAATTTTTTCATCTCCGATGAGGAAAATGGCAAGCAAGACCTAAACCAACTTGATAATAGCCTTTCTGTTTAACTTAGGATCTTTGACTAAGAGCAGAGCCACTTGACAGCTTGCACATTTTCTTCCTCCTTTCCAATAGTATGGATAAAATTCCATCACAAAACAGAAGATTGAGAAGCATCAGTGATCATCAAAGATAGGAGATTTGATAAGCTATGCTCGTGGTCCAACACATTAGAACAATGAGTAAAGACTGAGCATAAAGTCATGCAATCAGATTAGACGCAAAAGCGGCGACCTGCCAGACATGCCTCATGGCATCTGCATGGGGAACAAAGTTAGGTTCTTGGGAATCCATTGAGAAAGTGACAATGTAGAAAGAAGATATGAGACAGTGGGACTATTGAAGAGAGACACCCAATTAAGGAATTTCACAGGAATTTCAACATAGGGTACTGCTAATCCCCTCTTCTAAATGTTTGCTGACAAACGTGTAGAGCTTGTATTAGGGTGGAAACTGGAGGAGGCTAGGGAATAGGGAGGTGGAATTCTACTCTTTCTTTGCTGTATAACCTCAGGCAAAGTATCTTCATTCCTATCCAGCTTTGTGTCTTCATTTGTAAAAGGATTGAATTAGACTGAGGTGTTGTTTTAGGGGTCCCTTTCGATTCCAAACAATCTAAAATTCTGTGACATCTCAAAATAACCTAGAGTAATGCAAATGCCACTTTTTAATATCTAGCATTAAAAACAACAAAAATAGCAAGGGCTGCTTACAGGCATCTGTACTACCATGAGCACAAATAGGACACATTCATTACAAAGCAGAGAAAATGCATTGGGTCTATTTCACAAAAATCATATCCTGAGGAAGAGAAATATGTCAAAAGGTACCAGATTATGTGCCAAAATAGGAAATATTGTTCAAGTTGCAGGTGACCTTTCATAGTGAGATCATTCACTTGCTGGTTATGCTGTCACGTAACTTAATACTGCCCTTTAAAGGTCATTGCCATGGGTGTGCCCCTGGGCACGTCCTAATATAAGCCTCTAATTTACTTTCCCCCCATAAAATATATCCTATAATGAGGCATAGTTCCCCCACCCACTCCGAGTCTGGTGGGAAACGTATTTATCCTTGTATTATAAGCATTTTACATTTAAAGATATTGATGGGGGAGGAGGAAAGGTAAGACACTTCATTGCAAACTTTTGTTGCCTTCACTGATTAGGAAAGAAGTCATTCTATAATAGGAGAATTTTCCCACATAGCTAGAAGTGTTTAACTGTTTATATTACAACTTTGAAAAAAATTAGAATCTTTATGTAAAGTACCAAATGTGGTATAACTGTATGCTTCTGGCAACAGAAAACACTCAGCAACATTTGACTGTATGTTGTCACTTTCATTTATTTTACTTGGTTCCAAGATCCCTCTTGAGAGTGGCCATAAGCAAAAAATCACCATTCTGTAGGATACCCCTGACTGGGTCAGGTGTGTGTGTGTCAGGTGAGACACAATGAAAAGGTGAAACGAAAATGCATGAAATGGAAGAAATTTGTTACTCACAAGTCCCAGAGAGGTAAGGGGTAATGACAGGTGGGTGACGGGTTGGGGAGTGCAGGGGAGGACTGATGGGAAGTCCAGAGGCAGCAGGGAGCATAACCAGTGGATGGGAAAGTGAGAGAGGATCGAGAGAGAGAGGGAGCAAAACAGAACCTATGGACCTGTGAGATTCTGCCTATACTAAGGTCCATGGGCATTATCCCTCAGGCTCTCATGGGGATTGTGGATTAGCTAGTTTAAAGAAAACGTGCATGAAGAGGGAAACATTTACATGATTCTGCTGTTGACCATTAGGTTTTATTGTGGTCAGTAGCTGTGGGATATGTCAGCTTTTGAGTCAGTGAGATAAGGAACAAGTGGGCCAAACTGCAAACAACCATACAAGGGGGAAGTTTGAACTTCCCTCCTTGTGAGCCAAAGGTCATAGAGCTCATTCAGGTTTCAAACAACTTGTGTCAGGACTAAACATGGATGCCAAGGCAGCAGCTACATTAAACAAATTTATGACATTGCTCCTTACTGATTCAGGTTCGTAATGTGCAATGTGATTTAGCAAACATACAGCAAGTGTCTCCAGTGTGACTGGCCTGTGCAAAGGTTGGAATAGATAGACTCAAACTCTGTGTAGGTTTGTGTTGTCACCCAGGTATTGGCAGTTGAGCTTGACTCAATGCTACTACATCCTAGGTATGTATGTCTTCTGCCTGCCTCTCAAGATCACTCAAACTGCAGGGCTAGTGGGCACATCTTCATAGTGATATCATATGGCCTTGAAGGAAGATGAAGCTTAAAGGGGTTAATAGATGCGATGCTACATCACTACCCAAATTATGGGCCAGTCCTCATGGATTACTGTTTTAAAGATGACTAATGGGCAACTTTACCTCTGACACTGTAGCTATTACTAGTAATGTGAAGCAAAAGTAGAGAAGGAATAACATAAGCCAACATATTTCATAGTTAAGGTGATGTCCTACAGAATATAATTCACACTTAACATCATACGAATTGGCCTCTTTGTACTATGTCTATTAAAGCAGAATTTTTAAGTATTTCAATATCATGTATAAGGTTTTTTAAGAAAAAAAGAATGCATGTAAAACCATTCTCCTTTTATGAAACTGTATTTTAAAATGGAGAAACCAAAAAGATATGGTTCCAGAATGAACTGTGATGTCAACTGCATGAGCTTGACAAGGTCTCCCTAGATCTGTGGAACTTGCTATCCTTTATAAGCCAGGGAAAAGCAAACTGCTAAGTTATCTACCAGGTTCTATGCCTGAGTCACACCCTGTGCAATTATGTCTCACAGTTGACCACATTAGTAATTCTGGGGCTAAACTCAAGTTTTCCCACAAAGTTGAAGAATTTAGAGGGAGTGGAGAGAGAGAGCCAATAAGTTTATAAGCTTTAAATTTAGGAATCCCTGGGTAGCCTTAGCCAGCTTTCTTTCCTCTATTGCTGCACAAACTTGCTAACCAGCAGTCCTTGTAAAACCAGGCACCAGGAGAGTCAGCCCTACTGATGCTGAGAGAGTTCAAGAGAGAGTAAAGTCACAGTCACCAGTAGTTTCTCGATACAGATGGGGAAGAGAAAACTTTCCTAGAGGTATGCTAGGCAGCATTTCAAAGGCCCTTAGGATGTTGTACTCTTCTCAGCCTGTTAATCTCCCTGGTCTGACTATTACCCTTGTATTAGTAGGCCATTCTTGCATTGCCATAAATAAATACCTGTGACTGAGTAATTTATAAGAAAAGGAGTTTCATTGGCTCGTGGTGGTTCTGCAGGTTGTACAGGAAGCATAGCACTAGCATCTGCTTCTGGGGAGGCCTCAGGAAGCTTACAATCATGGCAGAAGCTGAAGGGGGAGCAGGCACATCACATAGTGAGAGCAGGAGCGGTGAGGGGCAGTGGTGGGGGAGGGGGAGGGATCACATACTTTTAAATGACCAGATCTTATGAAAATTCACTATCATGAGGACAGCACCAAGGGGATAGTGCTAAACCAGTCATGAGAAATTCACCCCCGTGATCCAATCGCCTCCTACCAGATCCCACCTCCAATACTGGGGATTTCAATTCAACATGAGATTTGGATGGGGACAAATATCCAAACTACGTCAACCATCATAAGGTTAAAATTAAAAGAATAAGATGATTTTCTAACAGAATCACAAGCAAAGAGAAGAAAATGCCAGTGGCCTCCAGGGTAGAAAGGCAATTCATTGTCCTCCGATTTATCCCTTCATCTTCCATCTAGCATTGCCAGCTTTCATGCCAAAAGAAGTTTGCAGGAAGTTTTTCATTGAGGAAAATACATTCCTGGGGCCTTAGGAAAGTACCTTTATGTGACACGTCATCAATCTTGGTATTCAGGTCTTCAGAGCGGATGACATGGGCATGAACAGGGACTGTGTAAATGTGAGTGTGTGTGTTGAGGGGAGGATGAGGGCAGGAAGAAAGATACATGGTATCAACAAAAATTGGATCCTGCTTGCCATGGACCTGAATAGTGCCTGGAAGATAGAAATACTAGTCATATAATCCTGGGAATCAACAGTTAATCCTCAACAACTGAGATAATACCAGCAACCCACCTTTGTCTCTGCCATTTACCCTATCAGACAAAGAATAGTCAAGAGTTACTGAAGGCTATAATATTTAAAGCCTTTAAAAAGCCTCTAGGTTCTTTTTGTTTTGAAATTTAATTGGCCAAATTCCAGAAGAGGAATCTTGTTCTTGTTGACTAAGAGATATAGTCCAGGAATCATCTAGAGCTAAGGAAATTTGGATCCTCTAGCAAGGCATGCTTATGTCATCTGTAACAGCACAAGCCTAACCATTCCTTAAAGTAGGGCTCTCTGCAGGTTTCCTAGACTAGGCTTATTGGAATTGGTTGACCAGTAAGTCACCAACTTAGATAGGAACTCTCTTTAGAATCCTCCTAGGCTGAAGATGACCTAGTAGTCCAGCTTCATCTGTCAGGAAAAGGTTTACAGAGATGTTATTTCCTTAGACTTGGGAGCAGGAGTTGTTGATCGCTGTTTTGCAATAATGAGGCAGGACTCGCTAGGAAAAAGAATTACACTTCAGGGGAATGGTTCAAACTACAGACAACATGGCCTTTGGAATTTCCCCTGGGAAAGTATAAAGGGAAATTCTTAATAATCAGAGGGTTAAAACTATCCTCAGTGCAAGACTGTGAGTATCAGATATGTATATAAGAATTTTAATTCACACCATAGATTTAAGAAAATTTGATAATGTCATATATCTTTTTTTTTAAGTTCAAATTGCCTAAGACTTATCTCAGGTGCTTGCCTTAAAAATCAAGATTTAAAAATCACATATGTATATACAAACATACACAGCTTTTCTAGGGTCTGGTACTTCAAGCTCTTTAAGACACTTTAACAATTGGGAATTTTTCAGTGAGAAAATTTGTGGTTGATTAAGTTGAGTCATTTACGAATAATAGTAGAGCTTCCAATGAAGTAAAACTTCTTTGTAATTCAAGAGATGATTGAGTCTTCAATGAACCTATGCCTTGTGTTCAGCTTCTAGGAGATACTGGCTTAAAGTAGGAGATTAATCTGTATCAGAGAGTATGTAATGGGGAGAAGTGAGTCAGTTATATTCATCACTAATCTATGCTAAGCAGAGCTTCAGTTTCTCAGTTCCCTAGCCAGCTGTTTTGATGACAATGGAGGGAAACTTTTTTTTTGTTTAATACTTTCATTAAAATATCAAAGAACTCTCATTACTGACAACAGTACTAAAAGTGCATTAATCAAAGGAAAAAGATGATACTCCTCATTTATTCAACTGATATTTAGTGAGTACCTCTTTTGTGTTACTAATCTATCAGACAAGGGATGCTCAATGGAAATTATGGTACAAACTCTACACTCATGGAGTTTATAGACTAGTAGGAGAGATAGACTAATAAGCAGACAATTGCCATGTGATGTGATAAGCTGACACTCTGGTCTTTCTGGCAGCCAGCACCCATCCTCATTCCCTGGGCTGAGAACAGCCCACTACCCACAGGGGAAGGCCTTGACAGCCATGTTAAAATATAGGACTATGTTTCCAAGCTGTAGTGATTATTTCAAGGATGGCACTGTATTCCAACTGGTGAGTCAGAATCTCTTTCTTTTAGGATTAGGGTTGAGAAATAAAGTGCTAGTGTATCAGAGTGGGTTGCTTGAACTGGGTGAATAGCAGATGGGGCCAGTGGAGGAGGAGTGGTCGACTTGGTATGTACTGTTTTTACTCTCAGCACTTTGGATACCAAATGCATGGGTTTTTTCTTCACACCAACCAATTCTCCAACTATCTGGACTCTGACTGGTTGTCTTATAATTCAGTTCTCACATGAACCCCACAGGTTAAGGGCTCAGTTCCACAAGACTGCCCTCACTGTGGATGCCAGTCACTAGGATCAAGTAACTAGGGCACCCACACTCTCTGACTTGGTTGCAAAGTCTGGGGTTCCCACAACCCCCTCCTAAGTTTTGATGACTTGCTAGAATCACTCACAGATCTCAGGTAGACACTTTACTTACCATTACCAGTTTATCATAAAGGATACAACCCAGAAGCAGCCAATTGGAAGAGATGCCTAGGGCATGTGGCAAAGGTCAAGAAGCTTCCCTGGGCTCTCTGAGCCCCTACCCATCACCTCCATGTGTTCACTGGCCCTGAAGGTCTTTGAACCCCATTGTTGAGGGGTTTTGTGGAAGTTTTGTTATGTAGGAATGATTGATTAAATCATTGGCCACTGGTGACTCAGTCTCTAGCCCCCTCCCCTCCCTGGAGGTTGAGGGTGGGTGTGGAAGGGAAGGTTGGGTAAAACTTCCAACCCTGTAATCATGCCTTGGTCTTTCTGGCAGCCAGCACCCATCCTCACTTTATCTAGGGACCAACCAAGAGTTGCGTCTTTAAAACAAAAGATATTCCTATCACCCAAGAAATTCCAAGGCATTAGGAAGCTGTATGCCAGAAACCTAGGGACAAAGAGAAAATATGTATTTATCACACCTGCCATGGAGATGCCTAACAGTGCAATCTGACCTTCAGAGAGAGAAGACATGTAAGAGATGTAGAGGAGAAATAGTAGCAAGAGACTTCAGGACTCAACACAGGAAGAGAAAGAGACCAAGCAATTGGTAGTTCCATTTTCCAATGGCTTCCCAGACAACAAAGTGGTTCCCACCTTTCCAGAGGCACAGTTGTTCAACTTTGCCTCAGGTTCTATGAGATACCCCAGCATTTTTTTTTTAATTTTTTAGCCTTGCCTTGTTTAAAATGAAGTTCTATTATTACCAAAAGTATCTGTACCAAGACATATTCCTATAGGGGTAAGAATATGATGTTATGGGATCACCTGGGAGGGAACTAGCTCAGTCTTAGAACATGGAAGGATTTCCTAGCGAAGTACTATTGGAGCTGTATTCTAAAGGAGAGTAGAAATCAGCCAGCAGGTGTCTTAGGCAAAGGGAACAGCACCTGCAAAGCCCGGAGGTTAGATAGTATGACCCACTTTGGGAGCTACGAAAGATTTTCTGTGGGTAAAGTATATAGCTAGGAGCAGCATATATGTTTGTGGGAGGAGAATATCAGTATCAAGAGATGACTCTCCCAGGTCATTGGCAGAATTCTTTTTTTTTTTTTTTTTTTGCAACAGTAGGAATTATGGCAGCTTGCTTCTTCAAAGCCAACAGCTGAGAGGGAAAGAGAGACAGAGCCAGCAGGATGGGATTTTATGTAACATAATGTAATTGAGGGGGTGGAATCACCTTTTCCATATTCTACTAGTTAGAAGCAAATCACACACACGGGGCATGAGCACCAGGAGTTGAAGCCACCTTAAAGCGTGTTCATCACAGCGCCCTGCTGTATGCTTTTACTTAGTCCACTTGTGAATGAAAAGGTGGGCTGCATTGCAGCTTTTCTGGCACAATCCACTGTTCTATCATGAAAGAACTTTAATCTTGGGAAAATTTTATGACCTGAAAAGTCTACTAGGAAATATTTCTACAGTGTCAGCAAGTATCATGTATTCTGCTTTACCGCAAAAACTGTATCTGTTGCATCATCTTGTGGTCAAAGGCAAATTATGATTCAAAAGTGTATGGCAGGCCAGGCACAGTGGCTCACACCTGTAATCCCAGTACTTTGGGAGGCCAAGGCAGGTGGATCACTTGAGGTCAGGAGTTAAGACCAGCCTGGCCAATATGGTGAAACCCCGTCTCTACTAAAAATACAAAAATTAGCCGGGCATGATGGTGCATGCCTGTAGTCCCAGCTACTTGGGAGGCTAAGGCAGGAGAATCACTTGAACTCCGGAGGCAGAGATTGCAGTGAGCCGAGATTGCGCCATTGCACTTTAGTCTGTGCAACAGAGTGAGACTCCATCTCCAAAAAAAAAGATGTATGGTTAATTCAGTTATGCCATAACATGTTTTCAGGGTTCCTGAAAACAGATGCTTAGTCAACTACTCTAACATCTTTCTTGAATGTTTACTGATTGAAACATCTTAAAGACTTTCTTCTCCAAGTTACTAGTATGTATAGGATTATCCTCTTCTTTATACTGTATCTGTGTTGTTTATTTTCAATACACAATATTAGAGGCAATACCTACCTGTGTTTAGTGTGTTCTCTATGATGCAGCACGCCATCAGGGAGTGTAGGTCTCTAATGCATGCCATCTGGTGATTCAGGGCCGTGTGTGAATAAACAGTGACTCTGCTGATTACCTACTTGGTATGTGCATTTAATTAAGTGCACAAATTCCTACAGGCATGTGGTTAAAGGGGCTTTGGCAGATTTCCCCTCTGGAGGGCTTGGCTGTATGAAGCTAGAACCCTCCCTGGCACTGGAATTCCAAACGTGCCTGCATTTGTAACAGTAAAGAGTGGTTTCACATCATGGAGGCTTTCATGGGCTTACATTTCAGTTTATAGCCAAAGCACTGTAATAACTCACACTGAAATAGAATATTTTTTTTTAGGGGTACCGTATCTGTTTACTTCATGCAAAATTAACATTTATAAACAAAAAATGTGAATACCGCAACATAACAGTATCAAAACAACCTGTGTGTGAGGTTTGATCCTTTCAGCAGTTGTTCTTCAGATATATTGCTTTGTATTACAGAGCAACTCAATGAGAATGGTATTTTAAAACAGAAACCTACATAAACAAAATACACATTTTTTTCTAAAATATAGTGACAAAATCATAGTACTTTGGAAGTTAATTTAGAATATTTCAAACTAAAATTGTGTGTGTGTGTGTGAAGTTGGTTTTTTTGTTTGTTTGTTTTGTTTTGTTTTGTTTGAGACGGAGTCTTGCTCTGTCACCCAGGTTGGAGTGCAGTGGTGCAATCTCGGCTCACTACAACCTCTGCTTCCCTGATTCAAGCGATTCTCCTGCCTCAGCCTCCTGAATAGCTGGGATTACAGGCGCCTGCCACCACGCCTGGCTAATTTTTGTATTTTTAGTAGAGACGGGGTTTCACCATGTTGGTCAGGGTTGGTCTCAAACTCCTGACCTCATGATCCATCCGCCTCGGCCTCCCAAAGTGCTGGGATTACAGGCGTGAGCCACTGCGCCTGGCTGTGTGAAGCTTTTTAAATGGGCACATTTACTAATAGATGGTATTGAATTCCATTTGAGGCAGTGCAGTGGGAAGGGCACAGAAGTGAGAACCAGAAAGAAATCACCTCCAGATCTGGCACTCCCAGGCTTTCAGATTTGGGGAGAATTAGCATTTCCTGGGTCTCAGTTTAGCTCTAACAATTGGACTCCCTGAAAAGATGCAAAATAAAAGCAAATATAAGTAAGACGTGATCAAATGTCCTATTCGACTTGAACTTTAGACATTAGAACATCTGTGTGTCTAAATGCTTTGCTTAACTTCTCAGTAACCTTTTCACAATCAGCAAAGAATAGAAGGGCATTGTGAGTGTGGGGAAGCCCTTCAAGCTGTGAACTACTGAAGAGGTCAGAGTGGTGGCTGTGGAAGCCCAGTGTCTCCTACAATATGCAGATACTGATCTGTTCATCCTTGGCTAAGAGGCTCCTGTGGAAAAGCTGCAGCTCCAGCTGTAGACCCCTAAGGGGCTTGACAAGAGAATCCCCAATTAGACAGAAGAATGAAGAGATGGTGAATAATTTCTCTTTCTTTCTGATTACAATCTAAATACTGGGAATAGCATAACTGGAAAAATGTATGTAATGCTTATATTGTTCCCAATGCTTCTTTATTTATTTATTTTTTTTTTTTTCTGAGATGGAGTTTTGCTCTGTCGCCCAGGCTTGAGTGCAGTGGCACAATCTTGGCTCACTGCAGCTGCCACAAGTGATTCTCCTGCCTCAGGCTCCCAAGTAGCTGGGATTACAGGTGCACGCCACCATGCCTGGCTAATTTTTTTTTATTTTATTTTTAGTAGAGATGGAGTTTCGCTATATTGGCCAGGCTGGTCTTGAACTCCTGGCCTCAGGTGATTCACCCACCTCGGCCTCCCGAAGTGCTGGGATTACAGGCATGAGCCACCACTCCTGGCCCATTCTATTGCTTCGTCTTGCCTGAGAGTATGAATCCCAGAACAGATACCCATGTTTTATAGACAGATCAGGAGATGAGAAATACTGTATGTGCACGAACATCATTTTATCTGTGTTTTTAGATGTCATCTTTGAATGCCAAATGTTGTTCCTTGGAAAGTTGGTTGTTTTTTTCCCCCTCAACTACTGTATCTTTCCTGCTCATTACAAGGAAAATAGAAAACACAGTGTCTGCATTTGCTGCTCTACGCTTTGACCTTGCACAACTCATTTCTTCTCCCATGAAACCAGACTCCCACCCCAATCTGCTTCTTGAAAGTCCCCCAATCCCCAAAACCCACGGCATCCTTCCATCCTCCTCCTCCTCATTTGCTCTGCATATTTCATTCTGAGGGCTCCTCCTCCTCCTCCTCCTAGTGAACCTCCTCCCTAGGCTCCCAGAAAGCTGCAGCCCCACCTGGCTGGTCCCCTGCCTCTCTCACTCACCTCTGCAAACTTCAATAGTTTGGGGTCCTCCTTCTGCTCCTCTCCCTAACTCCTCTCCTCAAATGTATCATATTCATAAGGATCTCTCTTGTTCTCTGCTATATTCTTATCCTTCATAATGTCAACCAGCCTCTTGGGACTACAGCCTTTTTTCAGAGGACTCAGAAATCTCACTCCTGCCCTCTCACCTGCACCCCAACCAAACCTCCTTTCCAGTCCCCTGAATCTACAGCTGGTGCCTAAAATTCTGCATGTGTAAAAACTGAACTCATCTCAGTGCACATTATTCTCCTGGCCCCTTTTCCTGGCTCTCTGATTGCTAGGAGGCTGTGAGAATGTGCTGACTCCTGATGGACCAAGGGCACCAGGGCTGCCCTTTGGGATCATCACCCAAGCCCAGCTCCACGTGGGGATACCAAGGAAGCTACTTCTGGAGAAGGTAAAGGACTCCCCAATGGCTTTGCCAGATCTTCCATAGACTGATTGAGGCAGCTTCCATCCAATTTTCCCTCCCCCTCTCTCACTCTGTCTCTCTCAGCTTCCTTACTATACCCATTCACACACATACATCTCCTCCCCTAAGAAAACCCTTGCATGTTTAATCCTGTCTTAGCATCTGTATTAGTCCTTTTTCATGCTGCTGATACGTACCTGAGACTGGGCAATTTGCAAAAGAAAGAGGTTTAATGGCCTCCCACATGGCCGGGGAGGCCTCACAATCATGGCGAAGGAAAGGAGGAGCAAGTCACCTCTTACACGGATGGCAGCAGGCAAAGAAAGAGAGCTTGTGCAGGGAAACTCCTGTTTTTAATACCATCAGATCTCATGACACTTATTCACTATCATGAGAACAGCATGGGAAAGACCCACCCCCATGATTCAATTACCTCCCACTGGTTTCCTCCCCTAACACATGGGAATTCAAGATGAGATTTAGGTGGGGACACAGCCAAACCGTATTAGCATCTGATTCTCAGAGGGCCCAAATGAATACAGATTCCCATCCTGAAAAACTATTGACTATCCTAGCAAAGATTCTTAGAGATAACTCCTTCTTTTCTGTCCACAAATCTCTATTCATTTCCAAGGGCTGCTCTAACAAAGTACCACCAACTGTTGTTGAAATTTCTTCAACAACAGAAATTTATTGTCTCATAGTTCTGCAGGCTGGAAGTCCACGATTAAGGTGTCAGCAGGGTTGACTCCTTCTGAGCACTCTGAGGAAGAATCTGTTCATGCCTCTTCCTGCCTTCTGGTGACAGCCAGCAGGCCTTGGCATTCCTTGGTTTGTTGATCCATTGTTCCAGCCTCTGCCTCCATCTTCACATAGATTTCTCCCTTCATGTGTCTTATACATCCTAAGACATATTCAACAACTGAGATATAGTCCCCATAATTGCCTGCCAATTGCATCTAAACTCCATAGTGGTCCACTGGAAGCCTTTAGCGATTCAGTTCCAATCTCTCTTCCTGTCCAAATGTCCCACAGCTCCAACTCTCCAGTCCTGCCTGCCTATTCTCCATTTCTAGAATGTTCCCTGAACTTTCCCACCTCTTTGCCCTTTATCCTCCCACTATTTCATCCTCGTGATCCCTCTCCTCTCCCCATGGCTCTGTCCATCAGACCCCAATCCATCTTCCATACATGCCGAGTGCTGCCTTGCTCAAGATACCCACAGCCAGAACTGACCTCTATCTTCTTGGGATTTCTACAGTACTATCATTTTACCACATGCTGCCTTATATTTTATTATTTGTGTATGCTTTACCTCCAAATTGTACATTTCTTGAAGAACAGAACAATATATTTTCAGATTTTTAACCCCCAAACATTATTTATCCGTGTATAAATACATGTCAGATGCTCATTTAAAATTTTGGCCAAGTAATAGAAAATAAAATACTATTTCTTAAGGATGGTGAATTCATTGGAGGTGATGTCAGGGATATAGTAGAAAATCCTTCAGAAAAGTAGAAAAACTTCCTAGAGGGTGATGAATAAAAGTGACGCTATTGGAGAGGGATGTATATGAGGTGGATGTTGTGGATATGAAGGGAGGTGGTGACTGAACAATGGTGGCAGAGTAAACAGCGGCAGGAACGTTAGCCCCACCTTCCTCCTGGCTCTGTGTTGGAGGAAGCGAGCAAATGTGTGCCAATCTATCATGTCCCCTCATATAAATGTGACTGTGTTTCTAGAGTTCCTACCTTGTGCCAGGCACTAGGGTTATGCAAAAAAGAGAGCAAGACGTGGTCACAGCTGTTGTTGTAGCTTGTGTACGTGAAGAAATGTATTTTGGTCTCTTCATGGCCAGCTTATTACTGGGAGGTGAGAACAGGAAGAGGTCAGCCGAGCATTCAAGGACCACTAAGCCATGGCCCTAGGCTGCTTTTTCAGCTTTTCTTCCCACAACTTTCTTATAAAAGACTCCTAAATTAAAATTAGCTACCAACTGGACTGTGTGTAGATTATTTGGCAGATCTCACTTTGCCTATACTCATATCATATACAACCTGATATGTCACACACTTCTCTCCCCCAACCCTTGAGTATGTTCCAAGTTTTCTCCATGAATCCTTTCTGGCCACCCTAACACCAGTCAGCACAATTTAATTTGTACCTCTCTTTTGACCACTGTATCCCTCTACCATCTTGATGTGTGGGTAGGCATCCTTTTTCTCCTAGACTGTGAGCTACTTAGGGACATGAATGTTGTTTTTGTAAGTATCTGATTTTCATACAATGCCTGAGATAATCTTTTATACACAGTAGGCATTCAATAAACATCTCTGGAATAAATTAATGAATGGAGCATCTAAGAACTTTTTCATGGAGCAGTAGAGGTGACTTTTGCCTGGAAACCCTTTCCTCATTTTGTTTCCTAGTCACTTCCAGCTGTGTTTCATGTTCTGTAATATCTTTATGGATTCCTTCTTGATCTTCACAAGACTTTAAGTAAAAGAACAGACTAGTTTGCATTTTTAATTTAAGAATACTGCAATTATAAGTAATTATTTATGTACTGGAGACTGTAACTGCAATGAATTTTAAATACAATTTAATTTCTAGTGCACAGTTTCTGCGCTATTTTTTCTTCTGTGTTTCATGGTCTGTAGCTGAGGTAACAGAGCCACAGTTATATTTTATAACTAATTAGCAACTGAAATTAGAAAGTTTTACTTTATAACTAATTAGCAACTGAAATTAGAAAGTTTATACCAATTATCAACATTCAACACTTTGAATAACTTGACAATTCTGAGTATTTTGGATCACAGTTAACCTGAAATCATAAATACCTAATTTCATGATTACTTATCTGAGATACGAGGGCCAATAAGCTATTGTTATTGCTTCTTTCTGGAAAATTGAATGTTATTCCACAAACCACCTGGCCAAATCTAAGTTTGCAAACTGAAGATGGTTGAGGTCTCGTTTACGGGGCAAATCCTTCCTTTGGAAACCTGATGTCGATTCCTTGCAAATCACTTCATTCCTGATCCTCTGACCATCTTTTGCTCTGCATAGAATAAAAAACAAGAGTGTGTTTTTATTCCCTTGAGATTCCTGCTAACATTTTCCCCCTTTTGCTTGCCTGTGGTTGTATGTTACAGTAGTTTAGGATGGAATTAGCTCACAGGAGTTTTTGCAACAACATGGTGCTGTCTTGTCGAAGACTTGCTCACTCCTCACAAAACTCCCTTTAGGCCATAAATAAATTAAAACGTGATTTTCTACTAAAAAGTTAATGCTGTTCGTTGAGAGAATACTGGCAATACAGGAGCTAGGATAATCTAAGAACGGCTGCAATTGCTTTTAAATGACAGCATCTTAATGTCTGTATTACTTTTTTCTTTCCCTAGGTAAGTGGTGTTTTATCTTCGTTGCTTCAGGGAATGTTGATTTGTCTGGTAAGTGTTCGTTTTGCTGTGGTACAAGGTACTACTTCAAAGATGCATGTGAATTGCCTGTGAGAACCAAAAGGCAAACCAGAAAGCATAAGCGAACTTTGGAAATGATTTACACTGAGAAGGCTGGTGTGTGTTAAATCTTGTTCAGATTTTTTCTTTTTTCTGAGAGCTTACTTTGGAGTTACAACACACTTTCTTCTTCGGTCTGGAAAAGAGCCCAGGGGCTGATTAAGTGTTGATGAAAACTTGCCTTCCATAAATTCTTTTTATGTGAATTTTCTTGTCTTTTTTTCTTTTGCTTCTTTCCTTTTTTTCTTTTACTTCTTTCTGCCTTTATTGGAATTTTTTAAATGCCCCCCATTCAGATTTTGATAAAACCATAAAACTCCAGATAGAGGCATTTTGCTGAAGTTTTTGCTACTTACGTATACTGTGTTACTCCAGTATTTTGACTAATTGTTACCCAGAACCTCCTTTGCTTTTCTGTTCTCCTCCTCCTGTGTCATGGTGGTTTCATCTGTACGGTATTAATGTTCCATTGGTACTCAGCACAATGTGGCGATTAAGTCCTACTTCTCAATAACATTTTTATTAAGCTACTGAAACAAATATGTCCCTAAATTTCTAGCTGTACTGGCACAGACATTGTTTTACTGATTCCTTCTATAAATTAGTGACTGAGAGTTGTTGTTTTTCTAGATATGTTGTTGATACCAAGATTTTTTCCTTTAAAAGAATGACCAAGGAGCTATCCAGGATGAAGATGAATTGCAAGGAGAGAAAAAAAAAAAAACATGAATCATTTGATCTGTGAATTTCATAGTTGAAAAACCCAACATGTGATGATTTTGTTTCTTATAATAGTGGACTCTCCCACTTTTTTGAGCTGACACAGAAAATGCTAGACCACATTGTCTTTTGAAAGGAATATAGGAAATTCCATTTCCCTGTGTGTAATATCTATAGACCTTTGTTATCTTACGTTATAGGTTCAGATTATTGGTTCCGTTAGAAGTAATTGTTTTTTAAAAGCATTGAATTTGGTTTAGCTATATTCTGCTGTCCTCTCCTTCACGTTCACCATCCCCCAAAATTTTGCCATTACATTAATAAATTTAGCTGAGATATATCTATATCTGTATCTATATATCTATATCTATATAGTTAGTTGCTTAAAGAGGTTTTTATTTTAAATATACATTAGATCTATTTGCCTTTTGGGGGAAGGGTTCTTTTTTGGTTTTTTGTTTTGTTTTGTTTTGATTTTTGCTTTTGATCATCTGAGCTTAAAATGTTTTACTTGTGTTTATGTGTGTTTAATAGAACATGTTTGAAGAAGAGTCCCCAGAGGTCAACTAAATTGCTCTTGAAACGTTCAAAAGACTGCAGACATTGCTTTAAATAACCCACATGGGATTCTGACCCCATGCTGTTTTCAGTCCTGCAATAGAATTTTTCTATTAAAGATTCTGGATTAAAAAGATCAGAAAACAGGAGACAGAAAGATGGAGGGGTGAAGAAGGTTAGATTTCAAACTTGCATAGGCTTTTCCCCAGACTTTGAAGCCTATCAGAGACCCACAGACGTGTGAGCCAAGACATTATTTGAACAGCCTGCTTAACAACGGGCTGAATGGAGAACCATGTTTTAAATTGACAAAGTTAGCCCGTGCTGAGAGTTTTTTATTATTTGCCTTTTACCTTATTGGACACTGTAAATGAAATATAGTGGTGCAGGTTTGAAAAGGCCAGGGGCTACTTAGTTATGCCACTCCTACGATGGGGGAAAAAAACCCAAGAGTGAACAAATACAGTATATTTAACTCTATCCCCTTAACTCAGACCACAGTAATATAAATGGTTCCAATCTGTAACCCCAGTTTGGTAAGAAATCTTTCGTTATTTTTAAATTCTCTTCACTATATTCAGGTAAGCCACACAGAAAAGTCAAAGCTGGAGAGGGGGCTGAGTTTTATTTTCACTATAAAGAGAACTTGAAAACACTTTCTTTTGAGATAAAGTCTATTTTTAACTTAGGTTTCCTAATTTCTATCACGCTACTTCTAATGCTTCTACATGCTACTTACTGCCACTCTAAAATCAGATGCACTAGAGTTTCTGCCAGCAAACTTATCTAAAATATCATTATTTCTCTTATTAAAAAATGTCAGTCTAGTTATCTGTAACATACAATGACCACACTGGATTTCCACTGCTGGGTAAAAGCAACTATATGATTATATAAGTGACAATTGTACAACGCTCATTTCTATATTGTTTGAGAACTCTTACGTGATACGGATAACTAAAAGATACTATACTTCCTCAACATTAAATTTTTAATTCTATTAGGTTCATTTTGTTATACTGCATTTCTTAAATAATTCAAGTATGATAAAATATATTGTAGAATTGGACTGAATTATGAAATGCATTGTAATTAATTTCTTTCCTCTAGTGACTTGTGTTAGTACTTTGCTGATAATAAGAAATATGATGTATCCTGAACCTCATGAAGATACAGTGTTAGAGCAGAAGGTATAAGACATGTCAGGCACTTCAAAAAACAGATAGAAAACCAAGACGGAATATGAAGCCTGGAATAGAAAACAAGCATCTTAGGAGAAGGGAAGGCATTGAAATTTTCACACAGTTAGCCGTGCAGAGAAAACACAGTTTATTTTTCTATGACTAATATGATCATTTTGCATTCTTACCATACCAGGTGGGAGAAACTGGGATTTGCTTTTTAATATATCTCAGTCTCTTCTCATTTAAACCATCTTCTGTCATCCTGAAAAAGTAGGCAAAGCTTAACTTCCTGTAGGTTCTGGCTGAAGAGTATCTGCTCTGCCTATCTGCAGCCCCCAGCCTCAGCATGGCCTCCTGATATTGGGCTGGTTCACATGTGTGCACTAGCTGGGACCCACTCAG
This sequence comes from Gorilla gorilla gorilla, assembly GCF_029281585.2. Taxonomy (NCBI): domain Eukaryota; kingdom Metazoa; phylum Chordata; class Mammalia; order Primates; family Hominidae; genus Gorilla; species Gorilla gorilla. The sequence continues at coordinate 172,102,271 of NC_073229.2, forward strand.
CTGCATCAAGGTTTGTGCGTGGCATTCAGACTGCTGCTGTGAACTGTGGTTTTGCCTCTCCTGGCTTGATACGTCCTCCTGAGGTCTAGCTAACTCACATTTGGCCCCGACCTGGTATGACCACCCTCACCCTGTACCCAGGCTGTCAGGGACAGTTCATGCTGGGAAGTTCACAGCCAGCACAACCTTCTCCTCCTTCCTAATGGGCACAGTGGAAACCTGGGCCATCTCCCCAAAGCAGCAGGGTAAGCTCAGGTGTTGGGGACCTTAAGTTCCCTCACTGAATCCAACCGTTTGGACCTCCCACGTTCTTCCAGGCACTCTTGGAAACAGTCTGTTCCCGAAAACCCAAACAGGAAGCAGGCTGAAATCCTCCTCACCCTCAATATTGCTCTCAGCCAAATTTCACAATCCTGCCTGCCAGGATTTTGAAATAGAGAGGGGAGGTCAAGTTTTCTTTCTCTGTTTCCCTCGCCTCCACATCTTTCTCTTCCCACCGTCGTTCTGGAAGGGTGTTCTGCTTTCTTTACCTCATATTCTAGACCTCTCTACTCAGGGCATGTAATAAATTCTAAGATCTAGTAGCCAGGCTTGGCTCTCCATGTGCTAAGTGAGAGCAAATAGGACTTAAAAAAATTTTTCTCCCTCAATTCTGACCTTTATGACTGTTAACCCAACTCTAGGATTCTATTTGGTCATCAAAGACCAAATTGACCCTTTCTTTTCACCTTTCCTTGTTTCTTGTTTCTTTTCTTTCTTTCTTTCTTTTTTTTTTTTTTTTTAGGACGGAGTCTCGCTCTGTCGCCAGGCTGGAGTGCGGTGGCGCTATCTCGGCTCACTGCAAGCTCCGCCTCCCGGGTTCACGCCATTCTCCTGCCTCAGCCTCCCGCGTAGCTGGGACTACAGGAGCCCGCCACCACGCCCGGCTAATTTTTGTATTTTTAGTAGAGACTGGGTTTCACCGTGTTAGCCAGGATGGTCTCGATCTCCTGGCCTCGTGACCCACCCGCCTTGGCCTCCCAAAGTGCCTTTTCTTTCATTTCTACCATCACAGCCCTAATGCCCTTTCTATACCAGACAGGTCAGTGCATTGGGCTCACAAATGAGCAACTCAAGTACACAGAAATGCAAACGAGAGAAGCACATCAAAATGTGTCTACCGCACTGCGTGTCCTTCAAGGAGATTGACGTGGGTTCCAGGGGATTGTGTGTTTGATCAGCAAAAAAATAAAAATGATATTTATTTTATTTGGTGGCTTATGTCAGGGGCATAGAGAAAGGCTGGGGCTAGACTTAAGGGGAATTTGATTGATTGGCCAAAGGGTTCAGTCATATAGAGCCACAGTCCCAAAGTGATTTCGGCAAAGCAGTCATTCCTTAAGATGTTCTGACAGACACAGAATAAATGTATTTGGGATTGCTACATACCATATGGCCCCTCTTAAGACTCTTAATGTGTATTAGCATAGTAATGTTTCAGATAATTCCTGCCACATCGGGATACATAGAACACCATTTAACGCAGGGGGGCCATATTCATATAACACCTATTAACAATCCAGAAATATTTCCCTTGAGAACTGCTGCTAGTGTAATGATGAAGCTAGAAATTGGTTTTGGTGAGAACCAACAGGAGGAAAGTAGAGCTTTAGGAAGTTCTTTCAGTTTTTATTGAGGGCTTACTCTGTCCAAGGCATGCTGATTAATCAGTCCAAAAAGATGAATGCCAAATCGGTGCTTGAGGACTCAGAATTTCCCAAAATTGCCATCTTTATGTGTAAGTATAGAATGTCAGCTATTTACAGTCAGTTTGCTATGTAGTACCAGTAAAATACTCTGCTTGTATTTGATATATCAAGATTATTAAAGAAATTACCAACCTTCCCCCAAAATAATTGTTTTTAGTGAACAGCTAATGTTATTTCCTTTGCTGGGTAGGCGTGATATATTAATGGTGATGGATATCAATTGTGTATCAATGGAGATGAATGAATATCAACACTTTGAACATACTATCAAGGTATTCCAAAATATTTTTATGGTAATATTGATGAAACTAAGCCTTTTTTGGTGATCTTTGTTTTTGTTTGTTTGTTTGTTTGTTTGTTTTGAGACAGAGTCTCGCTCTGTCACCCAGGCTGGAGTGCAGAGACGTGGCCTCAGCTCACTGCAAGCACTGCCTCCCAGGTTCAAGCGATTCTCCTGCCTCAGCCTCCCTAGTAGCTGGGATTACAGGCATGCACCACCACACCCGCGAATTTTTTTTGTACTTTTTGTAGAGATGGGGTTTTGCCATGTTGGCCAGGCTAGTCTTGAACTCCTGACTTTCAAGTGATCCGCCCGCCTTGGCCTCCCAAAGTGCTGGGATTATAGGCGTGAGCCACCACACCCGGCCATTTTTTGATGATCTTTGAAAGAACCTATATGAAATAAAACTTGGAGAGACCTACATTTCATTTCATAATGAATTATCTCCTTTTTTAATTGAAAATATTACAACTTTCTATGTTAATCATGATAAAATGCCTCAGAGGACTTTTTATGTTTTATACAGCTTGACCAATTTTATGTTTTAATTTTTAATTTTTTCTCCTTCCTTCGTATAGTATTCTTTTTTAATGTGCCTTTATCCTCACTGAATACCCTGACATATTCAAAACCTCCTACAGTTGATGTCAGTAATACTAAGTGTCAAGATCTCCAAATTCATCTAATTCCAGTTTACTTCGTCAATAATCCTTGTCCTCTTTTCAAAAGTGTGGCATATTTTGAAAAATAATTAGATATTTTTAAATCCGTGTAAAACGGGAAAGTCCACTGTAAATCTTTGCTTTACCAAAGGTGGTTTATTCAGCTACAATTTCTCTCATTTTGGTTTTTTTTTTCTCTTTCTTCCTTTGGCCACTTCAGCCATTTGACTCTCAGAAATTCTGTCAGGAAAAACAAATGGATATGAAATCTGAAGATAAAGGTTTGTGGGGAAAGAATAAAAGGATCATGAAATGTCAGGGCTGAAAAATATCTTAGCATCCAGCCTAGTGTTCTATTTACACCAGCCCTGTTTTGGCTCCCAATCTGATTCTCTTCCTATTGCATCAAACTGAGTTTTAAAGAAATTTGAAACTATGCATTTAAAGACTATTTGGTGATTATGTTAATCTCCAATTCTGCCTATTTTTGATTATGTTAAAATCAGCCAAAATATAGAACACAGAGTTATACTTATGCCCAACATCATAATATGCCTTCAGTTATTAACATATGTTGTAGGTAAGCTTGTTATCATTTGAAATGTAAATATTTATATGTGTAATGTGTAAAAGTTTTCAAATATGGGTCATAACATATCCAATGGTTTATTTGTCTATGCCACTAATACATCTTTGGGCACCCAAGTTTAAGTGCAGTACATTTTGCTGGTTGAGGTACCAAGGAATGACTTATAATTGTGATGAAATTTGAACTTCATATTGCAAAAAAAAATCATCATTTGCTAGAAAAAATTAAAACCGTTTAAATTTTTATCATAGAAAAAGCTAAAAGAAATTCTAAGTATATTTTTATGGATAAGCCACTTTGGAAATTTCACAGATAAAACACCAGCTTGTTAACAGAATTAAGCTACCAAAAAGACACTCCAGAGTGGGCCGTAACATAACTTTTTACCAATGTAACTTACACTGTGATTTAAAAGTGTGTATGTGGTCAAATATGTTTCCTTTGTTTTCACTGAAGTATTTTTATTCAGTAAATACAGTCATTATTTTATCACCTTCGTGTTTTAAGCTCGAATTGTATTGAATCGTATTTAATAAGTAAAATAATCTATACTCCTGCAATGATATTTAAAAAGAGAAGTCTGAAAGTGATTCAAATCCATTTTAGGATACCAGATTGAAAAACAGCGACTTAATGTTGAGATACAGTCATGGGGTGCACAGTGATATTTTGATCAGCAATGGACCACATATAGGATAGCAGTGGTCCCATAAGAGTACAATGGAGCTGAAAATTTCTTATCTCCTAGTGACACAGTAGCCATTGTAACATTATAGCATACTTTATTTTTATAAATTTATTGTGGCCTAAGTGTAAGGTGTTTTTAAAACCTATGCGAGTGTACGCTAATGTCCTAGGCCTTCGCATTCACCCATCACTCACTGACTCAGCCAAAGTAACTTCCAGTCCTGCTAGCTCCATTCGTGGTAAGTGCCCTGTACATGTTTACCATTTTTAACCTTTTTTTTTTTTTTTTTGAGACAGAGTCTCGCTCTGTCGCCCAGGCTGGAGTGCAGTGACGCGATCTCGGCTCACTGCAAGCTCCACCTCCCGCGTTCATGCCATTCTCCTGCCTCAGCCTCCCGAGTAGCTGGGACTACAGGCGCCCGCCACCACGCCTGGCTAATTTTTTTTTTTTTTTTTTTTTTTGGTGTTTTTAGTAGAGATGGGGTTTCACCATGTTAGCCAGGATGGTCTCAATCTCCTGACCTCGTGATCCACCCGCCTCGGCCTCCCAAAGTGCTGGGATTACAGGTGTGAGCCACCGCGCCCGGCCCATTTTTAACCTTTTATACCACATTTTTAGTGTACCTTTTCTATATTTAGATACACAAATACTTACCATTGTGTTACAATTGCCTACAGTATTCAGTATGGTAATATGCTATACAGCTTAATAGGCTAGGTGTGTTATGGCTAGGTCATACCATCTAGGTTCGTGTGAGTAATCTCTATGATGCTTGCATGACTAAATTGCCTAACAATGCAGTTCTTAGAACATGTCCCTATCATTAAGTGTTGTGATACTGTATTTGATACTATCTTCTTTTGTTTCTTTGAGTTGGAGTTTCACTCTTGTTGCCCAGGCTGGAGTACAATGATGTGATCTTGGCCCACCACAACCTCTGCCTCTTCATTTCAAAGATATTCACAGTTTGGAGGGTTAGCTATGAGTTTTTCCGTTTGTGGAGACAATTTTATGAAATTCTTGAATTATTTAATAGAACTATTAGTGGTAAATTCTATACCTTTGTATAACACCAACTAAACTGATAGGGACTGAAAAAAATATTGCACTGTTTGAATTCTATAATGCCTTATTTATTATTATTATTATTATTATTATTATTATTATTATTATACTTTAAGTTTTAGGGTACATGTGCACAATGTGCAGGTTAGTTACATATGTATACATGGGCCATGCTGGTGTGCTGTACCCATTAACTCGTCATTTAGCATTAGGTATATCTCCTACTGCTATCCCTCCCCCCTCCCCCCACCCCACTACAGTCCCCAGAGTGTGATGTTCCCCTTCCTGTGTCCATGTGTTCTCATTGTTCAGTTCCCATCTATGAGTGAGAACATGCGGTGTTTGGTTTTTTGTCCTTGCGATAGTTTACTGAGAATGATGATTTCCAATTTCATCCATGTCCCTACAAAGGACATGAACTCATCATTTTTTATGGCTGCATAGTATTCCATGGTGTATATGTGCCACATTTTCTTAATCCAGTCTATCATTGTTGGACATTTGGGTTGGCTCCAAGTCTTTGCTATTGTGAAGAGTGCCGCAATAAACATATGTGTGCATGTGTCTTTATAGCAGCATGATTTATAGTCCTTTGGGTATATACCCAGAAATGGGATGGCTGGGTGAAATGGTATTTCTAGTTCTAGATCCCTGAGGAATCGCCACACTGACTTCCACAATGGTTGAACTAGTTTACAGTCCCACCAACAGTGTAAAAGTGTTCCTATTTCTCCACATCCTCTCCAGCACCTATTGTTTCCTGACTTTTTAATGATTGCCATTCTAACTGGTGTGAGATGGTATCTCATTGTGGTTTTGATTTGCATTTCTCTGATGGCCAGTGATGATGAGCATTTTTTCATGTGTCTTTTGGCTGCATAAATGTCTTCTTTTGAGAAGTGTCTGTTCATATCCTTTGCCCACTTTTTGCTGGGGTGGTTTGTTTTTTTCTTGTAAATTTGTTTGAGTTCATTGTAGATTCTGGATATTAGCCCTTTGTCAGATGAGTAGCTTGCAAAAATTTTCTCCCATTTTGTAGGTTGCCTATTCACTCTGATGGTAGTTTCTTTTTGCTGTGCAGAAGCTCCTTAGTTTAATTAGATCCCATTTGTCAATTTTGTCTTTTGTTGCCCTTGCTTTTGGTGTTTTAGACATGAAGTCCTTGCCCATGCCTATGTCCTGAATGGTAATGCCTAGGTTTTCTTCTAGGGTTTTTATGGTTTTAGGTCTAACGTTTAAGTCTTTAATCCATCTTGAATTAATTTTTGTATAAGGTGTAAGGAAGGGATGCAGTTTCAGCTTTCTACATATGGCTAGCCAGTTTTCCCAGCACCATTTATTAAATAGGGAATCCTTTCCCCATTGCTTGTTTTTCTCAGGTTTGTCAAAGATCAGATAGTTGTAGATATGTGGCGTTATTTCTGAGGGCTCTGTTCTGTTCCATTGATCTATATCTCAGTTTTGGAACCAGTACCATGCTGTTTTGGTTACTGTAGCCTTGTAGTATAGTTTGAAGTCAGGTAGCGTGATGCCTCCAGCTTTGTTCTTTTGGCTTAGGATTGACTTGGCGATGCGGGCTCTTTTTTGGTTCCATATGAACTTTAAAGTAGTTTTTTCCAATTCTGTGAAGAAAGTCATTGGTAGCTTGATGGGGATGGCATTGAATCTATAAATTACCTTGGGCAGTATTGCCATTTTCAAGATATTGATTCTTCCTACCCCTGAGCATGGAATGTTCTTCCATTTATTTGTATCCTCTTTTATTTCATTGAGCAGTGGTTTGTAGTTCTCCTTGAAGAGGTCCTTCACGTCCCTTTTAAGTCGGATTCCTAGGTATTTTATTCTCTTTGAAGCAATTGTGAATGGAAGTTCACTCATGATTTGGCTCTCTGTTTGTCTGTTATTGCTGTATAAGAATGCTTGTGATTTTTGTACCTTGATTTTGTATCCTGAGACTTTGCTGAAATTGCTTATCAGCTTAAGGAGATTTTATTCCCCTTGTTTGAAGTGAACAAAGAGTTAGAGGTGACTTTATCTTGTTAAATTATAGGTGTTAATTTTGATTGCAATTCACCCGAGAGCACTTAGCTGAAGTATTTGCCTGCATTAATTTACACAATACACACCCCAACTATAATAGATTAAAAGTCTACATTTTAAAAATTGTTAAATCATTTCTAAACATTTTATTACTTGCTGATACTATTTCAAGGCAATTGTGTATTTCATTTTGTTGTCTTGATAAGCTCTAAAGCCTAATGCTTTTGTTTAATATAAAAATTAAGGCTTCAGGATCACCATAGTGATTGTTTCCTATGAAAGAATGTATTATTTCTCAGATTTTAAATTGCTCAAGGGTATAAAAAAGTATTAAAAAATAATTTTATAGATCATAATAAAGCCAATGTTTTATATTGTTTTTTATAAAATATAAAATTAATTTAAGCAGCTAAGTCTATTAACACCAAAGAGTAAATCTATTTAAGTGAAACATTATTTTCATATGTAAGCTTTTTTATGAAACAATTTTATGAAAAATAGTAATGGAAATTTTTTTCTTATATACTGAGTCATTTTACCTTATTTGATATATGTTCTTGAAAAGCAAATATATTTTTCTTACTATCCCTCTTAGGAGATATTAAAAAGTCATATATAATATATTTTTTTTACAACCAGTGACGCAGCATTTGCACAATTATCTCTGAAGGTTTTATTCCGGATGCCTCTGCACCAGAAAGAAGGTTCTAGACATAGATATGCCGCAACTACAGTGATCACACAAGTGCCAAAGCACCGTTTCAATTCTACAGTCAAACTTATTTAATTTGGTAACCAAATGCGTCAATTCCTTCAGTTCCCATAATCCAGTTTTTGTCACCTATCTAAGTCCGTTGTGGGTGACCAGGGAGTTTATCTTTACCTATTCGTGAGCTGCCTCCTTTTTAACCCATAGCACAAGAGGATTCAACTGCATTTAATGTACAAAGTGCAGAGAACTTTAATGACCAAGTTAAATTAAACATATCATCACTCTGTCATTTAATCAATTATTGGGTGCCACCATCAAGGAGTTCATAGATAATATTGTTTGAATATGTATATTTTAATAAAAAAGAAAATATGTGCTTTCCTCTATCACAAAGAAAGAAAATTTTAGTGAAAAATGCCTGTAGAAACAGTTCAAATAAAACTGAAAGAACCACAAGCTATTGTCTTTTTGTATTTGCATTTTTGCTTGCTTGATTTTAATAAGATTTTAATAAGTTTGCTGGTTTTTTACAATGTAAAATTCAGAAGTGAGATTCATTTTCAGAGTTTTAGAGAAAAGCTGAAACCGACTCGAATGCTAGAAGGCTTGTAGCTCTGCCTCCCCTGGCTGCCTTCTTCTTTCATCTACCTCTTGATCAGGAGCACTCCTGGACTGGACAGTGGCCAAGTCCTTGGCATGGACTCTCCAGCACAGCTTTTCTTCTCCTGTGACCCATGAATGCCTAGGGAAGGCTGGGCCACTTGGCATGTTCTGGACTGAAGGGAGATTTGATCATCTTTAAATGCCACACTAATCTCTTTGTAAGGTTCCAAGGAAGACAAAATACAGGCCTTTCCCTGGAGCTTAACCTGGAGAGATTTTTCCTCTCTGCAACCTTCAAAGCATATTTTGTGTCTTTGTGAAAGTGTTGAGACGAGAAGGCCAAGTTTTTCTTTTCTTCTTCCTGCTACAATACAACTCATTCACAAAGCATGCCCTACCCTTTCTTCATTTCCAAGGGCAGAGCGTGGTGGACTTGTTCCAATTCAGGGACTATGTGATCGTGCTTTCAGGCATTGCCCCTCTTCTACTGAACCAAGGAATAGCAAATTTAATCTAATTGAATTCCACTGCAGTGGTTCTTTTATGTTTTTCCCAAGAAATATTCCCACTGCTTAAGCTTGGTGTTTGAATTGTACTATAAATAGTGCTGTATGTGATAAATACTGCTAAGGACAGAAATCCATAAGATGTGTGTGCTATGGATATTCAGTAATTGTTATCCATATTTAGATATATTAAATATCAAGACTCCTGAAATTCATGTACTACATTTGGGGAGTTTTGTTCATCAAAAAATAAAACTCTCTGTAGCTGAGACTTTACCCTAACAGGTGGCTGCCTCAGTTTTAAAAGAAATTTAAAAAACAGCTAGGTGACATTAAAATGTGTGAGCTTTCCTCTACCGCTAGGACAAAAACTCATGTGCAGTCATGCGAAAACTATCCAGCATTCATATCAACTTTCTTATTGAAGAATTTGGTGCTAAACCATGTTCTTTAGCGAAAAAGTCCGTAACATACCAGATAAGTTAACCATTCAATTAGAAATTAAATAAGAGTGGCTGCAGTTGTAACTTGCAAAGTTATGAAATCTATATTAAATGTGAAAAAGTTTATCTAAATCCAACTAGTTGATTGAATTATATGAAAATGCCAATATTCAACTGTTTCTGATCTGTAAAAAATGGAGATTTTATACAGTTTAACCTAATAACCAGTAGTAATATTGACCCATACTCTTCTAGTTGAATTTTAATTTACTGTGGTAACCACTGTTTAAATCTTGAAAAGTAACGATTGCCACGCTGTGATTTGATTAATAGTGACTAAATATATCCTTTATATTTTCTTCTTGGGAAAAAAATGGCACCAGAACATGGCTTTCAATGCTGGGTTTCCTTCTAATTATGCCTCAGCCCCATTTTTCCAGATCCCAGAGTTTTAGTTGGCTGTTTTGGAAAAATCTAAGAGAAAACTAAAGGCCTTCTGAAGTTTAGGTATTTTAATGGCCCTATCATCAAGTTTGCTGATTATTTCTTTGGCCACCTGAAATCTGCTGCTGAGCCCTTCTAGAGAATGTGATGCATTCTCTAGGATGTATACATATAGATATTTCTTCGAATATAATGTAACATAAAAATGTGACCCCAAAATTCAAAACTGAAATAGTTGCCTATGTTGAAGGATAAGGATGAGGTCCCCCTAATTGTGAAGTCATTGAATTTCTCCTCAGTGCCTTAGGTAGAAGCAGCTGTGGTTTTTGAGCAGGTGAAACTCCTGTTTTACTGTCAGAATGCAGTGCTGCAGTGAAGACTCACTAGCTTTTAAGTCTGTAATTAGAACCAGAGCATGTGAATGCTCCAAAATGGTTTTGGAGTATACCAAGTAGCTTACTTTCCATTTCTGTGGTAAAGTATGCATAAGAAAATAAAATTGAGGTCATACAGCCATATGGAGTAAATAAATATATTCATAGAAACTGTCAGGATTATTTTTTAAATAATTGTGAGAAAACATCATTTTCTGGAAATAGTAGAAATATGTACAAATCGAATCAACTGATCATCTCACTTTTGTATTATGGCTCCGGCTGAATTTCTTGATAGAATTATATCTACATTACCACTAGCTGCCTCTTCTCAGTCTTAAGTATAATTCCATTTAGGGGCCCTGTTATTATATCAAAACAGAATAAAAATCTAGTTATATAGTTCAAGAGTCTTCACAATTGGGTGCTCTTTGATTGCGCGTAGTGTGAACAGCTCATCTTACTAATCTTTGATTCATCTTTATCACCTAATCTTATTTTAGCATCCTGAACAGCACCTGCCTGGAAGTGACTGCAACAATTCCAGTTGTATTAACAGTGTATTACTAGGACTATACGCAGATAATTTTATAACTGGGCAGGGTCTCTTACAGTGAAGACAGCTTCGGCTCCAAGAGTTTCAATGTCTCAGTGAACATGTTGCATGTAAGTTTAGATGCATTCTTCAGTCACCAACGCTACAGGAATACGTACACCAACACTATATTTCTATTCTTATGTCAACACTGTAAGAATTCATTAGATATAGTAAATAAAGAGCAAATGACTCAAAAGAATGAATGTATTGCAGCTCCCCATTAGGTAAGCTTCCTAAGAACAGGCAATATATTTCTTTAACACCCTTTAATAGTACAAATATAAAGGAAGGAAGTAGAGCATAGTCCTAAATAGGAGGCACTCAAGTATCTTGGCTGTCTTTGTTTTTCAAAAAATCATTGATGGTGGATTTTTCTGCGTCCAACTCTGCTTAAGTGAAACACTCAGAAATCACAAACTTGGCTGTAGTTTCTCAAAGGAGTTACTAATTCCACTCTAAAAAAAAACCACACACATCAAAACAGATTCAGAATGATTAAAGTGCTTTATAATCTCTTGGGGACTATTCACTTGTAATTTGTTATTTCTTGGACTGTCAAAGGCAGCTTTTATGAATGGGGAATGACTGTTATTTACAGCCTTATTTGCTTTTGATACAGGCTTATGCGCTGCCAAGGTTACCCAGGCTTTGAGAAGGAAGAAGATTCACTTTCCCTTTTTTTAGATGAGTGGTTTGTTGAGTTTGATATAAAGTAGAAAAGACTCTTTTTGCTGTATTAGTAAAAAGAGAAAAATGGAAGAGAAACTTGGAAGGTATTCACATCAAGTGTAATGAAATACTGATTATGTCATCACATTAATTTGTGTAATGTAGGCTGCCAATATAAAGAATTCAATGCTACTGGTAGAATTTTTAGCCTGAATTAGTTGATGTTTCTCTTGCAGTCTGTGTTATGGATTAAATCTCAGATTTAAAAAAAAAATTAAGGAAAACAGGAAATATTCAACAAATATTTTGAACAGAACTGAGAAAATAATTTCCATTCATACAGGTAGGCATACCAATTCACAAATGCGACCCATCTCTTAATTGTACGGAGCTACAGAATTCCTCTTGCCATTGAACTTGACTTCTTCCTCGTATAGTTTGAAAATACGTACATTCAAGGCCGGTATTATTGGTGTCTGCAGGTTCCTGTGCTGCTTCCACACAGCAGTGAGGCTGTTTAGTGCCTGAGAAGTTGCCTCGCTGCAATATAAAAATTCATTTAGAACCTCTAGATAAAAACTTAATTAAAAGGTTATGGAAACAAAAGCACCATGTACGAGGCCTTACAACTTGCTAAGCTCTGGTTCTGCTGAGCCACCAGAGGCAATGAATTCTGCAGGTACTGGGCCTCATCTGTGAAAAATGCCTGGCTGCCAGCAATAGACATTCTTGGCCATAATGAGAAACTGAGGAGGGAAAGCTTGTCTTCTTATGAATTAGCTACTGAGCAACTACTGCCTCGTGTATCAAGACCCCCTTCTGGAATTTCACCTGAAATATGCTCGTAATATGAAGGCCATGAGAAATATGAGAGGCTTTTAAAGCTCCAGCTTGGGGTCTCCTATTGAGAAGTCAAGCTGTGCAAAGCTGTTTGTGCACTGCCATGTCTCAAACATATGCAGACTTGTGATCTGCTTTTTCTTCTCCTTAATAATATACAAGTCTAGCTAAAATCCAGTTTTTATGTTTCACACCATCATCTCAAAATGTAAATAAAAAGGATGCTTCCCAACCAACAGTTTCTCCAGCTGTGGTGGAGATGTCATTTATTGAGTTACTGTGTGGGGTCAGGCACCTAATTTGTGCTCAGTAAATAAAGTTGAATAGAAGAATACATGTTCACGAAGTGGGTGCTATTGTTCCTTGAACTAAAGAGGTGAAGTAACATACCCAAAGTCACACCCACAATGTGACATCAGAATGCATCTTCTTAAGCAGTGCAGACTCTACTAGTCCCAAAAGACCTTGATTTTCTCTGAATCAAACCAACTGGATTCTTTTTATCTAGGGTGGTTCTAGATTTTGCAGGGCCTAAATCTCGAACCATCCAAGGTGGTACTAGATTTTGTCGGGTTCTACATTTCGTGAGGTCTCAAGCTGATACAATTTGAGAGACCCTCTTTAAGAAAAAGAATACAAAATCAGGCATGTGCAATTCTCAACAGGACCTTGGAGAGAGCTCAGTGCAAGCAATGGGCCCCAAAGCTTAAGCTGCTTTGGTTTCGTGGTAAACCCCGCCCTTTTCTCCTCATTCTGCCTTGGCTTCCAGCTTCAGAGTGGTACTTCCTTAGAAACAGCCACTGTGGAGTCAGGGAGATAACCCACTGGTTCATGTAAACACATAATATTTTGACCTAAGTCTTGGTTCATCTTCTTACAGCAGTTTCCCCCTGAATTCTATGTGGAAAGAAAGCTTGCAAGATAGATTTTTCTCTAAGAACTCAGAAAAATCTCTCTTGTGAGGTACTTGGAATACAAGGACATGATTATTGGCCTCAAGTATCTCACCATCTATAAGGGTAGACAGACATGTTAACAGCTATCATCCAGTGTGATAAATGCTGTAAGACAAGAGTGCATAAAGTGTTCCAGTGGTCCCATCTGTTTTTAGAGATTGGCCTCTGACTCTGCCATCTCAATGAAGCCTTCCCATACTTTTCTGTCTCTCACTGATCTCCTCTGAAGTGATGAGACACTTTGGATCTGTACTGAAGGAGCACGTAACAACTTGAGCAGTCCAGCCTGATCTTCCCATCTAGACTGAAAGCTCCTTGAAAGTGGGTGGTCTGCCTGTCTCCACGGGCTCTATAGGGTAGGTAGGCACTCAATAACTTTCTGACTGAGTGAATGACTGAACCACTGATGGGTGGACGTCGATGGAGGATGGCAGTCTTTCTGAATGATGTCATCTAAAGGCCAGTCAACAGAAGCCATCATTGAGCATGGAAACTGTGGGTTTTTTTGTTTGTTTGTTTGTTTTTTGAGATGGAGTTTCCCTCTTGTTGCCCAAGCTGGAGTGCAATGGCATGATCTCGGCTCACTGCAACCTCTGCCTCCCAGGTTCAAGCGATTGTCCTGTCTCAGCCTCCAGAGTAGCTGGGATTACAGGCACCCACCACCATGCCCAGCTAATTTTTGTATTTTTAGTAGAGACGGGGTTTCACCATATTGGCCAGCCTGGTCTCGAACTCCTGACCTCGTGATCCACCCAACTCGGCTTCCCAAAGTGCTGGGATTACAGGCATGAGCCACCGTGTCTGGCGGTAAAACTTTTTTAAAAAATTTTAACTCCACATTTTAGTGTGCTCTTGAGAGGTAGGAACATTTGATGTTTTATCCCAAAAGGGGATTCACAAAATTAATTTTCTCTCTCTATATTTTTTAATTGAGGTAAAATTCATAAGACATAAAATTAATCATTTTAAAGTGAAAAATTTGTTGGCATTAAGTACTTTCATAATGTTATACAACAACCCCCTCTATCTTGTTCCAAAATATTTTCATAACCCCAAAAGGAAACCTATACCCCTTAAGCAGTCACTATCCATTTCTTCATCTCTCCAGTCCCTGGCAACCATTAATCTGATTTCTATCTGTATGGAATTTCTTATTCTGGATATTTTATAAAACTGGAATCAAACAATATATGACCTATAGTGTTTAACTTCTTTCACTTAGCATAATGTTTTCAAGGCTTATCCAGGTTAGAGTATGTATCATTACTTCATTCCTTTTATGGGTAAATAATATTCCACTGTGATAGACCACAATGTGTTGATCAGTTCATCCACTAGCAGACACTTGGGTTGTTTCCTTATTTTGGCTATGTGAATAATGCTAATATGATCATACATGTGTGATCCATTTGTTTGAGTCTCTGTTTTCAGTTCTTTGGGGTATAGATCTAAGAGTGGAATTTCTGGATCATAAGGTAATTCCATGTTTAACTTTTTGAGGAGCTGCTGAACTATTTTCCATGGGAGCTGTACCATTTTACATCCCCACCAACAATGTATGAGGGCCCCGATTTCTCCATATCCGATACTTATTATTTTTTAATCAATATTATAGACACTCTACTGAAATGGAGGTAAATTTTATGTTCAAATTATTACCCTCATTTTTCTAAATATATTCAATAGCCCTACGGGTTGATTCATATTCCATTTCCACTCTTCAATTTGAGTCCCAGAGTCTCAGAACCTGGTTGTTTTAAAACATTTGCTAAGTGTGGTGATTCATCAAGGATCTACAACCAGAAATACCATTTGACCCAGCAATCCCATTACTGGGTATATACCCAAGGGATTATAAATTATTCTACTATAAAGACACATGCACATGTATGTTTATTGCAGCACTGTTCACAATAGCAAAGACTTGGAACCAACCCAAATATCCATCAATGATAGACTGGATAAAGAAAATGTGGCACATATACACCATGGAATACTATGCAGCCATAAAAAAGGATGAGTTCATGTCCTTTGCAGGGACATGGATGAAGCTGGAAACCATCATTCTCAGCAAACTAACACAGGAACAGAAAACCAAACACCGCATGTTCTCACTCATAAGTGGGAGTTGAACAATAAGAACACGTGGACACAGGGAGGGGAACATTACACACCAGGGCCTGTAGGGGGCTGGGGGTGCTGAGGGGGATAGCATTAGGAGAAATACCTAATGTAGATGATGGGTTGATGGGTGTAGCAAACCACCATGGCACGTGTATACCTAGGTAACAAACCTGCATGTTCTGCACATGTAACCCAGAACTTAAAGTATAATAATAATTTAAAAAATTTGCTAAGAATCACTAAGACCATGTAACATTGTCTATAAATGAAATATTCTCAGGATGGAGCATCAGGAGATAGAGATCAGTCAAATAAAGAAGGATGCTCAGCTGATCAATCTCCCTAAAAGTAAATGTTAAAGAAATTTCAAAATTTTACAGAGCAAAAGTGAAGACTTATAGGTAAATTTCATTTCAGTTATTTAATTTAGTCTTCATATTTTTAGACTACTCCAAAAAGTAGATTTCTAGAAGTAGATTAAAAAACAAACACAACCGCATGTTGATTATCTGAATTACATTTTATCCTCAGCAAAACTTACTTTGTTGTTCTTGGCTAATTTTCTTAATCAAATATTTAGGTATCTTACACCCCTTGACTTCTATTTTTCACGTGTAGAAGGTAACATTTGAAGATCAGACATTCCAGTTGCATTCTTTTTTGGAGTTTGTGTTTGAGAGGCTACTAATCTGAGAGCTGGGCTGCAGGAAACTCTAAAGGAAGATGAGGATGTGCATAGCGGACCACTCCCTTGACTTTTATAAATTATAAACTTACAGAACTTTGGACTTGAAAAGAAGTTTTAGGATTTTTTTGTTTTTTGTTTTGTTTTAGACAGTCTCGTTCTGTCGCCCAGCCTGGAGTGCAGTGGCGTGATCTCGGCTCACTGCAGCCTTTGCCTCCCGGGCTGAAGCGATTCTCCTGCCCCAGCCTCCCCAAGTAGCTGGGATTACAGGTGCCCACCATCATGCCCGGCTACTTTTTTTGTATTTTTAGTAGAGACAGGGTTTCGCCATGTTGGCCAGGCTGGTCTCGAACTCCTGACCTCAGGTGATCTACCTGCCTCATCCTCCCAAACTGCTGGGATTACAGGCGTGAGCCACCATGCCCAGCCTGTAAAGAAGCTTTGATGTCAGCGATTTTAAAACAGATCTTTCAGAAGAACCTCTCCCATACTATTTTTTTCCAAAATAAATACTATGCAGACATAAGACAATACATTAGACAAACAAGCAGAAACAAAACAGCAACCAAAACCTCAACAACAAACAGAAGTGGAACTGCTCTGGTTAGTCAGGAGTGGGGGCTTGGAGCCCTCATACTACTGAGCAGTGTCCGACTGTCCTAATCTATGTGACCCCCAAGGCATTCATGGTTCCTTCTCAGATGCTGCAGAACACAATCTGGAAAGCTCTGATCTAGTTCATGGCCCTCTGTCCGCTATGGAAGATTCCAGCTGCTGCTTGAACCATGTAACTGACAAGGAGCTCACTCCCTTTGGAGGTATCCTATTCCATTTGTGAACAAGTCTAAATGTTAGAAAGAAATTGGACACGTTGATGCAAACCTTTGTCCCTGTAACCTTAATCTGTTAGTTCTTATCTCACCTTTTGGAACTCTAAATCTCTTTTCCACATGACAGCACTTCAGGTGTGCTGTCTCCTTTTTTAGTTGACATATCCCCAATTATTTCCACCTCTGCAGATATGACATAGTTTCCAGACCTTTGCTGCCTTCATCACTCTTGTCTGGAATGGCTCTGGATGTCCTGGACCATTTATTCCGGGTGTGGACTGACCAGTGTTGAATACAGAGGACCTTCTTCCCCTGCATTTTTCTTTCTTTTTTTTTTTTTTTTTTTTTTTTTTTTTGAGACAGAGTCTCGCTCTTGTTGCCCAGGCTGGAGTGCGGCGGTGCGATCTCGGCTCACTGTAATCTCTGCCTCCTGGGTTCAAGCAATTCTTCTACCTCAGCCTCCTGAGTAGCTGGGATTACAGGCATGCGCCACCATGACCGGCTAATTTTTGTATTTTTAGTAGATACGGGGTTTTGCCATGTTGGCCGGGCTGGTGTCAAACTCCCGGCTTCAGGTGATCTGCCCGCCTCAGCCTCCCAAAGTGCTGGGATTACAGGTGTGAGCCACTGTGCCTGGCCTTCCCTGCCTGGACTTCCACCAAAGAACCTGAAACCTGGATGTTTTTTGGCAGCCCAGGTTCACCATTAGCATGAATGAAACTTGCAATCAACAAAAGCCAGATCTTTTCCACATGAACTGATGATTATCCAGTCAACTTAAACCTCTAAAAGGTTATGTTTGGAAGTGAATCTGTAGAATATTCAGTCTGGAAAATAATTACCTATACACACCATAATGCATTTAGAATGTAAATTTCTTTTTCAGTTATCTACTATTGAGGATTATCCATGGTTTGGCCATCCTATGAGAATAAAATAAATTGAGAAGTGGCAGATTTTTTCTGTACAACAACTATATAAAGGATATTTAAATAAAATCCTTAATAAATAATACAAGATACATAAATAAACATATCCCAGAAAGCCTAATGGCGTAGTGCAAATCCCTTTTTTCCATTCTTTTGGATTTTTCAGGCTCTTATGACTTGTCTAATCACATGTTAGCATCAATAGTAATGATGCTTATATTTTTATTATATAGTTTTTCTAGGTTACCAAAGTGCTTTGATAAACATTACTGCATTAAGTTTCCCATAATCCTCTGATATAGGTCAGGCAGGTACAGTTAATCTCCTTTTTCATGTAAGACAACTGAGGCCCAGAGACAGGGCATAATGCATAAAAGGTTGCCCAGCCAGGGATGACAGTGTGACCGTACATCCCAGTTTGCCTCAAACCATCCCGGTTTGTACAGGTTGACCTGGTCAGTGAACTTTTTTTAGCAATCTGGTTGGTGAACTTTTTTTTGGAAAAAAATAGATATCTGGATTTGGACAATGACTAGAATGATGCTCTTAAGTAAGGACTCACGCTGAACTGCACCGCCTCTTCCCTCTGCTCTGTGCTCCCTTGCATCCACACGTGCCAGTGGTGAAAAGTTCATTCAGAGAACTCAGGTTACGTTTTCTTCATAGTCTTTGGCATCAGAAAACGGTCTCAACCCAGGGGCTATTTGTCTTAAATGACTTCCACTGCTGACATGTCTGACCCAAAACGTCCCTCCATGTGGAGCTCTGAGTAGACAAACTATTTCTTTTTTTTTAATTTAATTTTTTAATTATACTTTAAGTTCTGGGATACATGTGCAGAACATGCAGGTTTGTTACATAGATATACACGTGCTATGGTGGTTTGCTGCACCCATCAACCGGTCATCTACATTAGGTATTTCTCCTAATGCTATCCCCCTCAGCCCCCCAGCCCCCAACAGGCCCTGGTGTGTGATGTTCCCCTCTCTGTGTCCATGTGTTCTCATTTTTCAACTCCCACTATGAGTGAGAACATGTGGTGTTTGGTTTTCTGTTCTTGTGTCAGTTTGCTGAGAATGATGGTTTCCAGCTTCATCCATGCCCCTGTAAACACATGAACTCATGTTTTTTTATGGCTGCATAGTATTCCATGGTGTATATGTGCCATATTTTCTTTATCCAGTCTCTCATTGATGGATATTTGGGTTGGTTCCAAGTCTTTGCTATTGTGAACAGTGCTGCAATAAATATACATGTGCATGTGTCTTTACAGTAGAATGATTTATAATCCTTTGGGTATATACCCAGTAATGGGTCAAATGGTATTTATGGTTCTAGATCCTTGAGGAATCACCACACTGTTTTCCACAATGATGGAACTAATTTACACTCCCACCAACAGTATAAAAGTGTCCCTATTTCTCCACATCCTCTTCAGCATCTGTTGTTTCCTGACTTTTTAATGATCACATTCTAACTGGCATGAGATGGTACCTCATTGTGGTTTTGGTTTGCATTTCTGTAATGACCGGTGATGATGAGCTTTTTTTCATATGTTTGTTGGCCACATAAATGTCTTCTTTTGGGAAGTGGTATACAAACTATTTCTAAGCAGTCAGGTGATGGAAAGAGGATCTACCGATATGTTTTATGGTCCTAGAAGGTATCTGGAGTTAGGATAAAGCAAAGTCTAAACCATGGGTTTAAGAAGCCAGAGCTGGATAATTGTAGTTCTTTCCTTATGTGAAAATTTGAAAGCTGAGTGATCTGCAAATGATGGGAAATTAGTTTAAAAGCAGAAAAATAGAGTTATTCTCTCATCTTTTCTCAGCAATTTCTATAAGCCAAAAAAATTGTAGGTTTTTCAAGATGTGTTTTGAAAGATATTAGGATTCATAAAAGATTATTATGTGCACATATAGTAAATGAGATGAAGTTCTATTCTGTGGTCATTCATAAATGTTTATTTAGTGACACGCCCTGCACTGTCAGAACCTAGTTAATAGAAGCTATAAAAAGCAGCAATCCACAAAAACACTTTTGGGATATTTTGTGTGTTTTGTGAAGAATTTTTCATGTGGGTTTTGATTGCCTCATTGAGATGACCATAGTAATATGAACAAGAAACAATATTTTGTACATAATGTACACTGGGAATCTAATCAAAGCATTTGAAAAGATAGTGACAATAATAAATGTAAACTATTAATATTATTGTTTGGGACATCTGTCAAACTGTATTTGGCCTCATATTTCCCTCATTGGAACATTTGAGCCCTCATCAATCACACATCATTCCCAAAGGCAACAAATCATAATGGCTATTTCTCCTTTAGGACAAGGCTAAGCTTAAAGAATTTAAGTCCTGCCAGTGGCAGTAAGACTAAGTGCTAACAGGGGAAAGATATAAAGAGTCTTTTTTTTCTTTTTGTTAGGAGCATTAAAAACAGTCACCAAACCATTGATTTTGATTTAACAGCTTACAAAGCTTCATTAAAAAGATTTTATATGTTTTCCTTTTCAATTCCCAACAATGAAAAGAACTTACTTATTATTAAATCTGTATTTTATACAGACTTCTTCCTTATATTTCCAAGAAATAATTTTATATCTATATATATGTGAGTATGTGCATGATTGTTTGTTCCTGTCTTTTTTATTCCTCATAGTATAATTGTAGAGTTTATCTTTAGTCCAAAAACTAGATAAAATCTTATCAAGGTAATTTAACTAATTCCTCGACTCCCTTTGGGACATTATCAAGACATTTGAGACTTATATGAACCTAAACCTTATAGACAAGCATTACCTCATACCTTATAGCCACACCTAGGTCTAAACATTGTAGACATACCTAGGCCTACACTTTATGGACACATATTGACTTGCAGCTTTTAGGCCCTTAGAAGCTGATCTTTGATAGATATATATAGACCTATAACCATGTACATAGACTTCTAGGGGCCTATACCTTAGAGACACATATAGGACTTTACCTTATATACACATATAAGCCTGTAGCTTGGAGCCACCTAGAGGCCTAGACATATAGAAAGGACCAAAATTCCTTGATGAACATTTTAAGGGCTAAGCATGCACAGTTGAGATGTTCTTATAATCACAGACTTTTCCAACTTAAAGGTTCAACATCCTAGGCTCTCTCTCCCTCTGAATATCTGATGGACAAGGAAATTGAGACTCCAGGTGATTTGCATTAAGCTTGCAGATTTGATGATCAAGGACAACTCTTAAGTGTTCTGATTCTAGGCCAGTACCTATGCTCTAAGAGCATAACCATAGCTGTTCTTTGAATACAGAATGTACAGACATTCTGACCTCAGCATAATATGCTAGATTTGGAACCTGATTGGTGCAATAAATATGAGTAGATAAATTGATCTTATTCATAAGTTGAAATTCATATATTGAAATCCTAATACCCAAAGTGATGGTATTGGGAGATGGGGTCTTTGGAAGGTGTTTAGGTCATGAAGATAGAGCCCTTATTAATGGGATTAATTCTCTTATAAAGGAGACCTCCTTGCCCCTTCTGCCATGTAAAGACATAGTGAAAACGATGACTGTTTATGAAACAGTAAGTGAGAGCTCACCAGATACTGAATCTGCCTTGATTTTGGACTGCCCAGCCTCCAGAACTATGAGAAATAAATCTACTGTTCATGAGCTACATAGTTTATGGTATTTTTTATAGCAGACAGAACAGACTAAGAACAAACCATTATTGAGCAACCTTTTTTATTTCTAAACCTCCCTCATGTTATGTTCCTTTATATGTAGCTATCTAAAAACCTACCCCAGTGTCAAAATGGAGTCTCTTAAGATAGCCCAAGGCATTCTGATATTTTTGCAGTTAATACATTTCATTTAAAACATCACTGAGGCAGATTGTTGTCAGCTTGTAATTTATTTAAATTGGTGTTAGTTTCATTTCCATTTCTATGGTCTTAGCATTTCAGAGGCAGAAAGCGAATCTGAGTTCAGAAAATGCCATATTTGCTTTTGGAAACATATGTTAAATCTTGCAAGGCCTATAAGTAATGACTGATTTCAAAATTAAAAATAAATAAAGAAACCCAATGGCAAGGCAGGTACCTTATTTTCACATAAGAAGGTGAACATTTTTAGAAGGGCTGTCTTGGATATTGGAAACTGCCAAGCAAGCCAGTGCAGTCTGGGGCTAGCATGAAGTATTGATTCAGATGTCATAATTAAATGAGCCTGAGACTGAGCTCAGATAGACATTCGTTGGAAAGATGGATAAAGAGTCAGGAAGAGATATGAGTTAGAGTCTCTTTCCCTAATAGTACTTGTCAGAATTTCAAGGGTGAGAGGTTCTATCAATTGGAACAAGAACGGCGTGGGTGTGATGGGATTTGGCACCTTATCAATTCTCTCCCTTCTAAGAGAACATGTGTGACATCTGTGATTTATTTCCGATCTACCAGTCTGGTGAGCATGAGTCTTGAGTTTGCTGCCAAATTACTGCACTCGTCTACATGCTAAAAGGCTGCTGTCACATTTAAGACTGTCAGAAATTCAGATCCTTCCCATGGGTGATCCCAGAGAGCACACAGAATAGGGACTTACTTTTTGCTTGTGGCGAGCCATGTGTGGGAGTTATGTTGTTACCAATCAACTTACATTAATCATGTTAGCTTTTCTCACCTCAACATCTGCATATATGATTGAAACAATATTATTGCCATATCAATGGAAATATAAAACATGAAATAAATTCTCCTATAATCTTACCACCCTGACATAAATGCTACTTTCACAGCCTCTGTTCATATGTACTCTGTAACATTATATTAACTTTTAGAAAACTTTTTCTGATCAACAGCAATTTATCCCATAGGGAGATATCTTCAAAATTGAGGAGGAGGACATTCTTAGTTGAATGTGAAAAAAGAAGAGCACTCTAAAATCTATGGCACATCATGGGGAGGAAATAAATTAGATTGCAACAGCTTCTGAAAGGGACACACATTTTCCTTATCGCTAGTGTGGCTCTTGGAAGGTCTTTCATTTGCCAGCCAACTCTATATGGATTAGGTCCTCTGATCTTTACATCCTCACCCTCAAAGGAAAGAAGCAGGTGATGATATAAGCATATAGGGCATCAGTGATATTTTATATTTTTCTTTAAATGCCACCTCTTCCCAGGTCCGTAGCAGGGAGAGATATCATTTAAAGTTGACACCGCAGCTCCTCTGGCCACTGAATCATGACCTTCTGACCTGGGAGCTAGCCTGAATCTATAGGATTTATCAAGAAGACCTTAATATTGCAGAATGGCAGTCCTCACCAATCATTTGTTCATCATCTCTCTTTTCTTGTTTTATCCTCATTATTAGAAGAGTCATTATTTTAAGCCATTCAGTTGCCTCAGGAACTGTAAAGTAACCCTAGTGATAATTCTCTATGGCACTTAGAACCACATAGTGTTCCCCTGATCATTTGGCCTAACTTACCCAGAAAATGAAATTTACAAATTTTTTTGATTCCCAAGGTTTTGCGCTACAAAGGCTGTTGCCATCTATTTTCTTGTCTAAGAATTGTAATCAAACTGGAAAACCACCAGGATGTATTTTATTTATTGACAGGCTAACCTCCTGCATATTTATAAGACGTAGGTTATGAATGTGTGCAAACTGA
Source organism: Gorilla gorilla gorilla (assembly GCF_029281585.2). Taxonomy (NCBI): domain Eukaryota; kingdom Metazoa; phylum Chordata; class Mammalia; order Primates; family Hominidae; genus Gorilla; species Gorilla gorilla. Next base: position 172,125,735 of record NC_073229.2, read on the forward strand.
CCAAAAATGTGATATAAACTGTTTTATATGGTGGGAAGTGCTCACATTTTTTTAGAATTCTAAAACTGGAAAGACTCTTAGTTATTCTATTGCCCAACTCCCTAATCTGACAAATAAGGAACAGGAGGCTCCGAAAGGTTATCAGCCCAGAATCTGAGACTTCAAGCAGTGTAGCACAGGCTTTGAAGTCAAAAGGCCTGGCGTGAACCACTGATTTGTCTCATACTTAATCCTTGGAAATCCGTGAGCAATTTACTCAGCTTCTCTCTATAGCTTTGGGTCCTCAGCTGTAAAATGTAGAGGAGATACCTATTCCAAAGTTGTTGGGAGGATTAAATGAGATAAGTTAACAAAATGCTGAGCCCACCATTCCTGGCACATTTTGGTTGGTGGAAGCTACTCTTTAATCAATGGAAATGATTCTTTTTGTTGGAGGTGGCCACAAAGAGAGATTCCATCCCCAAGACTGGAAGTCACACGTCCCTTTTCTGTAGGGAAAAGACAGTCTGTTTTGAAGGAACACCACCTTGGAGGAAAGCTTATTCCTGTAGTATTTGGACTTTCATTCTCATATCGAGATATGAGAAAATTGTTTTGTTCATTTATACAATCCCTGCTGGAAAGTGTTGCCAGAAATAAACAAGCTCTCAGGAGCAAATGATTCATTTCTCATCTACTCAGATGACATCTGGTTTAAGTGTGATGAATACATGCTTGTTTAAATCATGTGGTGACGGTGATGCTATCTGACAGAAATGTGTGCAAATATTTGGGGAATCCCTTAAGTGCCTGCTACCAAAGGGTGAGCTTATTTAACAGGGGGAAAAGCATAAACTTCAGTCTATCAAATCAATGCTTGCATCCATTTCCTAAGGCTATAAGATTTGGAGCTACAGCGGTCACTCTATTTGAAGAGTAGGTGGCTATTTTGACATTAAATGTAGATGCCACTAGCAGCATGAGGATGTGAAACAAATGCTCAACGGTCACTGGGACATTTAGGAAATAGCCTTTGAATAAAAGAAATGTCAAGTGACCCTACATGTTTGAATGGACTTCAGTACATTTAATGGTTTGGTTATTGTTTTTATTACCTTCACAGTTATTCATTTAATAGTGTTTAGTGGATTGTGCTAAGCCAAACACAGAACACCGAGGAGGAAATGGAAGATGTGTGTCTGCCAGGGGACTTCACATGGCCACAGGGGAAATAATCAGTCTTAACATAATGCTTGATTATTCAGATCCACACCGGACAGATGTGGCACATCCTGAAAAATGCGTGGGCATTATCAGCTATTTTGAATTGTTCTTGCCAAGCCCACTCTTCCTATCCTGAATAACCTGAGAATTAGCAGTATTTAACTGAAATGTATTGAGAGTCATTTGTCTGAAGGGAATTTAAATTATATATAGAAATTCTAAGTTATCTGAATATTGAAAGTTGAAGGCTTATGCATAATGCACAACAATTGCTGGCTGAGTTAGGAATAAACATTTACATGGAGAAAATCGTGTGAAACATGGCAAAGCATAAGGAATGCACGCTCAATATACAGCCCATTTAATAATATATGCAAAAAAAGAGAGAACAACTATCTGTTTTATGCAGGCCATCAGTAGCTACTATTTGTGTAGCACTTTAAAGTTTTTAAAATACTTTCCATGATTTATATCATGTGAGATAATGATCCTATTTTACACCAGGCAATTAATAATATTTTTCAACAATATAATTGGCATCTCAAATACATAGTTGTTTTCCTGAAATATCAATAAACAAAACCAATTTTATGAGGCATTTATATAAAGTAGCCCCCAAATGTTTCATAATAATTGATTTTTACATATGAAGCCTATTATCTCTGTCATTATATTTTCTTCAAGTTATTTGTTGCTAATTTATGTTTGGAATGATGGGGAGGTCTATAGACAGCATTGAAGTGGGCATTTTATCGTGGAACCAAAAATATACCAGTTTATCACATATTTCAGAATTTTTCAAGCATGTCCTTAAGCATTAATGTAATAGAGTAAATGTGCAGTGAGCAGAAATCATCTCTGCTCAAATGATAATGAGCTTCAGTTAATGGGAAGAGGTTTGGTGATTGTAGGTTGGAACAGCGTCTTTGAATACCTTCACCAGACTAGATTTTATAAGAGTACAAAATGCAGAGGAGTGCATATAAATATGTGGATGTGTGTGTGTGCATGTGCGTGTAGGGTGCATAGAATAAAAACTGGAAGGGTACACACAACTGACGAGGAACTCTCTGGGAAGTGCAGTGTAAATGGGAAGGTGATGGAAAGGGATTTTTTTTTACACCATATACTTCTATATTATTTCAATGATTTTTGCAATGAGAATATATTCATTTACTACTTTTGTAAAAATTTTAAAAATAATCCTAAAATGCACCATGATGCCAAGAATTAAAAATGGACCAATCTGGTCACATCCGCTTTTTTTGTTGTTTATTGGCTTGTAAAGGAATTTTCTGGTTTTTCCTCAGATAGACATGGTTCCGAGCATCTAGGGATGGAGACTCTCCATTTTTGGCCTTTCTTATCTCATTTGCTGTATTTCTGTTCAGTGGTGTGCTATTAACTGTTGAACATCTGGATCCTGGGATAGGAAGGAAGATCCAATTTGTAGCATTTGCTGATATCTGTGGTGTAAATATTTTCAAAGTAGCCAATTTTCAACTACCAATCTGATGTCAAGCAGCTCACAAAATCTCTAGAAATTGTCAATTGGCTGTCATTCCAGTGGCTCAAATCGTGGTGTCTAACGCCTTGATTCTCCTCCAAAAGGATGCTCTTTTGGACTGAGTATCAGATTTCTGAAAACCTATACTGTTAGAAGGGAAGGTTCAGGACAGAGAAAGAGGAAGATTCGTTGGATAATTCTTTAGCCAACCAAGAGTGGAACGGGCGGCCCGAAGGCTGAGTCTTCCAGAGCCTACCACCAGATTGAAGTGGCAGCTGCCAGTCTTCCCACAGTGGCAACGGGCACATTCCCAACCCAGTAGTGCCAATATAGGAGAAAGTTTAGTTGGCCTCAAGTTCTTTATTTATAAAATGGAAATAATAATTCATCAAATGGCTAAGAACTATAAATCACTTAGAAAAAAAGTGTTATATTTAAATATTTGCACCCAAAGATGTTTTCTTCTTCAAATCAACACTTCTGAAAGCTTTCCAACTTTCTCCAAATGGAGCATAGTATGATTCTACAGCTTTGTGTTCTCGTTCCGATCAATTCTAAAACAATCTTAAGTCAATCTTAGAGACAAGGAAGGGTATTCTCTGGACCTCTAAACAGCTTCCTCTTTCAAGGCAGGTTACACTAAAGGACAAGCTAGCCTAACAGTGTGCTTTTGGCATAGCCTGGTCAAGGACAACTAGGGGTTTTGACTTAATTAAGATGAGGCTTCTTTCAAGTGACTGCTTCGAAGTCAACAGAGGAGACTTGGGGTAGATCTGACTTTCGTGCTCAAAGGGCAGAAGCTGAGAGCAAAGAATGGTGTTTGAGGCTTTTGGCAATAAGGGATTGAATGATGAGAACTTTTTGCCCTGTCCCCGACCCATAGATGAGAGGAGGATACTTATTTCTATGTGACGCCAACCTGTAGCAAGTGGGAATATGTATACCGATTTCATCTACAACCAGGGAAGTGGCTGATTGACTACAAATTAGACATCTTGATGTCAGTAGAGGTTATTTAAGTGATACAGACTAAGAAAAGCACATTGACACAGTCAGCACAGGATAACATAGATTCTCTGTGAGGCCGACTTCGCCCAGTATCCAGCAGTGGCTGTGGAAGAAATCCTGGTCTCTGTCTGCTGGCTGCACTGCTCTCTGGAGAAGCACGCACAAGAAAGAAGCATTTGATTTGGAGATGATGGGCCGGAGAGGTAGCCGGAAGAATGTCTTCCTCTGAGTTTGCTTTGGTCGCTTGTTGAGCATGCTGGCTCCACAGGAAGATTAGACCTTTCTTGTTTGTTTGGAGCAAGCATTCAGAACACCCAGGGCCCTCAGCCTCCTACAGCCGCTGGGCAGGTAAAGGGGAAGCCTGATGCCTTGCCCTGAACTAAGGGACTTCGTTAAAATTTCTCTTTTTCTCTCTCCTGTAATCTACCTTGAACTAGACTGATGGTTGTGTTTATTCTTTGGTCTCTGTGTGCTTTTGTTTTTTGGGGTTTCTTTTTGGTCTGTGATCTCTAGTTTTGTTCAGCAGTGATTTGTAGGAGGCATGCTGACTGTACTGAATACCACCCCAGGTACTGCTCAGAAGGCGTCCCTGAACTTCAGCAGCTGTTAGATCCTAGCATAAACCGACACAGAGCGACAGGCTTGTGGTGAAACACTGGCCTTTCTGCATGCTGGTTCCAATCAAACACAGATTGTCCTTTCCGCCTGGGAGAATCATTTCCAAAGCCAAGTGCCTTTCACTAAAGAAATGTCAGCACTCTCATCAAAGGCTTTGGGCTTCTTCGTAAATGTCCAACTGCATGGGCTAGAGTGCTTCCCCCTGGTGCTGCCTTAGTTGTGTGTTGGTGGCACTGAATCCTGTTGCTTATTTTTATGTTGTTTGAACTTTTAAGATAGCTGTTGTTTTCCAATTCTTCTATTAAGTCTTCTGCTGAATACATTCCTGCGTGTGGCTCTATTTCTCATTTCTGCATAACACCCTGCAGTATTCAAGTGGTACATCTGAGGTTACTATTGTATGCCCTACTTATGTGATGCCTTGATAAGGAATATTTTTCACTTCTTGTTTGATATGAAATTTTAAATCCCAGTGAATCAAAGTTGTTGGATGGCATCTTGTGAGTTGCCTTTACAATAAAGAATTGTTCACAAACTTCTTCTCACCACTTGTGTAATCTATAAGCTACATGAACTGAATAGACAATACTTTCTAACGTGATTTGTTGACAGGATAGTGGTGGGTTGATAATAACTACAATTACTGAGCCTCTGCAATGCCAGATCATGTGATAAATGTTTTACATATTCATTTTTGAATCAAAGCAGCTTCAAAGCTAGGTAGTATTTCTACCTTTTATAATGTGAATAAGGATAAAGTCATTGTCCAGGATCAAACACCTAGTAAGTGGCAAAGCTGCTTATGAACCTGGATCTCTGACACCATTCCATCTCTCTCCATGAGTCAACGCAGCCTTCTTGGAAACTGAGCAAGAGACAGAAAGTGGCATACTGTAAGTATGCAGAAATGCCACTTTGGAGTGGGGTTTTGTAATGGCACACTCAATCTACCTATATAACTGCTGACTTATCACAGCTACATAAATCCTTTTAATGGAATAAGATGCTCAGGGGAGTTCACTCCCCTACATTTCAAACAGGAGGGAGAGATATTATGATAAATGAATTGAATAACAGAGTAATTTCAGTATTGCTTCTAGAAATACCTTTCAAAAGTCCCAGGAAGTTTAGCATTGTCATAAAACTTCCCCATAAAGGACTTAAAGTTTTATTTTCTTTCACAGGGTCCTTTGAGTGTTACGTTCTCTTTCTTTGTGGGTGGTTGATTGAGATTATTTTTCTTAAATATAGAAAGTATGCCTATAGCAGTCATTTTCAAGGATGATGGCAAGAACGTGCATCAGACTTTTGTAATCAGGACTGTGGAGAACAAAAGAGGATCCAAGTGAAAGACAAAATGGTTCTTCAGCACCCCAAGGGTATGGTGATATGGTTTGGCTCTGTGACCCCTCTCAGATCTCATCTTGAATTGTACTCCCATAATTCCCTCATGTTGTGGGAGGGACCTGGTGGGAGATAATTTGAATCATGGGAGCGGTTTCCCCCATGCTGTTATGGTAATGAACAAGTCTCATGAGATCAGATGGTTTTATCAGGGGTTTCTGCTTTTGCATCTGCCTCATTTTCTCTTGCTGCCACCATGTAAGAGTGCCTTTTGCCTCCCACCATGATTCTGGGGCCTCCCCAGCCATGTGGAACTGTAAGTCCAATTAAACCCCTTTTTCTTCCCAGTCTTGGGTATGTCTTTATCAGCAGCGTGAAAACAGACTAATACATATGGTATTCTTAACTTTTTCTAGTTCTTTATTTTATTTGTTAAAACTTTAGTCTTGCGTGAATTTTTTCTGATGGAGATGCCATTGACTTTCCTTCTGTGGAAGGTATGGTTTCAACATTATATTTTATGGCAAGGTGGATTTTGACCAGTTTTGCATCAATTTGCAAATGTGGGTCACCATTCCTGATTGCTTATATCAGGAATTGGCAAACTTTTCCTCAAAAGGGCCAAATAGTAAATATTTTAGGTTATCCAGGCCATATGGTCTCTATCACAACTACTCAACTATGTTATTGAAGCTCTAAAGTAACCATATGTAAATGAGTGTGTATGGCTCCGTTCTAATAAAACTTCATTTATGAGCACTGAAGTATAATTTTCACATGTCAATAAGTAAATAAACTTGGTCTTACAGTAAAGATCTCATGCTCTTTTCACTCTCTGAAATAGGCCAATAAAGGGTGCTCTAGGGAATTTTTGAAAACAAAAAATGCAGCAGAGCTTAGAAAGGGGCATTGTGGAGGTCCAGCACACACACAGTGCGCACACACACACATATCCATCAAACACACAGACACATGAACACACATGCACACCCCCCACGCAAACACATTCACACAGACACATAGACACCCTCCTACCCAACACACACACAAACCAAGTGAAATAAATGTGCAGATAACATAATCAGAGCTAGCATTTCTTGACTGACTAAGGTTTGCCATCCCCTGGCTAAGCATGTCACAGGAATTATCCTGTTCTTTTCTCATAACCACACCATGAGAGAGGTGCTGTGGTTACCATCATTTTACATATGAAGGATCAGTTTCAGAGGATACAATAGAAAGGAAGGAAGGAATGCATGGTTCTCCTCTCTGCACCTAAATTGTGCATATAATTGGAAAACTCCCAAGCATTGCAGCTTAAATCTGTTGCTTTGGCAACTTTATCTTTCTGCCATACAGTCATGTAGACCTCTACTCGGTTGGCAAATTGTAATGCAAACTGGTATGCTTGAATAGGCTTTCAGAACTGTCACCTGCCTAAACTGAGGCCTCAAAAGCTGCTCCTGAGGTTGATGCCATTATCTCCTGACGTGCCTCTCCCCATCCGTAGTCCATTTTCCACACTAGCACAGGAATGCTTGCTAAAACACAAACCCCATCATGTCACTACCCTCCTGCTAATAAAACTCTGCAATGAGGTAACATAGCCTCAAATCTTGAGCATGACATTATAGGTCATTAAAGAAGGCCTCAAAGAGCTCAGTGCTAGCTCTTACCGTTCCCTTTGGTCGCTATTGAGATATTAATATTTCACTACCAAATAGCCACACACGTAATAGACATACTTCCAACTTGGAATCTTTTCTGTCTCCAGTCCCTCTTCATATCTATATCTGGAACATTCCTCTCTTTCATACAAGACCTAGTTCACATATCACCTCTTGAGGTGCCCTCCCTAGCTCCTCTGCCAATGCGCTTTATTTTAGCACTTACTAAAGCAGGATGGCTTTGTTTCTATTAATATATACCCCTGCTAATAAGACTTCTACCTGAGAGCAAAGACTGCGGTTTACTAGTCTTTGTTCCCAAAATAATTAGCACAGTTACTGGCGTGTTATGACCACTCAAAATATTTTTTATTTTTGTTTTTCTTTATCACTGAGTGAATGGATGAAGTTCTGTTATGGTCTCACTTCAGTCCAGCACTTTCCTTGCTGTTAGTTGTGTATAATATTTTGGAATACTTGTAACATTGTGTGATTAACTCAAGGTCACTTTCAGAATTTCTGCACCTAGATAGGTATACTTCTTTTACATCTGTTATTTCTTCTTGCTATTTTCCCTCTCAAAATGTTCTTTTTTTACTGGCTTCTCTCTGAACACAGATATTTATGAGGCAGTGTTTCCTAGTGGTTTGATCCATGTGTCTAGGGTCTTGATCTAGGCCCACCACTCATGGCTCTGTGATACAGACAAGTTGCTTGTGACCACTTCTCCAGCTGTCAATGGGGATATGAAAGTTTGCCCAAGTCATGCAGAGGAGGCCATGCTCGCCTCATTCATCCCGGTCATTAAGAAGGCCTCGAGAGCTCAGTGCCAGCTCCCACTGTGTTCCCTTTGGTTGCTATTGAAATATTAATAAGATTATTGAATACTGTTCTCCCATGAACTGTGTCACCCTTAACTTTGAATGTATCCAGATGACTTTTATAAGAAGGCAACATGTGTGTCATGAAGAGGGAAAAAAATGACTTCTTCACCCCTTTTTGGAAACAGTTAAGATATAAGTCATAAATTATGAAGAAGTTATTGAGAAAAAAGTGAAAATTTTTGCTGATGTTATAAAAGAATATCTTATCCTCCCCTCATAACTCTAAAATATAAAAATATTTTTTAAATTGCTTATCAAGCCAGATATGAAAATTAGGACTAGTGAATATGTGAACTGATAAGAGCTCCAAGAGTTTGCCAAACAACAAGTTTGTAGGCCTCCCTGAGTTTACTTGATCTATTTTTCACACTTATGATTATAAAACTGCTTAGGATGTGTTTTATTTTAAACGAAACCAGCACCTAACACCTAGAGGTGCTCAAGTATTGATTCTCCTTCTTCCATACTTCATTTACAAAGTCAACTTTTAATGGCAAAAACTGCAATTACTTTTGCACCAACCTGATAGAAATTGTGAGTTTGGAAGACTCCAAATGTACACTTCTGAATGGCTGATTATCCAGCAAAGACTCCAAACAGGCTGCCTGGCGAAGAGGCTAAGTTGTACCAGGCTCTCCTCTGCTCTAGCAGAAATGTGAATTTTCACAGTTGCCTGAGCTTGTTGGATAATGTTTGATGTTTTTCCCTCTATACTGAGAGAGAGAGAGAGAGAAAGAGGGAGAAGAATCAGGCTCATTACTAGGTTTTTTTTTTCTTTTGATTCTGTGCTTGGAGATTAATTTTAATGGATTCACCAGCATTGAAAATGAATATCTCTACGTAAAGGTCATCGTTATTATGTTCCAAAATAGGTCATATTTTTTGTATTGCCGCCAGAAACAAATGTGTTGTGTATGTTTCTGCCACAGAGCATACCTTCTAGCCATGTTTGGGTGTATGCCTCACAGAATTGCATAGGTAATTCAAGAGCAAAACAGCATATCCAAAGAAGATGAAAATGCTGGTGCTGGTACATGTTGCACCATCTCATTGACACTCATAGGATGCCTTAGGATCTTAAATGTGTTTACCATGTCAATGTCTGTGTATTTAATCTTAATATTTAAAGAATAGAAGCTACTGATGAACAATTTGGCTTTTCCTCCTCATAAGACTATGGACAAAAGGAGGTAACCAGGTCCACAGGGCCAGAACTGGCAGATGGCCACTTCCTATCTTACTAGAGATGGAGTGTGGGGAGGAGAAGCTTATATTTCTTGGCATTGTTTTTCACATCTTATTTCTTAGCCTCCAGAATTCCACGATTTTAAACAATTTTATCAAGCCGTGAAAACTATTCTGTGGTTTATCTTCCCAAAAAGGAAACTATAGATATTGACTGGAAAACATTTGTTTCATCTCAAACATTTGAGCCTGTTTTTCAGTTCAATTCTTAATTCTGCCTGTGTTCAAATCACCTAGTGCTCCCAAAAGCATGGAAGTAAATGTTAGGCCCGCATGAGCTCCTGTTATTGGTGGGGGATTTTAAGAAGGGGAAGGAAGCAGAATTGGAGTCTTGTTGGGTGTGATTACTCTTTTGTGTTTTTCTGAAAATATTTGTCTGTTTTATGTTTGCCAAATCTACTTGCCTTTCCCTTGGAGTCATTAAGAAACAAAGCATGTTGCTATGCAGTGTGAGGCTTAAGAGGATTTTGAGGTTTACAGATCCCCAAATCCTGCAGAGACACAGGTCTTGCTGGTAACATTCGGACAGAAGAAGATTCAAAAGCAGAATGAATTGACAGTCATATTTCTCTGCCAGAAGCACCAAAACCCCTGGTGTTACCTTTAAGGGAAAGAAGAGCACAATCTGAGTTTGAAATATGATTTATGTCAGAAAAATCATAAACTGCACATGGGGTGTAGCTTTTTTTTTTCAACCCTTGAGACAAGCTGGAAACACAAAGCTTTGGTCCTAAGCAAAGTTTCTAAAAAAGGAAAGAGTAAAATCTATTCCTGCACTTCCAGCTGCAGTTCCAAGCAAACGGATTGAAAAATCTAAACAAAACCAATGTGAAATTCATTGCGAAGCCAAGGCTTTCTATCACCATGTCTGGTTCAAAAGTGAGTTGTTATAGCAACAGGAGAAAAGTAAATGAGCATTTCACGTTGTAAAATTATGCCTGCCTCTGTTCTAAACAGCCGCTGTCCAGGCAGTCAAATGAGCCCAAGTCATTTAAAGGAGAAGAATTCCATTTTAATTGTTGAGGCTTGCACCAAAGCTACCTTTAAAACCAAAAGTTCATTTCAATTAACCTTATTCCCCAAATCAATATAATAAATTCTCTGGCAGGATGAGACCGACCAACGGCCTGTCTGATGAAGATGGCCTCAGGAAAACATGGTGCCAAGGATTTCAGCTCTGAAGAATGGCCAGAGCACTGCGTGGCACTGAGCTCGCGGCCCTGGCACAGAGCCTTTCACCTTTAAATCATTGTTTTTAATCCAGTATAGATTGGAAGCAGACGAGAGACCTTGCTTTTTAACACTTGTTCACTGACCTGTATTAAATTGGATGTTGATCGGGGTCTCGCTTCAAACAGATGTCTATGCAGTGGACATTTTCTGATGCCCACACTGGCTTCAAGAAAGAGGCAGAAGGCTGAATGAGATTGGGAGGATTTTTTGTTTTGTTTTGTTTTGTTTTCACTTCTGTAAATAAGCCCTCCATAGCTAACGGGTACGGTGTAAGGAGATTGCTTGGATCAGTGGTTTTGTCTTACTTGTCTTATAAGGAGCCTGTCTCAAGATTGACACATTTCTATTTAGTTAAGCATTTATAATTATCAGTGTTGCAGATTATCACATCTAAACTAATTTGGAAATATGTAAAACAACAAGGGAAGGAAAACCAACCCTTAGTCCCTAAAAGCGACACTCCCACAAAGCCTAAGGCAAATTTTTATTATTAGCTATAAGTGATCTGCATAATTAGCCTTGGCTAATATTCCCTAATGCCTTTCTATTTAAAGAGACAGACACACCATTTTCATACACAGACAAGTTTGCAATTCCTACAAATCATCTTCATTTTAAGAGTGAGAAGCACTGAGCAAGTTAAGATCGGCAATTTGAGATTCTAAGAAGAACCAAGCCTCATAAAGCCCTCACCAGGGGGGTGCTATTGTACACAAAAAGGGAGGAGAAGGAACGGAGTGGAATTTAGAGCCCCAGGCTTGCCTCCATCGAGGTTGAATGCATTGTTCAGGAGCGCCTGTAGCCCCTCCTGACTCCCTATTTGTGCAGATAGAAAGCAATTTTTGCTCTTGTGTCCTGGGCCTCAGTGGCATCAGTAGACTTTGCCTGCTCCTAGGCCCTGCACCAGGAGTCCCAACATGACCGATGATCTGGCTCATCCAGGAGGATATAACAGAAAGAGACGTTCTCTGGCCCTCATCGTTGTGATACTGATTCAGGAAGCCTTGGATGGGGTTTGGGAACCTGCATTTTTAATAAGCTCACCAAGTTATCATGACGATCATCAAGGCTTGCAAACCGTTGCCCAATCTTTGCCCACTCACTTTACCTGGAGGGAAGTGGAGGGCCAGGAATGGGAATCACCAGTGAAGTCAGCCCCAGGCACTAGCTGAGACTTCTGCATAACATCCTGGGCGTATCCAACCCCATCTGTTCTTTTCCACAGGCATCTTCCTAGGGCATCTCATCCTTCAGATTTTCACAAATTCTGGAGCATTTTGATATAATTCTATAATTTCTCCTGAGGAAATAGAGTGAAACCAAAACTCAGTATCCTGGACCACCAGGCCCTTCATGACCTACCCCTTTCTGCAACCTCTTCTCATACCCTCTTCTCATCCTCATTCTGCTTCAGCCAAACTCCTGTCTGCTTAGGGTATTTGTGTTGTTTTGCCTCTGGTCTTTCCCCAGATCATTGCTTGGCTGTCTGTGTTCCATCGCTCAGATTCTAACTCATATATCGCCTCCTCGAGTGGTCTCCTCAGATGCTCCGTCTTGGAATAGGTACCTGACCCGCCATCCCACTTCTGTCCTCCCCAATGAGGGACCCTCCATTACAAGGTTATGTTTCTTTATTTGCAAGTCCTTAAAACGCTCTGAAAATATCTTCTATATTATTTGTTCAGTGTCGATTGTTCCTCTTCCTGCACTAAAATGTAACATCCATAAGGTCAGAAGCTCACAGTTGCTGTGATGAGTTTCTGCCATCTCTCAGTCTCATACAGCTAGTATGGACCCAGGCTAGGCAACTCCAAGGCTCACATACCCCCCAAGGTGGAGGACAGAGATGGAGCACAGTCCTTTCATTTCACTTTCCCGCTGGCAGAGCAGATGGAATCATTACGACTGGATACATTCTGAATGATAACTGTAAATTGAGGATTCTAAGTTTTATTAGAGTTGATAGGATATTAAGTGGTTTTTGTTTTGCTTTGTTTTGTTTTGCTTTTTGTTACAGGTAGAAATATATAGGATCATTTTCCATCTTAGAGGCCTGTGTCTTCAGCACAGAGACATTCTTATTCTACAGTGTAGTTTTTATTACTGGCCCAGGAGATTGACAATTCATTAACAAAATAACCCTAGATGCACATACAGTTAAAACAGGGGGAGGAACATTAAAATGACACGACATATAAAAATAAGAGAAACCACAAGAGAGGAGAAACTGGAACAGATTGGCCACCCTTTATCGGAACGTATTTGTTAGGTAGTAGGTATGTCTAACACTAAAACCCTAAGGACTCTTTATTACACAATTTGGCATTAATGTTCAGTGTATTTTAAATTCAGATTTTCTTTAAACACTTCTAGGAATCTTCTGCTTTTTATTCTTCCAAACCCTGGCTCCTCTCCCCAGCCCACTCTCCCAATCCAGATACATATTTTTCTTTAAAAAAATTTTTTTGAAAGAGAACTGCCAAAGAGTTGACACTTGGCATGTGGTGATTCAAAAAATACACTGTCCCTTCTCACCACCCCTGATGTCTTTATCTGACAAAATCCATATGCTGTGTGATCACCATGGCAACTAAGTAGGGTTGTAATTGCAACCCTGGAAAGCCCGTGGTGGTTTTGTTTTTTTTTTTTTTCACTCAAATTGTGGCATACGTTTAACCTCTCTGAAGTTTCAACAAACCATCTTTTAAATGACAAGGGTTGTGAAAAGTCTAATTTAGTCTGTTTGTTAGAAGGCACATTTCTTCCTTTTTTAACTTAATAAACTAGCTTTAAAAGGAGGTGGGGGGAGTGGGAGAGGCTGCAATATTTTCTGACCTCACCTTACAAAATTATACCTGGTCATTTTATAACAATAAAATCTAAATGTATGACACTTCTGGAGAGTACACAGACAGTGTCTTCAGACTGTGTAGTGAGAATCAAGTAAGGCTCCGTGGCGGTACAACGGCAGACACAAAAGGGTCTTAAGGCCCAGGTTGCAAACCTTTGCCTTCCACCTGCCATCGAGAAAATGCTGCCTCCCCTGTGACCAAAGGCATGAATATTCAAACTAGAGGGCTACTAAATTAGTTTCTCATTAAAAAAAATTTTAGCTCAGGTGAGTTTTCTTCTTTACTTCTGTTCACAGTAATTTCTATAGAGGCTGCATTTTGTTCTTCTAAATAGAGGAAGCATGACTTTTGGAAAGATACGTGGGCCCAGTCATGCGACCCCATGGGATGTGAGAGTAATAAAGTGTCTGGTGAGGAAACGTGAAGAGCCTAGTTCTGCTCAGCCACGCATGGTAGGTATTATGCCCAGGAGTCTATCCTGTAGCTACCTGAAACTTCACGGTGTTGAAGAAAAAGCACAGGAATGGAATTCAAAGGACTTGGATTCTAGTTCTGGCTCAATTCCTTTCTAGTTGTGTGACCATAACTCAGCATCATGCAAATGCAAGGTTTGGCAGTATGAGCTCTGTATACCTTTGAATCCACTCCTGCCCGGTCTGCCTGGAGGACGTAAAGAGAGTCTGGCATGAACCTATCTGCTTGAGGGACAAGAAACATTCAGGGAAAGCCCCAACCTGAAACAAGGGAAAACAAGACAGCCCAGCATGGGTTGTCAGCAAGAGTAAGCAGGAAACAGAGGGGAGATCTTGAATCCAGCAAATCAGTGAGTGCAACTTCCTCCCCACTTCCCGACACCCATCCGAGGCATGATAGGACCCCTACCATAGTGCACCAGACAGCAGAGGCTGTGGCCAACAATGTAAACCAAGAGAAGAGCCTTTTTCCTAGGGTGACGACACCCATGAGATATTAGTCCGTTTTCACACTGCTATCAAGAGCTACCCGAGACTGGGTAATTTATAAGGAAAAGAGGCTTAATTGAATCACAGTTCTGCAGACTTAACAGAAAGCATGACTGGGAGACATCAGGAAATTTACAATCATGGCAGAAGGCAAAGGGAAAGCCAGGGCCTTCTTCTCATGGTTGCAGGAGAAGAGAGTGTGAGTGAGCGGGGAACTGCCACTCACTTTTAAATCATCAGAGCCAATGAGAACTTACTAACACAAGAACAGCATGGGGGAATGGCCCCCATAATCCAGTCACCTCACACAAGATCCCTCCCCCGACATGGGGATTACAGTTTGAGTGAGATTTGGGTGGGGTCACAGAGCCAAACCATATCACTTGATTTGCCTGGGATAACCTTGTCTTAGATGCCTATTGTCCTGGCATCATTATCAATAGCTCCTTCCCTTCATTATCAAAAGTGCTCAGATTTAGGTGTTAAAGTATGTGGTCACCTGCTTTTTGGAGATATTTCTGTGAGTTGAAGAAAGCCAGGAGGTGGTGCCACTTTGTAGAATGTGTCACCATGTAGCTCCCAGGGTAGAACTGAGGAACCCTTCCCTGCTGAGGTGCCTGAAACAGATGCAGAGTGCTGAGTGGAGAACTCAGACTGTTCAGACTGGGGACGCAGAGCAGACCTGTGGGCTGGTAGCACCAGAAACATCGTCACAACCCACAGAGTGGAGCCCAGGAGATTGGCCATGCGAGGGATGACTGAAAGGCCTGTGCATGGGAGAACATGTATAAGACACCCCACAAACCCCTGAATGTAAGGGGAAACTGAGTGGAGGCAGAGATCCATGGTTTTGCTATTGGAAAGTGGTGGGGTTGTTGACCACATCTTTCCCAGCCTAGGGAACTGTCAAGCTCATCCCTTCATGCCCCCCCAGGTGAATGTGGAGGTGTGTGCAGTGTAGGAATAGCATAGGAGCAGCGGCACAGGCTTCACATCACTCTTGGACTTTCAAGTGATGCTCCCAGTGGAGGTCTTTCATCAGGCCCAGCCCCCAACCTCGTTCTAGGCAATGTGTCCTTTCTGGTGGTCAGTTCCTAAGGACCTTCTGGTGGTCCCTTTACTTCTCCCTCCCAGTCTCCTGCCCACAACTCCAGTGAGAGATCAGGGTTACAGGAAACAGTTTCCCTTTCCTGCCTCTGATTTCTTCTCATCTAGACACTCTATCTAAACTCAAGAATTCCTTTTCCCTATGGCCTTATATTTCATCAAAATATACATATAAAGTAGAAATATTTTATACTTTTTATTTTATTATATACTTAAATGTATGTACATGTATCTTATTTTTTATTAATATTTATATTGAAATATAAATTTATTTAAAATGTGAAGACAAATTCTGGACATACTCTCCACCTACCCTCATGACTCCCTAAAACACAGAGCCAACTTCCTGTTTAAATGGAAGAAAGAGAGATGGAAAATTATAAGGAGAAAAATAACACATTGATTTCCCATAACAAATTACCAGAAACAAAGTGACTTTAGAACAACACAAATTTATTATTTTTACATTTTGCAGGTCAGAAGTCTGGGTGGGTGCAGATGATTCCTCTGCTCTGGGTCTCACGAGTCCAGAATCAAGGTGTTGGCCACCCTAGCCTCTTATATGGAAGCTTGTGGGTGTGGCAGGGGAGGATCTGCTTCTAGATTCATTCAGGCTATTGGCACCAATCAGTTCCATGTGGCCATAGGTCCCTCTTTCCATCCTAGCTGTCAGCTGGATGTCATTCTCTGCCTTTAAAGGCTGTTGGTCCCCAGCTCATAGCCCCTGTAATGGTTAATTTTATGTATCAACTTGACTGAGTAACAGGGCACCCAAATATTTGGCCACACATCATTCCAGGTGTTTCTATGAGAATGGTATTGGATGCGCTTAGCATTTGAATCAATAGACTTAGTAAAGCAGATGGCCCTCCCTAATGAGGGTGGGCCTCATCCAATCAGTGGAAGGCCTAAAGAGAACAGAAGACTGACCCTCTCCAAAGTAAGAAAGAATTCCTCCTGCCTAATGCCTTAGAAATAGGACATGGGCAAAG
The DNA here is from genome assembly GCF_029281585.2 of Gorilla gorilla gorilla. Lineage (NCBI taxonomy): Eukaryota > Metazoa > Chordata > Mammalia > Primates > Hominidae > Gorilla > Gorilla gorilla. The sequence goes on from NC_073229.2 coordinate 172,142,357, forward strand.
ACATCATGACTAAAACACCAAAAGCAATTGCAACAAAAGCCAAAATTGACAAATGGGATCTAGTTAAACTAAAGAGCTTCTGCACAGCAAAAGAAACTATCATCAGAGTGAACAGGCAGCCTAAAGAATAGGAGAAAATTTTTGCAATTTATCCATCTGACAAAGGTCTAATATCTAGAATCTACAAAGAACTTAAACAAATTTACAAGAAAAAACAACCCCATCAAAAAGTGGTTGAAGGATATGAACAGACACTTCTCAAAATAAGACATTTATGCCCCCAAGAAACATATGAAAAAAAGCTCATCATCACTGCTCATGAGAGACATGCAAATCAAAACCGCAATGAAATACCATCTCATACCAATGAGAATGGTGATTATTAAAAAGTCAGGAAACAACAGATGCTGGTGAGGCTGTGGAGAAATAGGAATGCTTTTACACTGTTGGTGGGAGTGTAAACTAGTTCAACCATTGTGGAAGACAATGTGGCAATTCCTCAAGGATCTAGAACCAGAAATACCATTTGACCCAGCAATCCCATTACTGGGTATATATCCAAAGGATTATAAATCATTCTACTATAAAGACACATGTACAAGTATGTTTACTGCAGCACTATTTACAATAGCAAAGACTTGGAACCAACCCAAATGTCCATCAATGGTAGACTGGATAAAGAAAATGTGGCACATGTACACCATGGAATACTATGCAGCCATGAAGAAGAATGAGTTCATGACCTTTGCAGTGACATGGATCAAGCTGGAAACCATCATTCTCAGCAAACTAACACAGGAACAGAAAACCAAACATCGCATGTTCTCACTCATAAGTGGGAGTTGAACAATGAGAACACGTGGACACAGAGAGGGGAACATCACACACTGGGGCCTGTCAGGAGGTTGGAGGCAAGGGGAGGGAGAGCATTAGGAGAAATACCTAATGCATTCAGGGCTTAAAACCTAGATGACAGGTTGATAAGTGCAGCAAACCACCATGGCACATGTATGCCTATGTAACAAACCTGCACGTTCTGCACGTGTATCCCAGAATGTAAAGTAAAAGAAAAAAAAAAAAAGAAAGAAAAAAGACATGGGGTTTTTTTTCTTGCTTGCAGACTCAAACTAAAATACTGGCTCTTCCTATGTCTCTAGCTTGCCAACTCACTCTGCAAGTCTTGGGACTTGTCAGCCTCCATAATTATTTAAGCTAATTTCTTATAATAAATCTCTCTTCATCTTCAAAGCCTGCAACAGTGGGCTGTAGTCCCTTTCACATGTTGAATCTCTTTCACTTCCTTTTCTGATGATTCTTTCTTTGCTTACAAATGGAGAAATTTCTCTGCTTTTAAGGCCTTATGTGATTAGATTGGTTCCTCCCAATAATCTCCCTATTTTAAAGTCCAAAGCCTTAATTTCATCTGAAAAGTCTCTTTCCCTATATAATACAGCATAACCAAGGTGTATCAACAGAGAGTATGTCACAGTTGCCAAGATTCTGATTACCCGCAAACTTAGTATCTCAAGAGTAGCCAGCTACACTACCCTTCTTGTAGCTCCTTGTTCAACCCCAGCCAAAGGGGAAACCCTGAAGAAACAAGTGAAGAAATATAAAATGGAAAACACCCAAAGCACATGCTGAGGTGAGGATCAAATAAGGATGGCTGAAGAGTTCAGCAGAGAGTGTTGAAACTTTGCATACAAAACAGGCGGTGTAGAGCCACATCCCTACAGCCCTTGTCTAATGTTTGCATAATCCCTTCTCAGAGGAGGCCACCGCAGTCCCTTAGCAGTCACAGATGTTATAGAGAGCAGCCAGGAGCAAAAAACACACTCCTCATTCTTAAAGGACCAGCCTAGGAAGAGAATGGGAAGACAGAGCAGAGGAATGAATCAGAAACCAGCAAGACATAGGAGAGAAGTGGTGCCAGATTGGGAATGATGTTTACTGAGTCTTCGATGTCTTCTCTTTTTTTCTTTTAATTTTTTTTTTTTGGTGATGTATAAATTTAAATGCACAGAGTGAGCGTGAATATGAGCGTATATGACATCCGACTTAACCTTGGTGACTCTCTAGCACTGAGAAGCCACTTTAACCTTAATGCCAGCTGGTGACCTTGCCCTGAATCTTCAGAAATTGCTCACCCAGCCGGACAGGGTGTCCTCAGCTGCCATGAAGTTTCTGGGGCAAACTGGTAGGAGACAGTGGAGCGGAAAGAGGAGAGGGGATGATAGACAGAAATCTTGGAGCAATATCCACGTTCTTTAACTTAAATTGACTATATGAACTAGAAGCTTGAAAGTAGAGGTCAATGTGTTCTCAGGACAGTTATTAAAATTGTATTCTCAGTCTTCTCCCATCCAGTATTGCAAAGCTGTTTTTGTAGTAAAGAAAGCAATTCATGTTTCATATCTGCTGTCATTATAAAAGAAGTCACAGCTACAAGTCTAGACTTTTATGTTTATTTCAAAAGGACTTGTCCTTATGAAATAATCATTGTTTTATGCCAGCTCTGCTTTATTGATCTACTATGTACCTGAAATTATTTAGATCAGGGAAATAAGACTTTCTTCTCTTTCCAGCATGCAGGGAAAAATTGTCCTAGACTCCTGAGAATATTATAAACATCTGATATTAGAAACACATTGGAGTTATATTTTTTTATTTATTAAGATCAGTTTCATATATGCCCCATATTGAAAGATTTTACTGCTTCCCTCATTAAGAAAAAAAGTTATACCTTCAATTATGAGTCATTTTTGTTTCTACAAAATAAGAAGGAAAAAGAAAGAGAGGGCAAAGTGAAGGAGGAGGAAAAGGAGGAAGAGGGAGAAGAGGGGAGTAAAGAGAAGGGAGAGGGAGTAAGGAAAGGGAGGAGGGAAAGATGCAAGGAGAGAAAGAGACAGAGAAGGAAAAAGAAAAAGGAGAAGAAATTATTTATAGTTATCTGGATTTTATAGTTCTCCTGTGAGCTGGTGGTCCATATGAGGAAGCACAGGGGTTAAAATATTTATGGCAATGACTGTGGAGTCACCAGTTAGTGAGCACTGGCCTGGAGGGAAAATTCTTATATTCTCTAGCCTCAGCTTTTAATGGCACTTCCATGATTCATTGTCTTATAAGCAAATAATTTTGGGGGAAGTTCATGGCAGATGTCCCTGGCTATAAATGATTTTTATATGCTCTAGGAATCACTTCTTTTTATCTATCTTACAGATGAAAATGTAAAGTGTAGCTTTCAGGTGCTAATGTACTACATTCGTTAATATTGATAGGAAGGTAAGCCCTCTGTGACTCAATATTAACCTTTAATATTTATTTTATTACTTATGCAAGATAATTCAGTGACCCATATTTTCTGCTGATGAGTGTGAATTGCACTTTTTTCTTGCTTTGCCTTCCTAAGACTATCTGGCTGCTGTCAGAAAGGGTAGCCAGTTCTATTGGGGTGTGAGAAGGAGGCCTCTGCATGAGAAGCCCGTGTTGGCTGATTTATGTTTAATGCTTTCTCCAAACACTATAATTCACTCAAATTAGATTTTGAACATATTTTTTGCCCGATGTGAAGTATCTCCTTTTTTTTGGTTACTTGCTGGAACAGAATTCTAAACTGTTACCCTTTCAATGTCTCCCAATGTTTCTTCAGAGGTTTTTTATGTATTGAACAAAAAGTTTTCAATCCAGGTCGGAAGGATCATTTCTTATGTCATCTCCTAAGAGTTTTATAATTTTGCATTTTACTCTAAGTCTTTAATACACCTGAAATTGATTCTTATTTATGCTATAAGGTAAACATCTAATTCCATTTTTTAAATGACCCATTTAAAAGTTAGTCCCAGATTATTTATTGAAAATTTGCAAACCCAGAAATAAAGCCACACATCTACCAGCATCTGATCTTTGATGAAGTTAACAAAAATAAGCAATGAGGAAAGGACACCCACCCAATAAGTGGGTGCTGGGATTACTGGCTAGCCATATGCAGAAGAATGAAACTAGATGCCTATCTATCACCATACGCAAAAATTAACTCAAGATAGATTAAAGACTTAAGCTTAAGACCTAAAATTATAAAAATCCTAGAAGAAAACCTACGAAATACCCTTCAGGACATTGGCCTTAACAAAGAATATATGACTAAGTCCCCAAAAGCAATTGCAACGCAAATGAACTTTGAGGCTGTGTGCGGTGGCTCACACCTGTAATCCCAGCATTTTGGGAGGCCAAGGTGGGTGGATCACCTGAGGTCAGGAGTTCAAGACCATCCTGGCCAACATGGTGAAACCCTGTCTCTACTAAAAATACAAAAATCAGCCAGGAGTGGTGGTGCATGCCTGTAATCCCAGCTACTCGGGAGGCTGAGGTGGGAGAATTGCTTGAACCTGGGAGGCAGAGGTTGCAGTGAGCCAAGATCGCACCATTGCACTTTAGCCTGGGCGACAGAGTGAGACTCCACCTCAAAAAAAAAAAAAAAAAAAAGGAAAATTGACAAGTGGGGCCTAATTAAACTAAAGAGCTTCTGCACCGAAAAAGAAACTATCAACAGAGTAAACAGACAACCTACAGAATTGGAGAAATATTTGCAGATTATGCATCCAACAGTGGTCTACTATCTAGGATCTGCAACGAACTTAAACAAATTAACAAGCAAAAAACAACCCCATTGAAAAGTGGGCAAAGCCGTTAACAGACATTTCTCAAAAGAAGACATACAAGCATCCAACAAACGTATGAACAAATGCTCACCATCACAAATCATGAGTGAAATGCAAATCAAAACCACAATGGGATACCACCTCACACCAGTTGGAATGGCTATTACTAAAAAGTCAAAGAATAACATGTGTTGGTGAGGCTATAAAGGAAAGGAAACACATACACTGTTGGTGGGAATGTAAATTGATTCAGCCAGCGTGGAAAGCAGTTTGAACATCTCTCAAAGTACTAAAAATGGTGCTCCCATTTGACCCAGCAGTCCCATTACTGAGTATATACCCAAAGGAAAATAAATCGTTCTACCAAAAAGACACATATACTCAAATGTTCATTGCAGCACTATTCACAACAGCAAAGACATGGAATTAGCCTAGGTGCTCATCAGTAGTGAACTGGATAAAGAAAATGTGGTACATATGCACCATGGAATACTATGCAGCCATAAAAAGAATGAAATCTTGTCCCTCCCAGCAACATGGATGCAGCTGGAGGCCATAATCCTAAGCAAATTAATGCAGGAATAGAAAACCAAATAATGCATGTTCTTACTTATACGTGAGAGCTAAACATTGGGTACACATGGACGTAAAGATGGAAATAATAGACCCTCAGGACTACCAGAGCAAGGAAGGAGGGAGAAGGGCCAGGGTTGAAAAGTACCCATTGGGTACTATGCTCAGTACCTGGATGACCAGATCAATTGTACCCCAAACCTCAACAACAAGCAATATACTCATGTAACCAACCTGTAATGAACCTGCACATACACCCCCTGAATCTAAAATATAAATTAAATTTTTCTAAAAAGGGAAAAAGAAAAAAGTCATGTTCTGCCCATTGGTCAGCAGCAATAAGTCATGTCTCCCAGGTTTATGCTCCCAAACCACACAATCTTAATCAAATGTTTCATCATAATCCCTGATTTCTGGTAAATTGAGTTCCCCACTCTTTGTTTTTTCTTTTTAAGATATATATTTTTTCTTGTCCTTTTGTTTCTCCATATGCATTTTAGAATCAGTTTATTTTGTTCAACAAACAAACAGACAAAATCTGCCAGGATTTGGATTGGAATTGATTGATAGATCCATTTGTTAAAAATTAGCCTTATTATAATTTTGAGTCATACTATTTCTGAACATGAGATATCTATTTTGGGGAGAGAGGAGTCTTTAAAGTTTTCAAATAAAGTTTTAAGATTTTTCCATAAAGTACCAAAGTAGCTGGATTTATTCTTAGGAAATTTATATTTTGATACTATTATAATAGTATCTTTTAAAACTAAATTTCCCAATGTATAGAAGAAATACAATTTATATTTAAATCCAAACAACTCTGAGGAACCCAAATTACCCAGGCCATTCACTTTCTTAATAATTGTAATACTTTTTCTGTAAATTCTGGGATATTTTGATATTGACCATCGTACAATCAGCTAATAATGATAGTTTTATTTCTTCCCTTCTAATTCTTTTCTTTCTTTCTTACCTTACTGTGCTGTATCCACTTCCAGTTCCACACTTAATAGAAATTAATGTGGGTACTTTTTGATGTTCTTCATCTTAAAGGGACTATTTCTAACATATCACGTTAAGTATAATGTTTAATTTATTCTGAGAGTCACATTTTCCCATCTTCTCTAACATCATTTTGCTAAAAATTTGAATGTTACCCAACACTTTTCAATGAAATTATTGGGATCATCATGTTATTTTTCGGTTTTGATCTGCTAATATGATAAAATATATTAATAGATTGTCCTATGTTAAACTACCTTTGCACATCTGAGATAAACCCAACATGGTCATCATTTATGTTCTTTGCTGTATTCAGTTTGCTAATATATTTAAGATTTTTACATCTATTGTGTATTAATTAGCCTAGAAACTAAGCTGCTATAACAAACAAAACCAACATATATAGCACACATAAGACAGACATTTACTTTTCTCTCTGGTACAGGTAATAGTCTGGAATAGGGGAGTGATTTGTAGCTGGTAGAGTTGCCTTGTGTATTCAGTACTTAGCTTCCAAGTCATCATTATTTCTCTGCCAGTTCAAAGAAGGGCAGAGAGTCCTGAACAGTCTTCATAAAAAGACGACCAGGAAATTGCCCTCCCCCTACCCATTCATATCTCATTCACCCAAAGCTAACTCCATGGCTACAGATACCTGAAAGTCAAACAGAAAAATATTTTCTGTGGTGTGGTGTCCATGAACCCAGGTTGTATGAAGTTCTGTGTGAATGCCCATCACTAAAAGAAACAAAGGGCAACTTAAAGGTGGGAGATAGTTAACAGTTTCCAACACATATGGTCATGAGAAAGACTGAACTCTAATTTTGTTTGTTGTACTATCCTCAACTTGGGTTTTGACATGAAGATCATATTAGCTTCCACCCCACCCCCCACCAAAAAAAATTAGTTTGATAAATATTCCATCTCTTCCTACCCTTTGGTATAATGTGGGTGACTCTGTAACTTGAAAACAAATGCGGTAGGACTTATGAGTAATAAGTACTACCTGGTGTTTTCTTTATTTAATGATTCTGAATGCTCACTAGATACGATAATATAAGCCCTTCTATTTATTCTTGAGTCAGTTTTGGGGGATATTGAATATGTTTTGATATTCAACATCATCATTATAATTTTTTTCTAAATATTCTCTAAATGTTGTCACAATTTCTTCTGGAACCCTTGATGTTCTTTTTAGAAGCGGAACATTTCCATAAATGCAAAATTCAAAATACCATCTGTAGTATGCTACCTCTTGTATAAGAAGAGGAAATTAGAAAACCAATCAGGTATCTGCTTTGAATTTCAAAAACAACACAGGAGAGATAAATCATCAATGTTTTACTTCAAAGAAGTTTGTCACCTACAAGTGGTAATGAGAAGCAGAGTGGAAAAAATTTGGAGAGAAGTGACGTTTCTCTTAATATACCTTTCTTGGTACAGTTTTTACTTTTGGAGGCATGTTAATGTTTTATATACTCAAAAGAATAAAATCAACTAGGTTGCGAAGGGAGGAAAAAATAAAGTTAAAAGCAAATATAAACAAATTAACCTAATTTATTTCAAATGAATACCATAACCACACTGAAAGAAAATTTAAAAGAACTAAGTAACTCATGAAAACAGTATATGGCTGTATATTGTCTGTCTAGGGAAAAGTCGTGGCACAAGAGCTTCAAACAAATCTGTCATTCTTTTTAGTTTATTTTGTTTTCTATGGTGGCATACATAAAGAAACTGTGAAACAATTTATGTTATGGGATCCAACAGGCAAGTAAGTGTGTCAATTTTGTTGGGAGCCAGGTTTGTCATTATGAAAGAAGGGACATACAAATATGTAATGAGGGTGAACAAGAAAGAACCCTGTGAGGCCAGATGCAGTGGCTCACACCTATAATCCTAGCATTTTGAGAGGCCAAAGCGGGCAGATTGCTTGAGCTCAGGAGTTTGAGACTAGCCCCAGCAACATAGTGAAAACTCATCTCTACTAAAAATACAAAAACTAGCCAGGCATGGTGATGTGCACCTGTAGTGCCAGTAACTTGTGGGGCTGAGACAGGAGGATTGCTTGAACCCAGGAAGTCAAGGCTGCAGTGAGCCAAGATCACACCACTGCACTCCAGCCTGCATGACAGAGTGAGACCCTGTCTCAAAAAAAGAAAGAACCCTGTGGGATGGATTGGAATTGTAGCAATCAGTGTAAATTCATAATTTCTACAATAAGCATACTTGTGTAGGTAATGCATGTAATATGAGCATATGCATACATGTCTGTGTCCACATAGGTATATATTTGCCTGTGTGTATATATACGCAGATATTTTCTAGCTCTATTCAATAAAAAGGCCTAGAAACAAAGGCATCCCAGTAACTATGAACACACCTAGCACTCTAATCTTAGATTCTAATGCTGTGCCTCACTAAAAGAAACCATGGCTCTGTTGAACAAGGACTCACTACATTACTTTAAGAAGTAAACTCTGGGAAAAGAAAAACTTTTGACAAATTAAACTTAACAGAATTTATTTGAGCAAAAAATGATTCATGAACCAGGCAGCACTCAGAATCAGAAGAGGTTCAAAGAGCTCCACCCAGGAGCATGAGAAGTGAGCTTCCGTAGGCTGAACATGGAAGCCAAGTAGAGAACACATCTGATTTGTTACAGCAAGGTGTTTGCCTTATTTGGACATGGTCTGATGAGTTGGCTGTCTGTGATTGGCTAAAGCACTGCTGCCTATGATTGGCTGAGACCTGTTTTTTTTTTTTTTTTTTTACATAAGTTAGACTCCTAAGTTAGATTCCAGTTTGTTTCAGTACTACCTTAGGTTGCAGTTTCTCTTTATTCTTTTTTTTTTTTTTGAGACCAAGTCTAGCTCTGTCACCCAGGCTGGAGTGCAGTGGCGCAATCTCAGCTCACTGCAACCTCCGCCTCCTGGTTCACATGGTTCTCCTGCCTCAGCCTCCTGAGTAGCTGGGATTACAGGCGCATGCCACCACGCCCAGCGAATTTTTGTATTTTTAGTAGAGACGGGGTTTTACCATGTTGGTCAGGCTGATCTTGAATTCCTGACCTCGTGATCTGCCTGCCTCAGCCTCCCAAAGTGCTGGGATTACAGGCATGAGCCACCATGCCCGGCCAGGTTGCAGTTTCTTATACAGAAACTTAAAGTATGGAGACAGTCTTGGGCCAATGGCCTCCTGCTTATTTAACAACTCTCAGTCATGTTTTTATTTGCAGGTTATTTGATTCGTCACTCCCCAACTCCATTGTTTTTAGAATATTATCTTTGTCTTTGGTATTGCACAATTTTCTATCATGTATTTAGGTTTAACTGTATTTATTTATACTACTTAGTATAAATAGCACAAAATGGTATATAAATGTTATAAATACATATTTAGTGTAAAATGAGGAAATTAGTAATTAATTCTTCAAACGTTGCTTCTGCCCCATTTTTTCTTCTCTTTCTGGATTGCCAGTATGATACGCTTTTTACATTCTCACTCTGTTATCTGTTACTTGTTTTTTAGATTTCTCTTCTCTTTGTCTCCATTTTATTCTGGATAATTTCTACAGTTCTAGTTTCAAATTCATTAATTCTCTCTAAGCTATGTATAAAAACTCTTATTAACTGAACTTTTACTTCCAAAGACACTTTCTACAGTATCTTGTAGTTCTATTTGTTTGCTTCTTTTTCAAATATTTGCTCTTTTTTAAAAAAAGTCTCTTGATCTTTTTATTCATGTCTTCAAACTTGCTGGGAGTTTTTTTTTACCTATTAAACATAATTGTTTTACATTCTGTGCTTGACAATTCTAATACCTGAAAACTTGCAGATCTTATTTTACCCTGTTTTCTTACCTAATGCTTGTGCTCTTGCTGTGGTTTTGTGATTTTTTTCATTCAGTCTCATGAGGGGAGTGTAATTTCTGGTTCGCCCTACAGTATGCAGGTAGACAATTCAGATGCCTCCTATTGCAGGATCTCGTATGGGAGATCTTGGATGAACTCTGGCTTTCTTTGTCTTCTGCTCTGTACATTTCATTAATTTGTGAAAATGGATGCTAAGTTTCATTCTGATGGTAAATGCCCTTGAAACCAAGGTCATCTTTAGTGCTTGGCTTACCTTTTTAGGTTCTTGCTTTAACTTGGTTTTGACCTTTCAGTCATAAACTATTTTTAGGATTTTATTTTGAATTTTTAGTTGTTTTCAACAGGAGGTTTAGTCAAGATATCTGGCCCACCATACAGTTGGAAAGAAATTTTACAAGTCACCTGTATATATTTTAGTCAACCTTATATATTTATGGTTTATACATTATTTTATTTTAAAAAAACTTAAAATGTACAGATAAAATACCACCTTACCTAACATGTTCATGTCACATTGAAGAAACAGTAGCAACATCAGGGCCAGATCTCACTTCTCTCAACCCCTGCTTTAATGTCTTTCTACAACCAAGGAGTTGGCAATAAGAAGGGGTTAGGAGGGAGGTGTTAATCCAGGGCCTGAGATTTAATGCCATTGTAAGTGGAGTTTGTGAACATAATGCTCCTGGGCATGTGGACACACCTGTCCCTGTGCAACTTCTGCTGCCTTGAAACCCTCAGACCCAATTTTCATTCTAGGTGCTTTCTTAAGACAAACTCTCAGTCTGGGAAATTCACCAAAACTCGGTTTCACGTACAAACATACACTTGATTTCCACCAATGATAATATTTGGTTAGACCCACTTTTTCATTAAATATATATGTCTCTAGCATGAAACAATGTAAATCATAATTAAATAATATTTTCTGATGATTCTGTGTGCATCGTTGTCTTTAACAAATGTGTATTACCCATTGAATGGTTGTATCATAGTTTGACCAGCATTTTGTTTTTAGTACATTCATGTTGCTTCCAGCTCTTTTCCCTTACAAACTGAGCCTCTGTGAATGCCTCTATACTTTATCTTTACTTAGTATCTTTAATTATTTGCTCAGGATAAATTCTCAGAATTTAAATTGTGAGGTCATAGGGCATGCGTATTTTTAAGGCTTGATAGGTCCTACCCACATGGCTGTCTGAGGAGTTGTGCGAGTTTACCTTCGACGGTGGCCCACAGAAACGTAGTGATGGTGGCTGGCTTTTTAAAGGTGATGTATTCAGAGCTGATCCTTTGATTAATTTCTAATAAAAAATTTTCACAAGATTTTTTTGTCTGGCTCTTTCCCTAGTCTAAAATTTATGAAAGATATGGTATAGCACTCTCAGTATTATGCCTGCTTAAAGATCTTACAAAATATCCAGGCTTCCCTTTTCCTTTCACTTTATAAAAATTGAGTATCTGAGAGTTACTGCAGTTTCTCAAATTACAGACACATCTTTGCTTTGACAAAACCCTAACCGTCACACGCTGACTAGCAGTCTGTGGTATTTTCATAATTAATTTGAACTAAATAGCCGTGTCACAGTAAATGCACAGACTGTTTTCCTATTGTTATCTCCTCGACTTATCGTTTGTCCACAGATCCACTGGTGGTAATTCATAGTGAGAACCCTGTCACTAATGTGCTCTAGCAAGAGTATAGCTTTTCTGACACTAATTCTGCTTGGATCTGGTCACGTGAGAATCCAGGGATATGATTTCTAGCAGATAACATTGAAATATTGATTTTATAAAGTAAACTGGAGGCTGGCCACACAGCATGGTTTTAAATTTGTTTCCCCTTAATAGGAGACAGGATTTTTGTTCATTAGATCTCTTGCTGTCCTAGGGTTAGACCCCACTGCCTAGCTCCTCCTGCTGTTGTGATTATGCTGTGTAAAATGACATTTCTACATAAAGAGCTTTTGGCTGGGGGCAACATACCAGCTAGTGTAGATTTGAAATGGCTATTTCTTTCTCACCATGAATGGAAAGATATTTTAAGCATATGTAACTCCTGCATGAGCTAACATCTGTCAATTGCACCATGTACAACTTCATCAGCTGGGAATTAAAACCCATTCATAATATTCCTGTTTGCAAACTTCTGTCTTTGAGGTTATTGAGGCTGTACATTCTACTACAAAGGAAGAAAGGGCTAGGATGCTAAAGAGAGCCTCAAATTTTGAAGTTAATAGTTGAAAATTGCATGGGGGTGGGAATTGCATGAAAGCCAGTTTTCTGAGTAGAAGTTGGGAAACTTGGATGTGGAACCTGTTCGAATCATTCCTGATCTTATCAAAGCTTATCTTTTCTTAAACATTGGAAGGATTTTTTGGGTGGTTTATGTTGTTTATTTGGTTACAATGAGGACCTTTCATAAAGATTTTATGTTGACTTTCCTTGTGGATTTCAGCCTAACAATATCGAAAATATTAAATTTAGAGGGGATCGATCTCATAAAAACTGAGTCAGAAAAAGGGGGCCAATTATTACTCTTAATTTGGTACGAAATTGTAACCAGACTCATAAATATCTATGTGACCTATAAAAAAGAAGCATAAAAAGGAACAAAATAATGGCATTTGCAGCAACCTGGAGTTGGAGACCATTTTTTGTTTGTTTGTTTGAGACAGAGTCTCGCTCTGTTGCCTGGGCTGGAGTACAATGGCATGATCTTAGCTCATTGCAACCTCTGCCTCCTAGGTTCAAGCAATTCTTCTGCCTCAGCCTCCCAAGTAGCTGGGACTACAGGCGAGCACCACCACACCTGGGTAATTTTTGTATTTTTAGTAGAGACAGGGTTTCACCATATTGGCCAGGCTGGTCTCGAACTCCTGACCTCGTGATCCACCCGCCTCGGCCTCCCAAAGTGCTGGGATTACAGGCGTGAGCCACTGCACCAGGCCAGAGACCATTGTTCTAAGCTAAGTAACTCAGGAATGGAAACCCAAAAATCATATGTTCTCACTTATAAGTGGAGCCAAGCTATAAGGACACAAAGGCACAAGAATGATGTAATAAACTTTGGGGACTTGGGAGGAAGAGTGGGAAGGGGGTGAGGGATCAAAGACTACACATTGGGTACAGTGTACACTGGGTGACAGGTGCACCAAAATCGGAGAACTCACCACTAAAGAACTTTTCAGTGCAAACAAACAACAACTGTTACCCAAAACTATTGAAATTTTTTAAAAAAAGAAAAAGCAAAGAGAGAATTTACCCACTGAGAACAAGATTTTAGAGAATCTGCTTCTGCATTTTTTTTAAATAATTTCAACTTTTAGTTTAGATTCAGGGAATATGTGTGCAGGCTTGTTATCTTGGCATAGTATTTGTGTAATTATATGTTTTTATTGTAGAATTGAAGTCTATACTTTTGTTGTTGTTCTTTGGAAGAAATTGAATAGTTGTAATTTTCAGAGCAAGCTTATAGAATTGATTTAGGTAATACTCAAAAATTAGAACAATGCAGGAGAATAACCTGTGAGATTTGTTTAAGCTGCAGATTTTGGGGTGCCATCTCTCATGATTCTAATCTGATATACCATGAGTGGAGCCAAAGAATCTACCTTTCCAGCAAGCACCCCCCAAAATTCTGATTTGGGTGGTCTGCATAACAGAGAAACACTAAAAATACAGTCTTACAAAGATTAAAATTAAGGAAAAGAGAAGCCATTTTGTAGAATATATAAATGAAGAGTCTTGTTTTACTATATAATTTATTTTTATAATAAAGGGATGTTGTCAGAGTGCTGATTCCTTAAGCAGCAAAGCGGATAACACTGTGAAAAGTATGTATGTTCCAGGGCCAGAGTTTCTTTAAAGACCACTCCTGCCTGGGACTCAGTGGTCACTTGACTGTCATCATCCTGCCTTGTAACTCTATGCCCTCCCCTCTAAATGGGAAAATCAAAAATAGCAGAACCTTTCTACCATCTGGAGACACTGAATATAAGGCAAAACAATCATGAAGTTGCTTTGTAAATCTAAATTGGTGTCATTAGATTCAACACTCGGAGAAGGCTTAGTTCTCTCCAATTTGTCAAATTTAATACACCGTAATCACAAGTGTGCAAACTTTAAAGTCAGACCCTAAACTAGATAATTGTAGCCTCTTAGAAGTCTTGAAGGGTAATGCTAGGTCACAGTCATGTTACATGTAAACTAACCCTGAAAGATATCATCTTAAAGCCTGTTAGAAAAAGAAATTTCACAGCTTTACTTGGCAGTTGTGTGCATTAGGGCTTGAAATCTTTCAGCAGAATTCAGCGTTCCTACTCCAAGCTATCTAAGCCACATTCTATAGCCTATGCTTGGGAAAAAGGCAAAAACTGCTCACCACGACTCACACTATCCTTGCATAGACTGAAAAGTGTTAAGCTTTCTCTTGTTCTTGTTGTTGTTTTAATGCCAAATATAAAGCCAATTCCTTTGGCCTTCTCACATAAGGCCTCAAGAAATATACCACGTGTATGTATTTTGTCCCTTGCTTTTTTCATTCTAGGCATTAAGATGTAATTTGATGGTGACAATGGCTGTTACTTGTGAAATATTTCTTTAAACTTTGCTTTGATTGTCAAGTAAATGTTCTTGCACACCTTTTTAAAGCCTACTAAAACTTTGTCAGGAAATTTCCTCATTAGTTTTATAGTGTAACTGTGGCAGACCAATTTCATCTCCCTGGTCCTCAGTTTCCATCTATTAAGGGACTTGAACTAGATGCTGCTGATTTTGTTCTTTACGAGCTCTTGAAATTATTTACTGTAGAAATCGGATGGGCTTAACCCAGAGTAATTCTATGGCAGTGAAGGACTCTTTTTTTTTTAAATAATCTTCATTGGTTCCTTGCCCTTTTTGTTTTTTCTAACATCAGATATTCTCTTCTGATGATGAACTTAATCTCTTGTCAGGGAAAGGAAAGAGGAGGAGGGGAAGGAAGGAAGAGGGCAAAGGAGAGTGGGAGGGAGGGAGAGTAGAATGGAAAGCAGTGATCCCCAACCTTTTTGGCACCAGGGACCAGTTTTATGGAAGACAGTTTTTCCATGGACCAAGAGTGAGGGGGATCGTTTCAGAATGACTCAAGCGTATTACATTTATTGTGTACTTTATTTCTGTTATTATTATATTGTAACATAAAATGAAATAATTATACAACTCACCATAATGTGGGAACCCTGAGCTTGTTTTCCTGCAACTAGATGGTCCCATTTGGGGGTGATGGGAGACAGTGACAGATCATCAGGCATTAGATTCTCATAAGGAGCATGCACCCTAGGACAGTTCACAATAGGGTTCACACTCCTAGGAGAATCTAATCCCACAGCTGATCTGACAGGAGACAGAGCTCAGGCAGTAATGTGAGCGATGGGGAACAGCTGTAAATACAGATGAAGCTTCATTCACTTGCCCACCGCTCACCTCCTGCTGTGCGGCCTGGTTCCTAACAGACCATGGACTGGTACCAGTCCATAGCCTGGGGGTTGGTGACACCTGATGGGAAGGAATAGAATGAGAAATAGAGAGGGGAGGAATAGAAAGAAGGAAAGAAGGCCGGGCACAGTGGCTCACGCCTGTAACTCCAGCACTTTGGGAGGCCAAGGCGGGTGGATCACGAGATCAAGAGATCGAGACCATCCTGGCTAACATGGTGAAACCCCATATCTACTAAAAATACAAAAAATTAGCTGGGCGTGGTGGCGCACACCTGTAGTCCCAGCTACTTGGGAGGCTGAGGCAGGAGAATCACTTGAACCTGGGAGGCAGAGGTTGCAGTGAGCTGAGATTGTGCCACTGCACTCCAGCCTGGTGACAGAGTGAGACTCCATCTCAAAAAAGAAAAAAGAACAAAAGAAGGAAAGAAAATATAGTCAGAAATAACAGCAAGGAGTAGATACCTCAGATGCACATTTAAAAATTAGACTTACCTTGTTTGTGGCGCCTGGTGTACTCTTTGCCTGAGGGGCTAATAAAACATGGTGCATTGAATCCAAGTTTCCCAGGCTCCTCATGGTTTTGGGACCCCACTCACTCTGCTGGTTTCTCCTGAAATATTTGATGGCTGCATGCTGTTTCTTTGGATGTTCCTTTATTGAGCATTCATTTTCATTTACAGATTCAAATTTCATAGCCTTAATTGCCTGCATTAGTAGTCTGGTAAGATGTTTTTCTTTATCACTGTTCCATCTCTCTCAATGGAGAAACCTGGGGGCTTTGTTGGAGGCTGTGCATGTGGAGTTCTCAGTGTAGCCTTTGAAGAATGCATCTTGATTTAAACCTCCTTGATGTTCCCATGGATTTAGAAAGATACTCAGATTGCAATTCCCTGTTGCAGAATATAGAAAAGGAGCTTCTAATCTATGTGCTCTTCCTGACACAGTGGAAGCCTTTGTCAGGGATGGCAGGAGAGCTGAAGATTGCATGGACGGGAATGTCTGCAGATCTCAGCAATAGGCCACTTCCTGCTCAGCCTGTAGAGGGTTATGCCAGTGCCTTCTAACATCAGGATGTTAAGAACTGATTCTGAAGGACAGCTTACTCTTTGGTATGAAATCAGTTAGAATTCCTCAAATAGGGTGACAGTTCCTATCACCTGCCATCAGGTGACCTTGTTTACTGAGAATTCTTGACATGAACCTCAGGAAACGTACATGAATCAACATGCTGATGGACGAGCATGGGACCCCCCTGCTTCTCACCCAAGAAGGTCACTCTCTGACTGTGACTTGACTGCTGCAGCCTCATTCTAAGTATCTTCTCTGGGACAATCAGGCATTTGTTAGTTGACCTAATTCCCTGAGGACTCACGAAAGAAAACAAACTGGACCCCACATAGGCCCAGGTACCCTCACACATTCTTTCTATAACCAGTATTAGAAGCCAGAAAGAACTTCCTGGAAAAAGATGCTCTTATGGGTGAAAAATTATTTCTTCTCTATTCTTACTGGTATTTTCCTCCTTTGGTTTCTAAAAACTAATGCTGCTATGATTTGTGTTGAAGGGTTGTATTTGTGTCCACATGCTCAATATTTGAAAACCTGGTTGCCTATTATACCGTAATCCAACAAAATAGATTCTATTAAGATCTTAAGATGTGGTAAATGTAAAGTTTCTTGTCTCAGCAAGAAGTATGCAATGAGGATTTTAGGTTTGGGGTTATATACACATACTTAAAAAGACTGTATTATTATTTAGTCAAGGTATACATTTTTCCCCTGGTAGTCTATCTATTAGAATATTCTTGACCAGGTACAGTGGCTCACGCCTGTAATCCCAGCACTTTGAGAGGCCAGGGTGGGCGGCACAAGGTCAGGAGATTGAGACCATCCTGGCCAACATGGTGAAACTCCATCTCTGCTAAAATACAAAAAATTAGCCAGGAGTGGTGGTGCATGCCTGTAGTCCCAGCTACTCAGGAGGATGAGGCAGGGGAATCGCTTGAACCCGGGAGGCAGAGATTGTAGTGAGCCAAGATTGTGCCGCTGCACTCCAGCCTGGTGACAGAGTGAGACTCCATCTCAAAAAAAAAAAAAAAAAAAAAAAAAAATCTGCGGAATGTGCCAGAAAAGAAAGTTGAAAATTTATGAAAGCAAGAGTTATATGTCATCTACAAATATAGAGCCAGCTTCCAGGATGTCACATCAAAACATTACCTCTAAATATTTCATTGTTGTTTAAGGATTTTGCCAGGCAACTCCTATTTGCTTTAACGAACGTGACTTCCAATTGTGGAAAAGTCAGAGCTAGACAGTGTGAAATGCTACATTGATTAAACAGAATGCCAGTCAAGGCTATGATTCTTTTTCTACATACTTTATGATGTTATTTTGTCTAGTCTTTTATTTCTTTGTGGTCCTCAGCTACATTGATTGCCAAACGGCTTTAATCAGTTATCTCCTTCATTCAAAACTCTGTGTCCAAACAAGTTTGAAAGGAAGCAGAGTGTCCATTTTTTTCTCTTTCAGAATGTGGAAGGTACCATTATGGTATGAAGAAAGTAAACTGTGCTTCTTAAATTGCGCATTATGTGTCTTGATTAAAATATATACCGAGATCTTTGTAACCTCCCCACCCACCACCTCAGAGCCCAGTAATGAAAACTTAGCCAATTACAACACACAGAGCATTTTTAATTAGAGAGCCTTATATATTGCAGAAG
The DNA here is from genome assembly GCF_029281585.2 of Gorilla gorilla gorilla. Taxonomy (NCBI): domain Eukaryota; kingdom Metazoa; phylum Chordata; class Mammalia; order Primates; family Hominidae; genus Gorilla; species Gorilla gorilla. The sequence continues at coordinate 172,160,661 of NC_073229.2, forward strand.
TAAATTTAGGTTTCCTATACCGTTTATATTCTCCTTGTTCTTAGATAAAGCAAGACAGCTAAATATATTTTTTTAGTTCCACTATGGGAAAAAGTTTGGGGATAACAATATTAGCCTTAGGGCTATACATAGTCTTGATTTTAAAAAACTATATCGTGAATATAACTTAAGTCAAATAAATTCTTCAATTTGGAAAATATATTAAGAATCTCCCTTTTTAAATTAAATATGGTAATTACTACTAAGATTAAATACTTCATATTTTTGTGAGTAGAGTACCTACAATTATAGAAACATTATGATTCTAATTCTGGTTATAATTTAACAGGAAGTCATCATCCAATGTTATCAATTTAATGTCTTTTATGCATAATAGTTTCTGAAACAGTGTCCATCATTTTAGCAATGGTGTTATATTGGTACCACATTTCTAATTCACTAAGCAAATAACCTATATGGCTTCTTTTTTCACATTTTTAAATGAAATACTTAGGTTAGATGCTCTCTGATATCCATTTCAGCCCTAAAATTTTATGATTTTGTGTTCTGTGAGATAAGCCATCTTGTCTTTTGTATGATCCTACCTGCTAACTCATATGTAGCCCTTTCCCTCATTTCCAATAGAAAACATCAAACTTATTTTATAGATGGGATAGTTTTTTTTTAAATCTAGTGAAATGAAGAAGGAATCAACTGAAATTTAAGCAGAAGAGAATAACATTTAAAATAAACTTCTAACTTAGAAGAAATTTGAATCTTCTTCTCTGATATTTTGCTCCTAGAATGATGTAGTTGTGGTTATTTCTAGAACACAAGTGTCCATATTATATTATATCTCATGGTCTGACCCAAGCAGTCATGTGGAATATAATGATTCCAGTGAAGTGATGCCATGAAATACATAAGGCAACTGTTCTTTAACACTTTCATTGATATAAATACTATGCTCCTCCATTTGGGCATTCTGTCTAAGACACCATAAGGGGATAGAATCAAGTTATAAGAAGAAGAATATATAGTTTTTCTTCTATAGTGATATAGAATATATAGTTTAGATAGTGATATAGAAGATATAGTGATATAGTTTGGCTCTGTGTCCCCACCCAAATCTCATCTCAAATTGGAATCCCCACATATCAAGGGAGGGACCTGGCAGGAGGTGATGGGATCATGGGGGCAGTTTCCCTCATGCTGTTCTTATGATATTGAGGGAGGTCTCATGAAATCTGATGATTTAAATATGGCAGTTTCCCCTGCTCTCTCTCTCTCTCCCCTGTTGCCATGTATAGCATACCTTGCTTCCCTTTGACCCTCTGTCATGATTGTAAGTTTCCTGAGGCCTCCCCAGCCATGAAAAACTGTGAGTCAATTAAACCTCTTTCCTTCGTAAATTTCCCAGCCTCAGGTCCTTCTTTATGGCAGTGTGAAAATGGACAAGTACATAAAAATTGGTAATGGGAGGAGGGCACTGCTATAAAGATAACCTGCAGATGTGGATGCAACTTTGGAATTGGGTAATGGGCAGAGGTTGGAACAGTTTGGTGGGCTCAGAAGAAGATAAGAAGATGTGGGAAAGTTTGGAACTTCCTAGAGACTTTTTCAATGGTTTTGATCAAAATGCTGATAGTGATATGGACAATAAAGTCCAGGCTGAGGTTGTCTCAGATGGAAATGAGGAACTTACTGGGAACTAAACTCTGTGCAGCCTTGATACTTAGTGCCCTGTATCCCAGCCACTCCCAGCTCCAGCTGTGGCTAAAAGGGGCCAAGGTACAACTTGGCCTATTGCTTCAGAGGGTGCAAGCCTCAAGCCTTGGTGGCTTCCACTTGGTGTTGGGCCTGTGGGTGTGCAGAAGACAAGAGTTGAGCTTTGGAAGCCTCCACCTAGCTGTCAGAGGATGTATGAAAATGCCTGAATATCCAGGCAGAAGTCTGCTGCAGGGGTGGAGCCCTCATGAAGAACCTCTACTAGGACAATGCAGAGGGGAAATGTGGGGTTGGAGCCCCCACACAGAGTCCCCACTGGGGCATTGCCTAGTGAATCTGTGACAAGAGGGCCACCATACTCCAGAACCCAGAATGGTAGATCCACCAACAGCTTGCACTGTGTGCCTGGAAATGCTGCAGGCACTCAATACCACCCTATGAAAGTAGCCACAGGGTCTGTACCCTGCAGAGCCATAGGGGCAGAGCTTCCCAAGGCCTTGGGAGCCCACCCCTTGCATCAGCATGCCCTGGATGTGAGACATGGAGTCAAAGGAGATTATTTTGGAGCTTTAAGGTTTTTTTTTAATTTTTTAATTTTTCTTTTAAGTCAGAAGTGGGATTTGAAGAAGCTTTAAGATTTAATGAGTGCCCTGCCAAGTTTTGAACTTGCACAGGGCCTGTGGACCCTTTGTTTTGGCCAATTTCTCCCATTTGGAATGGGAACATTTACCCAATGCCTATAGCCCCGTTGTATCTTGGACGTAACTAACTTGTTTTTTATTTTACCAGGCTCATAGGCAGAAGGGAATTGCCTTGTCTTAGATGAGACTTTGGACTTGCACTTTTGAGTTAATGCTGGAATGAGCTGAGACTTTGGGGGACTGTTGGGAAGGAACGATTGGTTTTGAAATGTAAAAAGACATGAGATTTGAAAGGGGTCATGGGTGGAATGGTATGGTATGGCTCTGTGTCCCCAACCAAGTCTCATCTCAAATTGTGATCCCCATGTGTTGAGGGAGGCACCTGGTAGGAAGTGATTGGATCATGGGGGCAGTTCCCCACACTGCTGTTCTTGTGATAGTGAGGGAAGTCTCATGAGATCTGATGGTTTAAAAGTGGCAGTTTCCCCTGTACTCACTCTCTCTCCTGCCACCATGTAAGACATGCTTTGCCTTCCCCTTCACCTTCCACCATGATTATAAGTTTCCTGAGGCCTCCCTGGCCATGTGGAACTGAGTCTACTAAACCTCTTCCTTTGTAAATTACCCAGTCTCAGGTCATTCTTCATAGCAGTGTGAAAATTGACTAATAAAAATAGCTAACCTAAAAATGTGCCAGGCACTATTCTGAAATTCTGATAATGGTTCTTACCTCAGTACTCATGTCATTCCCATGGAAAGGAAAGGAAAGTGGAAAAGTATGATGCAGGTAAAAGCATCTGCACCCTCTAGCATTGTGATAGGAAGATCTTTCTTTAGAGACTGGTTTTTACTTAGTTCATTCATTCATTTTATTTATAGCACTAACTGGTGGAGCTGCCCTCTGATTCCTCACTGGTCACTTCCTAGCTCACCCCCCCATACTAGTCCTCCCAGGAAAATTGAGCTGCACAAAGCCAGTGCCTGGGGTTCTTACTGCATCACCTTTCCCTCTGTGCAGATTGTCTGTGACATTCTGATGTGCATTTTGCATAATTACCCTTTGCAGTTTCCTAGCAAGAGGTCCCATATGAAGTGAAAGTAGAAACTCATTTTCTCCTTGGATTTCTGTGCTCCAGGGGAACTTCACCTTGAGCCATTTTTAAATTAGGCAACCTTATTCTAGGAGTTTCCAAAATTCTCCTTTTTGGTGTGACTGACATTATTCAGGGCCCTCAGAGTGGACCGCAGCGCTTAACACATAGACTTCGGCAGAGATTCCCTGCTGACTCTATTGACCCATTCAAGACCTAGCAATTTCCTTGCCAGCCAGGTTCTTTCTAAGTGGACAGCCACTCATACCCAAGAGGAGGTTTGCATGGAAGGCACTGTCCCCCAGGGATTAGTATCAAGCCATCATAGCACAATATTTTTTGCAATCTAGATGAATTGAATCAAGACCAAAAGAAAAGCCTTTTTCCTAATTCTTTAGATTATTTATGACCTCCTTCCTCATCACCATCCCCAATTCTTATCCTTTCATTCTGAAACTGACTTAAATAACAGATTCTCTGTTATTTCCATAAGGTTAAGATGAAGTATTTAACAAGTATTTCATTAGAGTGAATAAAAAAGGAAGACTGAGAGATTCCAGTAAAAGTTTGTTACATAATTTTAAATGGTTTAGAATAACGTCACAATATCCTGCTTAAAAAAAGATCAGTCCTTTGTGGAAGATGTTATTAGTGAAGTCCTTGAAACAAGTGGTGGAAAATGGCCTTTTCATTACTTCAGAGGCAATATTAAAGGGCCATGAAACTCAGAGCTCCTGGTTTTATCACAGACATTTTTATGTCAGGATTTAAACATTTTCCTACTCGACATTCCTCTAACAACTGTAGTTTTATAGGAAAGAATTGTTATAATTGGCCTAGATCATAGTATGATTATTAAATGATAGGCATCAATTAAACTTATATTTAAATTGAAGATATTCACAGCAGATAAGAGGAAAGTATGATTATCATTAAATGCATAAAATGTATAATCGGCTTTGGGAGTACACTTTAAACCTATTAAGAGGATAAAATGTGATTATTTGTTGGAATATAAACTGTCACAAAAATTATTCTGCCTATTTTCCCCCTGCTCACTGTCACTAAGCAGAAATAAGATGTTTTATACATGTTTTCCTTAATTTTAATATGATTATGGGGGTGCTTTATGTAGATTATCATGTTGAGGCTGTTAGCATTTAGCAATAAGAAAAAACACAGAGAGGAAGAATGCTGGAGACAGTAACACAGAATTGCGCCTGTGAACCAGAGTTGCTAACACACTTGGGTTCCCCAGAGTTAACCATTTCATTTCCAGAATTTTGCCATGCAATATTTTTATAACGTTAATGTGAATGCAATAATGTAATAACCATGAGCTGATTAAGCACTTAGGAGCTCAGCAATTTTGTGTATTCATTGCTTTTAAGTTTAAAGTATTATTTGTTTACCTGCTGGGGATCAGATGGACTCAAAGAAAAAAAAAAGATTTACAGATTTTAATACCAATACTTGCTTAAAGCAAACAAATAAAAAATTCGCTAAATCCACCAAATGATTATCTCATCACATTCATACATTTTTCACTTGAAAATAGAAAAGTTCTTCATTGATGTTCCGTGTCTTTACATCCACACCTAAAATATGAGCAAATGACTTTTTTTTTCTATTTCTCTAATATATTCCTTGGTGGCCATCCCAGGCATTGATAAGTGTTTCTTGGGCTTGACCCAACTTAGGCTACTGGGTAGCGAGCCTGAGTCAATGATCAAGGCAGTCTCCCACTTCTTGCCATAGTGACTGCCCAGAGGTGATTGTGTGATGTAATTTTATTTAATTAGAGTGAAACTCTGAATTCTTGTTCAATGTTAAAGAGAGAAATGTTACCCATACCCCTCTAATCACACCACACGTGTTCTGGAGAGAGGTGTGTATTTTGGGTTCTAGCTGCAGCAATTTGATGATTCCAAGAGAAGCCCAGCTTGAAGATGAGGCTGATCCATAAAGAATGAAGGAGAAGAGAGAAATGTAGGGGCATGGAGGAACTGGACCTCTAGCTGAACTGCACCCACCTCCCCAACATTTTAGTTTCAGTTACATGAGCCATTTAAGGTCCTTCATGACTTAGCTTGATTGTAGTGGTGTTATATTACTTATAAACAAAAGCATCCTACCAGATACAGAATTTGGTACTAACAGGAATGGTGTTTTGCACACAACAGATCCTAAAATGTTGAAATAAACTGCATCTAGGTCAGCAGAGCGATAGGGAAAAATCCTCTATGGTCAGAATTTGGTAAATCTTTTTATAAAATCACAAAATAATTGGCTAATTATGATTTCCTGTTGTACCTTACAAGAAAGTTCAAGTGCCAACAAGATTGTAGCATTTGGTGATTTCACAGGAAAATAAATATAGCTTTCACTAAAGTCCTTCAACAGAAAGACAAATTTGGCCTGAAACTAACCAAACAAAGAAAAGAAGAAAGACAATATAGCTTTTCTGAGACAGACACTTTCAACAAATGGTTTTTCTTCCTAAATGGATAAAAGCTCGGTTATCTGTAGACAGACAGGTTGAAAAAAATCATATTCTCTGCCCCAAGGTAAGGTAAATTGGAGCAAAAGCAGGGACGTAGGAGCCATCAAAGGAGATAAAGCTGATATCTGGGAAGAACCTAATCCTTCGTTCTCTCCCAGCAACTAAAATTCCTAAAGACTCCCCAAGACAAAAGTTTGGCTATTGTTTACCCCTAGGGCAATCTCCAAGCTCTTATAATCACATATATTGACCCCCAGGGTGATGAAGACCCAGAAAGAAAGTTCTACCCAATGTCCATCTTTGATGTAACACTGCACTACAAAGGATAAAGAAGATCCTCCCAGAGAGTAGGACTAAGGTCTACAAGACTGGCCACCTAAATCATTCACTCCTCCTGCAAAACAAGGATCACTCCATGTTCCTGTCCAGCAGGATATGAAATGCGCTATGGACCAATGGGCACTCTGTGTTGCTTCTTATTGTTTTTTAAAATGGAAATTTGTATTGTAGCTTGTCATTCTCTCTCCACCATTGTATGTATGTTGAAGAGTGTAAATGATGGGTAATGTACCATTTATTGACTTGTTATTGGCCATTAGGAGTTATATCAGAATTTGATTAAGAAAGAATTTCACTCAGAAATCCTGCACTTGAGATAACTGTGAGATGATTTGGTTGTCTCCCGTTAGAGAGTGGTTCTCAACTTGGATTGCACGACTGAACCACCTGGGAAATTTAAAAAATTTCTATGGCCAGGCTGCATCCCAGGTTAATTAAGTAAGAATCCCTGGGAGCTGAGCTCAGGCATCAGGTGATCCCAGCATGCAGCCTAGTGGTGAACCACAGCTTTCATTTAGAGGTTGAGATTTGGGGAGCTTGATATAGGGAGGAGGATATGGATGGAAATTGATTAGCAAAAGATTGCAGTCATCTTTTTTCTCATTCCTCAAATCATTTCACCTCTCTCCCTTTGGATACACTCTTCATTGGCTCCATCCTAGCTTCTGTCAGTCATAGGAATACACATACCTTGCCACAGGTATTGATTCAGAAGAGGGTATTTGACCTAATATATTCCAATTAAAGTAAAACTTTGAATTTTTTTAGCAGCTGGGAAAGAAAATATGAAAAAAGATATATAATGCTGATTGTCACTAGACACAATATTCTGAGGAGACCAGACCCTGCAGGACAGCAGAAAAAGGGTGCTAGGGCCCAGAATATACCATGTCTGAAACCTACCCTATCTCTGAATGGAGCCAGCCAGTTCCTTTTCTTGACTAGAACAGTTTGAAGTAGGTTTTCTCTTACATGTATCTGAAAGCATTCTAACTCATAGGCCCTGCAGTGCACATGGTCAAATCTCTGCTCAGATACCTAGATTCCTTTTTCTATTTTTGTTTCTCATTCCTTATACCCATTTTGCTTCCAGTGGGCTGTACCCATGACACGCCTCAGGGATCTGCTTGTTTGCTCAAAGAGCCAGAAGTGCCTTGAATTTACATTCTCCCCAGGGCAGGCCTTAGCTAACCACCTTCTGGTACATGAGTATGAAGCCCTGCTTCCCTGCCAAGCGAGACAAATCCTGAGCCACATTTTACACCATAGAGCTCACCTGTGAGACCTGCACCTTGGGTTGGCTTCTTCCATTCCTTATTCAACGTCTCAGACTTGCTTCTCAGTTTCTCCTGGGAGCACTTTCTTAACAAATGACTTGAGTTCAAATTCTCAAACTAAGGCACGTGCTAATCCCCACTGGGTGCTGAGTCCTATTTAAAGCACGTGGTGTTGGACTAATAAATGTAACTGACCAACTCAGCAGCCAATCATCATTTCTGAAAACTTTGACTCATGAAGTGTCTCTGTATTAGCCTGTTCTCACGCTGCTAATAAAGACATACCCGAGACTGGGTAATTTATAAAGGAAAGAGGTTTAATTGACTCGCAGTTCCACATGGCTGGGGAGGCCTCACAATCATGGCAGAAGGCAAAGGAAGAGCAAAATCACATCTTACATGGTGACAGGCAGAAAAGAGCTTGTGTAAGGGAACTCCCCTTTATAAGACCATCAGTTCTCGTGAGACTTATTCACTATCACGAGAACAGCACGGGAAATTCTTGGCCCCATGATTCAATTACCTCCCACCAGGTCCCTCTCATGACACGTGGAAATCACAGGAGCTACAATTCAAGAAGAGATTTGGGTGGGAACAGAGTCAAACCATATCAGTCTCTTATTTTATATTTTCAGTGCAATACCAAAACATAAGACGCATGGTAGAATCTAATTTTTTAGAGCTAAAGTCCAGAAAGATCATCTGGCAAACCAGTCATGTTACATGTAAAGAAACTGAAGTCTAGTGAAACTACATAACTTACTCCAATCTCCTTGGCTGCTTAATGGCAAGGCCAGGGTTTGAAATCAGTGCTTTTTTGTGTGCCTTAGGCCACCTACCTAGTGCTGTGCCCAACTGTGGATTCCAAACACCTTAGTCAAATCACACTTTATTTAGAGACAAATTATTTGCCTTTGTTGTATACAGAAGCATGTACTAATAGCTGAATTATTATTGCTAAATATTGTCTATATGAATGTAAGAAATGTAAATAAATGTTCTGAAACATATGAACCATGGCATTAGCGAATTTCTGAACCAAAGAGTAGCATAAGACAGGAGAAAATGTGATTCAAGAAGATAAAGGGCATAAACTGTATTCTTAATTTATTCTGGACACATAGCAGGTAGTCACTGAACGTTTGTTGAACGAAGTATAGTGAGTTCCACAAGGGCATATGGAAGGGAGTTTTCTGGTGTCAACAGTAGAGAAGAGGTAGATGCACTTGAATTAAACTGAAACAGAGAAAATGGGCCTGTGTGAAAGAGACGAAAGAGCTGAGCGCTTACCCTGGGGTGGGTGTGTGTGGGTGTGTGATGTTATAGCCTTATGTTTTTCTATCACTCTAACAAGGCCTCTAACAAGGTCTTATATAAATGTCTGAGCTAGGTCACAAGTTATTAAGGAAGGGACTGCCTAGCTGTTCTGAGCTAGCATTTTGATTATAAAGCCTCACGCCCTGGAAGTCAGCAGAAAGATGTCAAGTGTGATTAAGGAGAGATGGTCATGGCACTGGTGATTTGTGGATATAACAATTGGGACCATGGTCCACACCACGCTTGGTCTTCACTACATGGAGATGATCTCTCCACTGTCATCTTGAAGGCCTTCAACTGTATTTTGTTAATACAGTTACTGATTTTTCTTACACAATCCAGAAGGATTTTTTATTTAAAATAAATATGAACAATGACTAACAATGACTTAGATACTCCAGGAGTTTAGTATATAAATTTAGAGTGTACTTTACAGTAATCTTAACAACTTTGTCAATCTAGTTAATATCTGCATGGATATGGTTTCTATCCTGTCTCCAGAAAAGATTATCTAAAGCATATCTTTTAATGGAGGATAACCTGGGGGAAATTCTTTTCTAAAAAGAAAGGGAGGAAAAAAATATTTCCACACATCCATGGAGTATTAAAAATTAAACAGATATGAACTGTAAATAAAATTCCAGCAATGTCAATGTTTAAAAACCCTTTTAATCTCTTAAAGCTGGGAGACTAAGAAGATAAAATGCCCAGATGACAGAATTAAATTCTCTTTATAGGCCAGCCCGCATATGAAAAGAAAAAAAAAATGTCAAGAGGAATCAGGGGAGTTTGCCATTAAATTAAGCTTTGTTAAATCACTTATTATGTTCCAGGTACCCTTTTACCTGCTTTCAACCTTATCTCATTTAATCTTCAAAACTGCCTCTTAAACAGTATCTGATATGTGAAGAAAACAGTTACCCAGTAAGGTAAAATAACTTCCATAAGGGAGCAACAATGGGTTTAAACCCACATTAGTCAAGTCCAAAGGAACAGGAAAAATGAATGAAGTAAGCTAATGAATTAATAATGAAAGATTTTTTAAAACATTTTATAAAGTTTATCAATATTTGGAAAAAAAATAAATCTAACATTTGGATTTTGTTTTATCCTTAGAAGTGAAGGTGGTACCTTGAAAACTAAGTGATACATGATCATTCCAGCTGAAAGTGTCGATGGTTTGCTGTAGGATTAAACACCACATGGTGTTAGGTGTTCCTAGGCCGATGGATACACCCAAGGATGAGAGATGGTTAGGAGCCTGGACCAAGTCCTGTTATTCATGGAATTTGTTCTGCAAATTGAAAAAAATGTCCCCTTGAAAGTTGACTAAAGTGAAATTCTATGTATGAACTCTGCTTTTCCATTGACTCTCACGTGAAAGCAAAGTATATATTCAGTTAATCGATACATATTTGTTAACTTGTTTATTCAAGGTACAATTTCCATCAGGTTTTCCAAAGACAAAGACTAAGGAAAAACAATGATGAAACCAGTAACCTGAAGAAATGATCTGTCCTAATTTAATGACAGAAATCGTTTTAGCTTCATTTCCAACTCTTTCTCATTCTTCTTTCTAATACTGCGCACACTCAAACCTGAGCGTACCATATCCACTCTCACTGTCCACCTCAAACAACTTATATTTATCTAAGCAGGGCCTGTTGACCACTAGAGGAAAGTATGAGAAATTCAAGATGGTAAGATTACTTGTTAACATTTAGTACTTAACCTGTGCCAGGAAGTGACCTGAAGTTTTAAGATGTATCTACTCATTACATTCTAATGAACAACCCTGGAAGTGGGTAGTTCCATTGCCTGTAATCTGTCTATGAAGAAACTAAGCCACTATGGTGTTAAAGTCACACTCTCAGGAGAACGGGGATATTCTTTATGAGACAAGAGGCAATGAAGATAGGTGGAGTAAATGTAGATACAGATGAATTTTTAGATGAAATGGAGAATAATTGAAAGAAATTGTCTTTATCCTTTCTGCAAAATAGGAGGTAATATAAGTAAAACTAAGACTAACGTTACTATCCTTAGAAACTCTGATGTCAAACATTTTGCATATAACTTTTACCTACTCCTTACTACAGCCCTTCCAGAGAGATATTCAGTTGCTTAGTAAAAGTCTGCAAATTCAACATTGTTTTTCATCAAATCTTGGTTCTTACCCCTCTGATATCTTACTATTCAATTCTCTAGTTGGTAGGCATGATCTTGGGAAATTACGAAGACCAGGGAAGGTTTGGAACAGTCACTGTAGGGAATGAAACTCACAGCCAGTGAGAAGTGAGCGAAGAATTGCCCCCAAAAAGTCTATGCATCAGATCTTAGGATTTGAGGTCACAAAGTGTGATATTAACATGGAACCTCTCTGGATGATTGAAGGATTCCCCATAGAAGGCAGTGCTCAAAGGATGAAGTTGAAACTGGGAGATAAACAGAATGTTTCAAATCACGCTTTTGACGTTGGTGTACACAAATACCTAGAGTAGGAGGCAAAAATCATACATGATACCTGCCATGAGAGAGGAACGGAGAGGGCCATACTTCCTTCACTCTAATTCTAAAGTCTCATATTTTAATGCCTCACATTTGGGATGTGTCTTTAAATGGGTGGCATCTTTTTCCACTGATGGCGAGGTAGTCTTCAAAATGTAGTTGTGATTGCATATTCTAGAAATTGGCCTTGACCCGATCGTCCTCTCTGCATGACTTATGCTCACTGTGGATATTGTGAGTTATAGTGCCATCTAAAATATCTTCTAAGAAAAGTACTGTATGGTTTCTCATTGAAAAAAGTTATTACATACATAAAGGAATGGAAATAGTGCTGCAAGGCATGTATGATATGTTAATAGAGGAAATATTTATATCAATGAAGTAAATGTGATCACAAGTCCATATGTTTTTGTGAAGCAGCAACCCAAGTGTTTTGCATAACCTGTGCCAACAAGTAGATGCAGCCAGTTATGTCTGTTCCTGAGACAACTGGAAAGGATTGCCTAGCACAGATCAAACAGTGCACCTAAAGGGAGGAGAAATTGCCAAATTCCTGGAAATAGGTGTATTCCAGTTACCTCTTGCTACACAACAAATTACTCCAAAACAATCCTAATAATTTTATCATCTCTCACATTCTCCATGGGTCAGGAACTAAGAAAGGGCTTGCCTGCAAAGTTCCAGCTTAATGTCTGTCATCCAGTTGCAGTTTGACATGTCTGGAGATGGGACAGTGGGGGGGCTGAAGCAGCTGGAAGCAGGTCAGGCATCTTTCTATCTTTCTGTAGCCACCAAGCCTCTTCCTGTGATCTCTCTGCATGGGCTACTTTGGGCTTTGAAATAACTTGGCAGACCCAGATTAGCTGAACTGTTTACATGGAAGCCAAAGGCTTCAAGAGCTAGAGCTGGTGACCCATGAGCAAGGTCGAAGCCAAATCTTTTATGACCCAGCTTCCAGTGTCACATAGAGTCACTTCTGCTGCATTCTGTTGGTTTCCAAGAGATTCAGAAGCCATCCAGATTCTGGAGGAGGGGAATTAACTTCACCTCTTGATTGGAAAGTAGCAAGTTTCTAGAACATATGGTCTAGGAGATGTTGTTGCAGCTGTATTTGGAAAATACAATCTGCCACTAGATGAAGGAAATGTCAAAGTGCCAGGAAGCTGGTGTTACCAGTTCATTCATTGTGCAGGACTTAACATTAAAGCACTGAAATTCCACTGAACTTCCTGCTGACTGAACAAAGCCATCTAACTTCCAGCCACGTGTGATTCAGTCAGGGAAAAAAAAATGAAATTACAAGGTTATGTTAATTAAACCTTGGTGCTCTTGAAGTATGTTGTCAATGCTAAAGGTATTAAAGAAGTCAAATTCATAATCACCAGTTGCACATCTTCCATGTCTAAATAATCCTAGAGCAGCTCATTCAGTAAGTTAGAATAGGAATTTCAAGTCATTAAAAAACAAAAATACCGTCATAGTTTAACTGGCAACATTTTCTCTTAATGGTGTGTGAAATAATAGTGTGTCTTAACAATTTATGGCATTTCTAGCTTTGATGAAGTGCAGTAAGTGCCATGACGGTGCAATGTCAGGAGAAATTTCCTTTTCTTGGCATGGTCAAGAAAGGACCCAGAGGAGAAATGGTTCTGGGAAGCTCTAGGCTTTGGAAGGTAGAAAACAGACTGCAGAGAGAAACAGGAAGTCAAGGAGCATGTTTGAAAAGCACTTTAAACGAAGCCCCACCCCTTCCGCCCAGGCTTTGCCTGGCATCCTGTATGTGTATTTCCCACTCCAATCAGTCTTTCCATTTTCCCTTGTGAAATTCCTGTCAGTCCTTCGTGACTCCTTGCAGGTCCTGCCCACTGCATATTGAGAAGATTTTTCGTGACTGCCACTGGAAGATAGGTGGGGTGGAGGTGGGAGGCAGTGTTAACTCTCAATCCAGACCCCTAGAGAGTGTTCTTGGATCTCACGCAGGAGGGCATTCAAGATGAGTCACAAAGGGCAGTGAAAGAGGCAAGTTTATTAAAAACTGCTCTATGGAGTAGAATGCCCTCAGAAAGGAAGAAGAGGAATGCCTGGTAGTGGGAAGAGATAGTTTATTGAAAGTTACCGATTACAGAGTAGGGCATCCTGAGAAAACAAGCAGAGGAATGCACCATCTTTAAGTTTTTCTTATATAGGGGTCTTCTCTATGTAAAGACTAAACTAAGCTGTGACTATGTAAGAGTGAGAAGATGACATGACAAAATATATTATTCTACTGATTTAAAGAAAACTACCCTTGACATTTTATTTATTTATTTATTTATTTATTTATTTATTTATTTATTTGAGACAGTGTCTAGCTCTGTTGCCCAGGCTGGAGTGCAGTGCTGCGATCTGGGCTCACTGCAACCTCTGCCTCCTGGGTTCAAGTAATTCTCATGCCTCGGCCTCCCGAGTAGCTGGGACTACAGAGGCACGCCACCACGCCCGGCTGATTTTTTTGTATTTTTAGTAGAGACGGGGTTTCACCATGTTGGCCAGGCTGGTCCTGAACTCCTGACCTCAGGTGATCCACCCGCCTCGGCCTCCCAAAGTGCGGGTATTACAGGCGCCAGCCACCGTGCCTGGCGCCGGTCTATCCTTGACATTTTAGTATGTGAGTATATCAAAACATAACTTGTTATCTTGAAAGCTTATTGTTATGGGTATTGGGACATCTGGATTCTCCATTATTGTAAGAGCATGTCCTTGTAGGTATCTTTAGGCTGCTTCCTCAACTATAAGCATCTTAGGACCATGGGTCGTGACTGGCAAGAAATGTACCTTGCTAGTTTGAAAATGAAGTTGATTTTAAAATGGCAGCAGTCTGGTTCCCCTAGGCTCCTGCTTTCCCTAACAGCGGCATGCAGCACAGAGCTCGGTTTGCCTGTTTTACCTATCAGGATTTTTGGTAAGGTTTCTAGTGATGAATGGGGTTCACAGCTTAGAAATGAAAATAAAAATGTAAATCATTGCAATATACCACACACTTCCATGCTCAGTCATACAGCAGCCCATGAATTAGCCATCCGCCATCCATTTAATTAGTGCCTATTTACTAAGCATCTTCTAGGTGCCCCATTAATTAGCCAACCTCCATTCATCTGATTAATGCCTATTTACTGAGCATCTTCTAGGTGTCTGGCACTGTGTGAGCCAATGGCTACTTCTGGTATATTTTGTTTCATGAAACTTCTGAGTTGGAGAGAAAGAAATTAAGTAAGTTTTGCAATGACCAAATTAGAAATTGATGAAAGAGTGAGGATGTTATAAGAACGACAGGGATGAAATGATTTTTACAGGAGCATTTTAACCACTTTAAATCTAAATCAAGTATGTTTGATTATGCCACATTTTCTTAACCACCGTAAGCTGAATTTTATTCGATATCTTTATAACTAAGTTTTCCCCAGCATTAAATATGTGTTTTGATTCTCTCAGCAGTTACTGAAGAGAATAGTACTTAATTATTGAGAAATACTTCACATGCATTTTCTCATTAATTCTCACAACTTTATGAAGTAAGTATGTTAGCATACTCCTTTTTAATAGATACCAACTGAGATACAGAGAAAATGAGAACATTGCCCAACCAAAGTCATACTGTAAGCAGCCGAACTTGAGTACATTCGCTTTACCATATGAGCTATTTTACGACCATTATAAAGGCCGTAGGATTCACTCATACTTCGTAATTAAAGCTTGCGTATGTTTTTTAAAGTTTTGTTGTTTCCTCTTTTATGTTTTTATTCACCCTTCTTGAGCTACAATTTAACACCATCCATTGTATCCCTTTAGAGTGTACAGTTTGATCATTTTGACAGTTGTATACATTCATGATATCACCATGCAGACAAGATATCAAACTTCCCAGCATCTCCAGAAGTTTCTTCATGTGCCTTCTCAGTTCGTTCCTCATCTCTCTAAGATTTTAGCGACCACTGAGAGAGAGAAAGAGACACACACAGAGAGAAACAGAGACAGAGACAGAGGGGGACAAAGACAGAGACAGGCAGGAACAGAAAGAATGAATCCCTTTTGTGCTTTTTGTACCTGGCTTCTTTCTCTCACATCATGCTTTTGAGATTCACCCGTGCTGTGGCATGTGTCAGTAATATCAATGTAATGTTTTGTTGCTGAATAGAATTGTATGTGTCTATCACAAGTTATTTATCAATTTACCAGTTGGATATTTGGGTTATTTTCAGTTTTGGGGCTATTGTGAATGAAATTGCTGTGAATATTTGTGTACATGTCTTTTTGTGGACATACATACATATCTACACCAACACTTGGTATGATTGGCCTTTTTAAAAATTCCAGCTATTTTAAGGATATACATTAGTATATTATTATGATTTTAATTTGTACTTCCTTGATGATTAATGATATTAAGCATATTTTCTTGTGCTTATTGGCCATGTGTATATCTTTTATTTAAAAATAAATGTTTGTTCAAATTTTTTTTTTAGAAGGAGTCTTGCTCTGCTGCCTAGGCTGGAGTGCAGTGGCACAATCTCAGCTCACTACAACCTCCACCTCCTGGGTTCCAGGGATTCCCCTGACTGAGCTTCCTGAGCAGCTGGGATTACAGGCACCTGCCACCATGCCTGGCTAATTTTTTTTTCTTTTAGTAGAGACGGAGTTTCATCAGGTTGGTCAGGCTGGTCTTGAACTCCTGACCTCAAGTCACTCAGGAGTCGAGGCCTCCCACCTCAGCCTCCCAAAGTGAGCCACCACACCCAGCCTGTTGTTGTATGTTCTTATTCATGCATTCTCCAATGCATATGTATGTCTATTTGTATGTAATACACACATATCATTGAAGTTGCATTTTTTATTTATAATTTTTAAAAATAGAAATTGAAAATAATGAAATAAATCTAAACTTTTAATATTTTCCTCTTCATGAATCATTCTATGATTTCATACTCAGAGATACAATCCAGGATTCTTAAATTTAAATTGTATTCTGGAATTAAGCACTCATGTGTGAGTGTTACAATAGTGAAATTTCATGCATTGGATTTCAGAATAATCAGTAGAGGAACTGTGTTTATTAATAATTAGACTTATATTTAGAAACCGTATGTCATAGTAATAAATAAAAATTTCTTTTGTAATGACACAATGAATTAACAGTAAAACTGTCCTTTAAAAATTTTGAACATCACATACTCAATTTTGGCCAATCTTTATTTGTCGCTTAAAAAATAAGCATTTCTACACTGCTTTACTCAAAACCACCACAGAGTTGTGAAAAGAATTGCTGTGCATTTCTTATGAAAATGTTTGGATACCCACCACACACATCTGTACAATTCTCATATTTATAATCATTCATATTCAGTATGTGCCTTCTAAGTATGCCAGTGAAAAATAAAATGATTACTTTTCCTCAAACGTTCAGCAGGCAGTCTAAATTAGCCAGCTGGTCTCTTGTCATGGCTGGAAATATATAGTTTTTTTATAAAAAGTGACAGTAAATATGTCTATGGCCCAGTTACTTTATATGCAAGTGGAAATTCCATCAGTGCAATGACTTATGATTGGAGAAGAGCAAAAAAGTGTATAAAGAAAGAGAAGCAATGAGAATAGTGTTTCATGTGCCTTGCAGTGGCTCACAAAAAAATAACTCATTTTTAGGAAGTGAAATCACCTTGTTTTATGGCTAGGCAGTAATCTCAAGGTCCACTTGTTAAGTTTTTTTTTTTATTATTGAAGATTCAGAAGTCATTTAAAAACATGACCTGTTAGAACAATTCAATGTACCAAGTCTATTTGGAAAAATTGTGTGGTAAATCATGATTCATTATGCAATTGTGATCAGCACACAGTGTTATAAATTCATCTATCTTGACTATATAGTCCTTTCCATGCAGTTTCTTTATACAGTCTATTAGTCCACACCCCACATTTATTTATTCTTCTTTGCTTGTTCTATTTTGTTATATTATTTTTCTGTGTTTTATGTTTTGCTCTATTTTAAACTATTTACTTTGTTTAAACTATTACTCTATCTGAAACTTTTTATTGGTCTGTCTTTTGTAATCTAACTTGTGTCACCAGTACCATAAAATGTATGATAGGAACAAAATGCCATAATAAAGAAAACTATCTGTATCTGCACCAATACTCTGGGCTTTGAGTCCCTCACAGATCATGAAGTAATAAACAAATGCATTGCCGGATACTGGAGCTGGGGAGATCTTCTACTCTAGTCCCCGTGTTAAAGATGAGAAACTGAAATCCAGAGAGGTCAAGCAACCTGCTCAGATGACACTGCCAGAGAGTAACAGCCCCAAACTTGCCTTTTTCCCAGATTGGTGCATTCCCCCCTGTGCCTTTGTTTTCTTTGTGATTAAAGTAACTGAGTAATTCAAGGTCGTCGTCATCTCCAAGGCTAAATTATTCATGACAATTGTCTTTTTCCTTGAGAATTTATTCAACCATTATTCTATGAATATTGATTGAGCAACTACCATGTGCCAGGCACTGTTAAGGTTATGGCAGCAAACAAAGACAGAACTCTCTGCCTTCCTGGAGCTTGCGTTGCAGTGGAGTGAAACAGACAACAAACAGCACAAATAAGGGAAACGTATAGTGTGCAAGATGGCGATAAGTGCTTTGAAGAAAAATAAGGCAGAGAAAGGAAATAGGGAATACATTTATATTTTGTGTTGGAGAGGAACGGTGGGAAAGGATGAGTAAAATTTTAAGTAGAAAAGCCGGAAAAGATGTCACAGAAAAGGTGACATTTCAGGAAAGACCTAAGAAGGTAGAGAGCCATGCAACCCATTTCCTTCACGACTGTGGGAGATCTTAGCTTCCTCCACAGGGAAGAAAGTCAAGATTTTTTTCAGACATTTTTTTCTTCATCTTCTACAAGTAGTCAACTCTATTAAATGAACATCCTAATGGGAAGAGTTCTTTCTTTTACCCAAAATATTTGCAGCGATCAGAAGGGTTTCTTTTATGTTGCATATCTAGACATCACTAATTATAGCAACTGTAATCCTGCCTATGAATAATGTAAGTGGATTTAGCTGGCATTTGATTGCTGGGCCGGGAGAACTGGGTTTCCGTCAGCTGGGCCTGGGCCTGCTTTTTTGTTTACTCTCTTCCCATCAATTACACTTAGTCTGCAGGGCTCAGGTGAATCACAGCTTGAAAGGTCTCTACCACTTTGAACCACTTTACACTGAGACCTGGAAAGCAGAGAACAGTAGAAAAGTCATTTGTGTAGTTGAAAAGGAAGCAGTTTTCTGACAATGCCCATATCTTTAAGGACTTTTGAAGAAACCACTTCTCAAAAGTGCTCAGGAAGTTTAACCATTAACTAACTTTTACTGTGGGTAGAGGAGAGTTAACTTTGTGATTTTCTCATGTTTTATATGATGTTAAAAGAAGAACATTTTCTGTGATTTAAAAAAATAATCAGGAATCTCTGCATGTGTGCCATAGACAAGAATAAATGTGAGACTTGTCAGCCAAAAATACTTTTATGTATGGATGCATAAACTTTATATATAAGTATACATTGCCGTTGGAGGCTTATAGATTTCATTTATGTGTCTTAGTTACAAAAATTGTATTATTTCAAAGGGAAGAATGTCTCCATCAAATTCCTAATTCTGTCTTCATTTATTCTTCCACTCATTTACAAATATTTACTTCATGTATATTGCATGTTAGGCTCTGTACTAGCAGAGTCTATACAATGAGTTCTAGAACTACCTTTTCTACAGTTTGTATATTTCCTTATTCCTTAAGATCAAACTCTTTGCTGGGCATGGTGGCTCATGCCTGTAATCCTAGCACTTTGGGAGGCCAAGGCGGGTGGATCACCTGAGGTCAGGAGTTTGACACCAGCCTGGCCAACGTGGCAAAACCCCATCTCTACCAAAAATACAAGAATTAGCCAGACGTGTTTGCGTGCACCTGTAATCCCAGCTACTCGGGAGGCTGAGGCAGGAGAATTGCTTGAACCCGGGGGGCAGAGGTTGCAGTGAACCGAGGTTGCGCCATTGCACTCCAGCCTGGGCAACAAGAGCGAAACTCCATCTCAAAAAATAAATCAAAGTCTGGTATAATTAGATGATTAGATGCTCATCGGACAAATGCTTTTTCAAATGCTATGTTTATTAATACATTATAAAATATAATGAGTTATAAACTGTGCAGTACTATCAACTTCAGGTGGGAAAATGGTCAAGTTTAAATTGTTACTTTAAAGGACAGAAAATCGCTATACAATATAAGTATACCTCATTTTGAAAGAACAAGCTATTTAGATAAACAGCAGGTCAATTAAGAGGACAGTGATATCAACAAGTGATAGAACGAGTTTCAAAATTTTCAGTTTTCTAAATAGACTCTTCATTATTTTATTACAATGTCAAAGAAGATATCAAATCTATTTTCAGCCAGGGTATGGATATTTGGAATCTTCACAAATTTCAATGCTATGAGGACTTTTACTTCTGGAAAGATGGAGTAGACATACTTTTTCATATCTCTTCTGCTAAATATAACTAAAAATTCTGGACATTATATACAAAACAAACAGAAGACGACTCTGAAATGTGGACAGAAGAAGGCACACCAGCTAGGGACCCTGGGACCCAAGGAATGACACAGCAGTGAGTGGCAATTTATCTTTTTCTCTTATATATCCTAAATGTATTGTTGAAGAAACCAATGTGTGCAAACCCATTAATCTGGAAATAGCAATGTGTGCAAGCACAAAGAGCCCTAACAAAAGCTTTGTCTCTCTAACCAAAGGACCAAGAAAGGGACAGAGACTTTTAGACAATAACTCTTCTGCTCTAGTCTTGGGCCCATCAGAGAATTCCTGCCTTGATAGTCTTTATGTCTCACCTAAGCCTGGATGGTGGGGTTGAGGTAGGAAAGCTGAGAAACACGTGTCAAAGTCACAACCCACTAAAAGCCTGAGATTTAATAATAATATTATGAAAAGCTTCTCTTTTCCCATATGTTAACATCACCCCGATAGGACTTCAGTATAATAATAGTGGATTCCAGCCAAATGATCTGTAAGACACAAAATAAATCAGAATATAACTGTTAGAACAGAAAGGAAATGTGGACAAATCTACAGTTATAGTTGGAGACTTCAACACTGCTCTCCCAACAATCATTAGAACAACTAGAAAGAAAATCAGCAAGGTTATAGAAGGAATCAATAACACCATTAACCAACATGATTGAATCAATATTTATATGACACTCCACCCAACAACAGAATAATCATTCTTTTCACGTGGCCTCAGAACATATACCAAAATAGATTATACCATGGGCCATAAAACAAACTTCAACAAACTTAGAAGAATTGAAACTATACACAATATTTTCTCTGACCGCAACAGAGTAAAACTAGAAGTCAATAATGTAAAGGAAACAGGAAAGTTTTCAGACACTTGGAACTAGACAGTACACTTCTAAATAATCTATAGGTCAAAGAAGAAATGTCAAGGGAAATCATAAAAGTACACTGAAATGAATTAATATGAAAATATATCAAAATTTGTGGAACACAAAGCAAGGCTGAAAGACAAATTTCTAGCACTAGATATATTACAAAGGAGGAAAAGTTTCAAATCTGCAAGAGGTCTTCAAAAAGTTTATGGAAAATGTGTATTATGAAAAACTATGCATGGATTTCAGAGTTTTTTGGCACCAACATAAACTCATCCTAACTTGTTGAAGCATATCTGAACAGGATCTAGTTTAAGGCACTAAGAATGATAAGACATCAGTTTGAAAAGAGGCCCTATCAGAGCAACATGAATTCTGCTAAAATTGAAGCAATAACAAACATCACACTTGTGATGAAGCTTGGGTGGAAGACTGGTGAAATCGCTGATTATTTACAAAAAGTTTATGGGGACAGTGCCCCAAAGAAACTGGCAGTTTACAAATGGATAACTTGTTTTAAGAAGGTATGAGATCATGTTGAAGATGAAGCCCACAGCAACAGACCATACACATCAGTTTGCAAGGAAAAAATTCATCTTGTTTGTGCCCTACTTGAAGAGGACTGACAACTAACAGCAGAAACAATAACCAACACCATAGACATCTCAAATAGTTCAGCTTACACAATTTTGATTGAAAAATTAAAGTTGAGCAAGTTTTCCACTGTATAGGTGCCAAGACTGTTGCACCCAGCTCAGCTGCAGACAAGAGGAGAGCTTTCAATGGAAAATTTAAACAAATGAGATCAAGATCCTGGAGTATTTCTTTGAAGAATTGTAACAAAAGAAGAAACATAGCTTTACCAATATGATCCTTAAGACAAAGCACAATCAAAGCAATGCCTACCAAGAGGTGGAAGGGGGCAAGTCAAAGCAAAATGGACTGGTCGAGAGCAAAGGTCATGGCATCAGTTTTTTGGGATGCTCAAGGCATTTTGTTTGTTAACTTTCTGCAAGGCCAAAGAACAATAACATCTGATTATTATGAGAGTATTTTGAGAAAGTTAGCTAAAGCTTTAGCAGAAAAACACCTGGGAAAGCTTCGCCAGAGAGCCCTTCTCCACCACAACAATGCTTCTTTTCATTCTTCTCATCAAACAAGGGTAATTTTGCAAGAGTTTCCATGAGAATCATTAGGCATCCACCTTACAGTCCTGATTTGGCTCCTCCTGACTCCTTTTCGTTTCCTAATCTTAAATCTTTAAAAGGCACTCATTTTTCTTCAATTAATAATGTGAAAAGACTATGCTGACATGGTTAAATTCCCAGGACTCTCAGTTATTTAGGGATGAGCTTAATGTTGGTGTCATTGCTTACAAAATTGTCTTGAACTTGATGAAGCTTGTGTTGAGAAATAAAGTTGATGTTTTTTATTTTTATCTATTAAAATTAATAAATTTATTAAATCTATTCATTTCATTTTTCCACAAACTTTTTGAAGTCTCCTCATATATATATATATTCTTAGCTCCCACTTCAAGAACCTAGGAAAAGAAGAGCAAAAGAAACTCAAAGCAAGTAGAAGGAAGAAAATAAGATCAGATCGCAATGAAACTGAAGCAGAAAATTAGTAGAGAAATAAAACAAAGAGGTAATTCTTTGAAAGGATAAAATTGGCAAAGACTGACAAAGAGAAAAGACACAAATGACCCATATCAGGAGTGAAACTGTGGATATCACCAGGTCCTGTATGTTAACTTCCTAGGGCCGCCATAACAAAATACTATGGACTGTATGTCTCTAATCACAGAAATGTATTGTCTCACAGTTCTGGAGGCTGGAAATTCAAAATCAAGGTGTCAGCAGGGTTGGTTCCTTCTGAGGGCTGTGAGGGGAGGGTATGTTCCAGGCCTCTCTCCTTGGCTTATAAATGGTCATCTTCTTACTATGTCTCTTCATATTGCCTTCCATCTATGTGTATCTCTCTGTATTCAAATTTCCCTCTTTTATAAAGACATTAGTTATATTGGAATAGGGCCTATCCTAATGACCTCACTTTAACTTGATTGCCTTTGTAAGGGCCCTGTCTCCAAATAGGGTCACATTCTGAGGCACTGGGGGTAGGACTTAAACATGAATTTTGGGGAGTGCAATTTAACCCATAACACTTTGCAAACAACAAAAGGACAAAAAGGGAATGCTGTAAGAAAAACTCTACACACATAAATTTTGTGATTTATATGGCCAACTGCTTAAAAACACAATCTACCACAATTTATTCAATATGAAATAGATTATTTGGGCTGGGTGCAGTGGGTCATGCTTGTAATCCCAGTACTTTGGGAGGCTGAGGCAGGTGGATCACCTGAGGTCAGGAGTTTGAGACCAGCCTGGCCAACATGGTGAAACCCCGTCTCTACTAAAAATACAAAAATTAGCTTGATGTGGTGGCAAGCGCCTGTAGTCCCAGCTACTTGGGAGGCTGAGGCAGGGAGAATTGCTTGAACCTGGGAGGTGGAGGTTGCAGTGAGCCAAGATTGTGCCATTGCATTCCAGCCTGTGCAACAGAGTGAAACTCCATCTCAAAAAAAAAAAAAGAAAAAAGAAATAGATCATTTGATTAGTCCCGTAACTATTAAGAAAATTGAGTCCATTATTTTAGAGCTCCAGAAGAGAAAAGAAAAACCAACTCTGCTGTTATAGGTGGTTTTACTGGAGAATTATATCCAACATTTAAGGAATTCACATAAATTCTACATATCTTCTAGAAATTATAACAGGAAGGAAAATGAGAAAATGTCCAGTTATTCTATGAAGCTAGTATTACCCTTGTACCAAAACCAGACTAAGATATTACAAAAAAGAAAACTACAGACCAATATTTTTCATGAATACAGATGCAAAACTCCTTAACAAAATATAAACAAATAGAATTTAGCTATATAAAAGTAATTCTACTCTATGAACAAGTAGAGTTTATTCCAGAGATATGAGGCTGGTTCAGTATAATCCACCATATTATAATAGGCTAGAGAAGAAAAATTACATGAAAACAAAAACTACAATTGATATGGAAAAGGCATTTGACAAAATTCAATACCCATTCTTGATTAAAAAAAAATCTCTCAGGAAAACTATGAATAGAGAGGAATCTCCTCAACTTGATAAAGAGTACCCACAAAAAACCTACAGCTAAAATTATACATAATATGAAAGACAATATTTTCCCTCCAAAAACAGGAAAAAGGCAACAATGTCTGCTCGCACTGACCAATGGATCAGAACAGAAAATCCAGAAACTTACACAAAAATGCCCAGTTGACTTTTGACAAAGGTACAAAAGCAATTCAATAGAAGTATATTCTTCCCAACAGTTGGTGCTGAAGCAATTCAACATCCATAGGCAACAAAATGAACCCAGACTTAGGTCTCACACCTTACAAAAAGTTAACTCAAAATGCATCATGAACTTAAATGTAAAATGAAAATCTGTATTTTTAAAAAACAGAAGATCTTTGGCATATAGAGCTAGGCAAAGAGTTCTTAGTTTTGACACCAATAGTATAATCCAATAAAAGAAAAATTGACAAACTGGACTTCATCAAAACTGAAAACTTCTGTAACAAAAATCTGTTAAGATGAAAAGATAAAATATTTACAAACTGCATATCCAACAAAGAATTAGTACTTAGAATATATAAGAACTCTTAAAAATAAATATTAAAAAACTAACAATTAAATTAGAAAATAGACAAAGACATGAAAAGATATTTCACCAAAGAGGAATAAGCACATAAAAGGTTCAACATCATTAGGGAAATGCAAACTAAAACCACATCGAGATATCACTACATGCCTATCAGAGAAAACAGCAAATGCTGGCAAGGATGCAGAGAAACTGGATCTCTCATAAACTGCAGGTGGGAATATGCATAATGGCACAGTCACTCGGGAAAACAGTTTGGCAGTGTCTTAAATTTATACCTACAACTACCATTCCATCCAGTAATTGCCCTCCTGGGCATTTATTCTAGAGAAATGAAAACACACATTCACATGAATTTGTACCTAAGTGATTGTTGACAACTTTATTCATAATAACCAAAAATTAAAAGCAACCCAGATGTCCACCAACAGATGAATGGTTAAACAAATTGTGGTACATCCATACCATGGAGTACTTCTTAGAAATAAAAATAAAGAAGCTATTGATACAAACAACGTAGAGGAATCTCCGAAGAATTATACTGAGTGAGAAAAAAAATGTCAATCCTAGAAGGTTACCTACTTATGACTCTATTTCTATAACATCATTGGAATGACAAAATTACAGACATGGAGAATATATTAGTGGTTTCCAGAGATTAAGGTGGAGCAGGGGTGGGAAGGAAGTAGGAGTGGCTGTAAAAGGGCCACATGAGGGATCCTTGTGGTGACAGAAAGTTCTGTATCTTGACTTTATCAATGGCAATACCTGGGTCGTGATACTGTGGTACATGTAGTGTTGTAAGATGTTACCACTGGGGAGAACTGGGTAAAGGATATGCAAGATTTCTCTGTATTATTTCTTATATCTGTGAGTCTACAATTACCTGAAAATAAAATTATAATTTGAAAAGTTCCACTAACTCCACTTGAAATGCAGCCTCATCTACTTGCATTCACCATTTAGATTTTCAGTATTGTAATGGTGAGTTTTGTGGAAGACTGAATATATTTTAAATTCTGTAATTGCCTTCTTTAAAAACAAAATGGTAAATTAGCCGAAGAGGTTTGCTAATGACTGCAGGGATTTCTTTTATATTATTGATTGGCTTATTAGTAAGCCACGGAAATAACAGAAAATCAAAATGAATAGGGTCCCAATTTGTTTTCTTTTTCTTTAATAGTTGTAGTCTTCCTTAATCAAATCAAATAGAGGTTATAGGTTATCCTGTGGTTCTTGCTGCCATAGGGAATCATCCAGTTCTCCATAAGAGAATTGTCTGGTTGAAATTGATGTCTTATAGAATGTGTTTTATAGAACGGAAGTTGATGACATGTATTCAACTAAATTTGTTATTCTTTCACTCATTCCTCCACTCAACAAACATTTAGAGAGTACCTACTATGTGACAGGCACTGCTCTAGATATGGGATTTCCGGAAATGAACCAACTAAAGCCTCCAGTTCATCTAGAAGAAAAGAGAGTGCAGCGGGGAGTGCGTTCTTCCCTTCTCTAGCCCGTGGCTGTTCACAGGCTTGCCTGTCTAACTATTCTGCAAGCTCCTATGTTTGCTTCACCCTGTGAGTGGCGGCAAAGCAACAGTGGGTTCTCTAAGAACAGAAGAAACAGCTTATCATTCTACGGTTTCATCTCATTTCTTATGAAAATTAATTACTAGTATATCCTCCTCCTTCCTTTATATATATTCATATATATATGATGTATTAGTCTGTTTTCATGCTGCTGATAAAGACATACCCAAGACTGGGTAATTTATAAAGGAAAAGAGGTTTAATGGACTCTGTTCCACATGGCTGGAGAGGCATCATATCTTGGCAGAAGGCGAAAGACACGTCTTACATGGCACCAGACAAGAGAGAAAAGAGCCAAGGAAAAAGTTTCCCCTTATAAAACCATCAAATCTCATGAGACTTATTCACTACCACAAGAACAGTATGGGGGAAACTGCCCCTATGATTCAATTATCTCCCACCAGGTCCCTTCCACAACACGAGGGAATTATAGGAGCTACAATCCAAGGTGAGATTTGGGTGGGAACACAGCCAAACCATGTCATATGAAGTGACAAATATCAAGTTTTCTTATAATTGTGCATTCTCTTTAGCATGTGTCATTGTTCATGCATAAATCCCATCCTTTTTTTAAGAGTTTAGATTCCAATTGCTCCACAGGTAAAGTGTTGAGAAGTCTAAGCAGGGCTGCATCATCTCAGCTATGATTTTGTAGACTTGCATTGCGGATTGGAATGTTAGGTTGGCTGTCTTTTCTTTTTATGAATATTTGACTTTACAGTTTTACTAAATGTAAATCCCAAGGATGCTGTATTCATTAAGACTGCATAAGTGATTTTTGCGACCTAGAATTGGATGAGATGTCTGATTATGAATAAGAATTTGCAGTGTTGTAAAAAGGGTAATGAGGTGCAGTTGAGTCATGAAACCCATTGGCAGGGCTAAGTAAAGGACAGTCAATAGATAAATCTGTGTGTAGCAAAGAATCTGACACTTTTCCCTAGTCTCATGGTATAGCTTTGGCAAAGTGCTTTTCTTCAGGTGTAATATAAGTGTATTCATTGTGTAAGCAGCTGATAACTACTTTACAACGTAGAATAGAGAGCAGGGGGTAGCCGTGTCTGTCTACACGCACCTGTTGCAGCAGGGCATATTAGGGTGACACCTGATTCATCTAAAAATAACTCATACATATTCATCCTTAAACCAGGATCTCCTTTGTCTGCACAAGGCGCTAAACAAAACCCTCTTCTGTCGGAGGCAGAGTGAGAAGGGAGAAGCAGCCCCTCCTCTCTGTATTTTCCCCTCTAGCCAGGCATAGCTCAGTAGGTTCCATCCTTAACCCCAGTACTAATTCTCTAGGTCTTTATCTGAACTACTTTTAAATTAAATTTAAGCAACTATTTGCTCCATTAATCCATGCAACCCATTAGCACACTGTGTGCACTTACTGTACAGTATTTCAAATGAAGTAAAACTTCAAAGCCGTCTGATAGGTATGGGAAAAGGGGGGCTGATATAGCCAGAAGGAAGTAATAATCTCCCAAGGATTTCAGCAGGAGAGCTAAACTTAGTGGCAGACTTCACTTTTCGTTTAACTTTAAATGTATAGCGACTTGGAGAGGCTTGGGACCCTGCCTTGTGTTGCAGATAAAGCCTTAGGAGTAAGGAGGAGAATGGATCTAGCTGGTCAGAATGAATATTTCTGATCATCTTAAATTCTCTTTCCCTGCCCGAGTTACCAAGGAAACCGAGTTCTTGATATCTCACTTGAAAATATGTATTTTTACCTTGAAGCAGGAGTCTTATGTCGGGGGAGGGTTTGGTATTATGGGGAGACTCCGAGGGCTGGCAGGAGAGGGGCAGGGTCAAAGGACAAAAGCCACTGCCCCTGGAGTTAGTCCAGCAACTTGGGTCTGACTTCAGGGAGATTTTATGGATCCAAAGGAACAAGGCCATTTTGTTCCCTCTCCTTGTGAGAACTGAAATACGTAAAAGATGGGTGCATTTCTCCACTTTGATTTTCTCTCCCAGTTATGAAGTGGACTGGACTGAACTAGGTCTTTCCAGGCAAATTGGAAATAGATCAGCATGGATCAGTCTTCTGAAGCCTGCCTCTGGCATCCAGTCCCATAAAGCACACACACACACACACACACACACACACACACACACACACACACACACACAACCTTCGACGGTATAGTTTCATTTTCTCCATGCACAGCTCATATTTATCTGACCCTAAGGATCTTCAAAAACATGAATACCTAGTTTCTACAGTATGATACAGGGGGCACACATCCAAATCCACGTGAAGGAAAAAATTTGTCGCAACTCCCTCTCAGCAAATAGCCTTTTATCGAAAAACTAGAGAAACTCTCATCAATGACTTCTCTTCCCATTTTAATACAATATTAATTCAACAAGAATCTATCATACCAGAACCTCCCTAAAAAGACTAAAAGCACCCCCAAAACAATTATTCCTGAAAACGAAGAAAACAGTACTAGATAATGGATAATGAAATGCTAAATGGAATACACTCAGATGCAAAAAAAAAAAAAAAAGGTTCAGCCAGTGTGTCCTGGGGGCTGGGATTTAGAGGTATGATTAGGAAGTGATCAATCAGTGTGAGCTGCAGGTTCTCCCGTAAACTGAAAAAAGATGTCTCTGTTTTAGGGACCTACGGTCATTTTCAGTGCAGCCACATTTCCCCTGGTTGACTCATCTGGTTGTTTATCCAGTTTTTAAATCTGAAATTCATACCTTTTTGAGTCACAGTTGCACTGTGGACAATCACAATTAAAATGCTTAAGTGAAAAGCAAATACCGTCTTTCCAGAGAGTGTCTACTGATGCGCTGAGTAAGAAGTTGCTATTGGTTACTTGTTCACTGGAACATACTTTAAGTGTGGATGTGCATTGTGTTATAATTGCTTGTGGAAATGGCCTTTCTGTTTTCAGATTTTTGTGTAGCCTTCTATTGCTGCTGTTGTAATAGCACTGTTTTTCTTTTCATATAAAAAGTGAGTTAGAAGCAGATAAAAAGAGAAGCATTTGATTGCCCTCAATCAGGCGCTGGCTTGCGGTTGTCATTAAATCGGAGGCTTATTTGAAATCCGTTATTGGCAGTAACCCATTCTTAGCCAGCTTATGTCATTCTCGAGTTCGTATGTAATTTCATGTTTTATTTGTTCTTCATGCACTGCTTCCATGATGTGCTCATTGTTATGCACCATTTCTGGGGAGTCTCACCTTGGAGCGTGCTTAGAAAGCTGGCAGAAAACAGTATTCGGTCTGTGGGTTAGCCATGTGGAAATGACAGTGTAAAAACCAAATTGAATTCATAAGCCAAGTCCTTCATTTCTTGCTCAAGATAGTAACTGCAATTCAAAATGGCATCATTTTGACATTTTTTAGTTTCCTTACATATGAGGTAGAGAATGCTCAAAGTCAGCTAAATCATTAAATCTTTTCTAATTTCTATCCAAATTCTCTTTGGACTTAAAAAGAAAAAAATGTGACTACCTCAGGCTGAAAGTGAACTGAAATGTACTTGTAAAACTAGAGCTTGGAGGCGTGGATGCTCCATTTCTCTCTTGGTCATCGGTGATTCTATATGACTGTATCTTATAAATATATACATTTGTGTCCATAAGTGTCTATGTATTTTAATATTGATTAGTTTCTCCACACCTACTCTTCTTTGCCTGTTAAACCTCTCCCAAGGAGTAATATTCCTGTCATGCATTATTGTAAGTAAATAACTGTGAATGTTAAGATCGTTTCTCACCCATATGTCACCTCTAACCTTTGTGTAAAATGTCTTTTACATTAGCATAAATATTAAGAAGATGCCATTTCTGCTATATATAGGGCTGCCTTCAGCTAATCAGTTTTTCATGCATTTAAATAGAAATATTAGAATGATGGTAATTACTTTAGTTTTCCATGAATGATCCATCAAGACAGTGCCTTTTACTAGATGGTATTGCTCAGGGTTAGTAGGACCAAATTCGATTGTTAGCTGAGTGATCTTCAGTGTCTTGTGACTTTAAAAAAAAAAAAAATTCATTCTCAACTCTATTGTCTTTTCTAATAGTAAATGCACAAATCGCTTTAAGAAGAATAATCTGTAGTGCATGGAGACTGAGAGAAATTGTAATTCATTGTAAAATAAGTCCTGTTCGTTAAATGCATGAAAGACAAAAGATTTTCAGTCAGGTGACAAAACCCCACACACACACGCGCGCGCACACACAATGAATGTGAGAAAATTCATACTTTTTGAAAAAGTGCCTTTATCAAACAAGACTATATTACTTTCATGTATAAACTCAGGCTTTCTAAGGTTGAATTTAAAACAACTTGAACTTTTGTGCATTGTTCACATATCCTTAAACAGTCTTTATCTGCTACAGTTAGATGTCGCTGATGAACAATATTTTAACCAATTTCATATTAGTGTTGCCTGGTAGCTGATGGTTCTGCTTCAGTTGCATTTTGCTCTTTGTCTGCAGAGCAGTATTTGTTTGCACCAAGAAATCGAAATAATTGCATGGTTTGCTTCATTGTTTTCTAAAAATTAGCAGAAAATTGGAGAAAATGATTGGTTTGATACTGCAAAAAGCATAGTCTTTTAAACCCAGATAAGGAAAGAAATCTTGACACGTGCTGAAAGTTGCAAATCTTTAGTTCAACAACAGAATTATTGAACTTGAGCAAGACAAATATGTATTTAACAAGAAAGAAAAAGAACAAATATTGAAACATGATATTTTCATATTATAAAAAATCTTCCACAAAATTACATGTTTGTATATATTTATATATACATGTAAAGAAATATATGTGCATTCTTATAAATGCATAGGATGGAAAATACCAGACTTCTAGCAATGGTTACCTCTGGGAATGAGAGTGGAATTTGTAAAAAGAAGGTAGAGAGACTTTTGCTTTTTACTTCAGTATTGTCTGTGGTTTTGCAATATATATTTGTATATTATTTGGGTAATTTGAAAATAGTAACAAGTAAATGACCAAAAAAAGTATTAAAACTTAAGATATATTGGCAAAGTTTCCATCTAAAAAGTGATGTTTAATGAAAGACGTTAGAATCCTTTGTATAGATCAGAAAATAGAAGCTCCTTGTAACACTCCAGTCCATCTTTGGGACATTGGTCTTCCCCACATTTTCTCAGGAAAGCTTCATGCACAAAAACACTGGACTACCTGCACATGCTAAAATTGGATCCTCCCACACCCCCATGATGTCTACTGGGCAAGCAGAGTGATTTCTTTGTTATCAGTCAGGTGACGCTACTGAGGCTCAAGAAGGTTTAGAAGGAATTTGCCCAAGTTCATATGTCATAGAACTGAACATGAACCCATGAGGAGATCTTTGGATACAGGTCCAATGTGCCTCACTGATGGAAAGGCCCTTGTCTTCCTGAAGCTCAAAGACATTCCAGCATCCTTTCATCCCCCAAAATATTTTCACTCTACCAAGGAACTAACTGCATTAGAGTATCCATCTGCCTTTTTATGATTATCAACCACCAATATTTGTTGTCTAGTAGTCTGAGGCATATTAGTGTAGCAGGAAAAATAATGCTGGAGTGAAAAGGGAAGAACAGCATAGGTCTATTAGCCAACCTGAGAAAATGCCTTACCATACCTTTCACAAATCCTAAATGACCCTGTAAATGTAACTATTGGGCTTTTTGTTTTTAGAATCCTAGAAAGATCATGGTCTTTGGAGTCAGATAGACTTGGATTCAAATTCTACATCTGCTGCTTAAAACGCTAGAACTAGTTCCTTAGCCCCAGCCTCAGTTCTGTAGAAACCTGTTTTTTGGCTCATACCTAACAGAATTGTTGTAAAAATTAAAGTAACAATGCACATCAAGGCCAGGTATGGTGGCTCAAGCCTGTAATCCCAACACTTTGGGAGGCCAAGGTGGGCAGATTTGCTTAAGCTCGGGAGTATGAGACCAGCCTGGGAAACATGGCGAAACCTCATCTCTACAAAAAAAAAAAAATACAAAAATTAGCCGGGTGTGGTTGCACATGCCTGTACTCCCAGCTACTTGGGAGGCTGAGGGGGGAGGATTGCCTGAGCACTGAAGGTTGGGGCTGCAGTGGGCTGAGATCGCACCACTGCAGTGCAGCCTGGACGACAGCTGCTGGCACAGGCTGGTTTCCACTACAATGTTAGGCCACTGTTCCTTCCCTTTCTTGCTTATCTGTATATTTTTTGCCTCATTTCTTCTCCTATCTTGCTTCTATTCCTGCTCTTTTACAAAAACTTGTTTTTGTTTTTCAAGTATGTTATGCAGAGCTTAAATCTGTAGACAAACTCTATTATACTTTACATTGCTATAATGGTTTGAATGTTAACAAAGTGCTCCCACATACACTAATGGTATTTGCTCTTCTAAAATATGTTATTAACCATCAATGCTTGGTGTCAACTTTCTCCTTGATCAGCCAGTTTCTCCTATGTCATTGAAATCTAGAATATTAACTGTTGGAGAATACAAATTTAGTGTCAACATAAAGTTCAAGAGACTGTGTTTGATGTGCTCCCATGTTTTATGCCATCAGCGTATAATAGCAACACTTTGAAAAAAGTTGTAGTAGATATTGGCTTTTGTTGCCGGTACCAAGATTTATTGGTTCAAGAGTTATTGATCATGGGCAAATCTTGGCCATTATTATGCCTTGAGGACAGATAAATCTTTATCAGCTGAACATGAATCAATATAATTATGCTTCACTTATGCACATCTTTTTCCTAACCATATTGGGTTTTCAGCCAAATCATGAAATATGAGAGAAACTACTTAGGGAGGCGGTTGTAAGGAATTATGCCAAGAACGTTCGTGTTTCGCAGCAGTGCCAATGCCAGCTCTTGCTGACAGAATTGAGGTAATCTAAGCAAAATGGAGAAATTAATTTTTAAAGATACTAACTCAGATATACAAAAACATCGTAGAAGAGAATAAAAAACTTTTAGAACTAGAAACAATATCATATCATATGATATGCATACTAGTCCATTCTCGCATTGCTATAAAGAACTACCTGAGACGGGGTAATGTATAAAGAAAAGAGGCTTAATTGTCTCACAGTTCCACAGGCTATACAGGAAGCATGACTGGGGAGGCCTCAGGAAACACAATCATGGCCAAAGGGGAAGCAGGCACGTCTTCCATGGCCAGAGAAGGAGGAAAAGAAAGCAAAGGAGGAGGTACTACACACTTTTATAAATGACCAGATCTCATAAGAACATCTGCCTCCATGATCCAATCACCTCCCGCAAGACCCCTCTTCCAACATTGGGGATTATAATTCAACATGAGGTTTGGGTGGGGACACAGATCCAAGCCATATTGATATGTTAGAACAGGTAGCTGAGCAAGGTTTCAGAAAGGAAAGGCAGAAAAGTTGTATAAAACCCAGGAAATTTGAATTATTTTAAATCTTACTCAATGATTCTAATTTGCAGCCTTCAGAGAATGACTTACCCCTTTATTAGAGGCAAAAAAATGTTTCAAAGTTTCCTTCTATTAGCATAGAATAATTTTATGTCACTTTTGTTTAAAGCAACCATATCACCTTTGATGAAAACCTTCAGCTCTTCATTATATGACCTTTGGCCAAGATAGGTAGTAGGTCTTTGCTTATGACCTACTGTAAATCTGCTCTCAGTGCTAGATATTTTCCTGTTGAGTTTCAGCTTGATTTTGGTCTGGCATTTAAGCCACTAAATCCTTTTGTGTTTTGATTCTGTCATGCTTTTCATTACTGCTTTGTTTCATTTGTCATTTAATCAGCTGCCTTCTCTATCTCAATACCAAGTACTGATAGAAGTTGGCAAGGATGCGCCAGACAGTCTTAGGGTACCCCCAGACCCATGCTTTTTTACATAACTGCTTAAAACCTGATGCTTCCAGCCTGTCTCTCCATCTTACATGCATGTTCTAATTTTAGGCTTTATAAAATGCAATGCTGACATTAAAAAAATTTTTTGAATAGGTTCAAGGTGATTTCTAGTGAGCACCAAGCTGCCTGTCAAAACACAAGCACAACATTAATTACATGGTAGTGTGATTAATATCAGGAATACAACTCTAAATTTTTAGATACAGGAAATCTTTAGTCTTTTTTCTGTTGTCCCCAAGTCAAGTTCAAACTGACATTGTTGTTAGTGCCTTTTTGATCTCAGGTTGACCTGACAGATAATTTTAAAAATAACCAAGTTTGCTGTGCCAGGATAAAAAATGGAGATTGGAAGAGCTACGTGTTGTGGACGTCTATCTTTTATAATGTTTTTGCCCATGATCTAAGCAAAGGTGCTATGCTTTGATTTCTAAACATCGCAGAAAGAATATTTTTACTAAAAAAAAAATTTAAGGAAGCATGCAGTTTATTTTTCTCTCTTGGTTTTTTGTTTCTTTTCTGAATTCCTAGAACTGGAAATTACACCTAATGAGATGATCATAACCTAACTATGATTGGCTTCAAATTATATATACGTAGTATTGGTTATGATCATCTCATTAGGTGTAATCTCCAGTTCTAGGAATTCAGAAAAGTAAAGAAAAACCAAGAGAGAAAAATAAACTACATGCTTCCTTAAAAATTTTTTAGTAAAAATATTCTTTCTGTGATGTTGAGAAATCAAAGCATAGCACCTCAAATGTGGATGGTGACCGTCACAGGAACACAGCCCTTAGCAGTGGGTTGCTGTTTGATTTCCCAAAGAATACACAATCTCTAATGCTATAGAGAGGCACCAACCATACTTCACTGTTCCTCAAATGCTGCATCTGGCCTTTGCCACGTGGCTTCATGAGCTGGTGCATTGGGTTGACCAGCAGCCATGAACGGTTCTGTGAAGAGTCCAAGGCATTTTAGGAGGATGGCTTTACTACTGGAGTGGTTGGCATCATCAGGACAAAATCCACATCCAAGGTTTACAGCCATATATGGCAATCTGTCCTTCACTCTTCTTTACCTTGTGCATTGCTTTATGATTGGCAAAGTGTTTTTGTACTCTAGTGAGTTTACTTCTCTCAGACACTTTTTGATATAAGTCATCATCCCTCTTTATAGAGGTCACCAAGGCTCAGAGAGGGCTAGTAACTTGCTCCAGGAGTCCTACTTCTCATGGCAGTGCTGGGGGGTAACCCTGGGCTATTGACTGAAGTTTCCAGTTATCTTGTCCCTAGAATGCAGCTCCCTATGTTTCTGCATAAAGTTGTTCTCTATTTAATCTCCACATATTTCTGTATACACCAAAGTCATTAAGACATTCTGCACCCGTCTATCTTCCTTTAGAATGATGGTGGCTAGAAACCAATACTCTCTCAGACACAAGTCCTCTCTTTCTACCTACTTTTAGGCCCTTCTGGGAGAGAATTTTTATTGCAAGCATAACACACACAGTGGCCATTTGATACGTCTTCATGATGATCATATAAAATCCTTGTGGGAGGTCTTGTTGACATTTTTTAAACTTTCTCTTTAGTCATGTTGTGGTATGTTTATCCACCTCCCAGTTTTAATAATCTCATACTAGGACATTACTATGCTAGGAAAGAATGTTTGCCTAGTGGTAGGGTAAGAATCCACCAGACCAGAGATTAGATTTGAGGTGTAAGCCTAAATCTACTGTCAATTTGTGTTTCCTTTTGTGCACCCTTCCAGGTGAGAGAGAGTGGGGAAGAGGGTCAGAGGGACATCCAGGGAACTCCTGGGACTCCAAGAAGCATGGTTCCTATTATAGAGGGAGCATTGGTATATGAGTCAGAAGACTACTTCCAGATGTACTTTGTTAATACTATACTAGGGGACCTTGATGAGATCATTCATTCACTCTCTAAATGTCCATTCTTTCTTCTAAAAAAGAATGATTCAGGTTACTGACTGTATGTGAAAGCATCCCACAAAACACTATAGAAATTTAAGATAAAATTGCCAAAGTATACAAATTTTACAAAAACCATAATAATGTATTTATTTTGCAAATGCTGAATCAGCCTTAAAATATCCCCCATGAGAACATATTTTAACACAGACTTGCATCATTCCCTTTGATTACTATTCTCATTCTCAAACAGTGAAAATAGAGAAACATGGCACCATACACAACATTCACAGATCTTAGGTAGACATAATACCAAGAGCTGAGTATTTTTTGTTCAACTCTACCCAACTCCTTTTCTCTCTAACTTG
The DNA here is from genome assembly GCF_029281585.2 of Gorilla gorilla gorilla. Classification (NCBI taxonomy): domain Eukaryota; kingdom Metazoa; phylum Chordata; class Mammalia; order Primates; family Hominidae; genus Gorilla; species Gorilla gorilla. Next base: position 172,196,996 of record NC_073229.2, read on the forward strand.
ATTATGAGCTTGGGTTTCATCGGTAAGCACAGCTCATGCAAGAATGTAATTTCAACATCAAGTTATCAGCTGTCCACTGTGTAGCCCAAGAAGTTAGTTCAAGTGTCCAGGACTTCCTTCACTTTTGTTCATGTTCAAGCAATTGAATTTACACTTCCTGTGCAAAATTCAGAGACAGTGGGATAAAAGCAATGACTTAAATAGATTTTTGAGGCAGAAAGTTGAAACATGTCTCTCTTTAAGAAGCGAGCAAGTGCTGTCAAATCACTTTAGCATAGAACAGGAGTCATCGCTATGAAAAGACTGCACACATCACAGGAACATATTACTCGGATGGGGGACAGAGCAAACCAGTGATGATGGACCCTGATAAGATCATGTTGCCACTGCTTTATAAACAAAAGCTCTTCAACAAAACCAATGTCAGCAAAAGATTCACTTATTCTTGCTTTACTGAGCATGAAATGGGATTGAAAGATGGTATTAAATGGATTATTAAACTGAAGAAATGATGTCTTGTGATCTTTCACACCAAAGCCCCCACTTGAGACATGCATCATCTCAGTGAAAAACTCTCCAAAGACTCGGGTCATTTATATGGAACCTGAGCCTTTTAGATATTAGACTGAAAGTTTTGCTTTCCATTTTCATGCTGGAATTGTGATACCTTAGGGAAGATTATTGTTGTTCTTTGGTTATTTTATTCGTATGTTAACATGTAGAAAAGAAATGTTTGTGAGAATTAGTAAATTTAAAGAACAGAACCTCTTAATTTTCCATGTACCAAGAAAAAAAAAGAATTTATTTTAAAATATACAAACTACTTTTTAAATTTCTAGCATTTTCTCTGCTAATTATTTTTTTAATTTCTACTGGTTCCAGATTAAAACATAAATAATGTGTTTAAAACATTTCTTTGTTTGGGCTTCTGAAGACAAAGTTACACAACAAAGTCTCATTTATTAAAAATCCAAAAAACTAAAAGGATAAAATAATCATTATTTCTCCTTCTTAGACAGTGAAACTTGGCATTCTTATATAATTAGGATCCAAGGCACAGAACAAGGTTAAGAGCAAATATATTTTTCACTGTACTGTTTCTGAGAGTTGTAATATTTTAATATGACAACACAGCTGAACAAAATCATTAACCTCATTATGATTTTCCCAGTCTTCAAAAGGACTCCAAGTTTTGTTTTTGGCAATATAATAGATTATCATAGACTATACACTTTGAATAGATCCTCCCTCTAAAAAGAACTGAAAATTATGGACTTCTAACAACTTTAAATGCTTATATGAGATGGTAAAAATGTTAAAAATTCAGAGACCAAAAACATCTGGAAGTAGAAACCAGAGGTGTGGGCTGACTACTGAAACTAACATTTAACCTGAGGGCATTTGCTTAAGTTGATATTGAGCTTTCTGGTCTCAAGGAGACCTCAATAGGAGTTAACAAATTAAGGGATCTCTCCCAGGATGGTGAGCCTCATAGGAATGCCTACTAGCCTAAAGTTAAACTGGAAACAACCCAAATCTTCAACATTCATCTTTATCTTAAGGTAATCGAAGAAAATCACCTATCAAGTTCAGATGGAAAATTGGCACCGACAGAAAAATATTTCCCCTTAAATTCTATGACAACGTCAGGTATCAAACCAAATTCACACTCAAAAATTTCAAGTTGAGAATGCCCTTTATGTAATCCCGGGTTAAAGATTTTATCAGTAAATTCACAGAGGCAAATGCAAATCCTCTGCAGAAACTCACCTGCTGTCCAGGCCTCAAAGAAATGTCATGGATACAAATGTAATGACATACACTGAAATAATGAGCTTCTAGTGGAAAACACTAAACACATAAGCAAACAAAGTTCTATACACAAGATTTCGATACTGGGATCATCAGAAACAATGTGAAATGAGTATGTTTCAAGAAATAAAAATATGAACTTAAAAATATGTCAGAAAAAAAGAGACTTTGTTTAAATGACCAAGGAGATTTGAAAGCAAGAAAATTGAACTTCTAGATATAAAAAATAAATAAAACCTAAATCAACAAAGGATTAGATACAGCTGAAGAGAGAACTGAAAAGCTGAAAAATAGATTAAAAGAAAATTTTCAGATTACAGAGAGGTGAGAATATAGACAATACAAAGAAAAAGTTGAGAGACGTGTAGGATAGTATAAGAAGGACTAACATTCATATAATCAGAGTGCAAGGGAGAGAAAATGTAAAGAATGGAGAAGATATTAATCCTCAGAATCAATAAGTTCCGCAAATCCACATCAAAATAAATACAAAGAAATCCACACTAAGAAGGGTCACAGTGAAGCTGAAAAACACCAAAGATAAAGAGATTTACAGACAGGGAGAAAAACAACTATTATGACAAAGGAATGGCAGTTATACTGATAGCTGATCTCTGAATAGAAACAAGGGACCCCAGACAAAGCAGAATAATATCTTCCATGTGCTGAAAGAGAATAAGCCAATCAACAGTTGTCTACTCCATGAAAATACTTCCAGCTAGAAGTGAAAATAAAGATATTTTTGGACAAACAAGAGCTGAGAGAGATTTTCACCTATTTATTATCACTAAAGAAATTAGAAGGATGCATTTCAGAAAGAGGAAGTTGATTACAAATGGAAGGCCTGGGATGCAAGAAGGAATAATGAGCAAGGAAGGTGGTAAACCTTTTTAAAATGACTATATAAAACAAACAGTCATCTCTTATGTGGTAAGAGTAGACTAAAGATAGGCTAAAATACACAATAATGACATATAAATCGAAAGCAGTGTGACCAGAGAAAGTGGAAGGTCTTGTATTAATTGAGGGATAGAAAATATATTTATTATATTTGAATAATCAGTTAAGTGTGCATGTAAAAAATGCCTAGGATAACCATTAAAAGAATAAAGAGTGATAAAGAAAATAGTCAACAGACCAAGTTTGCACAACTGCCAAACTAATTGAAGGAAAAATAATAGAATGAGAAAAATAATCTTTAGAAAAGGGCAGGAAATGAAAGCAATAAACAAATAGAAAAGGAAAGGAAAATAGACAAAAACAAGGTGATAGAAATAAATGGAAATATATCAATTAATTTTAAAAACTGTAAATCAATTAAATTTTCAGTTACAAGATGGGTTGTCAGACTGTATATCAGTACTGTTTAGAAGAGACAACAAAAGCATAGGGAATCAAAATAGTTACAAGTCAATAGATGGGAAAAATGAAGCAGAAATATACTGACCAAAATAAAATCAATGTAGCTATATTAATATGAGATTAATCTATCTTTAAGACAAAATACATTTCTAGAGATTAAAATGTTAACTACAGCGTGGTGGAAGATTTTATTGACATACCCCTATTCATAGCTGATAGATCAAACAGACAAAAAAATCAAGCTATAGATTTAGAAACAATAAGTTAATCTAATAAGTTATATAGAATATTCTAAAATTAATACTATTAGCAAACTTATGGCATATTGATTAAGAAAAATGACAAAGAAATGAAGCATTATAAAATTGAGAATGAAAAGGAAATTATATCAAACTATGTAAAATTTTTAAAATAATAATGAGTATATTAAGACTTTTGCATCAATAAATTAGAAAAGTAAGCAAAGCAGACAATACACCATACCCCTCCACCAAATAATTTACCAAATTTGAATCAAGGAGATAGAAAAACTGATCATTTCTATAATTAGTAAAGAATGGGAGTAATTAAAAGTCTCCAAGAAAGAAAATTCTAACTCAAATGGTTTCAAGAGGAAATTCTACCATTAAAGAAATAATTTCAATCATAAACAATATATAAAAAGAACTGTATTCTTCAGCTATTTTATGAAGTTATGATAACCTTGTTATCAAAATTCTCACAAAAATGGCTGTGAGAAGGGAATAGTTATAAACTCATCTCTTTCACATGTATAGACACAAAAACCCAAACAAAGTATTAACAATCTCAATCCAGCAATGCATAAAAAAGATAGTACTTAATGATAAGACTGTTTTGTCCTAGTCAAACAAGGTTTGTTTCACATTACAATATCTATTAATACAATTCACTACATTAATGATTTAAAATGATAATACAATTAAAAATTATATCATCAGTTCAATAGATGTAGAAAAAGCCATGTATAGTTTCTAGGAATCTAAGCAAAACATAAAATTTTCTTTAAGACAAAATTGTAAATCCCACTATTACCTGTTTAACTTAAACTAATTACTTGTTTAACTTTTTAAACCTCCTTCATACTTAAGAATGAGATATAAAGCATCTTAGATGAAAAACTTAGAGTTACAGTAGAACCATTAGGACTAAGAGGCTCTGCCTACACCTGGTAGACCCAACCTCAGGTACTTTCGGTGACTGCTAAGGATCTTATGATTTCATTTGTTTGTAGAAGTGAGTTGAGAATTTAAGGAAATGAAAATATGCTTTTCTAGTTTAAAAATATTCTTTCTCCCCATATTTATTTAGCTTGAAACAGTTACAAAATTTCTTTAAAAGCCAATTATTTTTAAATTAGCAAAACTGGTAAAATGTGCTGTGTTAGTTTTTAAAAATAAATTCAAGAGGATTACACACATCATCAACAGTGCCTTTATAAAATGACAGGCAGGTCCTAGGAAACAGTTTTCAGTACTGTGATGGTTAACGTTAGGTGTCAACTTGATTGGATTGAAGGATGCCTAGATGGCTGGTGAAGTATTGTTTCTAGGTGTGTCTGTGAGGGTGTTACTGGAAGAGACTGACATTTGAGTTGGTGGACTGGGAGAGGAGGACCCACCCTCAGTGTGAATGGGCACCATACCTTGGGTTGCCAACCAGGCTAGAACAAAGCATGCAGAAGAAGATGGGATAACTTTGCTTGATGAATCTTCTGGCTTCCTTCTTTTTCCTGTGCTGGATGCTTCCTCCCACTCCTCTGGCCTTTGGACATCAGACTCCAGGTTCTTCAGCCTCTGGACTCTTGGACGTACACCAATGGTTTCCCAGGGTCTCTGGGGCATTCGGCCACAGACTGAAAGCTGCCCTGTCAGCCTCCCTGGTTTTGAGGCTTTCAGACTCGGAATGACCTACTACCGGCTTCTCTCTTCCCCAGCTTGCAGATGGCCTATCATGGGACTTCGCCTTGTGATCATGTGAACCAATTCTCCCTAATAAACTCCCTTTCATGTATGCATATATCCTATTAGTTCTGTCCCTCTGGAAAACCCTGACTAACACAAATACCGTTAAGGAAGACATCTAATTTAAATATACAATATTCTACATTGGGAAATATTTGAAACAGACCAACAAGGGGGAGGAGAGTACCTACGAGTAGGCAGTTAGCTGTTTCGAGATTGAGAAAGATGCCCACAGTTTCAGTTATTTTTTTTTTGTACACAAATGGAGAGTTTAAAATAGAGCCAGGTTTTTAAATTTCCCAACAGGAAGCAAGTAATGCAAGTCAAACTACAACTGGAAATCACTTTCTCAAAAAGCAAAAACACAGGTATATGACAATATGTTTCTTCTCAAGTCTCAAATTTACATGCAGTGATTGAGAAGAGAGAAGATAATGCTAAGTGAATGGCATTATCATCAGTTCATTTTGCATTTGTACCTTTGTGGTAACTATGACTGGTCCATTAAGTATTTCTGAAGCAGACTAGCAGTTTGCCTGAAAGAAGGTCGGGGATGAAAGTGATGATGTCCTCTTTTAAAGAAAGATGGATAAACTACTTTTCTTGAAAAAACCCTTTTTCCTTTAATTCATGAAGATTCCTGTCCTGGATGTCCAATTAATCTATCAAGTACAAGATCTTTCAGATTCGTCAGTTGGAGAGAAACTTGAGTCGCCTAAGTCTGGATTTTTATTCTTTATTTCTTTATTTTAAGAGACAGAGTCTCCTCTGTCTTCTAGGCTAGAGTGCAGTGGCACCATTATAGCTCACAGCAGCCTTGAACTCCTGGGCTCAAAGGACTCTCCCACCTCACCCTCCTGAGTAGCTGGGACTACAGGCATGTGCCACTGCACCCAGTGGTTTCTGGATTTTGATGAACTACTTCTTAAACTGCAATCATAGAAGTAACTAATAAAAGACTTCTTAGGGAGAATTTAGTCTTAAAAGGAAGAATAACTTTTACCCTTTAAGATAAACTGTACCCTTCATGAATAAAATGAATTTTATATCATTGGAGAAAGGAATTATGTACAATAATGCTCAGCTTCCAAGAAATATTGAGCTGGGAAGCTGAGTGAAGTCACCAGAGGGCTGGATGAGGATAGACAGGAAAGAGGTACAGCGGTGTGAATTTGAAGTGACCCCAATGAGCCCAGGCAGTGTTTTTCTCCATCCACACACACAGGTGAGGAATAGGAGGACAGCAGAATGTAAAAGGGTTCAGGCTTTGTCATGCTGGTAAATCAAAATGAAAGAGGAGAATGTTGAAGATATGTGTGAGGGGGTTATTCTAATGGTTGCCTATGATATTTTAGCTGAATAGAGAAGGAAGTAAGGACATGGGGACAAGTGAGGTCATGAGGAAAGAGAGAGAGAGAGAGAGAAGATTGATGAACTTTAGAGCTGATGGAACTGAGGACTGGAAGGGGGATCTTAGAAGAATTTGTATGAAATGTGAGGTGTTGGTCATAGAGCCAGATGCTGAAAGTCAAGGTCATGTATTGGTTATTGGTTCTGAGAAGGTCTAGGTCTGATGACCGTGGGAATAAGCGGCTGAGGTAGGTGGAGGACAAGATACTTTGAAGAGAGGAGGTCAAGAAACTGGGAGGCCAAGAAATTGGATTAATTTCTTACAAGGATATAAAAATCACTAACAAATTTAACAGGAGTAATTTTGCAGAGTGAGCCAGGAGCTAAAATATTCAAGTAGAGCAAATGTCTTGGGGCTTGGTAGATAACTGCAACAAGATGTTACAGCTTGAAGACTTGAAACTCAACAGTGATTATTGTTAAGGAAGAAGGGAGGAAGAATGATCCAGAAGGAGCAATGAGGGACAAGGAAAACTCATACCTCACCTCTGAGCCCAGTGGGGGAGGATTATGGGAGAAAAATGGCTACTACTTGGCATCAGAGGAAACAGTTTTCTTAGTGGGAGCCAAGGACAAGATGCAAAGGAAACATTCAGAAAAGAGGTCAGGGTGTGGGGATTTTTGCCAATAACTGTGATTTCCAGAAGGCACAGCAGAAGGTTTCCCACAGCCTTATGGGAATGACTGTGCAGGAGAAGAAGGGAGCCCAGGGTTTCATATGGTGGCTGACATTCTCAGGGGTAACAGCCATAATGACATTAGTCCTGAATGCCTTTAGACAGAAAGTGGTGAGAATTCTTTGAATAATATTAGGCAGATCAGGTGGTGGTCTTGCCAGAAGTGGGCAAAAATTCTGAGGATCTCTTTTGGCCCCTGATAATGAAGGCAGTATCATGCTAGAAATCTCTGTATCGGTATTATGCACAGCTGAATTGTTACCTACTTATGTGTGCCTTGATTTTCCAGAAAGACTGTGAGGTCTCCTATCACTGTATCATTGTGTTTTTTGCATTGTACTTTCTTGCTCTACGTGACTATCATACGTGTTATGGATTGAACTGTCTCCACTCTCCAAATTCATATGCCTCAATCCTCAGTACCTCACAATGTGACCTTATTTGAAGATAGGGTTTTCACCTTACTTGGAGAGAGGATAATCAAGTTAAAGTGAGGTCATGTGGGTGGGCCCTAATCCAACATGACTGGTATCCTTATTTTTATAAAAGAAAATTTGGACACAAAGGGACACATACAGGGAGAATGCTACGTGAACATCAAGTTGGCCACCTACGAGCCAAGCAGAGAGGCCTGAAACAGCTCCTTCTCTCACAGCCTCCTAGAAAACCAACGCTGTCAACAGCTTGATTTGGGATGTCCAGCCTCTGGAACAATAAGACAATAAATTCCTGTTGTTTAAGCCATCCAGTTTGTGGTACAGTGTTACAGCAGGCCTAGGAAGTTATTAATATTACAATAATTCTAAATGAGAGAACCAATAATTCTTCTTGAGAGGAGGAACTAAATTTTATCTGCATTTCCAAGGCCTCACAGCACTGCATATACCTTACTCTCCCTCAGGTTTAAAGACTATCTCTTGTGTGGGTATATTTTTTTATTTGAGTTTTACTTGTTAATTATAAAGCCATTGAAGAAAGAACCAGTGGCAACATCTAAGGAATTAGTTTGCAGTGTTAAATGACCGGAGGAATCTTGAAAGTTATTTTCAGGAGTTGGATTATGGCTGCGCACTGCGTTTAAAAGCTGAACTCAGTACCATAAACCAAAGTTCAACTACCTGCCTTTAGCATTATGCTGACATTAAAACATCCTACTTGCTATTTCTCTCTCATTTGCTCAACTGTTTAGGGGTTTGAGCCAATTTACACCAACACAGATCTTTCCTTTGGATCCATTTCACGGGATTTGTATTGACCCCATATGTGACTCCCTGTGTCTTCATACCCAATAAATTGGAGGCATTTTTTTAAAACCTACTTCTACTGAAAGGTGGTTGAGGGAGACCTGGGTCAAGTACACCTTTGATGTATTACTAATTATATGCTTATAATTTATTGAAAGGTAGGAGAATAACTTGGGGAGCCTTGGCAACCTGGATGAATAGAATTGATGATGGAGGGAAAACCTTATTATAAATAGCCTTGGAAGTAGAATATATTTGAATGGGATTAAAGATATTTATCAGCAGTAAGGACGACAGTTCACAGAGTGATTTGCTTGGCTACACAGCTACTGAATCTGATGAGATCCTTAGCTCGCTTGGGTGAATCTCAAAATTCATAGTTTCAATGCCCACAAGCAGTAAGATTATCATTAAAAACAAACTTCAGCAAAAAACAAGAAACTAGATTGTCAGCAGAAATGCAAAGTTCTAAATTAAATTTGAGAAATTATTATGCAGGATTTGGAACTGTCTGAAGTGTACTTTCAGTTGTTCTCTCTCTCTTTCTTTATACATATATATTATACATAAAACTTTTGTTAGAGGGGGAGAAACCTAAACAATTTAACAACCTTTTTAAGGCTTTATGCATCACAGGCCTTTTCTCATATGTACTATATGTATATAAGGTTACTTACGTAACCTTAAAACATATCAAAACAATAAAAGTGAATAGGGTGCAGAATGTGAGAGAACTAGTTGCTCCACTTCTCTATTGTTGTATAACAAATCATCCCAAAACTAAGTGGCTATAAACAGGCAATATTAACTCTTATGGATCTGGGGTTGATTGGGCTCAGCTGGGTGGTTTTCACCTGGAGTCTCTCATGCAGCTGCAGTCAGACAGTGGCTAGGTCTGGAGTCAGTTCAAAAGATTTCCCTCTCACATGTCTGACAATTAACATCAGCTGCAGTCTTAGCTGGGGCTTTCTGTAAAACACCTATAAATGGCCTCTGCTTCCTCATCACATAGCACCTGGGATCTGAGAGCAAACTTCTCAAAAGAAACCAGATTGAAGCTCTGTCTTCTTGTATGACCATGCCTGGGAAGTTGCATCACTTCCTTTGCAGTCACATGCCTGCCCAAATTCAAAGGGAACATAATGCCACCTCTCACAATGTAGTGGCTACATTCCTCCCTTGAAAGACCTTCTTATGGCCAGGATGAAAGACCTTCTTGTGGCCATCTTGGAAGATAGAATCTGCTACAGCCTTCTCTCTGGCCAAGATAATTCACTTCCTCCACATGCAAAACATACTCATTCCCTTCCCTCAGGCTCCCAAGACTCAACCCATTATGGCACCAGGTCTAGGAATCATCATCTAAATCACGTCTGCATGCTAATTAGGATCCTTGGGTGTGCCTCCTTGGGTACGGCCCCTTAAGTACCATTCCTCCCTATCTGAAAACCTGTAAACTGGAATAAGAGAAATATGGCTCTGTCCTGCCCAGCCCACAGGCAGCCAGACCTAGTGGTTATCTCCCTTGTTCCCTGAAAATCACTGTTATCCTGTTCTTAAGGTGCCCAGATTTCATATTGTTCAAACATACATGCTCTACAATTTGTGCAGTTAACGAAATCATCACAGGGTCCTGAGGCAACATACATCCTCAGCTTATGAAGGTGGTGGGATTAAGGGATTAAAGTAAAGACAGGCATAGGAAATCACAAGAGTATTGATTGGGGAAGTGATAAATGTCCATGAAATCTTCATAATTTATTTTCAGAGACTGCAGTAAAGACAGGTGTAAGAAATTATAAAAGTGTTAATTTGGGGAACTAATAAATGTCCATTTTTTATGTCCACATAAATCTTCACAATTTATGTTCTTCTGCCATGGCTTCAGCCGGTCCCTCTGTTTGCGGTCCCTGACTTCCCACAACAAACTAGAGAGTCAAGTTGTCTTCCCTCCTCCCTCCCAGTTCACCCAACATGCAATAGTGAGACAAACTAAGATCACCACTTTGTTTACTCTCATTCAAAAAAGTGGAGAACTGGAGGCAAACAGCAAGTCACTGTTGCATAGCAATTCTGAAATCCTGCTGAGCACATATTGCCAGTTCCCTGAGTCAGGCTCAGTCCTACTGTCTCGTTCTTCACTTTGACTCTCGTCTCTTAGTACTGCTTTCTAAGTCATACTTGCTTTCCCAAAAGAAAACTGAATTGTAATTGACTAGCTTTCTCATCCTGCTTTCTGTCCATAAAAGATTTGGGCCCAAAAGCTTCTTTTATTTTGTAAGTCTCTGTCCCTTTTAATGCAAGTTGATGAGGCTTCTGGCAAAAGAATTTTCTCCAAAACTTTGTATTTTGTGTATGCATTTATGATCCACTCTGTTAGAAAGGGTCATATCTACAAATCTCTTGGAGATAAATCCTTCTCCATCTAGAGATCCTGGTGAGACTCCTGTGGGACAATGTCCTTAATATGCTGGAGGGGAGAGGGGTTTGTCTGTTCAAAAAGCACAGCCTTAGATCTTCTTAAGATCGTAACAAAGCATGCTACAGTCACACCTGTGGCTTCATCCTTAGACCACATTTTCCTGACACTTTTTTACCACTTTCACCCTGGATTTGATCTGTGTGTGTGTGTGTGTCACCACCCAAATCTCATGTTGAATTGTAATCCCCATATGTTGAAGGATGGGCAGGGTGGGAGGTGATTGGATCATAGGGTGGTTTCTCATGGCTTAACACCATCCCCCTAGTGATGACTCGTGAGTTATTTCTTGCCAGATCTGGTTGTTTGAAAGTGTTTCAGCACTTTCTCCTTCACTCTGTCTCTCCTGCCACCATGGAAGATGTGTGTCGTTTCCCCTTCCACCATGATTGTAAGTTTCCTGAGGCCTCTCCAGCCATGTGGAATGGTGATTCAATTAAACCTCTTTTCCTTATAAATTACCTAGTCTCAGGTAGTTCTTTTTTTTTAATTTAGTGAAGTCTTCTGATAGCAGGATTTGATTTTTTTCATCATAATTTATTTTAAGTTTCGGGGCACATGTGGAGGTCATGTAGGTTTGTTACTTAGGTAAATGTGTGCTATGATGGTGCACAGATCAACCCATCACCTAAGTATTAAGCCCAGCATCCATTAGCTGTTCTTCCTGATGCTTGCCCTCCCCAACCCCCACAACAAGCCCCAGTGTGTGTTGTTCCCCCCGATGTGTCCATGTGTTCTCACTGTTCAATTCCAACTTATAAGTGAGAACATGCAGTGTTTGGTTTTCTGTTCCTGTGTTAGTTTCCTGAGGATAATGGCTTCCAACTCCATCTATGTCCCTGCAAAGACATAATCTCATTCTTTTTTATGGCTGCATAGTATTTCATGGTGTATATGTACCACATTTTCTTTATCAAGTCTATCATGGATGGGCATTTGGGTAGATATTTTGTCTTTGATATTGTGAATACTGCTGCAATGAACATACACAAGTATCTTTGTAATAGAATGTATCTTTGTAATAGAATGATTTTCATTCCTTTGGGTATATACCCAGTAATGGGATTGCTGGGTCAAATGGTATTTCTGCCTCTAGATTTTTGAGGAATCACCACACTGTCTTCCACAATGGTTGAACTAATTTACATTCCTACCAACAGTGTAAAAGCATTTCTTTTTCTCTGCAACCCCATCAGCATCTGCTGTTTCTTGACTTTTTAATAATAGCATTCTGATTGGTGTGAGATAGTATCTCATTGTGGTTTTGATTTGCATTTCTCTAATGATCAGTGATGTTGAGCTTTTTTCATGTTTGTTGCCCACATGTATGTCTTCTTTTCAGAAGTGTCCATTCATGTCCTTTGCCCACTTTTTAATGTGGTTAGTTTTTCTTTTTGTAAATTTGTTTCAGTTCCTTGTAGATTCTGAATATTAGACCTTTGTCAGAAGTGTAGAATGCAGAAATTTTCCCCCATTCTGTAGGTTGTCTGTTCACTCTGATGATAGTTTCTTTTGCTGTGCAGAAGCTCTTAATTAGATCCTATTTATCAATGTTTTCTTTTGTTGCAATTGCTTTTGGTGTTTTCGTCATGAAATCTTTGCCTGTGCCTATGTCCCAAGTGGTATTGCCTAGATTTTCTTCTAGGCTTTTTATTGTTTTGGGTTTTATGTTTAAGTCTTTAATCCATCTTGAGTTAGTTTTTGTATAAGGTGTAAGGAAGGGTCCAGTTTCAATTTTCTCCCATTTCTTCCAGCACCATTTATTAAATAGGGAATCCATTCCCCTTTGCTTGTTTTTGTCAGGTTTGTCAAAGATCACATGGTTGTAGGTATGCAGACTTACTTCTGAGTTATCTATTCTGTTTCATCAGTCTCTGTGTCTGTTTTTGCACCAGTACCATGCTGTTTTGGTTATTGTAGCCTTGTAGTATAGTTTGAAGTTGGGTAGCATGATGCCTCCAGCTTTGTGCTTTTTGCTTAGGATTATTTTTGCTCTTCAGGCTCTTTTTTGGTTCCATATGAATTTTAACATAGTTTTTTCTCATTCTGTGAAGAATGTCATTGGTAGTTTGATAGGAATAGCATTGAATCTATAACTTACTTTGGGAAGTATGGCCATTTTCATGATATTGTATCTGCCTATCCATGAGCATGGAATGTTTTTTCATTTGTTTGTGTCCTCTCTGATTTCCTTGAGCAGTGGTTTACAGTTTTCTTTGAATAGAACCTCCACTTCTTTTGTTAACTGTATTACTAGGTATTTTATTCTCTATAGCAATTGTGAATGGGAGTTCATGATTTGGCTGTCTGCATGCCTATTGTTTGTGTATAGGAATGCTAACAATTTTTGCACATGGATTTTATATTCTGAGACTTTGCTGAAGTTGCTTATCAGCTTAAGAAGCTTTGGGGCTGAGATGATGGGGTTCTAGATACAGGAACATATCATCTGAAAACAGAGACAATTTGATTTTCTCTCTTCCTATCTGAAGACCTTTTATTTCAATCTCTTGCCTGATTGTTCTGTCCAATACCATGTTGAACAGGAGTTTTGAGAGAGGGCATCCTTGTCTTGTGTGGGTTTTCAAGGGAAATCCTTCCAGCTTTTGCCATTCAGTATGGTATTGGCTATGTGTTTGTCATATATGGCTCTTATTATTTTGAAATATATTCCTTCAATACTTAGTTTATTGAGAGTTTTTAACATGAAGGGATGTTGAATTTTATCAAAGCCTTTTTCTGCATCTATTGAGATAATCATGTGTTTTTTGTCTTTAGTTCTGTTTATGTGATGAATTACATTTATTGATTTGTGTATGTTGAACCAACCTTGAATCCCACGGATGAAGCCAACTTGATCGTGGTGAATTAGCTTTTTAATGTGCTGGTGGATTCGGTTTGCCAGTATTTTATTGAGGATTTTCGCATTGATGTTCATCAGGGATATTGGACTGAAGTTTTTGTTGTTGTATCTCTGCCAGGTTTTGATATCAGCATGATGCTAGCCTCATAAAATGAGTTGAGGAGGAGTCCCTCCTTTCCATTGTTTGAAATAGTTTCAGTAGAAATGGTACCAGCCCCTTTTTGTACCTTGGGTAGAAGTCAGCTGTAAATCCATCCGTTCCTGGGCTTTTGTTGTTGTTGTTGTTGGTAGGTGTATTAGTTCATTCTCATGCTACTGTGAAGAAATACTTGAGACTTCAGATCCTCAGACCGACCAGCCCAAGAAACATCTCACCAATTTCAAATCTGGACCCCACTGAAAATCGGACTGTTCAACTCACCTGGCAGCCACTCCCAGAGCCCCTGGAACTCTAGCCCAAGGCTCTCTGACTGACTCCTTCGCAGATCTTCTCGGCTTAGCAGCTGAAGACTGACACTGCCCAATCACCTCACAAGCCCCGTAGACCATCACAGACGCCGAGCTTCCAGTAACTCTCACAGAGGAAGAAAAGCCCCGGGGGGAGGAGCCAAGATGGCCGAATAGGAACAGCTCCGGTCTACAGCTCCCAGCGTGAGCGACGCAGAAGACGGGTGATTTCTGCATTTCCATCTGAGGTACCGGGTTCATCTCACTAGGGAGTGCCAGACAGTGGGCGCAGGCCGGTGAGTGCGCGCACCGTGCGCGAGCAGAAGCAGGGCAAGGCATTGCCTCACCTGGGAAGCGCAAGGGGTCAGGGAGTTCCCTTTCCTAGTCAAAGAAAGGGGTGACGGACTCACCTGGAAAATCGGGTCACTCCCACCCGAATATTGCGCTTTTCAGACCTGCTTAAAAAACGGCGCACCATGAGACTATATCCCACACCTGGCTCGGAGGGTCCTACGCCCACGGAATCTCGCTGATTGCTAGCACAGCAGTGTGAGATCAAACTGCAAGGCGGCAGCGAGGCTGGGGGAGGGGGGCCAGCCATTGCCCAGGCTTGCTTAGGTAAACAAAGCAACCTGGAAGCTCGAACTGGGTGGAGCCCACCACAGCTCAAGGAGGCCGGACTGCCTCTGTAGGCTCCACCTCTGGGGGCAGGGCACAGACAAACAAAAAGACAGCAGTAACCTCTGCAGACTTAAATGTCCCTGTCTGACAGCTTTGAAGAGAGCAGTGGTTCTCCCAGCACGCAGCTGGAGATCTGAGAATGGGCAGACTGCCTCCTCAAGTGGGTCCCTGACCCCTGACCCCCGAGCAGCCTAACTGGGAGGCACCCCCCAGCAGGAGCACACTGACACCTCACAAGGCAGGGTATTCCAACAGACCTGCAGCTGAGGGTCCTGTCTGTTAGAAGGAAAACTAACAAACAGAAAGGACATCCACACCAAAAACCCATCTGTACATCACCATCATCAAAGACCAAAAGTAGATAAAACCACAAAGATGGGGAAAAAACAGAACAGAAAAACTGGAAACTCTAAAACGCAGAGCGCCTCTCCTCCTCCAAAGGAACGCAGTTCCTCACTAGCAACGGAACAAAGCTGGATGGAGAATGACTTTGACGAGCTGAGAGAAGAAGGCTTCAGACGATCAAATTACTCTGAGCTATGGGAGGACATTCAAACCAAAGGCAAAGAAGTTGAAAACTTTGAAAAAAATTTAGAAGAATGTATAACTAGAATAACCAATACAGAGAAGTGCTTAAAGGAGCTGATGGAGCTGAAAACCAAGGCTCGAGAACTACGTGAAGAATGCAGAAGCCTCAGGAGCCAATGCGATCAACTGGAAGAAAGGGTATCAGCAATGGAAGATGAAATGAATGAAATGAAGCGAGAAGGGAAGTTTAGAGAAAAAAGAATAAAAAGAAATGAGCAAAGCCTCCAAGAAATATGGGACTATGTGAAAAGACCAAATCTACGTCTGATTGGTGTACCTGAAAGTGACGGGGAGAATGGAACCAAGTTGGAAAACACTCTGCAGGATATTATCCAGGAGAACTTCCCCAATCTAGCAAGGCAGGCCAACGTTCAGATTCAGGAAATACAGAGAACGCCACAGAGATACTCCTCGAGAAGAGCAACTCCAAGACACATAATTGTCAGATTCACCAAAGTTGAAATGAAGGAAAAAATGTTAAGGGCAGCCAGAGAGAAAGCTCGGGTCACCCTCAAATCAGACTAACAGCGGATTTCTCGGCAGAAACCCTACAAGCTAGAAGAGAGTGGGGGCCAATATTCAACATTCTTAAAGAAAAGAATTTTCAACCCAGAATTTCATATCCAGCCAAACTAAGCTTCGTAAGTGAAGGAGAAATAAAATACTTTACAGACAAGCAAATGCTGAGAGATTTTGTCACCACCAGGCCTGCCCTAAAAGAGCTCCTGAAGGAAGCGCTAAACATGGAAAGGAACAACCGGTACCAGCCGCTGCAAAATCATGCCAAAATGTAAAGACCATCGAGACTAGGAAGAAACTGCATCAACTAACGAGCAAAATCACCAGCTAACATCATAATGACAGGGTCAAATTCACACATAACAATATTAGCTTTAAATGTAAATGGACTAAATGCTCCAATTAAAAGACACAGACTGGCAAATTGGATAAAGAGTCAAGACCCATCAGGGTGCTGTATTCAGGAAACCCATCTCACATGCAGAGACACACATGGGCTCAAAATAAAAGGATGGAGGAAGATCTACCAAGCAAATGGAAAACAAAAAAAGGCAGGGGTTGCAATCCTAGTCTCTGATAAAACAGACTTTAAACCAACAAAGATCAAAAGAGACAAAGAAGGCCATTACATAATGGTAAAGGGATCAATTCAACAAGAAGAGCTAACTATCCTAAATATATATGCACCCAATACAGGAGCACCCAGATTCATAAAGCAAGTCCTGAGTGACCTACAAAGAGACTTAGACTCCCACACGTTAATAATGGGAGACTTTAACACCCCACTGTCAACATTAGACAGATCAACGAGACAGAAAGTCAACAAGGATACCCAGGAATTGAACTCAGCTCTGCACCAAGCAGACCTAATAGACATCTACAGAACTCTCCACCCCAAATCAACAGAATATATATTTTTTTCAGCACCACGCCACACCTATTCCAAAATTGACCACATAGTTGGAAGTAAAGCTCTCCTCAGCAAATGTAAAAGAACAGAGATTATGACAAACTATCTCTCAGACCACAGTGCAATCAAACTAGAACTCAGGATTAAGAATCTCACTCAAAACCGCTCAACTACATGGAAACTGAACAACCTGCTCCTGAATGACTACTGGGTACATAACAAAATGAAGGCAGAAATAAAGATGTTCTTTGAAACCAACGAGAACAAAGACACAACATACCAGAATCTCTGGGACACATTCAAAGCAGTGTGTAGAGGGAAATTTATAGCACTAAATGCCCACAAGAGAAAGCAGGAAAGATCCAAAATTGACACCCTAACATCACAATTAAAAGAACTAGAAAAGCAAGAGCAAACATATTCAAAAGCTAGCAGAAGGCAAGAAATAACTAAAATCAGAGCAGACCTGAAGGAAATAGACACAAAAAACCCTTCAAAAAATCAATGAATCCAGGAGCTGGTTTTTTGAAAGGATCAACAAAATTGATAGACCGCTAGCAAGACTAATAAAGAAAAAAAGAGAGAAGAATCAAATAGACACAATAAAAAATGATAAAGGGGATATCACCACCGATCCCACAGAAATACAAACTACCATCAGAGAATACTACAAACACCTCTACGCAAATAAACTAGAAAATCTAGAAGAAATGGATAAATTCCTCGACACATACACTCTCCCAAGACTAAACCAGGAATAAGTTGAATCTCTGAATAGATCAATAACAGGAGCTGAAATTGTGGCAATAATCAATAGTTTACCAACCAAAAAGAGTCCAGGACCAGATGGATTCACAGCCAAATTCTACCAGAGATACAAGGAGGCACTGGTACCATTCCTTCTGAAACTATTCCAATCAATAGAAAAAGAGGGAATCCTCCCTAACTCATTTTATGAGGCCAGCATCATTCTGATACCAAAGGCTGGCAGAGACACAACCAAAAAAGAGAATTTTAGACCAATATCCTTGATGAACATTGATGCAAAAATCCTCAATAAAATACTGGCAAACCGAATCCAGCAGCACATCAAAAAGCTTATCCACCATGATCAAGTGGGCTTCATCCCTGGGATGCAAGGCTGGTTCAATATACGCAAATCAATAAATGTAATCCAGCATATAAACAGAGCCAAAGACAAAAACCACATGATTATCTGAATAGATGCAGAAAAAGCCTTTGACAAAATTCAACAACCCTTCATGCTAAAAACTCTCAATAAATTAGGTATTGATGGGACATATTTCAAAATAATAAGAGCTATCTATGACAAACCCACAGCCAATATCATACTGAATGGGCAAAAACTGGAAGCATTCCCTTTGAAAACTGGCACAAGACAGGGATGCCCTCTCTCACCACTCCTATTCAACATAGTGTTGGAAGTTCTGGCCAGGGCAATTAGGCAGCAGAAGGAAATAAAGGGTATTCAGTTAGGAAAAGAGGAAGTCAAATTGTCCCTGTTTGCAGACGACATGATTGTAAATCTAGAAAACCCTATTGTCTCAGCCCAAAATCTCCTTAAGCTGATAAGCAACTTCAGCAAAGTCTCAGGATACAAAATCAATGTACAAAAATCACAAGCATTCTTATACACCAACAACAGACAAACAGAGAGCCAAATCATGAGTGAACTCCCATTCACAATTGCTTCAAAGAGTATAAAATACCTAGGAATCCAACTTACAAGGGATGTGAAGGACCTCTTCAAGGAGAACTACAAACCACTGCTCAAGGAAATAAAAGAGGATACAAACAAATGGAAGAACATTCCATGCTTATGGGTAGGAAGAATCAATATCATGAAAATGGCCATACTGCCCAAGGTAATTTATAGATTCAATGCCATCCCCATCAAGCTACCAATATCTTTCTTCACAGAATTGGAAAAAACTACTTTCAAGTTCATATGGAACCAAAAAAGAGCCTGCATCACCAAGTCAATCCTAAGCCAAAAGAACAAAGCTGGAGGCATCACACTACCTGACTTCAAACTATACTACAAGGCTACAGTAACCAAAACAGCATGGTACTGGTACCAAAACAGAGATATAGATCAATGGAACAGAACAGAGCCCTCAGAAATAACACCGCATACCTACAACTATCTCATCTTTGACGAACCTGAGAAAAACAAGCAATGGGGAAAGGATTCCCTATTTAATAAATGGTGCTGGGAAAACTGGCTAGCCATATGTAGAAAGCTGAAAGTGGATCCCTTCCTTACACCTTATACAAAAATCAATTCAAGATGGATTAAAGATTTAAACGTTAGACCTAAAACCATAAAAACCCTAGAAGAAAACCTAGGCATTACCATTCAGGACATAGGCATGGGCAAGGACTTCATGTCCAAAACACCAAAAACAATGGCAACAAAAGCCAAAATGGACAAATGGGATCTAATTAAACTAAAGAGCTTCTGCACAGCAGAAGAAACTACCATCAGAGTGAACAGGCAACCTACAAAATGGGAGAAAATTTTTGCAACCTACTCATCTGACAAAGGGCTAATATCCAGAATCTACAATGAACTCAAACAAATTGACAAGAAAAAAACAAACAACCCCATCAAAAAGTGGGCAAAGGACATGAACAGACACTTCTCAAAAGAAGACATTTATGCAGCCAAAAAACACATGAAGAAATGCTCATCATCACTAGCCATCAGAGAAATGCAAATCAAAACCACAATGAGATACCATCTCACACCAGTTAGAATGGCAATCATTAAAAAGTCAGGAAACAACAGGTGCTGAAGAGGATGTGGAGAAATAGGAACACTTTTACATTGTTGGTGGGACTGTAAACTAGTTCAACCATTGTGGAAGTCAGTGTGGCGATTCCTCAGGGATCTAGAACTAGAAATACCATTTGACCCAGCCATCCCATTACTGGGTATATACCCAAAGGACTATAAATCATGCTGCTATAAAGACACATGCACACGTATGTTTATTGCGGCATTATTCACAATAGCAAAGACTTGGAACCAACCCAAATGTCCAACAATGATAGACTGGATTAAGAAAATGTGGCACATATACACCATGGAATACTATGCAGCCATAAAAAATGATGAGTTCATGTCCTTTGTAGGGACATGGATGAAATTGGAAATCATCATTCTCAGTAAACTATCGCAAGAAGAAAAAACCAAACACTGCATATTCTCACTCATAGGTGGGAATTGAACAATGAGATCACATGGACACAGGAAGGGGAATTTCACACTCTGGGGACTGTGGTGGGGTGGGGGGAGCAGGGAGGGATAGCATTGGGAGATATACCTAATGCTAGATGACGAGTTAGTGGGTGCAGCACACCAGCATGGCACATGTATACATATGTAACTAACCTGCACAATGTGCACATGTACCCTAAAACTTAAAGTATAAAAAAAAAAAAAAAAGAATGGCCCCATTTATTCCTGATAGTTTTTTTTTGCTCTGTAGTTTGCTCTGTTTGAAGTTAGTATACCCGCTCCACGTTTCTCCTCCACCCAGCTTTATTGATGTATAATTGACAAATAAAGATTGTATGCACTTAAAAAAAAAAAAAAGAAATACTTGAGACTGGGTAATTTATAAAGGAAAGAGATTTAATTGACTCACAGTTCTGCATGGCTGGGGAGGCCTCAGAAAACTTATAACCATGGCCGAAGGCACCTCTTCACAGGGTGGCAGGGGAGAGAATGAGAGCTGAGTGAAAGGGGAATCCCCTTATAAAGCTATAAGATCTTGTGAGAACTTACTATCACAAGAATAGCATGGGCTAAACCACCTCAATGATTCAATTACCTCTCACTGGGGATTATTGGAACTACAATTCAAGATGAGATTTGGGTGGGGACACACCCAAACCATATCATTCTGCCCCTGGCCCCTCCCAAGTCTCATGTCCTCACATTGCAAAACACAATCATGTCCTTCCAAGAGTCCCTTAAAGTCTTAACTCATTCCATCATTAACTCAAAAGTCCAAATCCAAAGTCACATCTGCAACAAGGCAAGTCCCTTCTGCCCATGAGCCTGAAAAAAGCAAGTCGGTTACTTCCTAAATAAAATGGGTGTACAGCCATTGAGTACATATACCTGTTCGAAGTGGGAGAAATTGGCCAAAACTTGCATGTGGCCTGTAGCAGGCCACCCCTGTGGCTTTGCCGCCCCCCTCCTGGCTGCTTTCACAGGCTGGTGTTGAGTGTCTGTGGCTTTTCCAGGTGCATGGTGCAAGCTGTTGGTGGGTCTCCCATTCTGGGGTCTGGAGGACAGTGGCCTTCTTCTCATAGCTCCATTAGGCAGTGCCCCAGTGGGGACTCTGTGTGGGGGCTCCAACCCCACATTTCCCTTTCACATTGCCCTTGCAGAGGTTCTCCATGAGGGCTACACCCCTACAGCAAACTTCTGCCTGGACATCTAGGAGTTTCCGTAGATCCTTTGAAATCTAGGCAGGGGTTCCCACACTTCAATTCTTGACTTCTGTGCACCTTCAGGCCCAACACCACATGGAAGCTGCCAAGGCTTGGGGCCTTCACACTCTGAAACAACAACCTGAGCTGTATGTTGGCCACTTTGAGCCATGGCTGGAGTGGCTGGAATGCAGGGCACCAAGTCCTAAGGCTGCACACAGCAGGGGTGGCCCTGGACCTGGCCCAGGAAACCATTTTTCCCTCTTCCGCCTTCCGGGAGGCCTAAGATGGGAGGGACTGCCATGAAGGTCTCTGACATGCCCTGGAGACATTTTCCCCATTGTCTTGGTGATTAACATTTGGTTCCTTGTTTCTTAGGCAAATTTCTGCAACCAGCTTGAATTTCTCCCCAGAAAGTAGGGTTTTCTTTTCTGTTCTATCCTCAGGCTGCAAATTTTCAAAACTTTTACACTCTGCTTCCTCTTGAATGCTTTGCTGCTTAGAAATTTCTTCTGCCATATATCCTAAATCATTTCTCTCAAGATCAAAGTTCCACAGATCTGTGGGGCAGGGGGAAAATGCCACCAGTCTCGTTGCATAGCAAGAGTGACCTTTATTTCAGTTCCCAACAAGTTCCCCACCTCCATCTGAGACCATCACAGCCTGGACTCATTGTCCATATCACTATCAGCATTTTGGTCAAAGCCATTCAACAAGTCTATAGGAAATTCCAAACTTTCCTACATTTTCCTGTCTTCTGAGCCCTCCAAGTCTCTAGGGAGTTCCAAACATTCCCACATGTTTCTGTCTTCTTCTGAGCCCTCCATGCTGTTCCAACCTCTGCCTGTTACCCAGTTCCAAAGTTGCTACCACATTTTTGGATATCTTTATAGCAGCACCCCACTCTCTGCAGTACCAACTTACTGTATTAATCTGTTCTCATGCTGCTATGAAGAAATACCTGAGACTGGGCAATTTATAAGGAAAAGAAGTTTAATTAACTCACAGTTCCGCATGGCTGGGGAGACCTCAGGAAACTTACAATCATGGCAGAAGGCACCTCTTCACAGGGTGGCAGGGGAGAGAATGAGAGCCGAGCGAAGGGAAAAGCCCCTTATAAACCATCAGATCTTGTGAGAACTTACTATCAGAAGAATAGCATGGGGGAAACTACTCCCATGATTCAATTACCTCCCACCAAGTCCTTCCCACTACACGTGGGGATTATGGGAACGATAAGTCAAGATGAGATTTGGGTGGGGACACAGCCCAACCATATCAGTAGGCTATTTATTACTACCTCAGTTTCAGAACTCATTATTGGTCTATTTAGGGGCTCAATTTCTTCCTGGTTCAGTCTTGGAAGGGTGTATGCATCCAGGAATTTATCCATTTCTTCTAGATTTTCTAGTTCTTGTGCATAGAAGTGTTTATAATATTCTCAGATGGTTGTTTGTATTTCTGTGGGATCAGTGGTTATATCCCCCTTATCATTTCTGTTTGTACCTACTTGATTCTTCTCTCTTTTCTTCTTTATTAGTCTAGCTAGAAGTCTATCTATTTTATTAATTTTTTCAAAAAACCAGCTCCTGGATTTAAATGAGTTTTTGAAGGGTTTTTTGTGTCTCTATCTCCTTCAGTTCTACTCGGATCTTGGTTATTTCATATATTCTCATAGCTTTGGGGTTTGTTTGCTCTTGTTTCTCTAGTTCTTTTAGTTGTGATGTTAGTTTGTCAATTTGAGATCTTTCTATCTTTTTAATATGGGCATTTAGTGCTACAAATGTCCCTCTTTTTTTTTTTTTTTTTTTTTTTGAGACAAGAGTTTTGCTCTTGTTGCCCAGGCTGGAGTGCCATGGCACGATCTCGGCTCACTGCAACCTCCACCTTCTGGTTTCAAGTGATTCTCCTGCCTCGGCCTCCTGAGTAGCTGGGATTACAGGTGCCCACCACCATGCCTGGCTAATTTTTGTATTTTTTTTAGTAGAGATGGGGTTTCACCATGTTGGTCAGGCTGGTCTCCAACTCCTGACCTCATGATCTGCTCACCTCAGCCTCCCAAAGTGCTGGGATTACAGGCATGAGCCACTGCACCTGGCCGAATGTCTCTCTTAAAACTGCTTTAGCTGTGTCCCAGGGATTCTGGCATGTTGTCTCTTTATTCTCATGATTTTCAAATAACTTCTTGACTTCTGCCTTAATTTCATTATTTACCCAAGAGTCATTCAGGAGCAGGTTGTTCAATTTCCATGTAGTTGTGTGGTTTTCAGTAAGTTTCTCAATCTTGAGTTCTAATTTGATTGTACTGTGATCTGAGAGACTGTTTGTTATCATTTCAGTTCTTTTGCACTTGCTGAGGAGTGTTTTACTTTCAATTATGTTATCAATTTTAGAGTAAGTGCCATTTGGTGATGAGAAGAATGTATATTCTGCTGTTCGGGGGGTGGAGAGTTCTGTAGATATCTATCAGGTCTACTTGATCCAGAGCTGCATTTAGGTACTGAATATCTTTGTTAATGTTCTATCTCAATGATCTAATATTGCCATTGGGGTGTTAAAGTCCCCCACTGTGGTTGTGTGGAAGTCTAAATCTCTTTGTAGGTCTTTAAGAACTTGCTTTATGAATCTGGGTGCTCCTGTATTGGGTGTATATATATATTTAGGATAGTTAGCTCCTGTGGATGAATTGAACCCTTTACCATTATGTAATGCCCTTCTTTGTGTTTTTTTTATCTTTTTTGATTTAAAGTCTGTTTTGTCAGAAACTAGGATTCCAACTCCTGCTTTTTTCTGTTTTTTATTGGCTTGGTAAATTTTCCTCCATCCCTTTATTTTGAGGCCATGGGTGTCTTTGCACATGAGATGTTTCTCTTGAAGACGGCACACCAGTGGAGCTTGACTCTTTATCCACTTGCCATTCTGTGTCTTTTAATTGGGGCATTTAGCCCATTTGCATTTAAGATTAATATTGTTACGTGTGAATTTGATCCTGTCATCACGATGTTAGCTTGTTATTTTGCAGACTTGTTTATGTACTTGCTTCAAGGTGTCACTGGTCTGTGTACTTCAGTGTTATTTTTTAGTGGCTGGTAACGGTTTTTTTCTTTCCATATTTAGTGCTTCCTTCAGGAGCTCTTGCAAGGCAGGCCTGGTGGTGAAGAATTCCTTCCGCATTTGCTTGTCTGAAAACGATCTTATTTCTCCTTTGCTTATGAAGCTTAGTTTGTCAGGATATGAAATTCTTGGTTGAAAATTATTTTCTTTAAGAATGTTGAATATTGGCTGCCAATCTCTTCCGACTTGTAGGGTTTCCACTGAGAGGTCTGCTCTTTGTCTGATGGGCTTCCCTTTGTAGATGACCTGGCCCTTCTCTCTGGCCTTAACATTTTTTCTTTCATTTCAACCTTGGAGAATCTGATGATTATACGTCTTGAGGTTGATCTTCTCATGGAGTTATCTGGATTTCCTGAATTTGAATGTTTTCCTGTCTCACTAGGTTGGGGAATTTCTCCTGGATGATATCCTGAAGTTTGTTTTCAGACTTGGTTCCATTCTCCTCATCTCTTCCAGGCACCCCAATCAGTTGTAGGTTTGGTTTTTTTAATATAATCTCATATTTCTCACAGGTTTTGTTCATTCCTTTTCATTTATTCCCCTCTATTCTTGTCTCCCTGTATTATTTCAAAAAGATAGCCATCAAGCTCTGAGATTTGTTCCTCTGTTTGGTCTGTTTAGCTATTGATACTTGTAAGTGCATTGTGAAGTTCTCATGTTCTGTTTTTCAGCTCCATCAGGTCATTTATGTTCCTCTATAAACTGGCTATTCTGGTTATCAGCTCCTGTCATATTTTAGCTCCTGTAATATTTTATCATGATTCTTAGCTTCTTTGCATTGGGCTAGAACATACTCCTTTAGCTCAGTGAATTTTTTGATTACCCACCTTCTGAAGCTACTTCTGTCAATTTATCCATCTCAGCCTCAGCCCAGTTCTCTGCCTTTGCTGGAGAGATGTTGCGATCATTTGGAGGACAAGAGGCTCTCTGGCTTTTTCAGTTTTCAGCCATTTTTTCATTGATTCTTTCTCATCTTTGTGGGCTTATCTACCTCTGATCTTTGAGGCTGCTGACCTCTGAATGGGGCTTTTGCGAGGTCTTTTTTGTTGCTGTCATTGTTGTTGTTGCTTTCTGTTTGTTTTTCTTTTAACGTCAGGCCCCCCATCTGCAGAGATGCTGCAGTTTGCTGGGGATCTACTCCAGACCCTAGTCACTTCAGATCCTCCCACACCTGGAGATATCACCAGTGAAGGCTGCAAAACAGCCTGCTCCTTCCTCTGGGAGCTCCATCCCAGGGCACATTTGCCGACCCAAATGCTCCTGTAGGAGGTGTCTGGAGACTTCTTTTGGGAGGTCTCACCCAGTCGGGAGGAACAGGATCAGGGACTCGCTTAAAGAAGCAATCTGACTGCCCCTTGGCAGAGCGGGTGTGCTGCACTGGGGGAAACCCCCGCTCGTCCAGACCACTTAGACTTTTCGGAGCCAGCAGTCTGAACTGCAGATACAGTGGCTGCCCCTCCCCCAGTGGCTCCATCCCAGGGAGAGAACAGAGTTCTGTCCATAAAACCCTGGCTGGAGTTGCTGAAACTCCCATAGGGAGGCCTTGCCAGATTAGGAGGGATAGATCAGGGTCCCATTTAAAGATGCAGTCTGACCATGATCTGCCATAGCATCTATGCTGTGCTGTGGGGAATTCCCCCCAGTCCAGACCACCCAGACTCCCCTGAGCTGGCAGGCCAAAATGGCAGACTCCAGCCACGGAGATGGTGGCTGCCCTTCCCTCCAGGAACTTAGTCATCTCAGGCAGTCTCCAGTCAGCTGCCGCTGGCCAGGCTGGAATTCCAAGTCAGTAGATCTTACCTTGTGAGCTGCCGTGTGAGTGCAGCCTGCAGAACACCACTTGGCTCCCGGGCTTCAGTCTCCTTCTTACGGGGATGCACAGATGATCTCCTGTCTCACCAGAATTCCCGGGGCCAGAGTACACAAAAAACTCCTGGGTCTCTGTGCATGCCTGAGTGGCTGCAAAGAGTCCACAAAGCTCTGTGCTTTGGACCCAAGGCCCTCGTGGTGTGGGCTTACAAGGGGATCTCCTGATCCATGGGTTGCAAAGATCCACGGGAAAAGCGTGGTTTCCTGGGTGGGGTCCCACAATCACTCACAGCCTTCCTTGGCTGGGGTTGGGGCTCCCCTGCTTCCACACTACTCAGGAGTGGGCTGTCGCCCCAACCTCCCTTTCCTCGCTCTCCATGGGTGGTGCCAACTGCCCAGTCAGTCCCAACCGATTTGATCTCTTAAAAGACATTTTTTAATGTTAGAATCATTTGCCTTCTAGAAAGCCTATGAGAAAGGGTATTATTTCAAACCCACCAAATTTTGGCCCCTTTAAATGTAATAATTCTTTCTTTGGCTCTTTTGCAGCCTTCACTGGTGATACCTCCAGGTGTGGGAGGATCTGAAGTGACTAGGGTCTGGAGTAGATCCCCAGCAAACTTTGTTTGGCTTATCTCTTTCCTTTCACATTTAATCACAGGCCACAAGAAAAAGTCAGATGGCAATTTTAATATTTTGCCTGGATCTTCTTCCTCAGGTATCTGACGTTTAATGCTGATTGTCTACTGGAACCTTAGTGGAAGCTATTGGCTAGAACACCTACATGTGGTGTCTTCATGTGGCCTGGGCTTCCTCACAGCATGACAGGTGGATTCTAAGAGCAGGAGTCCCAAGAGAGACACCAGGTGCAAGATGCATCACCTTTTAAAATCTGTTTTAGAAGTCACCTGACATTTCTTCTTCTGTAGTCACAAGCCCACCCAGAATCAAGGAGCAGGAACACAGAAGTCACTTCTTATTGAGAAAAGTGGCAATTCAACATTGTGAGAAAAGCATGCAGGATGGGTGATCTTGTTGCAGCCGTCTTGGAAAATCCAGCCTGGCCATAATAATTCTTGAGCTGAAATTACCAAATCACTCTAAGAAGCTCGTGTTTATCTATAATCATATAGCAGTTTGTCAGTGGAATCCAAAATAAAATTCATATTTTTCCTGTTCTCAATCTATAAGACCAAGCTCTAGGCTAAAGATCTTGTGCCCAAATATCAGAATTAACAAAGAGATGTATGAAACTGAAGAAATTTATTTTTCTTATTGTGTTTTATGGTCTGAAAGACACATCACAGTGGATAAATCCAGTGAAACCTTACCATGTAGTTAACTTGATAAGACAGGCGGGATAGAAGCTTGCTTAATACAATTGGATTCTCTATACCTTCCCCAAATCACCCATGATGAACTCAACCTGTGTCAGAGAAAGCACTCCAATCTCTTGTATTTAAATACTGATGCAAGTCCTTGAAGTGGAAATGTGGATCACAATATCACAGTCAATATGTGTGCTTTAAGTGTTCATAATTTTCAAGTGTGAAAATTTTATTTATTTGAAGCCTAGTCCAGAAGAACTAGTTATAAGAGAGAAAACCACTGTTGCAGGTACCTGTTCTGTGAATTAACAGACACTCAGACACATCTACAGGCCCACAGGGCTCCGTAGGCACCAGGCTGGGGGAGGCTTGAAGTCTCCAATGTCTTCAGGTTCAATTCTTACTAAGCCGCTGGCATCATTACTGAAATAACTTCTCCCACTTCCAAGCAAGCAAAACTTAGTGTTTCAAAAAGGTTTCATTCATTTTGAAGCCTCCCTGGGGCACATGTGCTGATGAAAACCCCTTGGAATCTTACACTTGTGGCCTGAACCAAGAAAAGAGTCTAGTTGGGCAGAGAAGGGAATATTCAGTATTCTACATTAATTCTCCCAAATACAACAACCATCATTCTTTTTTTAATTGAACTAGTTCTTTCATGTCCAGTATCATTCCATTTCTATCAATACCTCTTAAACAAGAGAACTTGTTTGAACTAAGTTCCAATGTTAAAATTATCTTTATTGAATTCC
Source organism: Gorilla gorilla gorilla (assembly GCF_029281585.2). Lineage (NCBI taxonomy): Eukaryota > Metazoa > Chordata > Mammalia > Primates > Hominidae > Gorilla > Gorilla gorilla. The sequence continues at coordinate 172,225,440 of NC_073229.2, forward strand.
TACCTTTCTTCCATCTTGATTGTGCTCCAGGCACTTAAATCTGCATTCCAGCCCCTAACCCCACCCAAGCTTCAGTGGGCATACATGACAGATAGACCTTGCCCCGAGAGAATGTATAATCTAAAGAGGGAAGTAGGTGTAAGGAGGAATAGGGAAGATTTAAGACACATACATGACCATTAAGAGAGCATTGGACACAAAGTCAGAAGAAGTCTGTTTTAGCCACTGTTTAGGTCTGCCATTAAGTAGTACGTAACTTAAGGCAAATCCCTACATCCCCTTTACCCTAAGTTGCTCCATAATTAATAAATACTAATTATTAACACAGTGATAATATCTTCCTCATAGATATTTTTGTTAAAAATACCTGAATTGGCTCACGTAAAATGCTTAACACAGTTCCTGATACACAAAATGCACTCAGTAAATGTTAATATCATCACGGTGTAGTAGTAGTGGTGATAGGAGTACTTGGAAGTACTTTGTAAATTGTGAAGTCATATCAACATAAATATTTCCATTCATAAAAGGCAGAATATGTAACATCCTATTGAAACCTATCATTCTCTGCTCACCTTCCAGCTCTCCCAAATACTACCTTGTCATTACTGACATTTTAGACTGGATAATTGGGATAGTCCTTTCTGGCAGCAGGCCATCCTGCACATTGCAGGATGTGTAGCAGCATCCGTGGTTTCTGCCTACTAGATGCAATTAGCATCACGCCCTCAGTCATGACAATCCAAAATGTCTCCAGATATTGCCAAATGTCCCCTGGGGGAAAAGTCCCCTCACCTCCCAGTTTCCCCATTCACATTTGGAAATCACTGAACTAAACTGAATAGTACATGGGCTGAACTTCATTATTATTATGGACTGAATGTTTGCATCCTTGCCCCATGCCCAGCAAAATTTATATGTTCAAATTCTAACCCCCATGTGATGGTATTAGGGACCTTCTGGAAACAACGAGGTCATGAGGGTGGTGCCCTTATAAACAGCACTAATCCTCTTCATAAGAGCACCAGCCTCATAACCTAGTTATTTCCAGAAGGTCCCTCTCTCTCTCTTTGCTCTCCACCATGTGGGGATACAACCAGCTGTGTGCAAACCAGGAAGCATAGTGAGCCTTCATCCAACACAGATCTGTTGGCACCTTGATCTTGGACTTCCCAGCCTCCAGAACTGTGAGAAGTAAATGCCTGTTGTTTAAGCCATCCAGTCTATGATAATTTGTTATAGCAGCCTGAGATAAGACAATTACTTTACAGAATACAGTTTTGAATCAAAGAAATGTTTACCTAATGAAGTTAGAAAGTAATGTATCAATTGTGAAAGATACTTTTTCTCCCTGGGTGAGTCCTCTGTCCCTTAAGCTCACCCTGACTGGAATACAATCATCTAAGGCTTTGTCTTAGGACTGGGATAGATGATCATTAAAACGTCAGAGCAGGAAATGTAATATTACGGTTGTGTTACACGAGTGTCCCTGAAATTCAGAGCTACTTGTTTATCAAGATGTATTCCCCTGTCACCATGGCCACCTCGTGTTGCTTTGGACTGCAAAGAAAAGACAAGGAATGATTGAATGGGTTTTTTTTCTGTTCATGTATTGTACCTGAGTTCTGTCTTAGTCTGCTTCCTAAATAGAATAATCAATGCCATTATCTCTTCCTCCCTCATCTAAATCACATCAGGACTCTACAGTAGATCGATAGTTACAACAAAGAAGGCCGGAGCTTTCATTCCAGGGGGACTCATTACTCTGCCGCCCAGTATCTGGATATAGATTCCACATAAGGTTATCTACGCTTCCATAGGAGTTAACAACAGCTGTCAGTTATTAATCCTGTGCCATGACCCGGCCTTCCACCGCTACGTGTGTGCAGAGAACACGTCCAGAACAAAATAAGCCTGCTTCCTTCTTTCCCTCTTCTTTTGGCTTCCTTTTCCTCTTCGTATTATTAAAAAATTGTCTTGTCTAGCAATCTAAAAGGTTTGGGACTTCATTGAGATTCTTAGCAAGTACAGGTTGCATTTAAGCAGACTCACATCTGCTGCAATATTACAAAGACTCATTAAAATAAATTTAGATCTTAAATTAGTCCTTTCAGTAACATTTATTGCCTAAGCTGCTGGGGTGATAAAGTATATAATTCAGTTAAGTTGAAGAGAAAAGTGATATTTGGATTATGTTTCCTGACCAGCCCCCAAAAGAAGGGTAAGATAAGAGAATAATTATAATCTCAGTTGCTAGTTTTCCCAGTGGCAATTATTTCCCCCTAATGATTCTTCTTAGCCAGGGAGCCCTCTTATTTGGCTGCCAGGAGGAGCTAGCATATCTGCGGTGTGAGCTAAACAATGCTGTGGTCAGATCAGAGGGCAAACCTCTCAGTAGACAGGCTGGTGACTACTTCCTCCAAATCCTCTCACCACCCCAAGATTCTGCAATGGCCACTGTTCAGGCCAGAGTCCCCACAGACGGATATGTTGTTAGAAAAGGCCTGAAGCCGGGCACGTGGCTCACACCTGTAATCCCAGGACTTTGGGAGGCTGAGGAGGGCAGATCACGAGGTCGAGAGATCGAGACCATCCTGGCCAACATGGTGAAACCCCATCTCTACTAAAAATACAAAGATCAACTGGGCGTGGAGGTGTGTGCCTGTAGGCCCAGCTACTTGGGAGGCTGAGGCAGGAGAATCACTTGAACCCAGGAGGTGGAGGTTGCAGTGAGCCGAGATTGTGCCACTACACTCCAGCCAGGCAACAGAATGAGACTCCATCCCAAAAAAAAAAAAAAAAGAAAAAGAAAAAGAAAAGAAAAGAAAAAAGAAAACGCCTGTAGATCAGGGAGAACCAAAATTATGTTTACTTGTCCCCCAGTCTTCAAACCCCTCATATGGAATTTTTTTTTTTTTTTTTTTTTTTTTTTTGACTCTTCTCGCTCAGTCGCCCAGGCTGGAGTGCAGTGGTGCGATCTCGGCTCACTGCAAGCTCCGCCTCCCGGGTTCATGCCATTCTCCTGCCTCAGCCTCCCGAGTAGCTGGGATTACAGGTGCCCGCCATCATGCCCGGCTAATTTTTTTTTTGTAGTTTTAGTAGAGACGGGGTTTCACCGTGTTAGCCGGGATGGCCTGGATCTCCTGACCTCGTGATCAGCCTCCCATCTCAGCCTCCCAAAGTGCTGGGATTACAGGTGTGAGCCACAGGGCCCGGCCTCATATGGATTTTTTTAACCAATTGCCAAAGTGACATTTTAGTAATTTAACTCTACAGCTGGAATTCAGTACTGCTCTGGCCGACTCTATGTATCCCATTGCGTGAAAGTGAGTTTCCCATAGACTTCAAAGAACTAATCTTTGCTTTATCAAGTAAGATTCATTTTCAAGTTCAAGCAACCGTTACTGGGAGTTTGCAGAGTGCTCAAATTCTGGCCTATGTATATTTATTGCTCTTTGAGGGGGATGGTTTTAAAGAAAAATATAGCAAAGAACAGAAGTGCCATGGTATTTTTATAATTCCATACAACTATCCACATAGTTTCTTTTTTATACTTACCAGCCAAATGTCCTTGACATGCTCTGAAATACCCTGGAACAGGCAGCCAGAAAGCAGGTCCATTCGATCTATTATGAGTTGGGCTGTGTTGCTGTTACCGTTGTCACTGGAGCCCAGGGCCTATCATGATATGCCCCTCTCTGGCACCTCAGGAAGACATGGAGCAGTGAAGCTTGAGCCAGGTGCGGTTCCCAAATGTACAGTGATCAGAGCAGTTGGTAGATCTACCATCACAAGCATGCCTTGGAAATGGGACCAGGAACCTCTAGATCTCTGGAACTTTAAACTGTTTGAGTCCCTTGAATAGACAGACACCTTTGTCTCCAGGGCTCTGGCTGATAACTGGGCAAACTTGGCTAACTGGAATTCAGGCCATTCATCTGAATTGTAAGATTTCATCTGAAAATGTTGCCTCTTATGAATTATATATTTTTTTAAATTCCCTCCATTCACTCTTATAGTATTGTTTAAATTAAATTTTTTTCTGTTTTCCTTTTTTGTTTTAATTTTACTTGAAGTTCTGGGATACATGTGCAGAACTTGCAGGTTTGTTACATAGGTATACATGTACCATGGTGGTTTGCTATACCTACCTACCCATCATCTAGGTTTTAAGCCCCACATGCATTAGCTATTTGTCCTAATGCTCTCCCTCCCCTCATCCCCACATCCCCTGACAGGCTCCAGTGTGTGATGTTGGGGACACTTATTTTTCAACTCCCACTTATGAGTGATAGTTGTTCTTATTTTTCAACTCCCACTTATGAGTGAGAGCATGTGGTGTTTAGTTTTCTGTTCCTGTGTTAGTTTGCTGAGGATGATGGCTTCCAGCTGCATCCATGTCCCTGAAAAGGACATGATCTCATTCCTTTTTATGTCTGCATAGCATTCCATGGATCTCATTCCTTTTTATGGCTGCATAGTATTCCATGGTGTATTATGTACCACATTTTCTTTATCCAGGCTATCATTGATGGGCATTTGGGTTGGTTCCATGTCTTTGCTATTGTAAATAGTGATGCAATAAACATATGTATGCATGTGTCTTTATAATAGAATGATTTATATTCCTTTGGATTTATACCCAGTAATGGAATTGCTGGGTCAAATGGTATTTCTGGTTCCAGATCCTTAAGAATCACCACACTGTCCTCCACATTGGTTGATCTAATTTACATTCCCACAAACAGTGTAAAAGTGTTCCTATTTCTCCACAGCCTCACCAGCCTCTACTGTTTCTTGAGTTTTTAATAATCACCATTCTGACTGGTGTGAAATGGCATCTTATGGTGGCTTTGATTTGCATTTCTGTAATGATAAGTGATGTTGAAGTGTTTTTCATACGTTTGTTGGCCACATAAAGGTCTTCTTTTGAGAAGTGCCTGTTTATATCCTTTGCCCACTTTTTGATGGGGTTGTTGGTTTTTTTCTTGTAAATTTGTTTAAGTTCCTTGTAGACTCTGGATATTAGCCCTTTGTCAGATGGATAGATTGCAGAAATTTTCTCCCATCCTGTAGGTTGCCTGTTCACTCTGATGATAGTTTCTTTTGCTGTGCAGAAGATCTTTAGTTTAATTAGATCCCATTTGTCAATTTTTGCTTTTGTTGCAATTTCTTTTGGTGTTTTAGTCATGAAGTCTTTGTCCATGCCTGTGTCCTGAATGGTATTGCTTAGGTTTTCTCCTAGGGTTTTTATGGTTTGGAGTTTTACATTTAAGTCTTTAATCCATCTTAAGTTAGTGTTTGTGTAAGGTATAAGGAAGGGGTCTAGTTTCAGTTTTCTGCATATGGCTAGCCAGTTTTTCCAGCACCATTTATTAAATAGGGCATCCTTTCCCCATTGCTTGTTTTTGTCAGGTTGTTGAAGATGAGATGGTTGTAGATGTGTGGTGTAATTTCTGAGGTCTCTTTTCTGTTCCATTCGTCTATATGTCTGTTTTGGTAGCAATACCATGCTGTTTTGGTTACTGTAACCTTGTAGTATAGTTTGAAGTCAGGTAGCCTGACTTCAGTAATGCCTCCAGCTTTGTTCTTTTTGCTTAGGATTGTCTTGGCTATATTGACTCTTTTTTGGCTCCATATGAAGTTTAAAGTAGTTTTTTCTAATTCTTTGAAGAATGTAAATGATAATTCGATGAGAATAGCATTGAATCTATACATTACTTTGGGCCATATAGCCAGTTTAAATTAAATTTTTTGAAGTTATATTTTTTAACAGTTCCTTCTAAACAGCATTGCACATGTGTGTATTAACTTAATATGTCATTATATTTCCCTTGAAAATGATTAGCATTATACTTATTTATTCCATTTATCCTTGGCCTTAATTATTCAACAGCAATTCTTGCTATACATTCTTAATGTTTCTCTCCATTCCTTTGGTGTTTCTACTCTACCTGTTTAAAGTTGGAAGATAGAACTTTCTGCTATAATGTTTTCCTTTGTGATTCAGCTCAGCCTTCTTCCCATCCCCCGAGAAACAAAGGAAGTAACAAGAGTAGACTTCCCATGTGTCTTCTTACCTATTTCTTGGAATGCCTCCATTAGTAACACCTCTGGCTTCTCTCCACTAGCTGCCCCACCCAAGGGATCATGGCATGAATGCACTGCCACGCTCACTTTTAGTCTTTGCAGATATAAAATATTTTCATTAGGCATTTTTCCACACATTTCTCTGAGGCCTTTTCTAATTAATCACCTGCCACCTGTCTCCAGCACTTGGGGAGGCTGAGGTGGGCAGATCACGAGGCCAGGAGATCGAGACCATCCTGGCTAACACAGTGAAACCCCATCTCTACTAAAAATACAAAAAATTAGCCAGGCGTGGCAGCAGGCGCCTGTAGTCCCAGCTACTCGGGAGGCTGAGGCAGGAGAATGGCGTGAACACGGGAGACAGAGCTTGCAGTGAGCCAAGATTGCACCACTGTACTCCAGCCTGGGCGAGAGTGAGACTCTTTCTCAAAAAAAAAAGATGCTACCTGCCTTCCTATGGTGAGAAAGTAGATTAATGGGGAAAGGCTTGCTTTTCTGGGTATTTGTTTGATTCCTGTGTTAGCATTTTATTTCAAGAATGATTTATATCCATTTCTAATTTCTCCTGTAGTTTTCTGCTTAGAACTTATTCTTCCTAAGCTGCAATTAGAGGAAATAGTGTGAGCATATATGTATGTATAAATACACACACTCACACACATTAAACCGAATGCATTCAGAAGCATTTTGGGATAAGAATATGGTCGCTGATGCTCTGCTCTATCTTGCTTTAGGATAACAACCACTAAGGGAAGTGCTGGCAACTCCCTCATGACCCTTTTGGAAGTCTTAATTAGAGTTAATTTTAAAAAATAGACCTTGTCAACATTATTTGTTTAGAAAATGTCCAAAAAGCTGAAAGACTGAGAAATATTTTAATTTCAGTAAAACCACTGGCCTGAATTGACCACAAAGACATCCTCCCTCCATAAAGTATTTCCCAACCCTAAGATCTTGCAGGTCTCTGGGGGTAGAGTTTGGCGTCAAGGGGTTCCTTTTTTCATTCCTATTTTTTGTAAATATTTTTGGTTATAGGATTCCAGTGTTAGATAGTGACTGACCGATGCCTGTGTGCATTTTCACCAGACCCCTCCAATTAGAGGCTGTTTAATAAATTGGGACTGTGTGCTGCCTGCAGCTTTTTACTTTTGCTCCCCGATTGCCTCCCATTAATCCCGTTGCTCTGTGGTGTTGAAACCTTTCAACTTTGGGAATTCACCAATTCTGGTTCAATTTGTGGACCTTCTGAGCTTCCTCGAGCCCTTTAGGAGGTTTCCTTGTGCTAATAACCATCTGTCACTGCCCATGTTTCATGGATGCAGCTGTTACTGCTAGAGACCAAGTCAGGGCCGTAAGCAAACGCTTGTACCTTTAAATCAAAGGGTGATCATTAAGTCACACCCCCCGCCACCAGCATCTTGTCGTATAAAACTGCAAAGTTACATTAGGTGTAGCACTTTAACCTTTGCCATATTGAAGAGGTAATAGTATCAGAATTTAGCTTCCATCCCTCAAGGGCCCATAAACACACTGTGTGGAAGCCAGGTGATAGATCACAGGCTTGTAATATGTACAGTTCTCCTGGTTTCTGTACCTCTATTACTTTTAAAACAAGACAACTGGTAAATTACACCACATCACGGACAATCCACTTCTGCAATGCACCTCTTCAGGTTCGTCTGACAGTGTTTGGCATTCAAAGGAAGGATAGCTGCCAGCATACTTGTCTGGCACTGCTCAGCACTGCCTGAGATATTGACCTTCTTCCCCAACATGGCCTGCGGGCTGGAGGTGTGTTCTGAGTTCTCAGGAAGTATTGAGTGCCATTCAACTGCTTCGCCGTGTCAGAGTTCCCCTTTTCAAGGTTTATGAAAGACAAAGAGAAAAAACAAACATAAGAAAGAAACTCCTTTTTTTTTTTTTGAGTTGGAGGCTCGCTCTGTCACCAGGCTGGAGTGCAGTGGCGCGATCTTAGGTCACTGCAATCTCCACCTCCCGGGTTCAAGCGATTCTCCCGCCTCAGCCTCCTGAGTAGCTGGGATTACAGGTCTGTGCCACCACAACCAGCTAATTTTTTTTTTTTTGTATTTTTAGTAGAGATGGGGTTTCACCATGTTGGCCAGGATGGTCTTGATCTCCTGACCTCATGATCCACTGGCCTCAGCCTCCCTAAAGTGCTTTTGCATACAATGTTTTTAGGAAAATTTAAATAATTCAAGTCATTTTAATTAGAGAGATTGGGACAATGAGGATTGGGAGAACACATTAACTGCAGAAAGATCCTATGTTCAATCCTACTCTAAGTCATCATAGCCCCAGGGCAAATATCTCATGAGATTTCAGAAACATAAGCAAAAAAGTCTGTTATAAATATCAAAATCTGTTATAAATATCAACACATACTATGCATTTCTCCCTCCCTCCCTTATTTTTCTTTCCTTTCCCTCCCTCCCTGCCTCCCTGCCTGCCTGCCTGCCTGCCTCCCTCCCTCCCTCCCTCCCTCACTCCTTCCTTCCTTCCTTCCTTCCTTCCTTCCTTCCTTCCTTCCTTCCTTCCTTCCTTCCTTCCTTCCTTTCTTCTTCCCTTCAGTTTCTCTTCCTTCTAATGCCCCCTGTCCTTAAAAATGTCTCCATTCAGGCACTATGCAATTTGTTAACTCCACTTCTCAAAGATAAATTTCTGGTCAGAGTGTTCTATTCTTGCTGTTTTCATTTTCCCACCTCCTATTTACTCTTGAATCCACAGGAATCTGGGTTCTACTCCCAACAATTTGCAAAAGCTTCTTTTTCTAAAATCACAAATGGTACTGCTCCTAATTAGGAAATCCAGTAGACAGTTTTGAGTTCTTATCTTATTGTTCTCTTCCACATTGTTTGAACTTCTGAATTATTTCCTCCATTGTAGATCTCTCTATTTCTTCAGAGTTCAAAGCTTCACATTCTCCTTACAGCTCACTACCCACTCTCCTTCTGTTTCCTACGTGGCCTCTGCCTGTGTCAAAAATGTGAAAGAATAGAGCTGTGCTACTTCCATAGAAACATGAGGGAGTATATTCATAAATTCTGCAAGACGTGTACTCATACAAAATTAAACAACAACAAGAGGAATGTGCTCAAGAGAACACATGACAGGAACTGTGGTTCAGAAGAAGAGCAGATGGAGAGTGTGGGTAAGAGTAGTTCTGTAAGCATCATGTTGATATAGGATGAGTGTGGCATTGGGGCTGCAAATGCCACTGCAGTGGGATCCCAGCACTGACAGCCATAGGGCCTTGGGCAAGTTACTTCGGCAGAATGAACACTCTATGGGAATAGTAATAGTTATGTCCTGGGACTGTTGAGAAAATTAAACAAAATCCTTAAGCCATTATTTGCAGTAGTACCTAGTATGTGCTTCATGAATATATGCTCATTTTCGTAAAGAAAGGGAGTCTTGAGGACACTTTTTTCTCCTCTTTCCTGCATCCAAGCCTGAAGAGGCAGAAGGAACTCCAGGAGTTGAATGGAAGAGCACAGAAGGGAAACAGTGAGCATTGTTACTACTGCACCCTCATCCCAGCTATGATCTGCTAATCCTCAGATAGCCTGAGCCAGGGTACGGAAAGTGTTAGATGACCAGCAGGTTAGACAAGACCTTTGACCAGTGTCAGAAAGGTGCCTGGAAAAGGTGTGGGACCTGGCTGAGATTTCATCTGGGTACAGAGAATAATTTAAAAAGCTTGCTGGAAGGCAGTGGTATGATGAAACCATGCAATTCTTGTTTAATTTTACCTATATCAGGTCTGTCTTGTTCAATAAATGAGTTATATGTACTTACAAATCATTAACAGGTAGTACTATCAAACCATACTTAAAATATTTGTGAGTTTTCAATTATTTCCTTTTCTAGATAAAGAAATAGCAATAGAGGCACCCCAGTGGATGTCCCTGCACACCTCCACTTCAGGGACTATTCTAAGAGCAGGAGCCCAATGGGGGCTGCAAATGCCACTGGAGGGCAGGTGATCCATGACCAGTGAAGACAGAAAAAGAGGAGAATGTGGTAGTGATGGAGGTTGATATTGCTGTGGTAGAACATGTGGAGGAAAATGAAGATAGGCAAAAATTGAGGCTCTTCAGATTCATTACATGTAGGGGAAGGAGGGGGCAAAAGTAAGAGCATTGTTCAAGAACAACCAGGTAGAAACAAAAGGAACAGAGAATGTGCTGACCTCCAAGGGAAGAAAGGAAAGCAAAGACATTTGTGTTACAGTCCAAAGAGGACAGTCCAGAGTAACAAGGATGGAGTATTTGAGTATCCCCAAGAGGCTTACAAAAAGGAACTTTACTTACAGATAAGCAATGATAGGGTAAAATTGAAAAGAACAAAGGAGAAAGAAACTAAGACAGTTGACACCCTGGAGAAAAAGTGTATGAGCCCCTACTACAGTCATGCATTCTCAAAAGAACTGCTAAACAAATTAGCCATCTCAGTAAAGCAAGACTAGGTAAGAATTTAAGAATCTCTCCATCCTGGGTTGGCAAGTGATGGGCAGAATAATTGGCCAGACCTCCTCCAGCTCAGTTCCTGGGATGCAGAGATGCTGGTGGAAGCACTTTGCAGCACAGCAAGGTGAGAGTTTGAAGGGGCTTCACTTTCTGAAAAAATCTCTCTTCATAATCCTGTTTTTCCATTTCAGAAAGAATTTAAATCGAAAACCTTAGTGTTCTTGTCATCTCTGAACACATGCTGAATGCAGGGGAAACACCCTGCAGTAGGAATTTCTGATCTCCCTCTTCCTTTGTTGTCATTCAAGAATACCAACTCAGCTTTTACAATTTGATGTCCTTCTAACTTGAGGAAACCATGCCATTACGAACACTCCCCTTCCCTTAGAAGAAGATATGTAAGTTGGGTCTTAGGGAGACTAAGGAAAGAAAACTCTCCCTACTGGGGACAAACAGTATCCTAGAACACTGGATTCTCTATCAGTAGCTTCTGACCCCAGGGGTGTCACACAGAGCTTTGGACTTAGGAAAAGTCACATAACATCTTTGAACATGGAGTCCCAATTGGTAATTATGATGTACGTTGCTGCCTGATGGTTCAGGATATTTCCTTGAAAGACGTCTTTCCATAGCACTCTGATTATGCTGTTTGGGATTAACAGAATAGGCATAGCGGTTTAGACAGGAAATTTTAAGAATGACAAATTAAAGAATCCTGGAAAATACACTGTACATTCTGCCAAGGTTTGTCAATATGGATGCTGGTATAGTAATGAGAATAAATCGGTAAATTCTTTTCATCAAATGAAGGAAAGAAATTACTATGTGCTCTTTAAAATGTGTTGCATCAGTGCCTGATTTGATTGTAAGGGTCACATCTTCAAGACATGTGATACCACCCTTTATACCACATTATGGCATTGTCTAATGTTGTAAAGTTTATAAATTGCTTTCACTCAGTCTTCATCTGATTCTCAGAATGACCCTATCCAATTGGGAATATGGGTTTCATTAGTCTTACATTACTAAGGAGATTCAGAGAGTCTCAATTCGCCAACATCATGCAGTTAAGAATGACAAATGGGGATTTTGAACCCAAGTCTTCCTGACCACAGAGCCCGTGATCTTTGTACTACATCATGCTTCCTGAGAAATTAAATGGACCTGTCTTGCAGAACTGTTCTTCTTCTAACTAGGGATCTGGAGGAGTCTCAAGTAAATAGGCAGATGGCCTTAGGGAGGGATGTCTGGAAGCACGTGTTTGGAGTCCCAGCAGGTTGGTGGTTTTCTGTCTGTAGGTCTGGCAGCTGGGCATGGTAACTTAGCCATGGCAAAGGGGCTGCAAGAGGAGGTCCTCAGTGCTCAGACCCAGGGCAGAGGACTGTGTGGCTCCTGTTTGTTTCTCCAGATCTACTCTCTACACGCCTTCACCCTGCTCTCTGTTTGGGATGGAATCAAAGGACCCCTTTGCCCCCTGGCTTATGGTTGCCTTTTGCCAATGGAAGCAGTGACAGAGGATCAGATTAGAGGTAGAAGGGGAGTGAGGAAGGAGAGTGAAGAGGGATAAATTCTCCTTCTGCCTCTGATCCTCTGTCACTGCTTCCACTGCCACCTACTGCTTCCATTGGCAAAAGGAAGGATGCCGTGAGGTTGCCATGAGCATGCTGCAGCCCTCCAGTCTCCTATAAGACAGCTTCCCCATGGGGTCCTTTTCCTATTCCTCCTCTTGCCCCTTCTGACCTAGCCCCAGGTACAGTACTGTATTACTTACCTTCTCTTATACCTTTTCCATACCTTTGTCGATGGTCTCCTTGTTGGACTCCTCACATTACCCAGTTTGAGTGTGCTTTCTATTTCCTGATGGGCTCCTGGCTGATCAGACCTGACCCCAGAGGACCTGGGTACCAGAATCTAATGCCTGGATTAAGGCACATGAGAAAGACACAGACCCTGCAAATGGAATTGAAATTACAATGACCTAGAACAAGGGAGATAGGGCCAAGCATGCCCTAGTGAACGAGGGACCCGAATGGGGTAGGACTGGGAAGAAATCTGACTTGAGACTGATGGGCTAGGACTCTGCTAGAAAGGCCCTTCTGGTCTTCCAGGAGACAAGACTATTCACAGACGCTGCAAATTGGTGGTGCAAGGAAGGCAGCAGGAGCTCAATAGGGTACAGAGTCTAAGGAGAGCCGGAGGCATGAACCAAGCAGAGTGGCTGGGTGTTTGAATCCTTGCCTCTAGTGGCAGAGACTGACCGGCTATTCATCGAACCCATTTTTATTTCCTCCTGGGCACATGGACTATGGTCCTCGTGTTCTTGAGTTCTGGCCAATGGAATGTGGGCAGAAGGGATGTGCTAGCCCTTAAACCTTCCTTCCTCTCTCCCACCTCTTGCCAGCTGTAATGAAGAGTCACAATAACATCTATTATTTACTTATTCATTCATTCATTTATTTTATTCATTCCCTGAAACAAGAGCCAAGGGTACAGCCTCTCTAGGAGGTGACTCTCATGCCCTTTTATTATGCTGGCTTGATACTAATGGAGATGCGGTTGACCACTGCAAAAACCCCTGTTGAGACACAGCAGAGTTGGCCAGCATTCTTACGGTACTTCGGATGTGGATCCTGTGATGTCTACAGCATAAAACACTGCATTAGCCTCCATCTTCTATCCTTTTTCCCTTCAAAAATGATGATTATTTCATTGAGTGCCCACCCTGCACCAGGTGCTTCTGATACCTTATGAAATATGGTGTTTTAAATATGAAAATGGGGGCTTACATAATGCTGTGACTAATTTGAGCCTTGCTCAGCAGTTAGGCAGCTTCAATCTTCTTATTAATATACAGGGAGTGGTTGCTGATAATAGGCACATTTTCAAGCCCAAAGGCATCTTGACAGTGCATGCTGAGGATTGGGGGAAATAGGAAACCTCCAAGGAATACTCCTGATATCTTTGCATCTGTATACACATATGAGTTGTCTTAGTGTTTTTACCATAGAAGATCCTTAAAAGTTGACACAGGCAGGCTCTGGGTATGTGCATCGAGAGATATTTCCCAGAGTCTGTTTTTTTGACATCCTTTCACCATCATTTTATCTCTTAGCAGGAATCAGTTGCCGAACAACTCCTGTGATCATCTGCAAACCTCTTTACAGTTTTCAGTGTCTCAGGGTAATATATAAAGAAGGAAGAAACAAAAGATTATGAGTATCACTATTCATGGATACTAATTACCAAATGTACTTTTTTGAATTAAATCCTTGTTTGAATGGAGGTTGCACAGAGATGAATGTTTTGTTAGCAGACTTCTCGAGGCCACGGCAGGTTTAAATAATTTTGCGCCACGGGAGACAAATTTTCCTGATGTCAGAATCCTAATGTGGGTGAACCATGTGAAATGCTGCTTTCAGCAAGGAGCTGACTTCCCAGGCTCCGTTTTCTGAGGGAGTTGGGCAGAGTTGGGGTGGTGACAGTATGGTGGAGGCAGAAGCTTCTATGTCCTGATTCCCTTGTACTAGAAATTTCATTACAGATACTTTTGCACATCAGATGCATTGTTGGATCAGAGTGTCGCATGTTCGTTCCTTCACAGATGTTATTTCAGATTAAGCTACAGACAGCGGGGAGTGGACGTGGCATGCATTTTCCTCTTCACTTGGTAGCGTCTCATCTCCCAGCAGTCATTTGCAGAGCAACATTACTTGCATAACAATTGAGCCGATCTGATATTTTAGGTTATGATGTCAAGATATATTATACTGCAGCCTACTGACTTTATAAAAAAGTAGCCAAAGAAAGAAAATGATTAGGGCCGAGTTGGGATTGAAAGGGACCTGAGGGAATGTCATATGTTATGAGAATCTTAAAAGCTTCTAATGACCTGTTATTCCCCAAGGGCGCTTGCTACTGTGACGATTGAATTTATTTTGTACTAAACAAGCTTTGCATTTAATGCCATCTTTTTTTATGGTCTGAGACCCACAAGAATATGTTTTACTATTTTCTGAATAAAATACTTGGTCAACAGTTTATCATGCAATCATTTTTCTTTATACTTCCATGACTATATTTAGTAATACTATATTTCGTATTATTAAATGTATTTATGAATTCTTCTGTTATAATACTTTTCTGTTCAAGAATGTTTGACAGTGTATATCTTAAAGGCCAAGTGTCATCTTTGCTTTTGTAAATATATTTTATAGTCTTAAACTGAAGATGTTGTTTGTGAGCATTTTCATGGCATAGAATGTATGCACAAAGCTTAGGATTAAAGTAAGCCTTTTAAAAACAGCAACAGTGATTATCACCAAATCACAGTGTTTTTAGGGTAACATGGACTATGGTCCTTGTGTGCTTCATATGAATAATCCCACCTCCCTTCTACCTGGTAAGCTCTATGACAGAAGATGCTGTACATAATAGGTATTCAATAAATATTTGTTGGATGGATAGATGGATTAATGGATGAATGAATGGAGGAAGTAGATACGTGTGTGATTTGGGGTTGAGGGCTGTGCTTTTTCTGTGAGTCCAGACTTAAGTCAGGCTGTTTTGCATCACTGAGCTTCACAAACATTTACTGGAAGTCAATGTCCTGCTGTTCATGTGAAGAAACAAAAGTGCAGAGGGCTAATGAACTCTTAGGAGGATGGCACTGCTTTCCATTAAGCAAAGCCAGTGTATTTTTGGCTTAGAAAATGAGTTCAAATTTGAAATTGCTTTCTCCAAAATGGTTGCAGTCTTTCAAATTACAGAACTCTCCTGGAAATTGGAGAATAAATAAAAATGCAAGGATCCTTGCTTTGGTGAGTAAGCTCACAAGGATGGAAATAGGCACAAAAAGTGGCAGTGTCTCTGAATTATCACCGAGTGTGAGTTTCTAAGAGAACAAATCACTTTCATGCAGCCTTGACAATCACTTGGTTAGCTCAACCCCAAGAAAGGCTATGAACAGGGCTGGGAAGCAGAAATAATGTATTATTTTGTTGAGCTTATTAACATTTGGGCAGAAAGGATAGATTCCTTTTACATAGTTAGGCATCATTTTAACATGTACATTATAGGTGGTAGCTTTTTTGTAACAGAAATAAGTGTAGCTATCCCTTAACAGGAGCAATTTCCCTTCATATTTCTTGCAGCTCTTGTCCCATGAGGCGACAGATGAGTATGTGATAGCAATACTGATTCCAGTGCTGAGATGCCATCTGATCCACTGGGAGAGCTGGTGGATTCAAATCAATGTCAGCTCATGCCTTCTGGGCAGCAGTCTTTCAGTGCAGGATTTGCTCTATGGATCAGAAAAACAGCTGGTGACTTGCAATATATTATACAAAAGACCTTTAAAATGTTTTGTTGTTTCCAGCTATGATGTAGTGTGAGTCACTTTAATTTTTTTTATTTGTGTGCCTTTCTGATGGAACAAAATTCTGTTAACCAACTGGTAAAAACATAATAGTAATTTAAACTGGTGTCTGTAGAATATTGAGACTGAAGAGTGATTAGAAATAAGGTTTTGCTTTAATGTGCATTTTTAGTGTAAAAATTTTACCCATGGAAAGCATTTATTGGAAATCCTCTCCTGAGATTCCCTGTAAAATATAAGCATATGCAGAGCCAATAATCCTTGTGGGTTACTTGGAATTCTTGGAAAATAATAATTTTTACCGAGTTATTTTGCTAAGTTGTGGGTTACAGTTATTTGTTTCCAGGGTATATTGTTTGTATATGACAGAATTTTGGACTTTCTTCTTTCCTTTAGGTCAAGTTTTTTCCCCATAAAAGATGTATAATAATTCATATTAACATTAAAACATTTATTTTGGGAGGAAATACTCAATGCTTTTAGTCCCAGAACTAGTCTTCTTTCCCTCACTGAGTCATTTTTGGTTTTTATACTTTCGTTTTTCATGGGTTTTTTTAAATGAGGTTTCTTTCTCACTTTATTTTTTTTTTATTATACTTTAAGTTTTAGGGTACATGTGCACATTGTGCAGGTTAGTTACATATGTATACATGTGCCATGCTGGTGCGCTGCACCCACTAACTCGTCATCTAGCATTAGGTATATCTCCCAGTGCTATCCCTCCCCCCTCCCCCGACCCCACCACAGTCCCCAGAGTGTGATATTCCCCTTCCTGCGTCCATGTGATCTCATTGTTCAGTTCCCACCTATGAGTGAGAATATGCGGTGTTTGGTTTTTAGTTCTTGTGATAGTTTACTGAGAATGATGATTTCCAATTTCATCCATGTCCCTACAAAGGACATGAACTCATCATTTTTTATGGCTGCATAGTATTCCATGGTGTATATGTGCCACATTTTCTTAATCCAGTCTATCATTGTTGGACATTTGGGTTGGTTCCAAGTCTTTGCTATTGTGAATAGTGCCGCAATAAACATACGTGTGCATGTGTCTTTATAGCAGCATGATTTATATTCCTTTGGGTATATACCCAGTAATGGGATGGCTGGGTCAAATGGTATTTCTAGCTCCAGATCCCTGAGGAATCGCCACACTGACTTCCACAATGGTTGAACTAGTTTACAGTCCCACCAACAGTGTAAAAGTGTTCCTATTTCTCCGCATCCTCTCCAGCACCTGTTGTTTCCTGACTTTTTAATGATGGCCATTCTAACTGGTGTGAGATGGTATCTCACTGTGGTTTTGATTTGCATTTCTCTGATGGCCAGTGATGATGAGCATTTTTTCATGTGTTTTTTGGCTGCATAAATGTCTTCGTTTGAGAAGTGTCTGTTCATGTCCTTCGCCCACTTTTTGATGGGGTTGTTTGTTTTTTTCTTGTAAATTTGTTTGAGTTCATTGTAGATTCTGGATATTAGCCCTTTGTCAGATGAGTAGGTTGCGAAAATTTTCTCCCATTTTGTAGGTTGCCTGTTCACTCTGATGGTAGTTTCTTCTGCTGTGCAGAAGCTCCTTAGTTTAATTAGATCCCATTTGTCAATTTTGTCTTTTGTTGCCATTGCTTTTGGTGTTTTGGACATGAAGTCCTTGCCCATGCCTATGTCCTGAATGGTATTGCCTAGGTTTTCTTCTAGGGTTTTTATGGTTTTAGGTCTAACATTTAAGTCTTTAATCCATCTTGAATTGATTTTTGTATAAGGTGTAAGGAAGGGATCCAGTTTCAGCTTTCTACATATGGCTAGCTAGTTTTCCCAGCACCATTTATTAAATAGGGAATCCTTTCCCCATTGCTTGTTTTTCTCAGGTTTGTCAAAGATCAGATAGTTGTATATATGCGGCGTTATTTCTGAGGGCTCTGTTCTGTTCCATTGATCTATATCTCTGTTTTGGTACCAGTACCATGCTGTTTTGGTTACTGTACCCTTGTAGTATAGTTTGAAGTCAGGTAGTGTGATGCCTCCGGCTTTGTTCTTTTGGCTTAGGATTGACTTGGCGATGCAGGCTCTTTTTTGGTTCCATATGAACTTGAAAGTAGTTTTTTCCAATTCTGTGAAGAAAGATATTGGTAGCTTGATGGGGATGGCATTGAATCTATAAATTACCTTGGGCAGTATGGCCATTTTCACGATATTGATTCTTCCTACCCATGAGCATGGAATGTTCTTCCATTTGTTTGTATCCTCTTTTATTTCCTTGAGCAGTGGTTTGTAGTTCTCCTTGAAGAGGTCCTTCACATCCCTTGTAAGTTGGATTCCTAGGTATTTTATTCTCTTTGAAGCAATTGTGAATGGGAGTTCACTCATGATTTGGCTCTCTGTTTATCTGTTATTGGTGTATAAGAATGCTTGTGATTTTTGTACATTGATTTTGTATCCTGAGACTTTGCTGAAGTTGCTTATCAGCTTAAGGAGATTTTGAGCTGAGACAATGGGGTTTTCTAGATATACAATCATGTCGTCTGCAAACAAGGACAATTTGACTTCCTCTTTTCCTAACTGAATATCCTTTATTTCCTTCTCCTGCCTAATTGCCCTGGCCAGAACTTCCAACACTATGTTGAATAGGAGTGGTGAGAGAGGGCATCCCTGTCTTGTGCCAGTTTTCAAAGGGAATGCTTCCAGTTTTTGCCCATTCAGTATGATATTGGCTGTGGGTTTGTCATAGATAGCTCTTATTATTTTGAAATACGTCCCATCAATACCTAATTTATTGAGAGTTTTTAGCATGAAGGGTTGTTGAATTTTGTCAAAGGCTTTTTCTGCATCTATTGAGATAATCATGTCGTTTTTGTCTTTGGCTCTGTTTATATGCTGGATTACATTTATTGATTTGCGTATATTGAACCAGCCTTGCATCCCAGGGATGAAGCCCACTTGATCATGGTGTATAAGCTTTTTGATGTGCTGCTGGATTCGTTTTGCCAGAATTTTATTGAGGATTTTTGCATCCGTGTTCATCAAGGATATTGGTCTAAAATTCTCTTTTTTGGTTGTGTCTCTGCCAGCCTTTGGTATCAGAATGATGCTGGCCTCATAAAATGAGTTAGGGAGGATTCCCTCTTTTTCTATTGATTGGAATGGTTTCAGAAGGAATGGTACCAGTTCCTCCTTGTACCTCTGGTAGAATTTGGCTGTGAATCCATCTGGTCCTGGACTCTTTTTGGTTGGTAAACTATTGATTATTGCCACAATTTCAGCTCCTGTTATTGATCTATTCAGAGATTCAACTTCTTCCTGGTTTAGTCTTGGGAGAGTGTATGTGTCGAGGAATTTATCCATTTCTTCTAGATTTTCTAGTTTATTTGCATAGAGGTGTTTGTAGTATTCTCCGATGGTAGTTTGTATTTCTGTGGGATCGGTGGTGATATCCCCTTTATCATTTTTTACTGTGTCTATTTGATTCTTCTCTCTTTTTTTCTTTATTAGTCTTGCTAGCGGTCTATCAATTTTGTTGATCCTTTCAAATAACCAGCTCCTGGATTCATTAATTTTTTGAAGGGTTTTTTGTGTCTCTATTTCCTTCAGTTCTGCTCTGATTTTAGTTATTTCTTGCCTTCTGCTAGCTTTTGAATGTGTTTGCTCTTGCTTTTCTAGTTCTTTTAATTGTGATGTTAGGGTGTCAATTTTGGATCTTTCCTGCTTTCTCTTGTGTGCATTTAGTGCTATAAATTTCCCGCTACACACTGCTTTGAATGCGTCCCAGAGATTCTGGTACGTAGTGTCTTTGTTCTCGTTGGTTTTAAAGAACATCTTTATTTCTGCCTTCATTTCGTTATGTACCCAGTAGTCATTCAGGAGCAGGTTGTTCAGTTTCCATGTAGTTGAGCGGTTTTGAGTGAGATTCTTAATCCTGAGTTCTAGTTTGGTTGCACTGTGGTCTGAGAGATAGTTTGTCATAATCTCTGTTCTTTTACATTTGCTGAGGAGAGCTTTACTTCCAACTATGTGGTCAATTTTGGAATAGGTGTGGTGTGGTGCTGAAAAAAATGTATATTCTGTTGATTTGAGGTGGAGAGTTCTGTAGATGTCTATTAGGTCCACTTGGTGCAGAGCTGATTTCAATTCCTGGGTATCCTTGTTGACTTTCTGTCTCGTTGATCTGTCTAATGTTGACAGTGGGGTGTTAAAGTCTCCCATTATTAATGTGTGGGAGTCTAAGTCTCTTTGTAGGTCACTCAGGACTTGCTTTATGAATCTGGGTGCTCCTGTATTGGGTGCATATATATTTAGGATAGTTAGCTCTTCTTGTTGAATTGATCCCTTTACCATTATGTAATGGCCTTCTTTGTCTCTTTTGATCTTTGTTGGTTTAAAGTCTGTTTTATCAGAGACTAGGATTGCAACCCCTGCCTTTTTTTGTTTTCCATTTGCTTGGTAGATCTTCCTCCATCCCTTTATTTTGAGCCCATGTGTGTCTCTGCACGTGAGATGGGTTTCCTGAATACAGCACACTGATGGGTCTTGACTCTTTATCCAATTTGCCAGTCTGTGTCTTTTAATTGGAGCATTTAGTCCATTTACATTTAAAGTTAATATTGTTATGTGTGAATTTGATCCTGTCATTATGATGTTAGCTGGTGATTTTGCTCGTTAGTTGATGCAGTTTCTTCCTAGTCTCGATGGTCTTTATATTTTGGCATGATTTTGCAGCGGCTGGTACCGGTTGTTCCTTTCCATGTTTAGCGCTTCCTTCAGGAGCTCTTTTAGGGCAGGCCTGGTGGTGACAAAATCTCTCAGCATTTGCTTGTCTGTAAAGTATTTTATTTCTCCTTCACTTATGAAGCTTAGTTTGGCTGGATATGAAATTCTGGGTTGAAAATTCTTTTCTTTAAGAATGTTGAATATTGGCCCCCACTCTCTTCTGGCTTGTAGGGTTTCTGCCGAGAGATCCGCTGTTAGTCTGATGAGCTTCCCTTTGAGGGTGACCTGACCTTTCTCTCTGACTGCCCTTAACATTTTTTCCTTCATTTCAACTTTGGTGAATCTGACAATTATGTGTCTTGGAGTTGCTCTTCTCGAGGAGTATCTCTGTGGCGTTCTCTGTATTTCTTGAATCTGAACGTTGGCCTGCCTTGCTAGATTGGGGAAGTTCTCCTGGATAATATCCTGCAGAGTGTTTTCCAACTTGGTTCCATTCTCCCCGTCACTTTCAGGTACACCAATCAGACGTAGATTTGGTCTTTTCATATAGTCCCATATTTCTTGGAGGCTTTGCTCATTTCTTTTTATTCTTTTTTCTCTAAACTTCCCTTCTCGCTTCATTTCATTCATTTCATCTTCCATTGCTGATACCCTTTCTTCCAGTTGATCGCATCGGCTCCTGAGGCTTCTGCATTCTTCACGTAGTTCTCGAGCCTTGGTTTTCAGCTCCATCAGCTCCTTTAAGCACTTCTCTGTATTGGGTATTCTAGTTATACATTCTTCTAAATTTTTTTCAAAGTTTTCAACTTCTTTGCCTTTGGTTTGAATGTCCTCCCGTAGCTCAGAGTAATTTGATCGTCTGAAGCCTTCTTCTCTCAGCTCGTCAAAGTCATTCTCCATCCAGCTTTGTTCCGTTGCTGGTGAGGAACTGCGTTCCTTTGGAGGAGGAGAGACGCTCTGCGTTTTAGAGTTTCCAGTTTTTCTGCTCTGTTTTTTCCCCATCTTTGTGGTTTTATCTACTTTTGGTCTTTGATGATGGTGATGTACAGATGGGTTTTTGGTGTGGATGTCCTTTCTGTTTGTTAGTTTTCCTTCTAACAGACAGGACCCTCAGCTGCAGGTCTGTTGGAATACCCTGCCGTGTGAGGTGTCAGTGTGCCCCTGCTGGGGGGTGCCTCCCAGTTAGGCTGCTCGGGGGTCAGGGGTCAGGGACCCACTTGAGGAGGCAGTCTGCCCGTTCTCAGATCTCCAGCTGCGTGCTGGGAGAACCACTGCTCTCTTCAAAGCTGTCAGACAGGGACATTTAAGTCTGCAGAGGTTACTGCTGTCTTTTTGTTTGTCTGTGCCCTGCCCCCAGAGGTGGAGCCTACAGAGGCAGGCAGGCAGGCAGTCCTCCTTGGGCTGTGGTGGGCTCCACCCAGTTCAAGCTTCCCGGCTGCTTTGTTTACCTAATCAAGCCTGGGCAATGGCGGGTGCCTCTCCCCCAGCCTCGCTGCCGCCTTGCAGTTTGATCTCAGACTGCTGTGCTAGCAATCAGCGAGACTCCGTGGGCGTAGGACCCTCCGAGCCAGGTGCAGGATATAATCTCGTGGTGCGCGGTTTTTTAAGCCGGTCCGAAAAGCACAATATTCGGGTGGGAGTGAGCCGATTTTCCAGGTGCCTCCGTCACCCCTTTCTTTGACTCAGAAAGGGAACTCCCTGACCCCTTGCACTTCCGAAGTGAGGCAATGCCTCGCCCTGCTTCAGCTCGCACACGGTGCGCGCACCCACTGACCTGCGCCCACTGTCTGGCACTCCCTAGTGAGATGAACCCGGTACCTCAGATGGAAATGCAGAAATCACCCGTCTTCTGCATCACTCACGCTGGGAGCTGTAGACCGGAGCTGTTCCTATTCAGCCATCTTGGCTCCTCCCTCTCTTTATCACTTTAAAAAAAAAAATTATTTTCTGTCTCTGTAGTCCAAGTTTCTGGTAACAATTAGGATCACTAGTACAGAAATACAATGTATGTCTAGAAAAAGGGACAAAACAAACTAGCAAGTTTCTTGGATGGTCTGGATACCTAAAAGACAAGGGATTTGAAATTTTCTGAGTGTTTGGTGAGTCCAGTTAGTGGCTATTTGGTATCAAGTGGGTATCCCAAATCTGATGTGATTGGCCAAATTTCCACACCAATCATCCAGAGCCAATGCCAGAATGACGACCTCACGTGCATCAATTCAATGGCTATGGTTTCCCAGTTGCTTTCTGTAGTTCTCAGTTGAATACTTTAATGAAATAACTAAATAGATGCCAGCCATCTTGGGCATCTCTGTGGATGAAGAGCTATGTGAAATACTATCATACTCAATATTTGTAGGGGGTGAGTCTTAAGTCTGTGGTCCTGTCAAGGAGTTCCTCACTACATTTGACTGCAAGCATAATTAGCAATTGGTGTTCAGTGTGCAAGGAACTTTGATTGATTGGGCTGTGTTTTAGGCCTTGTCAACATGAACAAAACATATCATCAAGTTCGTCCATCTTGCTTAGCTACTTTTATATGTACTTGAATATTCCAGCAATACTAATTTCCACTGATCAATTAAGGAAGCAATCCTAAAGGAAGATGAGATTAAAAGAAGGAAAAAGAATCACAAACCAAAAGAGCATTTCCTGAAGTGTGTCCAAGAACACTAATTATTGGAGAAGTTATTAAGATTTGGGTTGGGGGGAGTTGGGTAACCCAGTGAAATAAGTTTGAGAAATGCTGAGATAAGCCAAGTTAGCATTTTTTTCCTATATTTTAGGGCTCATCAGAGCTTTTAATGTGCCATGAACATTATAAATCTCAAAAAGGGAGACC
The DNA here is from genome assembly GCF_029281585.2 of Gorilla gorilla gorilla. NCBI lineage: Eukaryota > Metazoa > Chordata > Mammalia > Primates > Hominidae > Gorilla > Gorilla gorilla. The sequence continues at coordinate 172,248,934 of NC_073229.2, forward strand.
TAGCTTCCCCAACTTAATGGAACACCTCCTCCACATCCCACCGTCTGATTTTTTTCCCCAAAGAATATTTTGAAAAACAACCTTTTGGGATGTTTGCTTAATGCATGTGGACTTAAAATTAAATAATAATTATAAATAATTAAATTCAGTTGTGTTCTTGGCATCATAAATTTATTTGACTTATCATTTATTGAAAGCCTGCTATGTGCCAGACACTGAGCTAAGTACTTTTACATATATTAAAATTGTAATAGCCCCATGAAGTAGGTGCTATTTTACCATTTTAATGAATAAGGCACTGAAGCTTAGAGAAGCCTGGTGATTTTCCCAAGTTTGCAGAAGTAGGAAGTAGTGAAGGTAGAATCCAAACTTAGGCCATAACTGATAACCATGATACTATAACGAATAGTCTAAATAAAATAATAAAAATTGTGTGTTTATGTCTGTAAGAGAAAGCTGGACCACAGCTTTTTAGATCCAGAGAAAGGTGGACCTAAAAATTTTCAGGAATTATTAAATCCAGTTCTCAATGTTTAGAGACCCAGAACAGTGATGTCATTTTCTAATGATACACCACTAATTGATGAACAGGAAGGATCTGGAACCATACTCTTTTTGACTCTTTGATGATAAGATGCTACATCATTCTTGATGGCTTTTTAATTAGTTGACTTCAGAAAACGAAACAAGATAATATTGCTTTTAAAAGTTTAGATCTGTTTTGTTAGTAGATTATAGGAATTTGCTATTAGGTTCATTGTTTCATGATGAAACATTGGAAACGTTCATTGGAAATGTTTCATACCAGAAAACAGACTATAAATAAAAGGTTATTTAAAATATTTAAAATCATGTGAGTGTGAAGGTGAGTGAGAAAATATAGTGTCCAGGAAAAGTCATATCAAACAATAGCATTTGAATAATAAATGACTCAATTGAAGTAGAATATAGGCTTTTTTTTTTTCTTGAGGATCAAAGCACAAACTCAGCTTTATATATGGGTAATAGTCATCTCTGTAGTGTGAAATGAAATGGGGCACTATTATGTTGCTGCACAGTCTAAATTTCTACTCTTACATACATTATATTACATTAAGGCCATATGTTTCAGTAGCCATCTGTTTAAATGAAAATAACTCTGGAGCAGAAATACGTAAAGCAGTTTCTCAAATATTAAACCCAGTCTGAGCTTGGGCTTGGCATATCTCTTTTTATTGGTGTCAGGAAATATAAAAGATAAATTTTGATGGGAGGAGGTTCATATGGAAATGGTCAGAAAATGAAAGAATGCCTGGGGCAAGCAGTCTAAGTACAGGCAGCAATTTATCCCAGAAGAAAGGAATGTAGGAAGTGAGGTCACTCAGAGGAAAGATGATCCTAGGAGATGCTGGATGGTGCTAACGACAGTATTCAATATCGTAACTTTCAACGATATAATCCAATCTTAGGGATTGCATATTTACTATAGAGAAACATATATTTACAAGCCTCTCAGCTTTTGTAAATTGTTACACTTTTTTTAAATGGTTGGGTAAAGGAAAGTCTGGAGGAATCTAACTCTAGCACTGTCCTTGAGCAGCTCTCATCAAGTATAACAGCTGCTGTGTATGTAAGAGAAGTGGGGGATGACTGGGAAAGTTGTTCCAGTGTGATCTCCTGAAATAGACAGAAGACTTGCAATTTCACACCGAGATCCACAGCCTGGCCTTGTTTTCTGGTTGCAAATCTGAAGTAGCAGTAATCCACCTGTCAGCTTGACATCTTTTTATGCTCTCTTTCAATTACTCCCAGAGGAAAAAAAAATATTTTAGATTGATTCTGATTTTGGCAGCTTTCTTATTGCCTATCACTTTAAAGACATTAGAAGATAGTAGCATATTTCATTTTCTCTCATCCTGCAGGTTTTTAAAGTTGGAATTTTACCCATTCTATTTGGGTCCTAGGAATAGTGATATAACTGACAGACAACTGACTAATAAATGAACTGGAGAACAACTATTTTGTTTGTCTTTACATGAATTCTTTAAAAAATGATAGAATTGGTTTATTCATTGACTAAACACACATGAACCAAGCGCATAACAGAACACTGGAAAGTTAAATTCCTATGAGGGAGATGTCATTCTGAGCTGAACAAGGCTGTGCAAGAAGAAATGGGACCAAGAATCTGACTAAGAACGAAGATGATGATAGGCACCCTATGTGGATGCAAAGATCAGTAGAATAGGTGTCTCGCGCCAGATAGATTCAAGTGGAAAGAGTGATGGGTGATTCAGGAAAATCCTTAAGGGCCAGGAGACTAATTAAGGTCAAGTCCTGTGGAAAACAAAATCCAGGAGATGTATCATCATTTGCCATATGAGGAAGTGGGGATTTGCGACCTCAGATCCCAAAAAAAGAAACTCTTTGCTTTCCGTCTCACTTTGTTTTGTCTGTTGTGTTAGGATGATCCTTATACATGAAAAAGCTCAAAAACTGACTCAAGATTCCAAGTTTTGGAAGAGAGCCATTCATGCAATGCCAAAGTACACATCAAAATGTGCAACAGAGTGCGGAGTGACACCATCAACTAAAGAACTAGTCAAAGTTCCTACGAGCATGGCGCCATAGAGCCCAACTTCCTTCTTGGTTCTCAGTGTCTTCGAGGGTAGCTCAAAGGGTCACTGTCACAGTGACCATGAATTGTACAGGAATCCTGTAGACAGTGAGAAGATCAAGCCTTAAGAAACACCACATTTATCTATTTGGAGGTAGAGTATTGTTTGTTTTGGTTTGATTTGGTTTTTATTTGATTTGGAGGTTTTGGCTATAAAAGAGTTTCATTTTGTGATTCAGAAATATTCACTCTTTAAAATGTTGGTTTCATTTTTAGCGTCCTCACATTCTTTTGGTTGCTTTTATTAGAATCCCATCTTATAACCTAATCCTATTAATATTTATAGGGTCCACATGAATATGAAATTAACTAGTAGGTTCCATTTATGAAAAGGGATCAACTATTAAGTCCTATACTTTGTTCTTTAACTTTGGAATTTGATTCATGATATCTTGTAAAGCTTTGAAGTTAACTGACAGTATGACGGATTTACAAACATCTGTTTGAATTTGGAGGCCTTCCATCTCTTCTGATTGAAAGTAATTATACTCCCCTTCTGCACCTGTTGCATTGTTTTATGTTGTCATATACTCGTTGAGTTCATGTACACATATCTGTCACTTTACTTAGATTGAAAGCTTCTTCCAGCCAGAAATTTGGGTCATTCGTCTTTGGATCCTTAGTGGTAATCAGAGTCTGGCATATAGTTTATGTTCAGTGTATTTCTAAGGAGGGTAGATTCAAGGAGGGTAGAGATGACATCATCATAGTAATAAATAAGAGTAACTTTTCTTAAAGACCGGATTTTAATACTTGGGAAATGGATATTACTTTGAAGGGGAGAAGAGAGTGAGAGCAAGAGTGAGAAAAGAAGAAAATGAATGGAGTTCATGAGTACCTAGGAGTTGTTTGGCTAGAATACAACAAGTGTTTCATTACGGGAAATGAAGATAATATAAAGAGCAGCTTAAACTTTTTTTTAGTGGACTAAGTTGAGAATCCTGTGGAGTGTAGAGTTTTCATCTCTGGGTAGTCATGCCTTCCTTATAGTTATGGAGGGTTAGGTATGAACAGGGAACAGTTAACCGTCTGAGTTGACCATATTAACCGAAAATGGCAGTAAAGTAACCATAAATGCCAGTGAAGTAACCATGCCTACCTAGGACACATCAGTGATAAGAAAATGCTTCTTTCAACTTTTTAACAGATTTATTGAACTATAATCTACATACCATAAAGTTCACCTTTTTAAAGTGTACAATTCCAAGGTTTTTAGAATATTCTCAAAGTTGCATACCTGTCACTGTAACCTAATTTTAGAACAATTTCATCATCCTCTCCCCGAAATAATCACTGCCCATTCTCCCCTCACTTAGTCCCAAATCCTAGGTAATGACTAACCTACTTTTCTCTGTACATTTGCCTATTCCAGACATGTCATATAAATGGGGTCGTATAATATGTGATATTTTGTGACTGGCTTCTTTCTCTTTGCATAATGTCTTTGAGTTTCATCTGTGTCATAGCATGTATCAGTACTGCTTTTCTTTTTGTTGTCAAAAAATTCCATTGTGTGGATATGTCACATTTTGTTTAATAAGTTGATGAACCTTTGGATTTTTTCAATTTTTGGCTATTATAACCACTTTGTTGAAATCAATAAACCACAAATGTATGGGCTTATTTCTGGACTCTTAATTGTATTCTATTGATTTATATGCCTATCCTTATGTCAGTATCACAGAGTCTTAATTACTGTAGTTTTATAATAAGTTTTAAAATTTGGAAGTGTGAGTGCTTCATCTTTTTTCTTTTTCAAGATTATTTTGGCTATTTGGGTTCCTTGCATTTCTATACAAATCTTAGGATCAGGTTACTATTTTATGCAAAAAAAGGCAGTCAGTATTTTTATAAGGATTGCATTGAATCTGTAGAGGAATTTAGAGCATATTGCCATCTTTGTAATGTCAAGTGTTCCAGAAGAGTAATGTCAGCAAAATGGAGGAATATAGGAGCTTTCTACCCTCATCTCCCTACAGTGTACCAATTTAGACAGCCACCCATGAAAAAGATTGACTTTGTGGGAGTCTGAGAGTCCAGAGAAGCTTCAGCATGCTCTTGGACCAAAAATTTAAGAATTGATGCACTGAAGAGGGTAAGAAGAACAGTTTCATTTTACCCACATTACTCCTCCCCCAATTTGTCATAGGTCAGTGACAAGAGAGACCCACGTGGTCCACAAGTTTCTCCCATGAAGGGAAGTAAAAAGCATAGTGAATCAGCTCCTGGCCTTCCCAGCTGTGCAGAATGCTGCTCAAGAGGCCTATCTCTTTCTTGCCCCACCCAGAATACTGAAAAAAAATCAGCATAACTGAGTAGCTGGGGGAGCCTGGGAGCAGGGAAGAGAGGAAGGGATTCACAGCAACTAACCAGGAAACTCAACAAAGGGCCATGTAACCTACTAACCGTCTTTTCAGATTCCATCAGGTAGTCCACTTAAAAGTCAATTGGGATGCCTCAACAGCACAGCCACCCCAAATGGCCCCATGAGGACTTCCAATGTTTGTCATGGCTCACCTTCACACACACTCTGTGACTGGATCCCTGCGCATTTCCCTCTCACCCCCTCCAGTCTTCCTCCCAATGCACAGTGAGTGTGAGCCTTTGCAGATGGCTTGGGAGCCTGCACAATCAGCCAGCTTGCCTCTGCAAGATTGGGAGAAGGCACATATACTTGAGCATTTTTTTCCCTAGGGTGTCACCCTAAGGAAAAAAACAGAGGCACTGAGCATCCACTGTGACTCAGTGAGACTGCGAGAAGGCATATAATCTTAAGATACGAAAGAGAAGATGAGAGTGGGATGGATGCATCCATAGCAAAGGTCTGAGACTATGTACAGTGGTTCATGCCTGTAATCTTGGTATTTTGGAAAGCCAAGGCAGGAGGATCACTTGAGCCAAAGAGTTTGAGACCAGCCTGAGCAACCTACTGAGACCCTGTATCTACAAAAAAATGTTTTTTTTAATTAACTGGTTGTGGTGGTGTGTGCCTATAGTTCCAGCTACTCCAGAGGCTGAGGCATGAGGATTGCTTGAGCCCAGGAGGTCAAGGCTGCAGTGAGCCATGATTACACCACTGCACTCCAGCCTGGGCAACAGTGCAAGGGCTTTTCACAAGAAAGAGAGAGACACGGAAAGGAAGGAAGAAAGAGAGAAGGAAGGAAGGAAGGGAGGGAGGGATCCAGAGAATACCTAGCTGGGCTGACTGGCCAAGTTATTTCTCTCCCTAAGCCAGTCAGTAAGAATTAGAGGAAGTGACTGCTTATTTAAATGCAAAGACAGCAGTGCAAAACTTCAAGGAACATGAAAAACTAAGGAAACATGATATCATCAATGGAACACAATAAATTTCCCATAACTAACCCCAACGAAAGGAAGATTTATGAATTGCTTGACAGTAGTATTCAAAAATCATTGTTTAAAGAAAGCTCAGTGAGCTATAAGAGAAGCACAGACAACTAAAAAAAAAATCAGAAAAAGTACATAAGCAAAATGAGAAGTTTTGTTTTGTTTTTTCGGAGATAGAGTCTCACTCTGTAACCCAGGCTGGAATGCAGTAGCATGATCTCAGCTCACTGCAACCTCCTCCTCCCAGGTTCAAGTGATTCTGCTGCCTCAGCCTCCCAAGTAGCTGGGATTACAGGTGCCCACCACGATGCTCAGCTAATTTTTGTATTTTTAGTAGAGACAGAGTTTCACCATGTTGGTCAGACTGGTCACAAACTCCTGACCTCAAGTGATCCACCCGCCTTGTCCTCCCAAAGTGCTGGGATTACAGGCATGAGCCACCACACCCAGCCAAGAAGTTTAACAAAGAAACAGAAATAATTAACTAAACAAACTCTTGGATACAATGAATGAAATAAGAAAAGCAATAGAGAGGCAACAACAGACTTGATCAAACAAAAGAAAGAATTTGTGGACTCAAAGACAGGTCATTTGAAATTATGCAGTCAAAGGAGAAAAGAAGAAAAAAGAATTGAACAAAGAAAGCTTATGGGATTTATAGGTCACCACCAAACAAAAGAATATATGCATTATAGGAGTCTCCAAATGAGAATAAAGAGAGGAAGGAAAATAAATTTATTTAAAGAAATCATAGCTAAAATTTTTCCAAGTGGAGTGAAATATGGACATCCATATACATGAGGCCCAAAGGTTCCCAAACAGGTTCAAGCCAAAGAAAACTTCACCAAGACACATTATAATCAAATGTCAAAAAGCAAAGATGATGGATTTTGAAAGTAGTATGAAAAGAGACCTATCACATGCAAGGAGACCTTCATTAGACTGTCAGAAGATTTCTTAGCAGAAACCCCAGCAGACCAGGAAAGAGTGGGATGATATAGTCAAAGTGCTAAAAGAAAAAAAAATGCCAACCAGAAATACTTTATCTAGCAAAGCTGTCCTTCAGAAGTGAAGGAAAAATAAACATTTTTCCAGACAAACAAAAGCTGAAGGAGTTCATCACCACTAGACTTGACTTACAAAAAATGATAAAGGGAGTTCTTCAAGCTGAAATGAGAAGACACTAATTAATAACATCATTGGTCAAGGTAAGTAAGAGTAAGTAAGTACAGTCAAATTCAGAATACTCTAATACTGTAATGATGATGTATAAATCACTTTTAGCTCTAGTATAACAGTTAAAATACAAAAGTATTAAAAATAACTGTAGCTACAATAATTTGTTAATGGATACACAATATAAAAAGAAGTAAATTCTGACATTAAAAACATAAAATGAGAAAGTAGAAGTGGAGAGTTGTATGCAATTGAAGTTAAGTTGTTATAAGCTTAAAATACACTGTTATAACTATAATATGTTATATGCAAGCCCCATGGTAACCACAAAACAAAAACCTATAGTAGACCACAAAATATAAAGATAATCAAAACATACACTATTTTTTAAAAAAATCATCAAATCACAAAGGAAAATAGCAGGAGAAGAAGAAAGGAATATAAGTAAGAACTACAAAACAGTCAGAAAAGAATTACTAAAATGTCAGTAGTAAGTCCTTTCATATCAATAATTACTTTAAGTGTAAATGAGCTAAATTCTCCATTTGAAAGACAAAGAATGGCTAAATGGATTTTTTTTTAAATCTGCTACCTAGAAGAGACTCACTCTAACTTCAAGTTACACCTAGGTTTATGTGAAGGAATAGGAAAAGATACTCCATGCAAATGGAAACCAAAAGAGAACAGAGGTAACTATACTAATATCAGACAAAAAAGAGCTTAAGTCAAAAATTGAAACAAGAAACCAAGAAGGTCGATATATAATAATAAAGGGATAATTTCATCAAGAGGATATAATAAGTTTATATACATCTAATATCAGAGCATCTAAATATAAAAGCAGTTTTAATGTATCTGAAGGGAGAAATAGAAAGCAATACAATAATAGTAGGGGACTTCAATACCCCACTTTAAACAATGGGAAGATCATGCAGTCAAAAAAATTAATAAGGAAACATTGGACTTCAACTATACTTTAGACCAAATGGACTTAACATACATATACAGAACATTTCATCTAACAGCAGCAGAGTACACATGCATGTCAAGCGCACATAGAACATTCTCCAGGATCCTTATATGTGTCTTAGCCCTTTTGGGCTGCTATAACAAAATGCCATAAACTAAATGGCTTTTAAACAACAGAAATGTATTTCTCACAGTTCTGGAGGCTGGGAAGTTCAAGATAAAGGTGGCAGAAGATTTACTGTCTAGTGAGGGTCCACTTATTGGCTCACGGACAGCTGTCCTCACTAATGGAAGGGGCAAGAGCTTCTTATATAAGGACACTAATCCCATTCATGAGGGCTCCACCTCATGATCTAGTCACCTCCCAAAGGCCCTGGCTCCTAATTATCATATCATATCATAAAATGTATTGATTATTACATTTTAACATGTGAAATGTAGGGAGGCATAAACTTTCAGTTTATAGCAATATATTAGTCTACAAAAGAAGCCTTAACAAACTCAAAAATATTGAAATCATAACAATTACCTCTTCCAACCACAAAAGTAAGAAACTAGAAATCAATAACAGGAGGAAAACTGGAAAATTCACAAATATAAGGAAAGTAAACAACATACTTCTGAACAACCAATGAGTCAAAGAAGAAATTGAAATAAAATTTTTAAAAAATTGAACCAAATGAAAATAGAAACTTAACATACCAAAACTTATGAGATGAGGCAAAAGCAGTTCTAAAAGGGAAGATTATTGTAATAAACACCTACATTAAGCAAAAAGAAAGATCTCAAATAAACAACCTAACTTTAAGAAACCAGAAAAAGAAGAACAAACTAAGCCCAAAGTTAGCAGAAAGAAGAAAATAACAAAGATTGGAGCAGAAATAAATAAAGACTAGAAAAACAATAGAAAAGGTCAACAAAACTAACAATTGGTGTTTTGAAAAACAGAATTGACATGTTTTGAAAAACAGAATTGACAAGCCATTAGCTAGACTAAGAAAAAAATAAGAAAAGTCTCAAATACATAAAGAAAGAAATGAAAGAGGAGAGATTACAACTGATATCACAGAAATACAAAGGATAAGAGACTACTATGAACAACTATATGTAAGCAAATTGGATAACCTAGAAGAAATGAATGAATTCCTAGACACATACATCATATCGAGAATGAATCATGAAGAAATAGAAAATCTGAAGGTACTACTACCAACGAGGTTAAATCACTAATCAAAAATCTCTCAAAAAAGAAAAAGTGAGGACCAGATGGCTTCACTACTGAATTCTTTCAAACATTTAAAGAATAAGTAATACCAAGTCTTCTCAAACTCTTCAAAAAGATTGAAAAGAATGGGAACACTTCCAAACGCATTTTACAAGGTCAGCATTACCAAAGACAGACAAGAACACTACAAAAAAAGAAAACTGCAGGCCAATATCCCTGATGAACATGGATGCAAAAATCCTTAACAAAATAATAGCAAGCCAAATTCAACGGTATATGAAAGAATCATACACCATAATCAATTGAGGTTTGTCCCTGGGATGCAAGCATGATTCAACATAGACATGTCAATAAATGTGATACATAACATAAACAGGGTGAAGAATAAAAATCGTATGTCCATCTTAATAGTCACAGAAAAATCATTTGACAAAATTTAATACTCTTTCCTGATAAAAACTCTCAACAAACTAGGTATAAAAAGGAATAGACCTCAACATAATAAAGGCCATGTATGTTAAACCCACAGCTACCATCATCCTCAATGGTGAAAAGTTGAAACCGTTTCTTCTAAAATCAGGAACAAGACGGGGATAGCCACTCTCATCATGTCTATTCAACAGAGCACTGAAAGTCCTAGCCAGAGCAATTAGATAGGAAAGAAATAAAAGGCATTCAGATTAGAAATGAAGAAGTAAAATTATCTGTTTGCAGATGACGTGATCTTATATATAGAAAATCCTAAAGATGCCCCAAAAAACTGTTAGAACTAACAAACCAGGGCTAGGCCCTGGAAACATAAGGAGGAAGAGAACACTAGTCCCTGCTCTCTAGGTGCTCATGGCCTAGTGGGGAAAGCATGGATCCAAATGAAAATCACATCATGCAAGAAATGCCATCAATGGCATAACTAGGTGTGATAAAATTACTGTTAAGAGAGTGATTGGTCTGACTCAGATAGTTAGAAGAGATAATGTTTGCATTGATCAGAGTTTAGTTCAATTTTTAAGAATGTGAGAAATAGGCTTGGGCATACTGTAATTGGGGACCAGTCTGTTGCCAAGGCACAGGCACTATGGGGGTAGAAGTTGGAGAGGTGGAGAAAGAGTGGCAAGAAATAAGTCTAAAACGATAGCTTCCGGCTAGAATGCCATCCCAAGGAATTTGGAGCCAATCCAGGGGGCAATAAAGAGCATTGCAGGTCTATAAACCAGAAGACTAGTAAGTTCATATTTTGTTTTAGGGAACTGGCTCTAGCAGCCCCATGTGGGAAAGATTGGAGGAAAGAGATGAAAATGGGAGACGGTGAAGGCCTGAGTTAAGACAATGGCAGCAGGGCTCAAAGAGGAGGGGGTAAAACTGAGACAATATTGTTGATGTAGCTGGGATGAAAACTGAAATGTGTCAAAGATGGAGTCAGAAATTAGAAGATAACATAATTTGATGGGAAGAACAGTACATGAAGTCTGCAAATCTGGACTCAAGTTCCAGCTTAGCTGTTAACTAGCTGCATGTCCTTAATTAAATATTTATTTTATTTTATTTTATTTTATTTTATTTTATTTTATTTTATTTTATTTTATTTTGATTTTGATTTTTTTGAGAGGAGTCTCGCTCTGTCACCCAGGCTGGAGTGCAGTGGCGTGATCTCGGTTCGCTACAAACTCCGCCTCCCAGGTTCAAGTGATTCTCCTGCCTCAGCCTCCCGAGTAGCTGGGACTACAGACACACAACACCACACCTGGCTGATTTTTTTGTATTTTTAGTAGAAACAGGGTTTCGCCGTGTTGGCCAGGCTGGTTTTGAACTCCTGACCTCAGGTGATCCGCCTGCCCTCAAGCCTCCCAAAGTGCTGAGATTACAGGCTAATTAAATATTTAACCACTCTGTTCCTGTTTCCTCAGCTACAGAGAGACTGAGTAGATTATCTCACAGATTGGCTTCCAGAACTAAAATACAAAACTAAAAGGAAGAGGAGGAGAAGAAGGAGGAGAGAAATTGAGACAATTTATGTAGATATCATCCAAGATAAAGATGACTAAAGAAACAGAGCAATTGGAGGATTATAATTTAAGAGAGTTTTGTTTTTAGGAGATAAAATGTCTTGTAGAAAAAGTTTACATAACACATTTTTAGGTGTTCAGGATATCCAAATCCTGGCACTTGTTCTTCTTACCTACAGGGTTCTCTGCCAAGGAACACCTACAAAAGGATCAATAATCAAATAAGAAATCCAATGTAAATTTTATCAGTATCTGAATAGTTCCCTGAAAATCCAAGGGAAAGCTGGATGGCAGGCATAATTTGGGACAAAGAAGGAATGGAGTCTCTTATGTCCCATCCAAAATCTAGACCTTGGGATCCTATGCTCATGTGTGGGAGAAGGTGTATAGGCACATGCACTCTCATGTTCAGAGAGTTGGTGGGTGGAGGGAGAGGGAAAAGGTGAGCCCAAGGACAGCAGAGAGAAAGAAAAAGAACCTAAGCATATGGGCATGCTCACCTGTCCAATATCAGGCTGAACTGAGCCCAGAGATACCCATTATATTTCTCTGCAGCATTACTGATCACTAGGGGAAACATGGCCCCATAGATGACAGATTTAATCAGATAAGCAGCTCCTCTCCCATGAGAACTAGTTCAGAACTAAAGAAAAGAGCTGGCTGTGAGGGATTCATCCAAGAATCCACTGAGCCATGCAAGGATGGATGTTTTCTCTTATGAGCTGTGATAGAAAGCTGGGAAGAGAAGGGAAGTGTCTCATCCTTACCCAACAGTATTATTTTGATTCTTCAATTTTTATAATATGATATCCTTTGATGGTGGGAACTATGTCTTACCCATCACTGCTCCTAGCTTACTGAACTACAGTGAATGTCAATTGAATCAGTAAATGTATTAACAATCAGGATTGATTGGATTTAAACAAGATTATTGCAACTCAAAGAATCCTCAGGAGGGCATCATCCATCTTCACCATTTGTTATGAACTCTTCATGTGTATTAATTCATTTAATGTAATAACACTATAAGGTGGGAACTATCATCATTCCCCCATTTTACAAATGAAGAAGCTGGGGTCTGGAGGACCCATCTCGCCCCATCACACAGTTAGCAAGTGGCAGAACAGGAATGGGAAGCCGGATATTAGATACAGAATTTATGCATTTGCAACCACACACACTGCCAGCCAAAAACATGCTTTTCCTCTCCAAGAGCACAAGCTTTCCTTATTGGCTTATGAAAACTGGAAACCCAGTTTTTAAAAGACTGTGAAAAAAAATTAAGCCAATATGCTTATCATTTTAAAAGGTACTCTATTTAATTGAGGATATATGTTTTCATACTTTTATTCCCAAATGGTTATCACTTCCTTAATTAAATAATACATCAATTATATTTGTCTATAAATATGTATGTGTATATATACATGTGTGTGTGTGTGTGTGTGTGTGTGTGTGTGTGTACCAGGCCCTCAATAAGTATTTGCTGAATGTTTCTTTTCTGCAAAATCAGTGTTTGCTAAATTAGTATACACAGTCTTTCTACTGCTGTTTAGACGGAAGGTGCGATGATTTCCCATGTTTTTAAAATCAGATGGTTCAATATGTTCATGCCACATTTAGAGAAGAAAGCAATTCACGGTAGAGTATGAACTCTCAAAGACTTTAAGTCTCAATGTAATTTATCAACTTTATATATCAACAAACTTTTATTTAGTCCTCTCTGTATATAAAAAGCTTATTAGCGATCACATGCTAAAGCAGCTTTTTAAATGCCTAGAGCCTTAAAATGCCCACAGTATAGTCCAGAAAGAAGACATGAATAAAATTGGATTATGTAGCATAGCATTTAAGGGCTTATTCACACTTTATGCCCTCCCTCTTCTATTCCTACCTATTCTTCCAGCACACAGGGTCAGGTCCTTTCCAGCTGCCTGTCTTTCCTCATGCTACCTTGGCACACTTGGCCAATGTTGGTGCCATGGAGAGGTTACTCATGCAGATAGGAAACTGAGGAGGAGGTTTTAGAAAGAAGCTGATGAGTTGAGTGATGGACACGTTGAGTTTAGGTGCCAATGGGAAAGTACAAGTAAATGTATTGAAGCACAATTGAATAATAATGCTTTAACAATTTGATAATTATGTGTGGATTAAGGGAGAGGGAAAGTTTTAAGCCTAGGATATTGGAAGAAGGATGATAAAAAAGTAGGAAGTCAGTGGGAAAGTTGATCTGCAGAGAAAGATGCTGATATTAGTTTTGGATTTGTTGCACTTCAGAAGATGATGAGACATTAAAACTGATATTGATAATGTAATCTTCACGATGAAAATAAAGTAGAGATTGAGGAACTGATCTGGACTGAAGGAGACTAGAGAGACCCAGAATTGGGTGCAACCCAGGATCCTGGAGCGGTGCTTTTGCTATGAAGGACGGGATTGAGCCAACTGGCAAAACTTGATTGCATATTTGGGCAAAGGGTATCCAGGTTTTTTAAATCAGATGATTAAATAGTATCCATCGTACGATTCTTATAATTTTTCTATAAGTTTGAAATCATTTTAAAATAAAAAGCAGAAAAAAACAAACGTCACCACTTTGGCAACAAAAAGTTGGCATGGTCAATATATCTTAAGATCTACATTAGATATGTAAGATGTCTGTATCTTAATCTAGATGTGTGTGTTCACAAACTTTAACCTAGTAATTCTACTTTGAGACACTATCATAAAGAACTAGTAATTTATAGGCATACTTCATTTTATTGTGCTTCACTTTACCGTGCTTAGCAGATATTGAGGGTTTTTTTTTTTTTTTTTTTTTTACAAATTGATGGTTTGTGGCAACCCTGCATTGGGCAAGTCTTTTGGTGCCATTTTTCCAACAGTATGTGCTCACTTCACATCTCTGTCACATTTTGGGAATTCTTCCAATATTTAAAACTTTTTCATTGTATCTGTGATCTATGATCAGTGATCTTTGATGTTACTATTGTAATTGTTTTGGGGTACCACAAACCATGCCCATATAAGACAGCAAACTTAATCCATGAAGGCTGTGTGTTCTCCTACTTCTCCAGTGACTAGTCATTCTCATGCCTCTCTCCCTTTCTCCAGGCCTTCTTATTCCCTGACACACAACAACATTGAAATTAGGCCAATTAATAACCCTACAATGGCCTCTAAGTGTTCAAGTGAAAGAAAGAGTAGCATGTCTCTCACTTTAAATCTAAAAGCTAGAGATGATTAAGTTTAGTGAGGAAGGCATCTCAAAAGCCAAGACAGGCTAAAAGCTAGGCCTCTTGTACCCAACAACCAAATTGTGAATGCAAAAGGAAGAGTTTTTGAAGAAAGTTAAAAGTACTACTCCAGTGAACACACAAATGATTAAAAGTGGAACAGCCTTTTTGCGGATATAGAAGAAGTTTTAGTTATCTGGGTAGAAGATCAAACCAGCCACAACATTCCCTTAAGCCAAAGCCTAATCCAGAGCAAGACCTTAACTCTCTTTAGCTCTGTAAAGGCTGAGAGAGGTAAGGAAGCTGTAGAAGAACAGTTTGAGGCTAAAAGAGGTTGGTTCATGAGGTTTAAGGAAAGAAGCCATCTTCATCACATAAAAATGCAAGGTGAAGCAGCAAGTGGTGATGTAGAAGCTGCAGCAAGTTCTCCAGAAAATCTAGCTAAGATCATTCATGAAGGTGACTATGCAAAACAACAGATTTTCCCTATAATTAAACAGGCTTCTTCTTCTTCTTCTTCTTCTTCTTTTTTTTTTTTTTTTTTTTTGAGAGGCAGTCTCCCTCTGTCGCCCAGGCTGGAGTGCAGTGGCACAATCTCAGCTCACTGCAAGCCCCGTCTCCCGGGTTCACGCCATTCTCCTGCCTCAGCCTCCCAAGTAGCTGGGGCTGCAGGTGCCTGCAATGAAACAGGCTTCTCTTGGGAAAAGATACCATGTAAGACTTGCATAGCTAGAGAGAAGAAGTCAATGCCTGGCTTCAAAGCTTCAAAGGACAGGCTGCCTGTCTTGTTAGGGGCTAACGCAGTTGGTGTCTTGAAGTTGAAGCCAATGCCCATTGATTATTCCAAAAATCCTATAACCTTTCAGGATGATGCCAAATCTACTCTGCCTGTGCTCCACAAAAAGAACAACAAAGCCTGGATGACAGCACATCTGTTTACAGCATGGCTTACTGAATATTTTAAGCCCACTATTGAGACCATTTCTCAGAAAAAAAAAAAAAAAATGATTCCTTTCAAAGGTTACTCCTTATTGACAATGCACCTGGTCACCCAAGAGCTCTGATGGAGATGTACAAGGAGATGAATGTTGTTTTCATGCCTGCTAACACAACATCCATTCTACAGCCCATGGATCGAGGAATAATTTTAACTTTCAAGCTCTATTATTTAAGAAATACATTTTGTAAGGCTAACCTACCATAGATAGTAATTCCTCTGATGGATCAGGGCAAAGTACATTGAAAACCTTCTGGAAAGGATTTATCATTCCAGATGCCATTAAGAATATTTGTGATTTATGAAAGAAGGTCAAAATATCAACATTGACAGGAATTTGGAAGAAGTTGATACCAACCCTCCTGGATGACTTTGAGGAGTCAAGACTTCACTGGAGGAAGTAACTGCAGATGTGGTGGAAACAGCAAGAGAACTAGAATTAGAAGTGGAGTCTAAAGACAAGACTGAGTTTCTGCAATCTCACGATCGAACTTGAATGGATAAATTGTTTCTTATGGAAGAGCAAAGAAAGTGTTTTTTGGTTTTGTTTTGTTTTTTTAAGACAGTGTCTCACTCTGTCGCCCAGGCTGGAGTGCAATGGTGTGATCACAACTCACTGCAGCCTCAACTCCCCCAGGCTCAGGTGATCCTTCCACCTCAGCCTCCTGAGTAACTGGTACAGGCACTTGCCACCACACCCAGCTAATTTTTGTATTTTTGTAGAGACGGGGGTTTCACCATGTTGCCCAGGCTGGACTTGAACTCCTGGGCTCAAGTGATCCTCCCACCTCAGCCTCCCAAAGTGCTGGGATAACAGCTGTGAGCTACCATGCCTGGCCAGAAAGTGTTTTCTTGAGATGGAATCTACTCTTGGTGAAGATGCTGTGAACATTGTTGAGATGACAACAAAGGATTTAGAACATTCCATAAACTTAGTTTAAAAGCAGGAGCAAGGTTTCAGAAGATTGACTCCAATTTCAAGAGAAGTTCTATCGTGAGTAAAATGCTATCAAACAGCATCAGATGCTACAGAGAGATCTTCTGTGAAAGGAAGAGTCCATCAATGCAGCAACTTCATTGCTGTCTTACTTTAAGAAATTGTCGGCCGGGCGCAGTGGCTCATGCCTATAATCCCAGCACTTTGGGAGGCTGAGGCGTATGGATCACTTGAAGTCAGGAGTTCAAGACCAGCCTGGCCAACATGGTGAAACCTCATCTCTACAAAAATAGAAAAATTAGCTGGGCGTGGTGGCGCATGCCTGTAGTCCCAGCTACTCAGGAGGCTGAGGCAGAAGAATCACTTGAGCCCAGGATGAGGAGGTTGCAGTGAGCCGAGATCGCGCCACTGCACTCCAGCCTGGGTGACAGGGACTCATCGAAGCAAGACCTCCACCAGCTAAAAGATTGTGACTTACTGAAGGCACAGATGATCATTAGCATTTTTAGCAATAATGCGTTTTAATTAAGGTCTATATATTGCTTTTTTAGATATAATGCTATTGCACACTTTTAGACTATGGTATAGTGTAAACATAACTTTTTTTTTTTTTGAGACAGAGTCTAGCTCTGTCACCCAGGCTGGAGTGCAGTGGCATGATCTCATATCACTGCAACCTCCGCCTCCCAGGTTCAAGTGATTCTCCTGTCTCAGCCTCCTGAGTAGCTGGGATCACAGGTGCACACCACCACGCCTGGCTTTCTTTTTTTTTTTTTTTTTTTTATATTTTTAGTAGAGATGGGGTTTCACCACGTTGGTCAGGCTGGTCTCAAACTGCTGACCTCAAGTGATCTGCCCACCTCGGCCTCCCAAGGTGCTGGGATTACAGGCGTGAGCCACCACGCCCAGCCTTGCTTTCATGATTTTAAAGGTATTTTAAATCAAAAGGTCAAGAAGTGCACAAACTCAGGATTAATTATTTGTATTTAGGATTATTTGCCACAGCGTTAACCAAATAATCATTTGTGGCCAAAGTTTTTGAAGAATAGACTATAGAGAGAGGAGATCAGAGTGGGCCAATAGGGAGCCATGCAGTGACCCACATTTGGAAAAGGAGAGGAATGTGCTGAGCAGAGTTGATGGATAATTAACTAGAAATGACTGCACTGAAAAGTGTGTGTCTGCTGGTGTTGCTGAAAAAGGTTGGAGTGTGGGTTTATCACATCCCGAAAAAGGCTAAGGAGAAGAGGAACTGAAGAAAAGACCTACCGATTCACTAAGGATTTCCCACCAAGAGGCCTCAATAAAGACAAACTGGCTTTTATAATTCAATTCAAACACAAATTATTTTTTAAATTAATTCCTACAGTTTGCGTTGATATTTTAACATGAGAAGTGGAGTTCAGAAACTGCAACAAAAGGGATTTGAGCAGTGATAAAATATTTGTAAGCCTCTCCTGATGACCTTGGTACTGAAAGAGACTGTTCTCCTGTGTCGGAGAAGGTTCTGGAATGCCTTTCCAGCAGCATTTTATCATCAGAAAACGGCTCACTTCATAAGGTTTATAACCTTCCATAAAACTGCAGAACATTTTATTCTTTTTTCATTAAGCCACCTTTGGAATCATTTTAGTCCCTTTATAGTCTCTTATTTAATCTGTTTTTTCATAGACTAAAGGGAGAAAAAATTCTATCAGTGGTCAAAATAGTAATTAGATAGTGTAAGTCACAGCCTGATGGCTTCAAGGCATACGTACTTACTACTTATCTCCTCCATCTGCCTTCATCAGTGAATTCTTTTACTCCCAAGCACATCTTTACCTTTTTCTTAAACAATGGAAAAAAGAAACTACCAAACCGTGCATTTTCCCAATTATAAGAGTTACTAATGTTTATATTCTTTTCTATTAAAGCATCATTCCCATGGTATAAAAGCTCTTTTACCAAACCCTAAGGAAAGCATGAATTAATAAAACATCAAGAGATTTTATTTCCTATATTGAAAACTCCTATAGTTGCATAAAAACAACTGAATCTTTTGGAAATACATGTAATCACAAGGAGAGGAACATTAAAAGAGAGAAACTCACTACAAAATAAATCTTAAAACCACTTTCATGTTTAAAAAGAAGAAAATATCAGTTCTTCTTATTCCTGAAGGATTTTTTTTTTAAATCTTTTAATTAATGACAGCCCTCAGGGCACTGAGCAATTGTTAATTAAAACAAGGAGAAAAGGAAGAGGAAGTAGGCAAAAATGCTAAGATGAACACGTTTCCTTTTCTCTGCAGGGGAATAACATTACCAAATGAACATTAATAAATATGAATACTATTGAGAAGAAATACATTTAAAAAAATTTTAACTCCCACCTCAGCTTGACACACACTAGCAGCTACATAAATTAATTGGGGCGCCTCGAGAATTATAAACCCCTGGGTGTCACCTTTTGTCTAATTGAGTATTGGTAGCCATCACCCTACCCTCATCAGGATGGATTGTTTCTTTCTCGGTGCAAGCTGACTTCTGTCAGGGAATAGCGCCTGATCAAAGGTCTTCTAAGGGATTTCATTCACTTTCATTCACTTTCATTCTTGCAGTGGGCGGGCATTCACGTAGGCAACCGCCATCATTATAAAACATTTCTTAAATGCGAGTTAGGAGCTAGACTCACTGCCCATTCAATTCATTGGTCTTTCCCTTTGCGGCCATTAAATTTTTACTTAGAAAAAAATAATTATCAGATCTTTTCGTTCACCCCCTGTGCTTACCTAATTTGGGCAGGTTATTAGTAATAACATTTTCCTGGTCCTTCCCTACCACTTTCCCCTCTACCTCACATGAAAAAGGCTTTTATCTTTCTCATAAGCTCAGAAGTTCACTTAACAAGCAGAGCTTTAGAAGCCAAGAACAAGAAAAAAAAAAAGGTAAGAGAATCTGTTTTCTACTTTATTTGGAGGGGGACAGAAACCCAGAATCCCATAGGCTGTATGTTTAGCATGAAAAAAAAAGTCATTATTTGAAATTAGGACAACCGGGGATAGTTTTTCCCAACTTTTAAATGATCCCAGTTTTACGTAATTTTATGGGCTTTTCATCAAAGTTGTTTTTCAAAAATAGAACTCAACCCCTTAGGGTTTAAGAGTTTTTTCCCCTTTAGTGTGCGTGCACGCACCCCTTTGATGTTCCGCATGCTAGCATATCAGGATCAGTGCATGGGGGCCAGTGTCATTTACAGAATTTCTCAGATGCCAGCTAAGATCAGTAGCTAGGAGACAACTTAGAATTTCATTTTGCTGTTTGTTCAGATACATTCTTTACCACAGATAAGATCTTACCTCCCCAGCAGTCTATCTCTAAAAGAACAAACTCTAGGTAATCAAAAAGCTATATTCTACCCCCCCACCAAAAAAAAAAATGCTTATTTTAGCTAATATCTAGTCAAACATAAATGCCAGGGTAGAAAAAATAATGTATTTTCTCTTTCCTTGCTATAATAATATATACCAGTTGAAAACTCCTGATTTTCCTCAGACCGCCTAAAAAGCTTTGTCCATTGCTTGTGCTCATGTAGTAGCTAAAGGAGGTTATTTACAAGGCACAAAGGAGAAATACATAGCCCGTCTATACTGCATCACTTTTTTGTTCTCTTCACTTGTGCATGGTATCTACTAATGACTAGCTGGGGATAGTAATTTACATAACATTGAAATGGAAAAATTAAAGGAACACTTTTTGCTCCGTTTTTCAAAGTGGACTTATCTAAGAAGCACTACCATGCTCCTTAAAAATGTTTTCTTGGTTCTCCCCACTGACGTCGCCAATCTGGGGGTGGGGCTCAGAAATCTATTTTTTGTTTTTTAGAGCAAGGCAGGGTCTTGCTCTATAACCCAGGCTGGAGTGCAATGTTGCAATCATGACTTACTGCAGCCTTGAACTCCTGGCATCAAGCAATCCTCTCACCTCAGCCTCCCAAAGTGCTGGGATTACAGGCACAGGAATCTACTTTTTTTAACAAATATGAGAGCCATTCATAGGCCAAATTTATTTATTTATTTATTTATTTATTTATTTATTTATTTATTTATTTATTTGAGATAGAGTCTCATTCTGTTGCCCAGGCTGGAATGTAGTGGTACAATCACAGCTCACTGCAGCCTCGACCTCCTGGGCTCAAGTGATCCTCCAACCTCAGCCTCCCAAGTAACCGGGACTACAGGCATGCACCACCACACCTGGCTAATTTTTTATTTTTTGTAGAGATGGGATTTCACTATGTTACCCAGGTTGGTCTCAAACTCCTGGGCTCGAGCGATCCTGCCACCTTTGCCTCCCAAAGTGCTGGGATTACAAGAGTGAGCCACCTCAGCCAGCATGTTTTTTGTGGGATCTCATTATTTTTAACTGTCTTATGCAATATCTAATAATAAAATGTACATGTCTTCTTCATTTTATTTCTATATAGAGCGTGTTTTATTAATACATGTTGTTACAACATCTAATTGCAAATACATATGAAACTCTATCCAAACTCCTACCCAATCTCTTGGTAGTGGAAAGTACATCAGTCACAGGAATAGAACTCAGAGTCAAGGTCCTGAAGTTTGGGCCTTGGCTGGAGAGCAGAGTAGACTCAGGTCACAACACCAGGATGGGATACATGGAGGAGAAGGAGGAAGATGGGGGGAAAGGAAGATTCTAGGTCTGCCGAAAAAGATCAGGCGGGTAAAACTCAGAGACCTTCCAGCAAGGCCCAAAACACCACTAGCCACATGAGAGTTTTCAAGCAATTGACTCATCTGCCCCTAGTGGGATTTTTAAACTACAGACTGGTATAGGAGGTGACCTGTTTAGATTGACTCTCAAACCTGCTGTCTTGGGCCACTCCAATTTAGACTACACTTTGCTGAAGTTCTGAAATTCAAGAATTGCTTCTCACCTCCTTGTGACCTGTGAAGAGATGTCATTATCTGGGTCCACCCACATTCACTTGGGAGTTCATTCAATAAAACTTTGCAATATAATGTAATGGGTGTCCCATAGGGATTCTGGGCAGAAATATTTTTAACTCTCATTTTGTTTCAAGTACAATAGACGTAACTAAATTTTCCAGAAAACTTTAAAGATGCTTTTATCTCTGAAAGGTTTTTCTTTTTTAACCCACTTCAGTCCCACTGATGTTTTCACTAGCTTGCCTCCAGGATGATGCATTTGATATCAGTGAATGTGAATACACGCTTCCAAATGCTTTGTGCCGGCTGATCCACTAGCTCTCTTTAGACTTTTGCTAATCAGAAATTGCTCAAGAAGGAAATTTGTGAGCTGTTTCCAAATTGCCTACTGCCTTAGACTTATGTAACTATGACAGGTTTATTGATGCAGCTGGGAGCAAGTTTTTAATCTTAAAAGAAAATGTTTATTTCTAAATAGAGGTGCATATACTTTTCATAAAAGTATTTCTAGAGGCTTTTTAAAATGCTTTGATGGTTTAAACTAATAGACATAATAATCTTTAAATATGCTTATCAGTAGCATCCCCAGAATTCACGTCTTTAGTCTTTGTACAAATTAGATTTCCTGGCTAAACCTGTGAAAAATCTCATGGTATCAGGAAATCTGAGTTTTGTTTTTTGTATTATTCAGGAATTATATATTTTTAATTTTTAAAAAGTTAAATAGATGGAGATAATGTTGCAGTCTGAAAGGGCAGCCCTGAGAACTTATAATCAGTGCTATGGTGGCTGTCCTGCATTCTTTGGGGCAGAGTTTCCTGAGTTAGTCCCCACAGTTACTACCTCTCCTTCCTCGCCTTTCCTCTCTTGCTGCTGTCTCCTTCCTATCTTTACTAATTTATCTTCCCATGTCAACCCCTTAAATTCTGCTGCTCTTTCATAGACATCACCTCGTTGTCCCGCTTCTCCACCACTCATATTCTAGATTGGCAGATATGGACCATACAGATAGTCTACCATGGCTACCATCAAATATTTTTGTTCACTTCATTGTGCATAGTTACCTACTAGTTATTCATTGGGAGTAGTAATTTGCAAATTATTTAAAAGGAAAAATTAAAAGAAAAAACTCTTTGCTGTAGTTTCCTTTTTTTTTTTTTTTTTTTTGAGACAGTCTTGCTCTGTCACCCAGGCTGGAGTGCAGTGGCACGATCTCAGCTCACTGCAACCTCAGCCTCCTAGGTTCAAGCAGTTCTCCTGCCTCAGCCTCCTGAGTAGCTGGGACTACAGGCATGTGCCACCACGCCCAGCTAATTTTTTGTATTTTTAGTAGAGATGGGATTTCACCATGTTAACCAGGATGGTCTTGATCTCCTGACCTCATGATCCACCCGCCTCGGCCTCCCAAAGTGCTGGGATTACAGGCGTGTAATACACCGTGCCCGACCCTGCTATAGTTTTCAAAGTAGACTTACATCAGAATCACCTGGAGTGCTCATAATGTGTTTCTGGTCCTTCTCCCCAACTTTATTAATCTGAGGCATGTCCCAGGAATCAAGATTTTTCACAAGGATTCCAATGATTCTCATGCATACTCAAGTGTGAGATCTACTGAGAGGTCAAATGTTTTAATAAGATAACATTTTTAGGTTGTCATCACCACCTCCTCATTTTTTCTCAACCCAACCCCATATCCAGTAAGTCTCAAAGCCTTCTTGATTCTGAATCCTCCCCCTGTACCCCTCTTCTCTGTTCCATCCCCTGTTTTGCTCTTTTTGGATCCATCATTCATTCTATCTGGTACATGTGCCTCCAGATTACCCCTCCAACCTACATCCACAGTATCTGTGTGGTTTTGGTTAACACTGAAATCTGATCATGTTTCACCTGCTTAGAATACTCACTGACTCCAGATATTCACAGGTTAAAACCCAAACTCCTTCATGTTAGCTTGCAAGGCTTTGTCACCTGCCCCCAAGCTCCCACTCATGCTCATGTGATCCTGCTTGGCACCCTCTCTGCATAATCACACTGCATAGTCTTTCAGTTTCTGAAGACACACTCTCTGTCACCTGGATACCTTCACATATGTTTACATGCCAGAAATAACCACACTCACCCTCCCACCTCTCCACTGCCCTTGTCCACTTGGGGAAATTCCATTCAGCTCTACAGTTTCTGCTATGGTTTGAATGGATCCCCTCCCAAATTCAGGTGTTGCCAATGTGACGGTTTTACAAGGTGGGCCTTTAAGATGTGATTACACTATAAGGGCTCCTCCCTCGTGAATGGGATCAGGTGTGGGAGGAGTTCACCCTTTCTTGACCTTTTGCCTTCCACCACATGAGGACACAGCATTGTCCCCTCCAGAGGGGGCACCAGATACCAAATGCCAGTGCCTTGATCTTAGACTTCCAGACTCCAGAACTATGAGAAATAAAAGTCTGTTTTTTATAAACTACCCAGCCTTTGGTATTCTGTTATAGCAGCACAAAATGAACTAAGACATTCTCCTCCTCTTTGATATGTGACTCTACCAGACTGACTTGGGTGCATCTTCTGTGCACCTATAGGCCTTGTGTAGATGTGTAGACCTCAGCCTGAGCTCTTTCCACACCATGTTGCGGTTGTGTGCTTGTCTCCCTGTGGCCCATTTCCCATTCATAGGCTAAGGGAGCAAACAGGCATCTGGGACCTGGCCAGGTGGGGTGCTAAGGGCCAGGTAAGAAGAAAGGTATCAATCCTAGGCAGTCAGAAACAGCTTTAGTCCCAGAAGTGAGTGTTCATCGAAAGAAGGAAGAAAAATTTGGTCCAAGAGAGAATTGTTGTCTTTTAATTTAATGAAACAATGCCACGGAGTTATTCATTGTGTCCACTTGGGCTTAAATTAAAGCAAGGTGTATTTCAGTTAGACATGTGAAAGATGGCTTTACTGCAAAGCTGATAAAAGACTGAAATAAAGTGGCAAGAAAAGTTATGGTGTAAAATTCTCTTCTAGTCTCTCTTGAAAATGAGACTAGGTAGATGTTTATCTGTTTGTGACCTTGGGAAAGGTATTATATTTTACATTTTCAAATCTTTCCATATATCTTGAACAATGTTGATTTCATTGTTAGATGTGTCCACATTTTTTATTATTTCTATAGGATAATTTCCTAGAAGTAGAATTAATATATCAAAAGATATAGACATTTTGAATGTCCTTGATATATATTGATAAGTTGTCAATATTTTCTCTTCTGATAAGTGAAAATGGTACTAATTATTATTTTATCTTTTATTTCTTGATTAACTTGTTAAGTATTTATATGCTTATTAGCTACTCTTATATCTTAGTTTATAAATTAACAGGATATTTTGTTTTAGTTTTTGTCCATTCCTCTTCTGAGGTCTTAGCATTTTTCTTATTTATTTGAAAGAGTTCTGTGTAAGTAAAAGCAATTAACCTTTTATCTCTGGCATTATTCCTTTATTTGTTATCGGACATTTTATTAATGTTGTTTTTGACATATGGAAACATACCAGGTTTACAAATTCAGGCAATACGATCTTTCAACGTGCAGATACGTGGTATGTTTATTTTACCTGTAATTATGCTGGTCTTCCTTATAAGCTCACAGTCACTTGGTAGAGAGGCAGAAATGAATGTTAGGCCTTTTTTATTTTTTAATTTAGTCTGAACTTATCCCGTAAATAGCCCTTTGTAGTAATGTTTGGTTTTTTGAGGTAATTGCTTAGTCTCTCTTGTTCCCAACTCCTTCCTGGCTCTGTTCCAAGGTGGAGTTAAGTGTCTTAAGTGGAAGGGACTCAGGTAACCTCTGAGAGCAGTGAAGAGCAACTTGGATTCACATGATCATTGGGCGTGCTGCCAGTTTTTCCACCTAACATCTCTCCCTCCCTTCCTTCCTCTCTCTCTCCCTACTTTCCTCTCTCTCTCTCTCTCTCTCTCTCTCTCTCCCCTCATCTCCCTCCATTTCTCTCCCTCCCCCTACTTTCCCAGCTGACTGGATTCTTCTTGAATGGCTGCTATAGCACCCTCTGCCTCTCTGCCTCATTCTTCCGGGGATGAAGCTGTCCACCCCCATTCCCTGTGGAGAGGTCTCCTCACCTCACCATGGTAAGCCTGTGCCGGGCCGGCGGGCTCTTAACTCAGGTCCAAGACCCTCTAGTGGGCAGGTCCCCAACACATCATATGGGAACCAAAAGGTGCCCAGAAAAGCTACACGTCCAGGCCTCCGTGTGCCTAAGCAGCCCTACCACTTAGCATATCATGAGGCCGTATCACGAAGCCGTACCTTGAAGCGGCTGCACCTGAGTAGGTAAAGGAGCAGCCAAGGGGCCATCTCTTTCTGAAGCACTAACTGGAAGTTGAGACAGAGATCTCTCCACCCTCTGAATTCCTCATATCATTGGCCAAAGCAGGACACCCACTTCTAACCATTTCTCTTCTCCTACTCCTTGTTTCCCTTTTCCTCATACAATCCCTCTGGCTGTTTATTTTTAACTTCCCCTGTGTTGGATCATCTTTCTAGCATAGAACAATAGGCCTCCTGGCCCCATGGGCAGAAGTACATGTTCTTCACACCCTGGGAGAAGCAAAGGATCTGATGGGCCATGCCCATCCTCTGATAAGTTCAACTGTGACTGAACAGATGTCAGCATTTAGCAATCGTCTTTCTCCTGACTTTCCAGCACTGCTCAAGACAGCAAATGAACATCCTCCCCTGCTCTGGGAAGTCCTTCTTGCAGCTTGGCCTTGGAGGGGTGAGGCTAAAAATAGGATACAGATAAGGTGGGGTGGGGCGGGGGGGAGGGTATCAGGATGCACCTATTTAATCTTTACGAAATATTTTCCTGGTTATATAGATTTTTCAACTTTTATGTAGCCATATCTCACATTGTGTGATGATTAATTTCATGTGTCAACTTGACTGAGCTATGGGGTACCCAGATATTTGGTCAGACATTATTCAGGGTGTTTCATTTGAGGATTTTTTTCCAGATGAGATTAACATTTAAACCAGTAGACTTAGTAAAGCAGATCACCTACTCTAATGTGGGTGGGCCTCACCCAAACAATTGAAGACCTCAATAGAACGAAAAGACAGACCCTTCCCCAAGTAAAAGAGGATTCTTCCTGCCTGACTGCCTTCTGACTCAGACTGAAACATCAGCTCTTCATGGGTCTTGAGACAGGGACTACATCATCCATTCTGGTTCTCAAGCCTTTGAACTCAGACTGGAACTGCCCCATCAACTCTCCTGGGTCTCCAGCTTGCCAGCTCACCCTACAGATCTTGAGACTTACATGCCTCCATAATCTCATAAGTCAATTATTTATAATAAACTTCATTATATGTGTGTACATATATAAATATATATGTGTATGTATGTATACATAATGTGTATATATATGTTTATATATGTATCTATATAAATATATAGAGATTTATTATAAAAAGTTGCTGTGAGATTATGCAGGTATGAAAGTCTCAGGATACATGTATATCTGTGTGCATATATATCTCTTATTTGCTCTGTTTCTCTGGAGAACCCTGACTAGTACACTTTGCTTTTACTCTTAGAAAGTTTTTTCCCATTCTGACATCAGATAAATATTTATCTGTAGCTTCTTTTAGTTTTTAAAATTTCTGTTTCTCTTTAAAAGTCTTTGGTCCATATGGGATGTATTTGAGCACATGTTGTAAGTTAAAAGTCAAAGCAGTTTTGATTTTTAAACATAAGTCAGTGTCCTCACAACCTTTAATATGTTCGCTTCCTTGGCATGCACATGCTACAATTTTCTAGGATTTTATTTTTTCTCCTTTCTTTCTGCTCCTAAATGTGAACATTCCATATGTCTCTATCATTTTCCCTTTTCTTCTCAGCCCTCTTTCCTTTAAAATTATGCACATTCTATGTCAGCTATCTTCAATATGTAGGGACTGAAAAGGATTCAAAAGGCCGGAGGCTGTGTTTTAATCTACCTGTTGGACTTTTCCACTAGGATCTTGCCCGAGTCCTGTAACTTAGCATGTATACACCAAAATGATCATCTTTAATACAGCCTTTTTGCTGCCAAACTTCAGCCTGTCCCTGTCTCCCCTGCCCCATTCTTGTTGATGGCATTTGAACTCTTGAATTCTTTTGTCCCTTGAAATCCTGCATGTTCTTTGTGGCCAGTTTAAAAGGTAGCTTCTTTCTAGCACTTTCACTTTTTGCTCCTCCCAAATCAAAGCAATCTCTATTTATCTAAATTCTCATAACACTATGTACTTTTCTGACAGAACTTATCTCACTTGACCTTGTATGACAGTTATTTATACATGCCAATTCCTCATTCTATATTTATATTCTGTATCTTGTTTGTAAAATTTCTAAAAAGAATGATACTTTCTAAACAAAGCTGATATTTAGAAGTAGGAAACCTGTAGAATGAGTATGGGATAAACTGATCTTACAGAATTAATAAAACTGTTAATAATGTAGGTGAAGTTCATGATCGGCTTTTGACCGTGGCATGGATTCTCTCCATCGCTCCCTCTCCTCTCTGACTCCGCTTTCCATGCTCAAACTGAAGGACAGAATCTACATCATACACTTTTGTCTAATCTGCATTACCAGAATGGTACCTTAGATGCAATAGAACCTGAACACATATTTGAGGAAGGAAGGAAGGAAGAAAGGAAAGAAGGGAGGGAGGGAGGGAAGCAATGGTCATCTACAAATAATATGTGATGTGCTGATACAGGACAATATTAATACACATTTGTAAGTGTTCTCCCACCTCTGAAGATTCCTCCCTACTGACTCAGTGAGTTTGTATGGGCACCTCTGCCCAGCCCCTCAGCAGCCCAGGGTTACAAGCAAGGAGCCTGCCAGCCTAGGGCCCTTTTTCCCAGGTCCAACCACACATATGTAACCAAGCTTTATTCATGAGTTTCATACTACTCACCCTAGGCTCCAAAATATTACTTGTAAGAAATGACTAGAGCCATAAATAACAGAGAGTGGAGGAGTTCACTGGAGGTGTGGATAATGAAACATAAAACCAGCTTTCATATTCAATGAATAAAATAATTCCATATAATCAAAATTATACGTAAGCCAAAGCCTCCCCCACAGTATGACAGAGTGACAGAGTGACTGGTGAGTCAGCCTGTGCTTCTTTTTTTTTTTTTTTTTTTTTTTTGAGACTGGGTATTTCTCTGTCACCCAAGGCTGGAGTGCAGTGGCGCAATCATGGTTCACTGCAGCCTCAACCTCCTGGGCCCAAGGGATCCTCCTGTGTAGCTAGGATGACAGGCACACACCACCAAGCCCAGCTAAATTTTTTAAAAATGTTCTATAGAGACTGGGTCTCGCTGCATTCCTCAGGCTGGTCTTGAACTACTGGGCTCAAGCAATCTTCCTACCTTACCCTCCCAAAGTGCTGGGATTACAGGCATGAGCCACCGCGCCTGGCTGTTTTCCTTTGTTATGACCACTATTGGCATTTAAATGTCTAATGAACCTCAATATTAATTATGTGCCACCCAGATAGGCAGAAATGTTAGTAGACATACAAACAGCCCCTCCCTAGTTAAGGGGGCCAGGCTTCCACAAAGTAATCCCTCCTGATTTAGCTGTAAATGGGTTGCTAATCAGAAAGGCCTCAGGACAAAGGTAAGTGGCATAAATTCGTATTTACTGAATTAATATGACTGGTTCCCTGGGTGCCCTTCTTCTACTTGGAAGCACTTCTGGCAGTCTGATTTGGGATTTTTATCTGGCACTGTTCTGAGACTGGGGCTTTGGGGCCTATATTAATTTTAGATCCTTGTCTGTGGAGATTAGTCAATTCTATGAACTCTAATGTAGTGGTTGAAATAGTTTTCAGGAGCAAAAGTGCTTGCTTATCCGATCTATACTCTTCTGTGTGGATTCCACCTTAACATTCTATGTTAAGGATGGGTATGATTAATTCATTACCCAAGATTACAGCAGTATGCTAAAAACTACCTGGAGGCATTTCTTTTGGTGTGAAATATTAAAGATTCAACATTTTTATCAGTGCACCTAATTCATATTCCAGAGCCTGTGGGCTGAGAAATGAACTTGGAAATATTCAGTCATTTTTTACCATCAGCTTGTTAAAATGTTGAAGAAGGTTATTGTTTTAACTACCTGTGGATAAAAACAAGGAGAATTCGCTTCAGGAAGGCTAAAATACAAAAACTAAAAGCTATAATGTCTTTTATTTCTTAAAACTGATATAGGCCAGGCGCAGTGGCTCACATCTGTAATCCCAGCACTATAGGAGGTGAGGTGGGCGGACTACGAGGTCAAGGGATGGAGACCATCCTAGTCAACATGGTGAAACCCTGTCTCTGCTAAAAATACAAAAATAGGCTGGACATGATGGCGCGTGCCTGTAGTCCCAGCTACTCAGGAGGCTGAGGCAGGAGAATTGCTTGAACCAGGGAGTCAGAGGTTGCAGGGAGCCGAGATGGTGCCACTGCATTCCAACCTGGCAACAGAGCGAGACTCCATTTCAAAAACAAAACTAATATAGATCAGGTTTTGACAATAGTGTATCTTGGAGTACTTGAACAATAATACGAATAAAGTCTTTCCTGACAAAGAGAATGGTTAATAACCTTATGATCTCTAATAAATACAAACTGAAATATAGAATCCCATAGGGAGTAAATATGAGAATACATTGTCAGCCTTTTCCAGAGCAGGGAACAGAGGTCTGGATAATGTAAGTGAATTTGCAAATTCCTGTGAGGTGGCTTTAGAAATTTATTTTATTTTATTTATTTATTTTTGAGACAGAGTCTTGCTCTGTTGCTAAGGCTGGAGTGCAGTGGCACGATCTCAGCTTACTGCAACCTCTGCCTCCCAGGTTTAAGCTATTCTCCTGCCCCAGCCTCCAGAGTAGCTGGGACTACAGGCATGCACCATCACACCCAGCTAATTTTGGTCTTTATTGTAGAGATGGGGATTTCACCATGTTGGCCAGGCTGGTCTTGAACTCCTGGCCTCAAGTAATCTGCCACCTCGGCCTCCCAGAGTTCTGGGATTGCAGGCGTGAGCCACTGTGCCTGGCCAGAAATATATTTTAATGCTTACATTTGAATCCGAATGTGACAGAAATTCACCATCACTTCAGATATCATATTCTGAAGAATGAATTTAGCAGCTGGAAAAAGGACAGAGCTTCCCAATTCTGCTCTTTTGCTCCAGTGTCTGCTAGAGAAGGCCGGGATGGTGGAGCTGACTTCGAGAAGAGCCACGCAGGTGATGGTCTCATTCTCACCTTTTGGTGGGTAAGCAGGGGTATCATTAGGCATATAGTTAGGTGATATTTTCTTTTCTTTTTAAAAATCGAAAAAGATGCACATAAAAAAGTGTAAAATATATTTGCCAAATTGTAAGAATAATTTTAATGCGAACACTTGTGTGGCCGCCACCTATTCAAGAAACAGAATCATGCCAATCTGCATGTGCCTCCTCTGTCCAGTTTAGGTCCCAACGGAGTCTAAACTAGAAATATTTTCTAGAAGCTCAAGTGGAATATTGACTTTCTCTGCTCTTTCAAATCATACTCCCACTAAAAGTTTTTACTGAGCTAGAGATCTTGTATAAAAGGGTCATCATTGACTAAAAATAACAACAACGTATTCTTCCCTGAATGGCAAACGTTCAAAGACTTATTGAAAATTAATCCCTTTAGAAGTAGTCTTTGGGAGCAAAGCATTGAGAGACCATGGAAAAATCTGGGTAAAGTACATGTATAGAAGTATTTTAAAGGAATTCATACAGCCAGTGTGTACCAATTCAAATTATTAGGCAACTATTGAGCATAGTATTAGGATTCTCCAGAGAAACAGAACCAATAGGAGGTACATACATTTAAGAGGAGATTTATTATGGGAATTGGCTCACACAGCTATGTGGGCCAAGAAGTGCCACAATCTGCTGTTTGCAAGCTAGAGAACCAGGAAAATCAGTGGTGTGCGATTAAGTCCAAGCCTGAAGGCCTGAGAACCACGAGTGCAGATGCCAGAGGGCAGGAGAAGATGGATGTCCCAGCTCAAACAGAAAGAGCAAATTCATCCTTCTTTCAACATTTTGTTCCACTGGGACCTTAATGGATTGGAGGAGGCCCACCCACACTGATGAGGGCACTATTCTTTACTCAGCCTATCAATTCAAATGCTGATCTTCCAGAACTGCCTTCACAGACACACCCAGAAATAATGCTACTTGGGCATCCGTTGACCCAGTCCAGTTGGCAGATAAAATTAACCATCACAAGCACCATGGAATGCAAGACAGTATGCTCGGTGTTCTAGAGCATGTGAATAGTTGTTATTAAAACAACTGCCACACACACACAAAGTTTCTGTGGCCAAATGCGTTTTCTAAAACTTTTCTTTAAAGAAAAATTTTTATTTCTAAAACAGGTATATAGTGTAAAATGATTCCCCAAGTTTTCTGGCTAAACATGGCTAACATGGTTCTTTTTCTTTCTTTGTTTTTTTTAAAATAGTCAAAAACGCTGATGTTTTACAGAAATACAAGAAAAATCAAGGATAGCAATATATATTATCAATCAAGTGCTTACAGATCCCCAAATCCAACTTAAAGTAGACTAAGTGTCTCAGTCTATTTGTGTTGCTATAAAGGAATATCTGAAGATGGGTAATTTATAATTAAAAAAGAGGTTTCTTTGGCTCATAGCTCTGCAGGCTGTACAAGAAGTTTGGTGCCAGCATGTGCATCTGGTGAAGGCCTCAAGCTGCTTCCACTCACTGCAGCAGGGGAAAGAGAGATAGCATGTGCAGAGATTGCATGGTGAGAGGGGAAGCAAAGAGGCAGCGAGGGGCCAGGCTCTTGTTAACAACCAGTTCTCTCTGATAGAGTGAGAACATTTCTCCTGCCGCCACCAAGGAAGGAGATTAATCTGTTCATTCGGGATCCACCCCCACTGCCCAAATACCTCCCATTAGACCCCACATCCAACACTTTGGATAAAATTTCAACATAAGATTTGGAGACGACAAATAAACCAAACTACAGCACTAGATCTTTAAAAATCATTTTTAAAAAAAGTATAAAGATTTTTTTGAGCCATCAAAAGAAATCTGGAAAATAGTTGGGTCATTATCCTTCCATTAGAGCTGGCCACTCCTATGAATGAGATGCCACTGGTGACACACTCTGGTGGAAAGAGCCCTGGCTTGTGAGCCAAAAGTCAATGTTAATACCTCTGTCACCTTGTACAAGGCAACCGAACTTTCAGGGCCTCAGTTTTCTGATGGGTATAATAAAAAGATTTAGATGGGATTATTCTAAATTACCTAAATCAATGCCTTGATTATTTTTAAGAGTTGAAGTATCTCAAACAAACTGGCTTTTGTCTCAAAATAAATGATCCTGAACTGAAAGAAATCATGCAGCAAACCTATGGCATTTCAATGTTTTTAGTTTTACTTTTGTGGTGGTGGTATTTTTTTGTCCTACTGATTGTTTAATTAAATGTAAGCATCTTTTCCAAGCCTTAGGTAAATCAGCACATGGTGGATTTTCTTATAAGCCACTGTGTAGTTTTGCTGGTCATTCCTGGAAGGGGTGAGATGAATTGGAACCAAATTTCCACATGGTTTAGCAGGGATGATGTGCTTGTTTACCAGATTGCTCTTCACTGTACATAAATAATTAGTTAAGTCTTATCAGACTCTAAGGGTAATTTGTCAAAATAATGTGTGTTTTTCCATTTTAGTGTTAAATCCCATTATACATAATTAATAGATTATTAACTTAGTTTAAACAGTTTAGGGAAAACCATTCAGTTAGATTTATGTTTTCCAACATTTTAATGGGACAAGAAAAAGTGATCTTAAACTACTGAGCAATTATACACAGTTCACAAAGTTTAGAGCAAAAATTAAAACATCTAGCTCATAACATAAGCTGGCCAGAGGGTATTATTTAATCAATTACAAATTGTGAACTCCAAGAAAAAATATTCTAAGTCCAAGGCAATAGCAGTATCCCATGGAGAATAAAACCTGGAAAATATAAAAATGGAAATGGAAAATGTATAGTTGAATGCCTCCTTTAGTTAGAGCAAAGAAAATAGAACACCATGTTTTATCTGCTTTGGGTTATTAGAAGACTTCTAGAAATGCTGGCCTTTCAGAAATCCTAGGCCAACCTTAGTTGGGAGAAGAATGGAAAGTGCAGTTTTGCATTTAACTGAAATATTCAATTACTATTTTTCTTTCTTCAGAATTGTGGTCAGAGCAGCACATGCTTTGGGGACAGGAAAAGACCAGATCAATTAGTAATAAAGATCTGCTTTTATGCTTGAGTCATGGCTTTGGGGAATAAGTAGGAGATCAAGATGCATTTTCACAGTTGAGCACAGACAAGCAAGACAGATTGCTCTGGAATGGTTGATGGCTCTGCAAACATTGATGTTTAAAAAAAAAAAAAGCAATGATATTACTGGAGAGGATATTTACAAATGTAAATGCATTCAGCTTTGCTTGTGAGCACAGGGCATCTGGCACTAATATATTTGCTTCTCTGGGTGAAGATCACTAGAGTATACTATTAATGGGAAAATATTAGAGAAATTACATGAAATTTATGATCTGATATGCATTAAGAAAATGTGACATGTTTACAAAGATTTTAGCAAAGGATCTTTCAATACTTCAACAATAGGATTGCCCACAGGCTTTGGAAGGAGAAATGAACACCAAGAGGTGAAATTCATATTCCAGTAACAGTGTAACTGAAGAAAGTGGGG
Organism: Gorilla gorilla gorilla; assembly: GCF_029281585.2. Taxonomy (NCBI): domain Eukaryota; kingdom Metazoa; phylum Chordata; class Mammalia; order Primates; family Hominidae; genus Gorilla; species Gorilla gorilla. The sequence goes on from NC_073229.2 coordinate 172,283,240, forward strand.
AATGGAATTTTGATCCTTCTCAGATTTGCTAACAGATTTCTCCTTCCACGTGGCATAGACAAGGAAATCAGTAGTTTCAGTTGTAGATTTTTAGCCACATCTCCCCCTACGTTTTTTCCTAAGAAAAAGAGATGTGGTCTGTGTTGTGGATTGAGAGACAGTATCACATAAGTAATTCATAAAGTTGCTCAGGGTTATAGCTCTGTGTGATGGGGCCACAGGTGAGCTAGTCAGACTGAGGATAACACTGTGTCCATCAGAAATACTTGGTCATGGTATTAAGCTGGAAGATTTGCTACCTGGTTATTTTGTATCATTATTTCCTTATAGTATCTATTATAGTACATGTTTACCTTTTAATTGTTTGGTAAAGTAGGTTCTATGTTGAAGGCACAATATAGACCATCCAAGTGCTAAATCTGGGCTCTTTGGAAAAAACAGGTCATTGATTTCCTGGGGGTAATTCTTGGGGTTAAACCTGGATAACTTCTATTTGGTGGTGGGGGCGGGGAGTTGCTGGCCATTTGTCATCTCTCTTCTTCAAGTGGGATCATAGTCAGTTTGAGTGGGATCATAGTAAGTTTAGTGCTAGGTTTGCATTTTAGGAGATTCTGTAAACTTTTGTCATATATTCTCAGTTCAGCATTGCATATGATTTCTATTATTGACAACAAAAGTAAAAATATCCCTTATTGTCTGGTGGCAGGTTTGTTTTGTTATATCTACAATTGAATATAGATGTAAGAAAAATATTATTTAAGATTTCTTCTATGGTTGTTGAAAATTTGATTGCCACCTGCATTGGAAAACAACAACAAATACAACAACAAATCTTGTGCAAAACTGTGCACCGATTTCAGAAAGTGAAAGTATCACATCCCCTTTGAAGAGGGAGGAAAACTGTTATTGGAAGTTAATCTAAAATGAATACCTTGGTTATAATGAAAGCCATCTGCTCTAACTCAGAGTGAAGCAGACTTTATTGTCTTTTCAATCACCTACTAATCAACAGGACCAAGATTTCCTGGAAATTTAACTGTAATTTTTAAAAATTGTATATCTCAATCTCTATTTTTTTCCAGTTTGTATTCATAACAAAACTTGAGTAACTCAAGTCAAAAAACAATGGCCCCTGGATAACAAAATCACACCTGAGAATGAAACTAGATTATTGAAAACGTATAAGTTTTAAACACTCTAAATTATAGATCTCACATTAAGAAATTATTGAAAGGAAAAGAAAGAAGCTCTATAATGACATCTCTCAAAGATAATCACTATTCACAGTTTAATTTTTATTATATTTATTTTTTGTTTTTTTATAGATAAATATATATGCTTAGCTACATATTTTTAACTTAACACTAAAACTTAAGTTTTTCTGTGTTGCAATATAATGTTCATAACCGTTTGTTTACTGGCCACCCTGGGTGGATTAATACATTAAAATAATCATTTCTTTGTTGTTGAACTTATAGGTAAACAGGACCAAACTTCTTAATACACATATTTAAATGAGACTCGATCATCATTGGAAAATGTATTGTATTTACTAAGTAATAAAATGAATATACAGCAGCTGAGATACCAAGACAAAGGCTGGTCCTCGGTCAGGTGGGTCAGCACAAGCAAGCATCTTGCTCTGCTTCCCCAGGGCACCTAGTGTTCTTGTTGGTTTGATTTGAATTGCATTTTCTTCTATCAGGCTCCGTTATCAGCTTAGGAGTAAAGAGGGAAGCTTCTTCTATTGCTACACATCTTCAAATTTTATTTTTGCTCCTCTTCCCTTTTTGAAACTTTATTATAGTGCCCTATCATCTTACTCTACTATGAAACAGTATAGTAAATGCCTCTCATCCAAAAGCCTGTCTTTTTAATGGGGAAAAAGTTGAAGGTAAACTTGCCAGCGATACGTCCACCACACACATGCATTCATCTTATAGAAAATTAGGATGGTCTTGATCTCCTGACCTCGTGATCTGCCGGCCTCGGCCTTGCAAAGTGCTGAGATTACAGGCGTGAGCCACCGCAGATTGAGACCATCCTGGTCAACACAGTGAAATCCCGTCTCTACTAAAACTACAAAAAAATTAGCCGGGCGTGGTGGTGCGTGCCTGTAGCCCCAGCTACTCGGGAGGCTGAGGCAGGAGAATCACTTGAACCTGGGAAGTGGAGGTTGCAGTGAGCCGAGATCGCACCACTGCACTCCCGTCTGGGTGATAGGGCGAGACTCCATCTCAAAAAAAAAAAAGAAAAAGAAAAGAAAATTAGAAGTGGTGCATCTATTTCAACAAGGTAGTTATGCTCTCCTTCCTGGGACACTGTTGCCGTGTCAGTCCCACAAACACGTGGAAGATCTAAAATTTCTGCTGTGGTCAGTTAGGGCGATAAATAGTTAATCCCTTCTGTGAGTTAAAGACTATTTAGCACAACTTTTTCCAGGTATCTTGTAGAAGAAACAAGTCCTATGGCTAAACAAGTTTCAGAATCCCTGAATGCTCCAGCCGTCTTTCAAAAATTCAAGCTATGAGGGGTCCTGCAGTTTAAAAAATCCCTCACTTGGTTTAACCCAGTGCTCAGCAGATTTATTTCACCATGGAATCCCGTTTTCAAGTTAAAACCTATTTTTTAATTTATAGTGTATCTAAAACCTACCACGAAAAGCATACGTGTAGTGCAAAGCCATATTTTGAGTTACACATTTTTGAAATGGCACATTCCTCCCCATTCCTTTATTTGTATTCCACAGTATTAAGCACTTATTGTTTACAAGGCCCTGGGATGCACTTGACCTTCTTTCACAATCTCAACCTTGATGTGCTCTCCAGACAAAAGAGCACTCCCAGGAAGAAAAATGTTCTAACGACCTTACAGGCACCTTTGACCCTGTGACTTATCTTTGGAAAAGCGACAGGAGATTTGTTTATGAGCAAAGGTGGCGCTCTAGGGAAGGAAGCCAGGAAAGAGAATCCTCCCCACTCACCTTCAAGGACTTTTGTCTGGCGATGTCCAGGGCTTGCGTCTCCTTGGGAGAATTTTAGACTATTAATCATGAAAAGGAGTTCCCTCTCCTTTCATTCATTCCCCCAGGGGATGGATACCAATGGGTACCAGACCTAGCATTCCTTTCAACGCAGGGGATTAAGGGGCGTGTGGTAAGAGGATCCATTTCAAAGAGCTGGTAGAAGATGATCAATGATCTAGGAAATCAGAGTTGAAGAAGGAACATCAGTGCCTTGAAATGTTCCCTAGAGCTCTGACCCCCACAAGGGTTTTAACTAAATGGCTACTTAGTTTATTGGATTTACCCACATAGCGCATATTTAAATGAAATGGATGGAGGAAAGAACCTCTGCACTACATGGCAGAAAAATGACAAAAAGCTTTTGAAGGTCAGGGAACATAGCACAATCACTTTAGACTGGTGAGAAAATGAAATTCTTCTCAAGACCTTGTAGACCTGACGGTGCTATCAATTTTAAAACCAGTGTAGTGCCGTGGGAGGCGTGTGTTTCATACTAAGTGACTTGTACTGAATTGTAATAGCTTTGAGCATCCACTTGAGACCTTAATGAATGAGTTACATAAAATGTTAATATCATTAATGCCAGAGAAATTATTTATTTATTACTATCATCACATATTACAAAGCAGAGCTACCAAATCCTTGGCAAAAAAAAAAAAAAAAAAAAAAAAAAAAAAAAAAAACCAAAAAATCTTATTTTGGTGATTGTCTTTCACAGAGGAACAATCCAGTAATACCTAACAGGAAAAGTTGACTAATTATGGAATTCATTTTTGCTCCCGAAATTCTTTGCTAGCCAATCTCATCTATGTGTAACCCTGCACAGTATAAAATATTATCTGAACTTTTTTAGCAAACTGAACAAACATGAAGGAGTTTGTATCTCTCGATGCATTTTTTTTTTTTTTTTTTTTTGAGACAGGGTCTCCTCTGTCACCCAGGCTGGAATGCAGTGGTGTGATCACAGCTCACTGCAACCTCGATCTCTCAGCCTCAAGCGATCCTCGTGTCTCAGCTTCCTGAGTAGCTGAGGCTACAGGTGCATGCCACCACACCTGATACATTTTTTTTTCACTAGTAATGAGGTCTCACTATGTTGCCTTGGCTGGTCTTGAACTCCTGAGCTCAAGCGATCCTTCTGCCTCAGGCTCCCAAAGTGCTGGGATTACAGGTATGAGCCACAACTCCCAGATCAATTTTTTTTTTAATGTAGTATTTTCCAGGCTTAACCTACACATTTTGCTGTGAGATGAAAACATCTGTCATACATAATAACAATTCACCAAATTCCAAAATAGTTTGGTGAAGGGCTATTTTCAATGTTTGGCAGTGCTATTAAATATATGAAGAAGCTTTCAACTGCAGAAGATAATCATCCGTAAGGAGTGTGTGTGTGGATGTGTAGATGAAAGCATCCTTTGCTAGAGTGTTTGTATATGTGTATATGTATGTGTAAATAACATTTACTAGGGCTACATTAACCAAATATCACAGACTGGGTGGCTTAACCAACAGAAATTTATTTTCTACTTACTCCAGAGGTTGGAAGTCCAAGATCAAGGTGTCGGCCTGTTTGATGCCTTCTGAGTTCTCTTCTTCCTGTGTTCTCACATGGCCTTTCCTCTGTGCACCAACTCCTGGTGCCTCGATTTTCCATCCAAGGTTTCTTTTCTTATAAGGATAACCAGTACGACTGGATTAAGACCCACCCTAAGAGTCTCGTTTTAAGCTAAGCACCTCTTCAAAGGCCTTGTCTCAAATACAGTCACTGAGGTACCGGGCATTAGAGCTTCAACCTAGGAATTTGGGGGATACAGCAACTTAGCCCATAGCACATAGTATATATAGAAATGCATAATTGGAAGGAAAATTGTAAGTATTGTCACCACTGTTAATATTTTTCCTCCATGTGTGTGCCATCATTTAGACTGCTCAAGTGAGATGCCAGTGTAAAACTTTTCACCTAAAATTAAGTGAAGATCAATAGTTCATAAGGAAAACTTTAGTCTAAACAGTAGTTTACTAAAACCATTACTCCAGGAAGCCTTTTGTATTCTTTCTTATTTAAATAATTATAAAATAATTTGCATCCATACATAGTTAGTTAGGAAATGGGGGAAAATGCAGAAATATGATTTCAAAGAAAATGTTGACTTCAGATGGAGCAGATGAGAAGAAATTCTAATAAGTATATTGACTTAGCTTTGGAATAGTATTTCAGCAGTTCCCCCATTATCCATGGTTTCACTTTTCACAGTTTCAGTTATTCGAGGTCAACGTCAGTCCATAAAAATTAAATGGAAAGTTCCAGAAATAAACAATTTAAAAGTTTTCAATTGTGCACTGTTCTGAGTAGCATAATGAGACCTCACGCCATCCCACTCCATCCTGCTGGGGATGTGAATCATCCCCTTGTCCAGTGAATCCACACTGTCTACACTACCCACCTGTGGGTCATTTAGTAGCCATCTTGGTTGTCAGATCGACTGTAGGGTTATCACAGTGCTGTGCTCAAATCACCCTTATTTTACTTCATAATGGTCCCAAAGTGCAAAAGTAGTGATACTGGCAATTCGGATACGCCAAAGAGATGCCATAAAGTACTTCCTTTAAATGAAAATGTATAAGTTCTCAATTTTAAAAGGAAAGAAAAAATCATATGCTGAGGGTGCCAAGATCTACCATAAGAACCAATCTTCTGTCCTTGAACTTATGATGAAGGAAAAAGAATTTCATGCTAGTTTTGCTGTTGTATCTCAGACTTCATCATAGGTATGTATGTATAGGAAAAAAAGCAGAGTTTATATAAAGTCTGGTACTAGTCAATGTTTCAGATATCCACTGGAGGTCTGCAACTTATTTCCTGTGGATAAAAGGGGACTATTATATAGCTTTTTGTTTGCGGGTGGACCCTCTTTAAGAAATCAGAATATCACATAGAAATATTAATCATGTTTTGGCCAGGCACGGTGGCTCATGCCTGTAATCCCAGCACTTTGGGAGGCCAAGGCGGGCAGATCACAAGGTCAGGAGATCAGTACCATCCTGGCTAACACAGTGAAACCCCGTCTCTACTAAGAATAAAAAAAATTAGCCAGGTGTGATGGTGGGCGCCTGTGGTCCCAGCTACTCAGGAGGCTGAGACAGGAGAATGGTATGAACCCGGGAGGCGGAGGTTGCAGGGAGGCAGAGGTAGCAGTGAGCCGAGATCGCGCCACTGCACTCCAGCCTGGGTGACAGACACTCCATCTAAAAAAAAAAAAAAGAAAGAAAGAAATATTAATAATGTTTTATATGTGAAAAAAATTACATTTCTCAGTAGTTTTATAAATCAGTTTAACCTTAGATTTCTTTAGCCATGATACAGTCTTAGGATTTTAGGGTTGACAAATCTTCAGGAATTCCAGAGAAGGGATCCTAAAACCCTGTTGCTCCATAAAAGGCCTGAGAGGCCTGGGGGAGGGAGAGATGCTGAGCACTTGGGGCTCTTGCCTTTATTTCAACCAGAGTAGCTCCACACTTATGTATAGTATATATTGAAAATTCATGTAGGATTTCTTGTGAAATCAGTTTCTGCTGCTTTAAAACATGAAAGAAAACCTTTAACTTAGTGTATTCACATGGCACAGCCAGGAAACACTGAGGCTCAGACAAGTTAAATCACCTGCCCAGGGTTACACAGTTAGGTTCTTTGATTCTCAGGTCAATCTGTCTTCCCTTGACTATCCCAGATTACTTAAATACTGTTTAAATACTGTTTGATTCATTCTTTTTTTTTTTTTTTTTGAGACAGGCTGGAGTGCAGTGGTGTGATCTAGGCTCACTGTGACCTCCACTTCCCGGGTTCAAGTGATTCTCCTGCCTCAGCCTCCGGAGTAGCAGGCACCAGCCACCATGCCTGGCTAGTTTTTGTATTCTTATAGAGAGGGATTTTGCCATGTTGGTCAGGGTGGTCTTGAACTCCTGACCCCAGGTGATCCACCTGCCTTGGCTTCCTGAAGTGCTGCAATTACAGGCATGAGCCACTGCACCCAGCCTGTTTGATTAATTCTTATGCTATCCATACAAATGAGATTTTACTGTGGTTTTGCTTGACAGGTAAAAGTAAAGGTTGAGGTTTTAACTTTACTATGATCTTTTGGGATATGGACGGAAAGCCAGGGTAGGATGTGGTCTCCGCATTTGTCATCCTTGGACGACACTATCTTTTTTTTTTTTCAATTAATATGATTTTAAGTACTTTTACTAGTTCTGCATTACCCATTATTAAAGTGTTATTGGCAATTTTTTAAGTAGATTTGGGCTGAACTCGGATCCAGCAAATTGCTCTGATGGGACTTCTTGCTGAAGTTCAGCAGAGCTTGTGTCTGTTTTGTTTTGTTCAGCATTCTCTGAGATGTGTATTGCTTTGTCCCTGGTTCCAAAACAGGTATGTTTGATATTGTATGCAGGTTAATGTATGTAAACCTACACAATGAACCAAATATGCCTGAGTAAATGTATTTCCAGAAAAAAGACACCCCATGACCCTGCAAAGTAACTACATATTTTAGAATAATGTTTGTTTTAATTAAATGTTTCCAGAGAGCGGAGAGAAATCCTTGCCTTGAGTTCTGCTACTATGGGATGCTTTCTGTCCTCCCTTCCTGTTTGGGTACCTCCTTTTACTGGGCAGTGGGAGGGAAACAGAACAGGAAAACCTGGAAAAGATTTGCTTGTTCTAAAAAGGAAATCTCATAAGCCTCACCTTCTAACACTGAATTCAGAATATCTTTTTTTCTTCAGACAGTTTGAAAACTCCTCCCACGTTAAAAGCAAAGACAGTTTTATTGAAGGCAATCGTTGTTGAACAAATATTTTTAAGATCTACTCTTTGCTAGGTATTAGCCCTGTACCTGGAAACTATTTTATTTCTCAGTAACAATTAGAAATCAAAATAACTCAAGCAATGAAAATAATATTAACTTTGTAAAAAGGGGTTATGGATAGATGAAACAAGATTGGCGAAACTGATGATTGTTGAAGCGCAGTGATGAGCTCATGAAAATTTATTGTTTAATGAATCATTCACTGTGTAATGATTATTTTCCTTTATGCACATTTTAAAACTTGACTAATAGAAGAATTTTAAAATATATAAGCTTGGTGAAATATAGGTAGGTAAGAGCTCTATACCAAAGGTAAAAACTCTGGTGTCAAGACCAGAAAAACAAAACAAAACAATGAGACTTAAGAGGAAAGAGTCATATCAAAGTAAGAAAAAGGAGGAAAAAAGGTTCAGAGCCCACATAGAAATGAGAGGATTCTCACTAGGGTTTTGCAGCCTCGTGCTGGGGTAAAGCTGGTAGCTTGAAGCAGAACCAGGCTAAAGCTGTGGCTGGATATCATTTCTAGTGCTCAGTGCAGATTTGTAAGTAGGGTAACTGCTCTGTAATTTATATCTAGTTCTCTTCAAAGTATACAATACTTCTTTTCCTCGGGCCTTTTTTAATCTCCTGAAGGTCAGAAGTTGTATTTTGCTTATGATTAGAGCTTCAATAATTAGATCAGTAATTGGCACATACTAGATAACAGTAGTCCCCCCTTATTGGAGGGAAAACATTCTAAGACCCCCAGTGAATGCCTGAAACCACAGAAACTACTGAGCCATATATATGTGTGTGTGTGTGTGTGTGTGTATATATATATATGTATATATATGCATATATAGGTGATATATACATATATAAAATATATAAAAATATATATATATATTTTTTCCTGCACATACATACCTATGATAAAGCTTAATTTACAACTTAGGCACACTAAGAGATTAATAGCAATAACTAATAATAAAATAGGACTATAACAATATGCCAGCATCACTACTCTTGAGCTCTGGGGACTTTACTATAATGTGGGTTATTTGAACACTGCAGTACCATGACAGTGGATCTGATCACCAGGTAAGCAACAGGCAGGTGATCCGTGTAAACAGTGTGGATCTGCTAAACAAATGGATGATTCATGTCCTGGGCAGGATACAGTGGGATGGCCCAAGATTTCATCACATTACTCAAAATTTTGTGCAATTTAAAACGTATGCATTGTTTATTTCTGGAATTTTCCATTTGATATTTTTGGACCTTGGTTTACTGGTGAGTAACTGAAACCTCAGAAATCAAAACTGCAAATAAGCAGGGACTGCTATATTTAACAATAGTTGTCGAATAAATGTTTTGAATGTCCCTGTTTAAAAGTTCTTGTCATTTTTCCCCGAGAGGAGCCTGAGGCAGTGACCTTATTAACATCTTTATGTGGAATTCTGGAAACCATGTGGGTAGGGCAGGTACACAGGTACTCCTAGGGAATGTGCCACAGTAGCTGTTCTCTTTGGACTAAAGCGTGCCTTGCGTCTAACCACAGATTAATCTGTTTTTCATCATACCTTTTCCCTTTCTGGTTCTTGGACGGGTGGTGAATTACAATGGCCTCGTGTTTGATTTTCAACAGCAAGCAAGATTTCCTCTGTGCAAATTTAGCAGCACTGATCCCTTTATACTATGTTGGTGAGCATGTCCAATTGTTGGCATCATTATTTGATGACTTTATTATTACTGGCCAGGGAAAGCCTCGTAGGATGTTCTAACCTGAAACTTGAGTTAAATGGCATTTTTATTATTTTTTAAGAGACTCTTACAAGTCAGTCTGCAGGATTTATGGAATACTCGCTCTGCGGAGTCCTATTCAATGCCCTGAGTGCATGCAAAGAAATCAGAGAAGCGGTCCTTGTCTATGGAGCACTTGCCATCTTGTTTGGAATTTTCAGCCTGTCTAGTGTGAGTTAAAATTACGCCTTCTCCTTGAATACTATTTTCTTGTATTAATTTAAACTGTGATTAAAATAGGTTGATAACTGGTTTATAGCCTTCTTCATAGAATTTTCATTGTAGCTCTAGGCCTGGAAATAGCAATTTAATTAGAGACTTACAGCCATGCATTTCATCGTGATAAATGCCCTGTGAGTATTTAGACTATTAGCAAAGGTAAAATATTTTTGGCTTTCCTTTAACTTATTTAATATTCTTCTTTCCTGTAATTTACTTCACAAGCAGATTTCAAACTGTTATTCCAGAGGAAAATAGTGCCAACAATGCTCTATTTTGAGGACAGGTCTAACACTGCTACTTCCCAAAGAAACCCTATGTCAGGAAAGTTCATTGTTACATTTTTCCCATAGAAACATTAATAATAGAAATCTGTAGGCTGGGCGCGGTGGCTTATGCCTGTAATCCCAGCACTTTGGGAGGCTGAGGCAGGTGGATCACCTGAGGTCAGGAGTTCGAGACCAGCCTGACCAACATGGTGAAACCCCATCTCTATTAAAAAATACAAAAATTAGCTGGGCATGGTGGTGGGCTCCTGTAATCCCAGCTACTTGGGAGGTGGAGGCAGGAAAATTGCTTGAACCCGGGAGGCAGAGGTTGCAGTGAGCTGAGATCACGCTATTGCACTCCAGCTGGGGCAACAGAGTGAGACTCTGTCTCAAAAAAATAAAATAAAATAAATCTATAAAAAGAAACATTCTCTATGCTCTTTATTTAAAGGTTTACTTGTCATAAAACTCGTTATACACATACATATATGTAAATATATACATATATCTCATATATGTCCATTCTATTTGAGAAAGACATGTTTAACAAATATCCAGCTATTATATGAATGTTTAGTTTTAAAATATTTCTATGACATAAATGTATAGTGCTCCAGAGAGTATTTTCGCATATGTTATTTCAACTGTTTAATTAAAATAATTTCTGACCAGTAATATTTCAGCAAGAGCTGGTACCAGCCACACACAGCCATTCTCTGGTTTCCAGCAATGGAGTAAAATCTGGGTCACAATTTTAGTAACGGGGGCTGTGCCTCTGTCTTTGTCACCACCAGAAATGGGAGCAACCCCAGGGCTACAGGTCTTCTTAGTTTATACACGTGTGTGTGTGTGTGTGTGTGTGTGTGTGTGTGTTTTCAATATCTGGAGTGCCCATGTGGGATGCACATCTACCTGTACACGCAGACTTCCCTGCTACATTACTTCATTTCCTTTTGCTTTCTTCCTCTCCACCTGCTGCTGAGCACCCTCATAGTCCTGAAGGTGTGTATGAGATGCTCTCAGTTCTGGGAAACCACCTCAGCCACTGCTGGAGCTCTGGCTGCCACCTCCTCGGCTATGCCATGGGCACCATCTTCCTGTCAGCTGAATAGCCTGCCCGCACCCTGGTGAAGGCATTCATCCTTCCTGCCTGCTCAGCTACAGGCTGTGTCTGCCCCATATGCAAACCAATCGCAACAATCACCTTAAAACATTTGATCTCCCACATACTCTTCTTCCCATAAAAAACAAGACTACCTTCTATAATGGAGAAGCTACAAAACCCCAAAACGTTGGTCTTGCCAACGTTTTTGTAAAACAACCATTTAGTGTTTACTTGCTGTTTTATTTTAGCTCCATTACCTTAAGATTTATGTATGAGTCCTGGGGGAGTTGAATCTGTAGTTTCTTGGCATCTGATTTAAACTGGACAGTACAGTAGTTCCTTTGTTTGAGACTTAAATTGAGAGCATATCAGTCTCAGAACTGTATCATCAGCCTCAGAAGCATATCCTTTATCTTCATTGTCTTATTATAACAGAAGTTCATGCACTATGCATGAGTGTCCTTACTTACCCTCTGGGCCCTCTGGGCCCCTCTAGGGTGGTTGCCACCCAAACACAAGAAAGCAGGACTCATTATAAGTCATGGAGGACACAGTTCTGTGCAGCCTACCACTGCCCAACTAAGAAGCTGATCAGTCCAGCCCTGCATTCACACTAGCTTTATATACCAACCAGTCGACCCATAACTGTGAGGAATGAGTAATATTTTTATTTCATACATGTACAATTCAAATGGTATTAACCATAGTGCTGTGTTCACCTATTTATCAAATCTCCCAGCAGTAATCTGAATTAAGGACTACTTTGCAACCTTTTTTTTTTTTTGAGATGGAGTCTCTCTTTGTCGCCCAGGCTGGAGTGCAGTGGTGCGATCTTGGCTCACTGCAACCTCCGCCTCCCAGGTTCAAGCAATCCTTCTGCCTCAGCCTCCCGAGTAGCTGGGATTGCAGGCATGCACCACCATGCCCAGATAATTTTTGTGTTTTTAGTAGAGATGGGGTTTCACCATGTTGGCCAGGCTGGTCTTGAACTCCTGACCTCAGGTGATCCACCAGCCTCAGCCTTCCAAAGTACTGGGATTACAGGCGTGACTCACCACGCCCAGCCCTGCAACTTTATGAAAACCAAAAAGGAAAAAATAAAACTGGCTATCTTAAATAAGGATTTTTAAATCCAAAATTTCCTTGAGGAAAACTCTGTCATTAAGTTTTTCAGAATAAAAATTATATTTACTTTACAAAAGAAGTATTTACCAAATTATGCAGACAGTATATCTATCTTTGGAACTCTGAATGTAAACATTTGAGGAATTCCACATGTCATTCCCTTGAAGGTTTGAGTTTAGCTAGTTGTGAGCTTTTTTTTTTCTTTTGATGAATCTGGATATTTTCACCATGGAAAACACAGCTCCCTCTAAATCCTGTCTGTGGGAGAATAACTCGCCTGGACATGTTCATATCCTTAAGAGGACAACATTTAAAGAAACAAAAATCTGCTGCTCTAAATATGCTACATTCTTTTTTTTTTTTTTTTTTGGAGACAGAGTTTTGCTCTTGTTGCCCAGGCTGGAGTGCAGTGGTGCGATCTCGGCTTACTGCAACTTCTGCCTCCTAGGTTCAAGCAATTCTCCTGCCTCAGCCTCCCGAGTAGCTGGGATTACAAACATGTGCCACCACGCCCAGCTAATTTTGTATTTTTAGTAGAGACAGGATTTCTCCATGTCGGCGAGGCTGGTTTTGAACTCCCGACCTCAGGTGATCCGCCCACCTCAGCCTCCCAAAGTGCTGGGATTACAGGTGTGAGCCACCACGCCCTACATTTATTTTCATGCTGTTTCAGCTTCAGTATGAAATGCCTGGGTAGAAAACATTTTTGTTTCATTAATAACCTCTGGGTTTGTGGCTTTAATAAATAAATTTCTTGGAATTTTTCTCTTGTAGATTTCACTAGTTTTCAAGCAAGATAATTTTTGAAAAACAAAATATAGGTTTTTGCATAGCCCTACTATCGCATGTGAAGGTGACAGCATTGTATTGATTGCCATTGACAAATTTGCTGTACAACATGTAAGTACCATAAACAAAGTTATGACCGTAGGCAAATCTTACCGGGTGTGACAGGCACCTTGCTATCCACGGAAGTAGTGTCCCTCACCAAGGGCCTCTTCTTGTGCATCTCCTTTTCCCTTCAATATTTTTGTCCAGGGGGCCTCTTGGTCACTCTCAAAAGGGGACCCTTTCCCAGCATTGCACAGTATTCGGAATACTAGTTTGAACACAACTCTGGTTCAAATGGAAATCCTGTATCTTAGTCCATTAGGGCTACTATAACAGAAATACTATAGATTGGCCTGCATATAAACAACAGAAATTTACTTCTTACAATTCTAGAGGCTGGGAAGTCCAAGGTCAGGCACCAACTGAATCAGTGTCTGGTGCAGCTTCCTGGTTCAGAGATGGCGCCTTCTTGTTGTATCCTCATATAGTGGAAGGGAGAGGACAATTCCTTGTCTCTTTTATAAGACACTAATCCCATGCATGAGCCCTTGTGACCCAATCACCTTTCAAAGGCCTCACCTCCAAATACCATCACATTGGGGATTAAATTTCAACATGAGTTTTTGGGGTACACACACATTCAGTCCATGGCTCCCTGCTACATATATTATACACATTATTCTGTCACCATATGCAGTGGAAATATGTACTAGGTGATTGAGTATGGGAGACCTGAGCTCTTAAAGAGCATCAGTAAGAATAGATTGCTGGCTTTGCTATTTCTCTGCAAATAGCAGTCTTTACAACCTTCTTGGTTATCTGTGTCCAGAGAGGCAGAAAGTGGTCTTGACCCTCTTTAGAAGGATGGTTTCCCAGCATCAACCACTTATAATTGTAATGAGGCACTTAGTACCCCACCTGCAGTCTTAAATACTAAAGGTTTCCAGCTTCTTCCCTAGTAAACATGAATCATTATTTACTTTGTGTGACTAAAACATCCCTAATTCATTTCCTGTTGTACTAAGCTTGTTACCTTTTAATAACTACATTCAAACCCTCTGTGAAAGATAACCTTTTCCCTTTTGAAGACATGTGTTGAATTTTTACGGTAGACTCCCCTTTCATTAAAAAATGATCTGGGCCAGGTGCAGTGGCTCATGCCTGTAATCCCAGCACTTTGAGAGGCCAAGGCACGTGGATCACCTGAGGTCAGGAGTTCGAGACCAGCCTGGCCAACATAGTGAAACCCTGTCTCTACTAAAAATACAAAAATTAGCCAGGTGTGGTGGCAGGCACATGTAATCCCAGCTACCCGGGAGGCTGAGGCAGGAGAATTGCTCAACCATGGGAGGCGGAGGTTGCAGTGAGCCAAGATCATGCCACTGCACTCCAGCCTGAGTAACAGAGCAAGACTCCATAGGTCTGTCCCCACGCACAGCATCCCATGTTTGCAAGCTTGGCTTGGCCATTCATGTCCAGTTGCAGACCGCAGCACTGTCTCCAGAATCACATTGCTAGATGTGGCCATTGTGTCTTTAGTCAATGTTTAAGCAGAGATTAAACAAGAGCCCTATTTCTAGGGGCATTACAGGTTACTTTTATCATGATTCATAATTCTTCAAGCAAAGTATACAGCCGGTTTGTCCTATAGCTTCGATGTTAAGGGCTTTGGGTTCCTCCTCGTCTTCCACATGCTTTAGACAAGGTTCATTCACGCTACTACTCGCCGCCATCTACAAGGATATAAAGGAAAATGGATTCTGTAAGAGTTGGAATTCCTACAGAGATATGTGCCATCTAGATGTAAAATGTAGCATCTATTTTCCTAATAGCCGAAATAACAAAATAATGGTGAAATGGTTTGTGTGAGCTATTTCCCAGCATATTATCACTACCTCTGAACAGTAAAATGCCTCCTCTCCAGCCTAGAGAACAGCCTACGAGCCAAACTGCTCCTAAAAGTAGCTGGGATACATTAAGAGGTGCGGCTGAATCAGCTCCTCGCCTCCAGTCATCCCATCACCTGCTGCCTTAGTCCATTAATTGGCTGAGAAGGCTTTCGAGAGTAGTTTGAGTGAAAAAGGAATAGTATAGCTGCATAAAGACAATTTCTTTCCTAGTCTCCAACCCCGGTTTTTACTACTACATCAAATGCTACTTTTTGACCCATGCTCCTTTTATTATTTACATGCAAAAAAAAAAAAAAAAAAACCTAAACTAAAACTTGGCTGACCTTTGGGATCAGGGATGAGGACAGAGTGGAAGCAGTACTGAATTTAATTTAATGTTCTGTAACAAACAAGAGGGAAAGATATAGAGATACCGATTTTGAGGGAAATGTTAATTATCTAAAGCTTAATTACAGATAACATCATGAGGAGAATACATAAAAGGCTTGAAATGCAGCCAAAGTATTTCCCTAAGAACATTAAAAAATGATTGTTGTTTACAATTCACAAATCGCACAGACATAAAGTTGAGATGGGAAAAACAGAGTCATGCTTGAAGTAAGAGTCCAGCCTGCTATTTTAAAAACCAGTTCCGGGGAGAAGCGATAGTATTTGGAGTTAGCTCATGCTTTAGATGTAAATGAGATTCTGTCCATGTTTCCCCTTTAAAATAAAAATTAGCAGAACGCTGGCGAACACATTGAAGTAAAATCCTAGGAGACAACACAACCCAAATAAAAATAAATAATTTATGAGATCTTGGAATGGGAACTACAAATAAAACAGAACACACAGACGTTTATCTCCTTGTAAGTACAATAGAAATAAAGAAAAGGCAAGATTTTTACGTGCCTGTCACTTCATTACCGAATCCAATGATAAAAAAAAATAACTTTTCACTCAAACGTAATTTTTACTTGGCGTAGCAATGAATGGCTTACACTTATGTAGTCTACTCTTTACTTATGCATTTCTGTCTTTTTGTTGTACGATTGGTATCTATTAATGTCCCGTTACCTTTAAAGGTGAGTTTTGGGATAATGGAATGTGGCATTTTGGAAATTTGCTTTTAAGGGGGTTTGAAAAAATAAGTACCAGGTGGTTCTTATTTCCCTAAAGCCAGTGAGACACATGTTCTAGGGAAGGACATATTCCTGGATTCCAGAGTCTTGGGGGTGAAGACCAGAGCTCCAGATCCTGGCAGGCTGGGCCCTCGAGGTGTTGCATTAGAGTTACAGGACAGGTGTTGGGAAGCTTCGTAAAACAGAGTTGTAACTGGAGGTCTCAACACTTGATACTTTTATAAAAGAATGGGAATGGAGAGAATGTTTTTGTGTCAGAAGGATTTATGTGTATATATTTGAGTGAGTGATCAGAGAGAACCGGGTTATCAAAGGGGAAGGACAGGCCAGGTACAGTGGCTTACATCTGTAATCCCAGCACTTTGGGAGGCAGGCAGTTTGCTTGAGCTCTGGAGTTTGAGATCAGCCTAGGCAACATGGTGAAATCCCATCTCTACCAAAAAAAAAATTAAAAAATTAACTGGGCAAAGTAGCACACACCTATAGTCCCAGCTACTTGGGAGGCTGAGGTGGGAGGATTGCTTGAGCCTCGGAGGTGAGGCTGCAGTGAGATCCAGCCACTGCACTCCAGCCTGGGCAACAGAGTGAGACCCTGTCTCAAAAGCAAAAGAGGGTAGAGAGGAGGAGGGGAGGAAGGACAGTGACAACTATGAGATGAATTCACATGTTTTCTGAGATGACAGTTAGACATACAGCAATGACAATTCACTGAGCTCAGAGAAAATGCACCAAAAACAATTTTTAAGCTCAATAGACATTTATTAAATGAATGAATGAATGACTAAAGAGATTGGAGGTCTCTATTTGATGACAGCTATTGAGAAAGAGTGTTTTTTTTCTCTCCTCATTCCTCTCACTTTTTAAAACTGAGGTAAATTCATATAATTCGCTTTAAGCCATTTTAAAATGAACCATTCAGTGGCATTCACAGCGTTGGGTAACCACCACCTCTATTTAACTCCAAAATATTTTGATCACACTAAAATATATCTCCTGTATCATAAATGACACAAGAAGTTTAAAATAATTAATTGATTGAAACTTATATAAAACAGATTTTAAGAGAAATTAGGTATTTTAATTTTTTTAAAAAAGGTTTCAGAGGAGGACATGTCCAACTGGCTTAAGGGAGCAGCTGACAAGTTCTGACTGCCCTAGGGCTCCTCCTGAGGTCCAGCCACAACCCCTCTTCACCACTGAGGCCCCTTTCCTCCTATGGGGTCCCCAAACTGTGGCTTCATAAAAAAACAAAATCAAAAACAAAACCTTTTCCCCTGAGCTTAATGGCTAGGGTCGCGAGTGGTGTAAAGGGTCCATTTGAGTCCCTCGACTTGGCTGTGTCCCATGAGCACACACACACAAGCTGCACATCCCTCGGTTCACAGCTGGCTCATTTTACCATTCCCTCAGCAAAGGATTATTGAGAGTCTCATCCCTCAGGTCTTTCTTGGTTTGGTGATTAGTCACTCTGTCCCTGTGATTTTCCTGTCCAATTATAAATTTGAGGGATTATCTGTTTTGTTTACTTGCAAGGCTTTCTGGCTTTATAACAAAGAAACATGTTGCAGAAGGCTGGAGTCCCTTTGCTAATAGGTTAGAAATACAAGGAAAGGGGCACGAGCTAACTAGACGACTTTTTATTATGGAAATATGACTATTTGCAAATGTTAAAAAGAAGAAGCAATTTTTCATCAATTCTAAAATCAGACTGCTTTTGTCAAGAAATTGTTATTTAAGCCTGCGTTAGAATTACATGGAAAATGAACTATCAGTGTCATACTTTCTGATTCAGAAATGTAAAACAGTTGGTGAATGATCCAACAGACACAGCACTTTTGAGGTCTTACAACTGAGACAGATAGTGTTACTTATCTTATGAAAATTGCTGATCGGTCTCCTCCAGAAAAATTGAATGAAACTGCATGGATATATTCAGAGCAGGTAGCACAGTGAAGACTACGTTCATCTATAATCTGGAAATTGGTTCAGATTGAGACCTGGTGACGGGACATTTGAGCCTTTGTTTTAAATAAGCCCCTGGTGGAAATAAAAGAAGACCAGCCAAATGAGAACAAGCAAAGGCTATTTATTCAGAGCTTGCTATATAGCAAGGGAGTCAGGCACTGTGTCACTTGCATTTGGCAAGGCTCACAGGCAGGCAGAGGAGTGGGAGGGCTTTACGGTGGAAAAAAGAGAAGGTTTCAAGTATGGTCTGATTGGAGGGTTTTGGCATGGGGAATCTGGAGGCAGATTCTATGCCTAGAAGCAGGACATCCTATGTGGCTGGTCAAGGCTTTCTCTAGTTAGTCCTAAGTTGTAGGCAGTGACCAAAATTAAGGAAGCTGTCAGTTACTAATGAAATCCTGGCCATTTGGGGCAGATTGTTAGAGGAGTTATTGTTTGGGTTTCTGAATTGTTACTAGAGATAGTGGTCTGATTTCCCATGAGTCTGACCTGCAGAGAGCAGGCTGGCTTTCTGGCCTCGCTGCTCTAGATAATAGATTGGTTTCCTGGGCTGGTTGCTGCAGACTGTGGCCATTGTCCATTTGCATATACAGTCTCTTACCATCAAACTGAGCTCCATGTGCTCATCTCCCCTTCTGAAGGTCACTTTCATCCAGGATTCGTATGTATTTCCACCCTTGCCAGCAGCTGTGAGCAGATTCTACAGGGGCCAATAACACTGCAGGCATCTCTGCTGGTGTTGAGTGGGGTTACCAAGCAGGGGCTCCATCACGGAGCAGAACTGCTGCCCAGCTGCTCGGCCTGGTACAGTGCACTACACACCATGCTCCATAAAGAAGAATCTTAGATATAAGAGGCCCAGACTTTTTACAGAATTGCAACAAGTAGGATGTAATGAATTCTTACTGCATGCCAGCCATCGTAAGAAGTATTTACAGATATTTTCTCACTTATTCCTCACAATAAAACTATGAAATAGATACTACTATTTCCAATTTATAAATGGTGAAACTGAGGCTGGGAGAGATTAAATAATTTGTCAATGATCACGCAGCTAAGAAGTGGTGAGTCTGATATTTGAACCCAAGTGGTTTTAATCCATGTTGCATCATTATGCTACAGTGGGAGAAAGAGAGGGAAAAATAAACCTCTTTCTGTACTAAGCACCTAAGAAGGAAAGCTCATCAGAGTGCTTTGCTTCAATAAGTAAAGGAAGTGGAAGCCTTCTGAAGTCTCCAGGAAGAGCTGGTGATAAAGATAGCTCAGGAGTCAGGGCTCTCAGAGCTTCCTGTGGGGCCGGTCCTCTGAAGATACAAAGAGGTGTAAGAAATAATTCCTGCCTTCAAAGATTTTATTTTCTGGCAGTGGAGCCCAAACTAGCACAAAGGAAACTAGTCTTGAAAAATTAAGTGCTACCCTTTGTATGTATCTCCAGTAAAAAGGAACTAGAAAGATGAAAAACAGATAAAGGCAGAAAGTAGAGAGGATTTGATAAGAAGGGTGGTCTGAAGCTGAGCTCTAAAGGGAAAGCAGACTAGACAGGCCCGGCTGGGGATGAAGAACATTCCAGAAAGGGTCTTTTAGGTTTAGCACATCGATGTGAGACAAAATGTCCATATAGAAGGGGTTAGGAGAGTTCTCCATGGTGTAATGCTTTAGTCTCCTATATAAATATTTTCTTTAACTACTGAAGTCATTTCCACTGTCATTATTTGAAACTGTGGCCTCTGAAGTTTTCTCACCTTCTTAGAAATTTCATGGCTGTTTTTTTCCTTTTTTCTTTCTGATCCAAAATAAACTTCTCTGCTGTATTGAAAATTGTAGTTTCATAATGGAAAAAAAAAAACATATTGCTATTTCATTTTTGGAAAACTGAACCTTTTGTCAAGCGTAATTTAAGTGGCTCAACTGAGTTTTTGCCTGAAAGTGCAGTTAATCCATGTTTGAACAGAGACAACTATGTTTTTCTCGTTGAGTTTAAAGTTTAGAAATGTTGTTCTGTTCTTGTCCAGTAAGCCATGTTGTTCTACATCTCATCCATGCCACTGGGAGACCTTTGACCATTAACTTTTCTAGGCCTCCTTTTTCTAGTCTTTGAAATAAAATATATAGTATGGATCAGCCAAGTGCTAAATGGAGCTACTTGCATTTCTGGAAATACAGTAAGAAAAGCAGTGGCATCAAAACATTTGAAATAAAAGCAGTAAAAATGTCTGTTTTACTTTATTTTGATTATTTTATTTTCTTCTATTATTGAATTAATTCATGTGTAGTGGAGAATTTTTAAGATTTTACTTACTTTACTCAAAATTGACAAAAAGACATATTATCCTGCTTTTAAAAATTCATAACATTGAGCTTTTATTTCATGAATTGTTAAATAAAATAGAAACATGATGTGATTCTCTTGTCGACATTTGATAATCAAAGTGTGATGTGGTAAACCATTCTTCAAAGTGGCTTGTTGGCCCAGTGCAGTGGCTCATGTCTGTAATCCCAGCACTTCGGGAGGCTGAGGCAGGCAGATCCCTTGAGGTCAGGCATTCGAGACTAGCCTGGCCAACATGGTGAAATCCTGTCTCTACTAAAAATACAAAAATTAGCTGGGTGTGGTGGGGCACGCCTGTAATCCCAGCTACTTGGGAGTCTGAGGCTCAAGAATCACTGGAACCCACGAGTCAAAGGTTGCAGTGAGCCAAGATTGCATCACTGCACTCTAGCCTGGGTGACAGAGTGAGACTACATCTCAAAAAAAAAAAAAATGGCTATTTAATTTGCAGTAGTTCAAAGTGGCAGATCCTTACCGAAGGCATCAAAATGCCCATTTTAAATGCCACTACAGTTTATAACCAATTTTTTTATATTTAAATGTTCTTTTATTTATTGAATATTCATAAAATGGATACAATTTTATACCATATGCCTTTTCCACATTGCTAACATTGTTTTTCTTTGAGTTCTTGTATTTAACAAAGCAATGCATATAGATAGTTTTAACAGGTTAATAGTACAGCAAGCTTGATAAAGAAAAACAAGTATTCTCTCCCATCTCCTTGCTCCTAATTTCCCACTCTACAGAGACAATCACTTTCAAGTCCTTTAGTATTTACCCCCATATCAGTACATTACATGCTTAACTGGATGTATATTTATTTACTTTTTTTTTTTTTTTTTTTGAGATGCAGTCTCACTCTTGTCACCCAGGTTGGAGTGCAGTGTCTCGATCTTGGCTCACTGCAACCTCCACCTTCCAGGTTCCAGTGATTCTCCTGCCTCAGCCTCCCGAGTAGCTGGGATTACAGGCACCTGTCACCATGCCCAGCTAATTTTTTTTGTATTTTTAGTAGAGATGGGGTTTCACCATGTTGGCCAGGCTGGTCTCAAATTCCTGACCTCAAGTGATTCACCCGCCTCGGCCTCCCAAAGTGCTGGTATTACAGGCATGAGCCACCACGCCCGGCCAATGTATATTTATTTTTAAATTATACACATTATTGACTTCCTTCTTACCCAATCTCACCCTTCTTGCACCATCCTCACACACACACTACTTTCCACCATACTTCAAATGAAACTTAATTACAGTTTATATTTATATCAATGCTATATTGCTTATAATTATGTAAGTACTGTTCACAGCTGAGTCATGTAGTTTACTATCATTTTCTTTTTTTTTTTCTTGCTCAAGGTTTTTTTTTCTCTGGAGTTAATCATTTCCTTGGTCTCTTTGCATGTTTGTTTGCTTCCTTTTCTTTTTATTCATCATGAATTCAGCCCTAACTTTTCTAAAAGAACTATACAAATTTTTCCTAATGTTGCCAAACCATCAGATAATAAAATAACTTCCCTTTTCATTTTTGGAAGCATTCCTTCTAAACCCCTTGCTCTTTTGCTGCACCCTACAAACAATATATGTTCTGGAAGCTACCATCACCATCATTCAGGGAACTCCCTTCCCTTTGCTCCCCATATGGGATTTCCTGTTTCCCTGATTCCATCTCTTTCTGTCATGTGACCTGCTCTTTCATTTTGGTGGTGCACGCTCACCAGCAATGTCCTGAGAATAAATACAACAGGGGCAAATTTTTGTGTTACTATTACTATTCTGCCTGAATATGATTGTTTTGAGTACCGCATTTGTTAGTTAGATCAATATTATATTCTAGATGGCACATCATTTTCTCTTAGAATCACTGAAATCTTTGCACTATTTTCAAGCTTCCTAGTGATGCTATTATTCAAAAATATTTTGATACCCAATTTCTTGTATGTGATTTGGTGTTCCCTGCCCCAAGAAAAAAAACATTTAAAGTTCTCTGTAAACCATAAAATTTCACAACAATATGCCTTGGTATGAATTTTTCTTATTTATTGTGCTACACTTGTGTGGGCTCGTTCAATCTATAAATTCCTGTTCCTCATAAGTTTCTTCTCTCTTCTTTATCTGGCTTTTTGAAACTCCTGTTAGTTAGATATATGATCATATCTCATCTATGGTATTCTAGTTTTCTCATCTCTTCTCTTCTCCCCTATTTTTCATCTTTTCGGCTTTTTTTTTTTTTTTTTTTTTTTTGGAGTCTTGCTCTGTCACCCAGGCTGGAGTGCAGTGCAATGGTGCAATCTTGGTTCACTGCAACCTCCACCTCCCAGGTTCAAGCTATTCCCCTGCCTCAGCCTCCCGAGTAGCTGGGATTACAAGCACCTGCCACCATGCCTGGCTAATTTTTGTATTTTTAGTAGAGACGGGGTTTCACCATGTTGGCCAGGCTGGTCTTGAACTCCTGACCTCAGGTGATCCACCCACCTCAGCCTCCCTAAGTGCTGGGATTACAGGCATGAGCCAAAGCGCCCAGCGTGACTTTTTTGTTTTACTTTCTAGAACATATACTAAACTTTGTCATCCAGCTTTTCTATTAAAGTTTTAAATTTTTTTTATTGTTATTAGTGTTTTCATTTCTTTTTAAAAAACTTAATTGATATGTTACAATTGTACATATTTTGTGGGTGTCTGTGATATTTTGATACTTGGGTACAATGTATAATGATCAAATCAGGATAACCAGTTTATCCATTACCTTAAACGTTTGTCTTTTTGTGTGTATTGGAATCATTACAATTCTTCTAGTTTCTTCTCTTCTTTTGAAATTTCTAAGAGCTCTTTCTTATTGTTGTGTGCTTTTTGTTTCTTTCTCCTTTTTGTTAATGAATGCTTTCCTCTTATAACTTCATAAGGACACTAACGATAATCCTTTAGGAAATTTTTTTCTGCTCTCTGAATTAATCTGTTTCCTCTGAGTTCCCATCTAATGTTTTGGAGTTTTCTCACAAGTCCCATGACCTTAATAGCCCATTTGTGTCTAAGAGAGAAGTGTTAAAATTCTGATCAGATGCTCTTTGTGCACAAATGAACTTCCTGTCTTACCAGTGGACCTAGACATTGCTTTGGAAGACCCCAAGTATTAATCCCCCCATCCCCATGCTGATCCATTGCCTCTGAGTAAAACACTCTAACCTCTCCTGAATAGAGGAGAGGTTAACCTAATTAACCTAGCATGGCTTAATTAAAAGTTTCTTCCTCTCTTGGATTTATACTACTTATTTTCCACACTCAAATAGCCTCAAGTTTTCTTTCACGTCACAGTTATGTTCTGAGTGATGTAAGATATTCCATGGGAAAAGGGGGGTTCTATGGTCAAGGAACAGGGTACACTATTCCCTCACCTCTTGCTTCTAATTTCCTTTGTGGCATCTGAAATATTGTGTTCTTTATTCCGATTTAATTTTTGGTTGTTGATTATGTATCCCCAGCTATCATGTAAGCCCCCTGAAGTTACAACACAATGCTTGCTTGTGTTTTCTATTATGCTTGCAGACCACCCTTTAGATAGATATCTGTCACTCCTGCTTAGAATGTAAGCCCGTTGGACAGGGACAGTTCCTTATCCATCTCTATCCTCTGTATCCCCAGCACCTGTCAGAGTAGCTGTAATATCACAGGGATCACTGAGTGTCTGCTGATAAGTGAGTGGGTGCATGCTTTCTCCTACATTTCGTAATCCCTTTCTCACTGTGTGTCTGGGGAGAGTCCCTGAAAGCACAGTAGATGCCGTGGCATCTTTCTGCTGAAGTATTTACGTGCTCCTAAATGCGAAATCATCTAATACTGAGTGTTCTTCCCATACAGTAGGACAGAGGCCGGGTAGTGATTTGGGGAAATGATATGAATTCTGCCTTTTTCTCCTCACCCATGCACATGCCAGCCCTTAAAGAGTATCTGCGTGATCACTCCAGCCAGACCCCCTGCAGCCCCCCAGTCAGAAGCTAGATGGTCTTTCTACTTCTCTGAAAGAGAGGAGTGTTTCTGGTCGTCCTAAGGTAAACCTCAGAATTCATTTTCCTGGACAAATAATTTTATAAATGGTTGGCCAACTTTAGTAGAAATGGTACTGTTAGTAAAATATTTCCAATTCAATCTGGGTTAAATTGATTTTAGGGGTTACCCTTGGAAACTAATTATCATATTTTAAATTTTTTTCTGTGGGAAAATGTATTTTGAGTTCCAAATGACTAAGTTATATATACACTTTAGGAACACTGCTCACTCGTATGTTAGGGACTGATTATATTGTATTTGTAGTCCATCTGGGGCTATGAGAACAAAAAGAAAATCAAATCATCCACTGGATAATATCACCACTGAGAGCAACAAATCTAAAGTAACAAAATGGTCCATAATATGGAATATCACATCAGAATAAAAATGAACGTATTTTACAGTTTGTGATATTTGTGGGCTGGCTGGGTGTCTGCAAGAAAGAATGTCTCATAAAATTGTACTGAGTGGGTCTAATGTGAGATTATGTTTGATTCTGTGCTAGGGCCTGAGATAGTATAACTTAGTTATGAGTCCAGAAAAAAGTGATGATGGGCACTTTGCCATTTGCCACCTATATAGAGGCCTGAATCATTACACAGTGTATTTTTAAAAATCTTTTGAAGCCTTGTGAATGGACTAAAATTGACTTGGTGGTGGAAGATGGAGCTCAGAGGTTAAGGTCCTCTCTCAATTTTGTTTTGTTGCTTTTTTATTTTGATCACATTAATATAGTCATATTAATAGTCAACTCAATGTTTCAAAGCAAAATGGAGATGGAATTCTGGACATTCGGAGTTCTGGTGGAACAAACACTTCACACCAGGGGGCGCAATGGAGCCACGGCCTTTTATACACACAAGCACATTGATGATGTCTAAGAGCAGCGACTGGGAGGAATAGAAGAAAAGGAAAAACGAAATAGGAGAGTGTTTCATAAGAATAAAGTCTACAAAGAGACTAATTTCTCCTAAAATTAAAATCATGCTACCACAGGCTTTATGTCCAATTATATGTCATTTGAGTGGCCTGAATACTTTTTACTTCATGATTTATAGATCCAAAAATAGGTACAGAATGAACATATGTTTATTTTGCTAAAGACTTTAAGAATTCCGTTACCGTTATTGTAAAATAATTCGTAATCATGAAACAGATTCATTATAACACCAGCTCATTTAGTTATTATTTAGAGACTATATATGTATAATACTTTCAAAGGTGTAGTTGACATAAAAATTCGATGTATTTATTAGGTACAACATGATTTTTCATTGTAAGTATACTTTGTGAAGCAGTTGAAGCAAGCTAATCAGGGAACATATATTAACTGAATACTTTATTTGGGCCAGACACTGTGCTAGCTGCAACCTTTAAATTAATTATTGGGGCTACAGTGTTTAATAAAACCATTTCATAATCTGTTGCTGCTGGAGTACAAAAAGTTAAATGACCTTGCAAATTCAGTATTTCTATATTTGTCACTATTTTTTTTTATTGAATATGTTGTTTCCTGGGTAGTCCTAATATGTTATATGAGTTATGTTATGCTTATATTGTGCCTGCATTTTTAATTGAAGAAACATTTGCCATCTTTCACTTTTTAAACTAAAGCCAAAATACAGGTATGCTTAGCAGTTTATTGTTTTCAAATTTTCAAATCAGGTAAATTTGATTAATTTCATTTAATAAATGAAAAAGAGATTGGGTACGGTGGCTCACACCTGTAATCCCAACACTTTGGGAGGCTGAGGCAGGAGGATTGCTTGAGGCCAGGAGTTCGAGACCAGCCTGGGCAACATAGAGAGATGCTGTATCTCCAAAAAATAAAACAATTAGCCTGGTGGCGCAGTACTGTAGTCCCCGCTACTCAGGAGGCTGAAGTAGGAGGATTGCTTAAGCCTAGGAGTTCGAGGCTGCAGTGAGCTATGATAGTGCCACTGAACTCCCATCAGAGTGACAGAGCAAGACTGTCTCTTAAAAAAAAAAAAATGAAGAGAGTAAAACATTATGCCAAGTTACTAACCAGATACTTGCTAAAAGGTAAATGATAGATTTAAAAATATAAAAAGTCTTTGACTCTTAGTATCCCATGGAAGCACAAAAATTCACAGTGGTTTGTAGATGGTGATAATAATATTTTTTTCTTGGCATCTCTAAGAATATATTACCTACCATAAAGATTGTATACTGTCAGGAAATAAAACATTTTAAAATAATATTCAAAAAAACCTAGTCTCATGAGAGGCAAACGTTTTCAAGTATTAACTACAAAAAGTTCAGTTGGAAATTTCCCCGTCTTCCGAGAGGTGTCATGAGCTGAGTCAGCTCCTAGCTGTGACCTTCATGTGACCTCATACATCACCTTCACCTCTCTCAGAAAATCTATTTCTTCATTCTTAAAGATAAGGACAATAATCTGCTTTGCATTGAGGAAGAAGTCAATTGAAAGATGAGATTACCTGTGTGTAAGCATTTTGTACAGAGGAAGCACATTTTTTCTTCCTCTCATTATCATCATTGCCTTGACTCATTTCCTGTTGTGCCCGGAAGGCGGGGGCACCTGTGAAATTAGAATGCAGCAGGGCAGGGGGTTTTCATTGGCTCAGTTCCCGCTGGTGCTGCTGGGTAACTTTGCTCATATCCTGTCTGGAAGGACAGACAAGGGTCAGACTGGATGCAGGCTGGGACACCATCAGCTTCTCACAGTTGCTTTTTCTCTCCCCATCATGGGTCTGGCCTGCTCTTAGAACTGAGTCATCGCTGATTATTCTCCCAAACACAGGAAAATCCAGGATACCCTAGCGTACCCACTTTTAGGTGCTGACACATTGCAAGCCTCACACTTCATCCATAGTTTTAAGGATCCCCTTGAAGCATGGAAACGTGAGGGAAGCGAGAGGAAAGAGGCGGTGGGCGGCTCTGGCAGCAGGTGTTTTCATCAGGGGAGACCAGTTCTGCTGGGCCGCATCCCCATCACCCTTCAGACTGATGAGCTCTAAAGAAGGGATTTGCTCTACAGTGTGTCGGTTAAATGTAGTAATCATTTTTCTTCGAAGGAAAAAGAGGCAGGAAGAAGCACGTGCTCACTCACCAGCATTACAGCTTTTGCTCCCTGATCACAACAATAGATTTGGGCTGATTTCCTATTTTCAGGCAATCAGTGATGGGAGGAGAGGGACCCATTAGCAGGTGCCCTAGTTGACCTTCAGCTAAATTATCGTCCCTTTCCCCTCCTGCCTTTCTTTCAATACAAGGAGAAGGGGAAGGGGGGGAGAGTAGCTCTCCATTTAAAAAAAAAAAAAGGAAAAGGAAAGGAAACAGGTGCGTGGTCAGAGCTGTCTAGCAAAGGGATATAATTGATGGTGACAACAGCATTCTTAATCTGACAGCTGTTTTGGTTGTTTCATCCCTTTGTGTCATCGAATAGGAAAATAACTTATTAGAGCTATTCATGTCAGAGATAGTCAATAAATATCAGTTGGACTATAAGTATATGGGATATTGCTTGAAAAAAATGAGGGCTTTTTGTTTTTTTAACTTTTTTAAAAATCTGTAATGTTAAAGGCAGAGGTGCAGTCTAGTCAGCTTTGGCATCCCAACACAGTTCCTGGAAGTAGTTTTTCCAAATAAAGCACTGCAACCAAATGACAATCAGCAGATTTCAAATACATATTTTTTGACTCTTGCTCTGTCAGAGATGGCCTATCCAAAGAGAAGATGGAGATCAGAAATAGTGAAAGCTCAGTTCAATGTCATCCCGAATAAATATCTCTCAGGCTGTGCAAATTAGTTACCAGTAAGTACAGTTTGAAACTTGGATAGAAGTACATTACTTTCCAACAATTGGTATTGAAAATAAAGCTACTGACAAATAGAGCCATTTATGGAGATTGGATGTTCTCTTGTTATAACTTTTGGTGCATTTTATATCACTTGGGGAAGACTTAGAAGTGTTTTTCAGTCGTGCTGTGTAAGACGAATTCTTCCTAATAGCCTACCTCATTGTTATTACACATGAGTTCAGCATGAGTAGTCAAGGAGGTAATATCACTGCTAATGGCACTCAGTGCTAATGGGTATTGGGGTAGCTTAGGTTAACATAAAAAGCAGTTAGGTAAAGTGTGGGGCAGGCCACAATTAATCTCAAGTAGAACCCAAATAAAGACGAAGACCATAAACATCAATCATTCTCTAGTAGTTCAAAGGAAGAAAAGTTGAGAATTCTTTCTTTGTTAAATAGTTTTAACTGCAATATGGAAAATCCCCATATCATTAAGTTATTGATGTCAATTGACCTATAATAAGTCCTGATGCTCATTACACATAACGATCATCTCTGTGAACTTTCTAAATTTACTGCTAAAAGTTGAAATCAAGCTATAGATTAAAAGACGATCAATATTCTATAGGTTTTCATTAATGCACTTTATAAAGGCAACATCTTTTGTTTTCATAAAATGTTCGATACATATACATTTTATATATAGTATATATAAATTTATATATGCTCAAATTACAAAGCAGAATTATAAAAAAAAGAATGAACCCATTACTCCACTTAAGAAGCAGAACATTACCCATACTGTTGCGATTTTCTAAGAGTTCCCTCTCCATTCTTATCCCTCTGCCCCAGCTAATTGCTATCCTGATGTTGTTGGTTTGTATGTTTTTAAAAAAATTTCCATCCACTTTGTCATTCATTTCTTCATTACCTTTATGGTTTCCCATGCACGTATGTATGTGTCGCTAAACAATATACTGTTTGGCTTTATACTTTATAAAATATGTAATACTGTGTATATTCTTTTGTTACTTATTTTTTAACTTAGTTGTTATTTTATCCAAGTTTCACAAACACATAAAGTAGCTAATAGCATCCCGTCTTGATATAAAAAACATCAGTTTCTACCCAACACTCACCACAATTTTCTGCTCCCTGGAGGCAATTGCATTCAACTTTCTCAACGGATTTTTTTAAATACTTACCTAAATATCTTTACATTGTATGCTTATTTTGTTACTAATTGGTTTTTTTCAGATTTAGAAAATACCTATTTTCTTCTCTCTTTGGAATATGAGAATTTCACTCTTCATACATTTCCCACCTTCCCCCTCCTCTCAGCAGGGTTAGATCATATTTTGGGTAGATCATTAGCTGGAGTTTACATAATTATGACCATATGAACACTATTCACAGCCTAGCCATGTGGTACAACATGATACTACAATTACTTTTTTTTTTCTGTGCAATGTTGGGCTTTCCCTAAAATTAACAATTAACTTTTGTTTGATTCATTTATTTTTCTATATGACCATCATGAATTTAATTCCCAAATGTCCCCCAGTTGTGTAAATCTCCTTTCACAATGTTCAAGCCTATTAAGTAGTCTATTATCTTTACCATGTTGAAGAAATCTTCTGACCTGTTCCAATCGGGATGGCTGTATTAGTCTGTTTTCTCGCTGCTAATAAAGACACACCCAAAACTGGGTAATCTATAAAGGAAAAGAGGCTTAATAGGCTCACAGTTCCACGTGGCTGGGGAGGCCTCACAATCATGACAGAAGGTGAAAGGTACGTCTTACATGGCAGCAGTCAAGACAGAATGAGAGCTAAGTGAAAGGGGTTTCGCTTTATAAAACCACCAGCTCTTGTGAGACCAATTTACTACCATGAGAACAGTATGGAGGAAACTGCTCCCATGATTCAGTTGTCTCCCATGGGGTCCCGTTCAAAACACATGGGAATTATGGGAGCTACAGTTCAAGATGAGATTTGCATGGGGACACAGCCAAACCCTATCAATGGTCAACAGCTGTCATTAGGGATCTCCCTTCACAGTCACTCTAGGGACTCCCTTTGTGTTTTTGCTGCATTGGATATCCTGTTTCCTGGGTTCCAGGTTTTTCTTTCTCTTGTTTTACAACCTTGTCTTTCTGAAACACATGTGCCAGTAGCTTTGTAGGAAAGGATGATAGATGATTAAATTTTTGATATGTGAATGTCTAAATGTGACTTTATTGGCTGGTTGTAGGATTGTAGGTCGAAAATTCTTTCCCTTGGGAATTTAGAAAACATCTACTTCCAGTCTTGCTATTGAAAAGTCCAATATTTCTGTGTTTTGATTCTCTGTATGAAATTGTATTTTCTTCTCTGTAAGTGTGTAGATCTTTGTTGCAAATGATCTGAAATTTCTGACAATGTGCCATTCAAAAAGGGGCTATTTTCACCCATTCCACTGGGTATTTGGTGAGCCTTTCAACCTGGAAAATCATGTTGTTCAGTTCTGAAGAATTTTCCTTCCACTATTTCATAAATATTTTTCTTCTGTTTGGTTTCTCTGATCTGCTTACGTTGGGCCTCCTAGTATAATTCCTGCATTTTCTTAGTTTTTTTCTTTCCTAATTTCCATCCCTTTGTCATTTTTTTTCTATTTTCTGGGAGACTTTTTCAACTTAATCTTCTTATCCTTCAACTGAGCTTTTCATTTGTGCCATAAAAGCCTTTACTTTTTCCAAGAGCTCCTTCTTTTCTTGGAGTATTTGTTTGTTATAGCATCCTGTTTTTATTTAACAGATGCAGCTCTACATGCATCTAAAGATATTATATTTTTTAAGTTTTTTTCTAGCATATTCTCTGCATGTTCTAAGTTGTTTCATTTTTCTTTTTGTTGTGTTGATCTTTGTCTTTCACACATAATGCTTTCCTCAAAGCCTAAATATCTTTTTCTGTCTGCTCATCTTTGAAAGTGGTGTGCTAAATAGAATTCCAATTAAAATTCTAGTTGAATGTGTTATAAATATATTTCCCAAATTTATGGTTTGTCTTTTTCCTTTCTTTATTCTGTCATTCCATGAACAGACTTTCTTAATTTTAATATAGCATTTTTTTCCTTTAGGTTTTTTGCCTTTCACTTCTTGTTTAACAAATCTCTCTTGATCTTCTGATCATAAAGATGTTTTCCTGTATGGTCTTTTAAAAGTCTCATACTAATAGTTGTGATTCTTTAATTCACCTGCAATTAAATATTGTATATGGTGAGAGATAGGCATCCAATTTCATCCTTTTCTCATATGGATAACCAGCTGCCCCTGCACCGTTTACTGAAAAGTCCATTTTTCCTCTACTGGTTTCAGTGGCAAAAATGTCATAACTCAAGTTTGTAGTTGTGTCTATTTCTGGGATATCTATTCTATTTCATCGTTCTAATTGACAATTTCTGTATCACCTTTATATACTTGTATAAGACTTGATATTTAATAAGGACAGGTTTCCCCCACCTTATTCCTCACCTAGAATAGCATTCTGAAAATAAAGGGGAGAAAAATCTCTTAATGTGAAAGAAATGATGAGCTTAACTTCATTCATTCATTAAGAATGTATTAAGTACCTACCATATTTCAGGCAAGGTCTAAGAATTGAAAAATCAATAAGAAAAAATCCCTGCCCCAAAGGAATAAGCAACCTAGGAAGGAAGGCTGATAAAGAATTACACTTTAATTCTATTATTAGCAAGAATAAAGGATACATAAGAAACTGCACAGAGAGAATGGAAATAATTATGCCCAGGGATCATTAGGAAAGTCTTTCCAGTATGTAGTAGTTTCAACTTGGTCTGAAGACATAAATTGGTATTTTATAGGAGAGAAAGGGAAAGGAATTCCAGGCAGGGGAAGCTCCATGGAGGTATGAAAGTGCATGATCTGTTTCCTAACAAAGGATCACACAAAGGAGATCAGGTTAGAAAGGAAGTTATGGCCAGACAGGGGTGGGCCTTGTCTGCCCCGCTGAGATGTTTGAACTTTATACTGAAGACAGAAGTAGACACAGAGGATTTGCAGTCGAAAGGCAATGGCACTCTTGTCCTGTATTTGATGATGTAAAAGCAAAGATAAGCAGGGCCTGGGGAGGGCACTGTGTATAGGAAGCCCAGTTTGGAGGCTGCTGCATTCTCCATGGGAGAGATGCTGAGGTCTGAGCTTACGCAGGAGTCAAGAGAATGGAGAGACGTAACAACAGGTCAGAAGACATTAAAAGGGAAATAGAACAGGGCATGGTGAGAGTTGTTGTTAGATGTAAGGGAATGGGTAGAGTAAATGACAATAGTTACTAGCTTGGGTAACTACGCGGATGGGGACGTGACTCACTGACCTTTGGAAGTGACAGGTGCTGTGCAGAAGGAATACCACAAGGTGTTTGGCAGAGACAAGGGACAATCCATGACTTCCAGTTTGATCAAGGCATGTGAATGGAGAGATAGGTAGGCAGTTGGAGGCATAGGTTTAGAGCTGAAGAGTTATCCACCACCCAAACCTAAATCTCCAGTGCCCTCTCATTAGGTCATTTGGAATAACCTGGATCCTCAAATATGCTAAACTCTTTGTCCACATCCCACAGCTGTTAAGGACAGATTTTCCAGATGAATGTACTCTGGGTTTTAGAGTATCCACGCTTTGTGCATTTTCAGCTTTAAGACATATATAGGACAATACCTTACTCTGCTTTTCACGGGGAGGCTGGGGGGAAAGGGTGGACCAGCTCAATGCAGTTCTAGGGACTTAGTAATGAAAGAGGTGCTACTGTGGAGAGTTGAGTATCAATTCCTCGACATTAGAGTCTCCTCCACAGTGAGAAGAAGAGAGGTGGCATTTACATGTGTACCTAGCCTTTCCTCTCCTACAGATGCTTTGCCAGCATGCTTTAGAGGGCCTTTGGGGGCCCGGAACTCATCATGGAGAGAACGATGTTGGGACGAGAAAAAGCACTTGGAGTGCATGAAGGCAAAGGGGTTTGTTTAGTTAAATCCTGGGCTATTAATAAAGGTTTCTATTGATCGCCATTATGCATTGAATTTTAAAAGGGCCTAGCCTGATCTGGGTTGAACTGCATCCCCTTCCCCAAATGCCCATTTTGAAGTAGCCCCCGGTACTTAGCATGTAATCTTACTGGGAAATAGGTTGTTGCAGATGCAGTTACTTAAGGTGAGGTCATATGAGGAAGTAGGATGGGCATCTAATCCAATATAGCTGGTGTCATCATAAAAAGGGGAAATTTGGACACAGCCAGGAAGGCAGGGAAAATGCCTCTGAGCACAGGCAGAGATGGGGTAATGCATACACCAGCCAAGAGATGCCAAAGGTTGCGAGCCAACCACAGGGAGCTTAGGAGAGAAGCATGGAACAGATTATCCCTCACATCCCTCAGCAGAAATCTGCCTTGCCAACACCTCCATTTCAGACTTGAGACAATAGCTGTCTGTTATTTAAGCCACACAATTTATGGTATTTTGTTAGGGGAGCCCTAGCAAACCAATATTTAGCCTATATCCTAAAGAAGGAGGAGGGGAATGGTGAGGTTATTATTATCCATTCATAAGAGCAGAAATGACAACTTTCTAACAGAATAAAATTAATCATTCTTAGATTATCCACTTTATAGCCTTCTGATTCCTAAAATTGTAATTGCCATATGTAGTAATAGAAATGGAGTGAAAAAAAGGTCTGATGGAAACATGTTCTTTCCATGAGTGATGTACATTACACTGATGGATGGTTGATGGATATATTTGAGAGAATGAGGCCCTGTTCTACTAAAACAGACTCAGACCTGCATATAATCTAAACATATTGGTGCCAAGGGCCCAATACATAAAGCTTCTGCTTTGACATTAAACTGATGCATGTGTTTAAAAGGTACTAAAGGCAAATGTTCAAAAATAATCTTAGACCAGTTTTCTATTCATAAAGAGGAGGAACCCGTATATTTTGCCCCTGCATAGCTACAATCAGAATTGAATGTGAAATACCAACCATACTGGAAAGTGAAATTGACAATGAAATAGCTATTCTCTATTCTCAAGGTTCATGGGAGGGAATTGAAAGATCACAAGTTTTGGAGTCAGATGGAGCTGGGTTCTGTTCCACTTGTACTACCTTCTACTTATGTGACCTTAATAAAGTCATTTAACCTTCTAAGATTCTGTTTGATTATCTGGAAAATGGGGAGGATTATAGCTCCCTCAGAGAACTGGTCTGAGGATTAAATGAGATAATATTGGTAAAGTGACCAGCAATATGCCTGGTAATATACTCAATAATAATGTTCAATAAATGGTAGCTGCAAATTTCATATTTGTCTCACTTAGTATTGGATGCAATTGTTCTGCATTCGGGCACAAATCACTTTGGCAGTTCTGGACTAGGAGATCCACTTACTGGTATCTAAATGGGGATGACCATGGTGAAGCCTAGAAGAATCGCTGAATTGCTACTAACATGTCCCTTTTTCTTTTCTTCCTTCTTTTCTTAACTGCAGTATATATCTAGATTGTGAACTGAAGCCCAAGAGTACAGCATACACTTGGGTTTGATTCAGCCTCTGTTAAAGTTCATCCAAGTGAATCTTCAGTCAAAAAAACTTCTTATTCTGAAGGACAAATTAAAATAAACTAGACCCTGTTCAAGAAAAGGTGATTCAAAGATAAAGTTTTGGAGAATGGAGACTGCACAGCAGGGTCTCCTTAGCTTGAAGGCAGTCTTTCTTTCACTCACCTGAATGTAAGCCATGCCTTTAAACTTGATTCCAATCAGTGTAGTCTCTGTGTGCGGTCTCTGAAAAAGGTGGGCTGTGAAAACTGGAAATACAAAGTAGGCAAAAGGTTTGAAGGAGAAAAGCATGTCTCTCCTGATCATCTCCAGTACATCCCTGGGCAGCCTTTTTCTGCAAGGAAAATAGTTATGCTCCATTCTGATTTTCAGTCAGCAGACTGGAAATTATGCCAGGTAGTTTGGGGTTTAAAATAACAATTTCATGGGGAAGGAACTAGCCAACCAACTCGTTTGATGTCAAGGCACCACTTATTGTAGGCCTGTGCAGTGAAGCTTCTGATACAAGTGCCCTCTTGCCATCGGGCAGCTCCAGTTCTCAAATGCCCCTTTGGTGTTTGAACTCTGTCAATTCAGCGTTGCCATGTGTTCTCCTGTAAAGAGGTTAATACTTTCTCGTTTGAATCTAGTGAAATACTCCAGGTAACATCCATCCATCCCCTTCTGCCGACCCTCTCTACCCCTATGTCCCCTGCTGTAACTGCCCATTAATCAGCCCTGAGCTTGCCAATAGGAAAATGCATCCATGGGGCTGTGAACTCAATGGAATTAGAACAAATTAGCCTGTGACATGCAGGGACAGGCTCAGGTTGAGGGACAAGCCTGGAATGCAAAATCAGGTGGACAGAACACCCTTTAGCAGAAGGGGCTACAGCAGAGCTGTGAATGTAAAGCATCCATTTGTCTTGTACAGAGACAAAATGAAAACAGAGCTGCTTAATGAATTAAATAAAATACAACTAGGATAGCTTTTACATTTAGCACTGCAAAACCAGCGGAACTTAGACAACTGAAGAGCTAGACAGGACCTTATGCATATTTTATCTACATTACTTACTTTATAGATGAATAAACTGGAGTCTGCCCTGGGAAAGTTACCATGTATAAGGTCACACCCCACTCTCCTCCTTCCTAACTAAGGAAATTGATCCAGGTTATCAGTATAGGAAAGAGTTCATTCCAAGCACAGCATGTCTAGATTCTAATGTTGCCTTGTAAGCAAGTTATCCGTCTACTTGCCCAGTGACAGAGGCCCTCCTTGCCACAGGAGGTACAGACTTAACAGAGCAGGTCAGGGCCCTGTCTCAGTTTCTCCCTGTCCTCTTCTGTAACAGGGCACTTACAGTACGTGAAGAGCCGGGAAGTTCTTTCCTCCCCTACGGAGGGACTTCGGGTTCTGTCCTCATCTGCTAGAATCTGGGTTATACAACATCCCCAGCACCTAACACATCGTGAAGTGGCACATTTTAGACTCCCAGAAAACCAGCTGGTTGTCGTTTCTCTCATGTAATAACACGTGGTGGGCTGAAATGGCCAGAAAGAAAGGTAGGACCTAATGACTAACAGTCAGGCGAAGCAGTGGACGCACTCTGCTGATGAGCAGCTTACAGGCGACACTGTGATCCTTCTTTCCTGGGGGACTTCAAAAAGGCCACCATCATGGCCGGGCACAGTGGCTTATGCCTGTAATCCCAGCACTTTGGGAGGCCAAGGTGGGCGGATCACTTGAGGCCAGGAGTTCAAGACCAACCTGGTCAACAAGGCGAAACCTCGTCTTTACTAAAAATACAAAAATTAGCCAAGCATGGTGGTGCACACCTGTAATCCCAGTTACTCGGGAGGCTGAGGCAGAAGAATTGCTTGAACCCGGGAGGCAGAGGCTGCAGTGAGCCGAGATTGTGCCACTGCACTTCAGCCTGGGCAACAGAGCAAGACTCCGTCTCACCAAAACAAAACAAAACAGAACAAAACAAACAAACAAAAAAGCCAGTATCACTAACGCTTATTTGTCTTGATTATTAAAGCTCTATCTGGAGTCGGAGAGTGGAATGGATGGATGATACTATTAAGTTCCTGAGAAACTTGAGACTAAATTTCTTTTATGTTAAAGAGAGAGGTTATTAGGGGTGCAGTGACCTCCTGAGGGCCTCCGCAGCTGGAAAAGAAGGCACAAGGTCAGGCCCCTGGGGCTAGTGGACCGCAATGCCAGCTCTGTGTCTCCCTGCCACCCCTCTTTACCTGGCATTTCCAGCTGCCACTTTCAGATTTCTCAGAGGTTGGGGTAACCATTCTTAAATACATTTACTTGGAGTACAAAATCAAGAACATCCTCATCTGTCCTTAGGACCCTCTGTCCTCTGTCACCACGCGATTGGCGGGTAGCCCTGTTTCTGGACCTCCGCTTATTTCGCTCTGTGATGTAGAATCACTTATTTACATGCTTGTCTCCTAGGAGACAGGAAAGCCTTTGAGGATAGAAATGATATGATAATAGTTCACCAATCGCACCCGTTACTTATTATAGACTGCTGCACTTTGTGTAATTTTACTTCCTCTTAAAAAAGAAATTCAGTTCTACTATGTGAAGGATTTGAATGGAATTTTAAAATGTACCCTTATTATATTTAATATCTACTCTTAGATTTTAAATATTTGTTAGAATACAACCCTGCTGTTTAACAGTGCCCAAAATTACACAGAAGTTTTTGGCAGGTGGTTTGTGACATGTATTACCAGAAGAGCCTTATTGTGACAACTTAACTCTTTCATACGGGTAGCAACAACTTCTAGCAGTCACCAGGATGGTGAAGGAACTAGGGACTCTCTTATACATCCATATGTGGGCTGAATCTTTGAGGATCAACATTCTACCTACCACCCGGCCACACCGCAGCTTGCAGCGTGGAAAACTATTCCAGCTAGCAGCTTGCTGGGCACAGGAGTTGTTGCCACTGGCTCTCACGTGCATGGCCAAGTGGGTGAGAGACTCCATAGAGTTTGCACCCCAGGCAGGCCCATAACTTGTCTCATGCTAGTCTCAGCCCTGATCCTATGTTAATTTTGAGCCCTCTGTTCTCATCTTTTGCAGTCTCACCCTCATTGCAACGTCTAGCGCAGTAGTCAACATCGCATGGGGACTTGTTATAAATGCAGATTCTCAGGCCTCAGCTCAGACTTGCTGAATCAGAAATTCTGAGGGTGGAGCCCAGCTATCTGTATTTCCCTCTGGGTGGTTTTGATGCAAGCTTGAGTTTCAAAGCCACAGGTCTAGAGATGGGGGAGGTGGGTGTTAATTGTTGATACAGGTTGGGGCCTGGCATGATGGCTCCTGCCTGTCATTCCAGTGATTTGGGAGGCTGAGAACCAAGGATGGCTTGAGGCCAGGAGTCTGAGGTTACAGTGAGCTATGATAGCGCCACTGCAATTCAACCTGGGCGACAGAGCAAAACCCTGTCTCTAAAAAAAAAGAAAGAAAATAAAAAGCAGCTTGTCCAGTTTTCTGACTGTGAATCTTCTGATTGCCTCTCACCTCATTGAGTAGTCCCCAAAGTGCAGCCTGAGAACAGCTGGTACCTCCCACCCCCTGCCTGGCTCAGGTTTCTGGAATATGGTAACCCCCATCACCGCCAGTGTCAGAGCGCTAAGCTCCCAGTTGTCCAGGAGAGAGGTCCAGATATGTAAAGAGTATGAAAAAAACTGAAGTTTAGTCTAAGAAAGGAGAAGATTAAGGACATGATACGTGACATCGGATATTTTAAGGACCATTACGTAGAAACTTAGAATTTTTCTGTATTTATACGTTAGAAGCAGGACCAAAAGATAGAAGTTACAGGAGCTCAGATTTACACCAAAGAATAAGGAAAATCATCCTGACAATCACAGGTCTGTACATAGAATGCACGGCCTTTAGGGATCATGGGTTCCCTCACTGCTCTTGTTCAGGCAAGGGGATAGGATTCTTGTCAAGGATATGGTAGAGGAACTTCACCATAAGACCAGGGTTACCTTAGATCACCCTAAGATTTCTTCTGACATTCTGTAATTTTAGTACCTTACATTTAATAGATACTCAACATACATAGGAAGGAAGGACAGAAGGGGAGGGACAGAAGAAAGGAAGAAGGGACAATGTGAATCATCCAAAAAGTATTGGTATCATCATTATTTGGTTTTCATTGGTATTCATTATGTAACATCAAGCTCACCTTCCTACTATATGTTGAGTTTATACAGTGTTACTTTTTATAATAAATATGCATCTGTGAGCACATATAAACTATGATTGGGAGAAGCAAAGGGGTGATTTATTGATTTATGCAACATATGCAGAGACACCTCTGGAGCCAGGCATTGGCAAAGTAGATGCTAGGGATGCAAAAAAGAGCAAGACACTGAGGCTCGGGCCTGTCTGAGACACGTCCACGTAGACAGCTCCCTAAAGAGGGAGGCCCCAAGTAGATGAGAATTAAGAAAAGGGCTGAGTTCAGAAAGATGTGATGGCTAATCTAAAAGCAAAAAATAAAATTCACTAATTCTAGATTCATTTTCCTCTTCTGACTTTTCCAAAATTACTTTTCATATTAGTTCATTCTCACATTGCTAATAAAGACATACTCAAGACTGGGTGGTTTATAAAGGAAAAAGGTTTAATTGACTCACAGTTCAGCATGACTGGGGAGGCCTCAGGAAACTTACAATTGTGGCAGAAGGGGAAGCAAACATGTCTTTTTTTTTAATTTTTTAATTTTAATTTTTATTTTTTATTATTATTATACTTTAAGTTTTAGGGTACATGTGCACAATGTGCAGGTTAGTTACATATGTATACATGTGCCATGCTGGTGTGCTGCACCCATTAACTCGTCATTTACATTAGGTATATCTCCTAATGCTATCCCTCCCCCCTCCCCCCACCCCACAACAGTCCCCACAGTGTGATGTTCCCCTTCCTGTGTCCATGTGTTCTCATTGTTCAATTCCCATCTATGAGTGAGAACATGCAGTGTTTGGTTTTTTGTCCTTGCGATAGTTTACTGAGAATGATGATTTCCAATTTCATCCATGTCCCTACAAAGGACATGAACTCATCATTTTTTATGGCTGCATAGTATTCCATGGTGTATATGTGCCACATTTTCTTAATCCAGTCTATCATTGTTGGACATTTGTGTTGGCTCCAAGTCTTTGCTATTGTGAATAGTGCCGCAATAAACATACGTGTGCATGTGTCTTTATAGCAGCATGATTTATAGTCCTTTGGGTATATACCCGTAATGGGATGGCTGGGTCAAATGGTATCTCTAGTTCTAGATCCCTGAGGAATCGCCACACTGACTTCCACAATGGTTGAACTAGTTTACAGTCCCACCAACAGTGTAAAAGTGTTCCTATTTCTCCACATCCTCTCCAGCACTTGTCGTTTCCTGACTTTTTAATGATTGCCATTCTAACTGGTGTGAGATGGTATCTCATTGTGGTTTTGATTTGCATTTCTCTGATGGCCAGTGATGATGAGCATTTTTTCATGTGTCTTTAGGCTGCATAAATGTCTTCTTTTGAGAAGTGTCTGTTCATATCCTTTGCCCACTTTTTGATGGGGTTGTTTGTTTTTTCCTTGTAAATTTGTTGGAGTTCATTGTAGATTCTGGATATTAGCCCTTTGTCAGATGAGGAGGTTGCAAAAATTTTCTCCCATTTTGTAGGTTGCCTGTTCACTCTGATGGTAGTTTCTTTTGCTGTGCAGAAGCTCTTTAGTTTAATTAGATCCCATTTGTCAATTTTGTCTTTTGTTGCCATTGCTTTTGGTGTTTTAGACATGAAGTCCTTGCCCATGCCTATGTCCTGAATGGTAATGCCTAGGTTTTCTTGTAGGGTTTTTATGGTTTTAGGTCTAACGTTTAAGTCTTTAATCCATCTTGAATTAATTTTTGTATAAGGTGTAAGGAAGAGATCCAGTTTCAGCTTTCTACATATGGCTAGGCAGTTTTCCCAGCACCATTTATTAAATAGGGAATCCTTTCCCCATTGCTTGTTTTTCTCAGGTTTGTCAAATATCAGATAGTTGTAGATATGCGGCATTATTTCTGAGGGCTCTGTTCTGTTCCATTGATCTATATCTCTGTTTTGGTACCAGTACCATGCTGTTTTGGTTACCGTAGCCTTGTAGTATAGTTTGAAGTCAGGTAGCGTGATGTCTCCAGCTCTGTTCTTTTGGCTTAGGATTGACTTGGCGATGAGGGCTCTTTTTTGGTTCCATATGAACTTGAAAGTAGTTTTTTCCAATTCTGTGAAGAAAGTCATTGGTAGCTTGATGGGGATGGCATTGAATCTATAAATTACCTTGGGCAGTGTGACCATTTTCACAATATTGATTCTTCCTACCCATGAGCATGGAATGTTCTTCCATTTGTTTGTATCCTCTTTTATTTCCTTGAGCAGTGGTTTGTAGTTCTCCTTGAAGAGGTCCTTCACATCCCTTGTGAGTTGGATTCCTAAGTATTTTATTCTCTTTGAAGCAATTGTGAATGGAAGTTCACTCATGATTTGGTTCTCTGTTTGTCTGTTATTGGTGTATAAGAATGCTTGTGATTTTTGTACATCGATTTTGTATCCTGAGACTTTGCTGAAGTTGCTTATCAGCTTAAGGAGATTTTGGACTGAGACAATGGGGTTTTCTAGATATACAATCATGTCATCTGCAAACAGGGACAATTTGACTTCCTCTTTTCCTAATTGAATATCCTTTATTTCCTTCTCCTACCTAATTGCCCTGGCCAGAACTTCCAACACTATGTTGAATAGGAGTGGCGGGAGAGGGCATCCCTGTCTTGTGCCAGTTTTCAAAGGGAATGCTTCCAGTTTTTGCCCATTCAGTATGATATTGGCTGTGGGTTTGTCATGGATAGCTCTTATTATTTTGAGATACATCCCATCAATACCTAATTTATTGAGACTTTTTAGCATGAAGCGTTGTTGAATTTTGTCAAAGGACTTTTCTGCATCTATTGAGATAATCATGTGGTTTTTGTCTTTGGTTCTGTTTATATGCTGGATTACATTCATTGATTTGCGTATAGTGAACCAGACTTGCATCCCAGGGATGAAGCCCACTTGATCATGGTGGATAAGCTTTTTGATGTGCTGCTGGATTCGTTTTGCCAGAATTTTATTGAGGATTTTTGCATCAATGTTCATCAAGGATATTGGTCTAAAATTCTCTTTTTCGGTTGTGTCTCTGCCCGGCTTTGGTATCAGGATGATGCTGGCCTCATAAAATGAGTTAGGGAGGATTCCCTCTTTTTCTATTGATTGGAATAGTTTCAGAAGGAATGGTACCAGTTCCTCCTTGTACCTCTGGTAGAATTCAGCTGTGAATCCATCTGGTCCTGGACTTTTTTTGGTTGGTAAGCTCTTGATTATTGCTACAATTTCAGCTCCTGTTATTGGTCTATTCAGAGATTCAACTTCTTCCTGGTTTAGTCTTGGGAGAGTGTATGTGTCGAGGAATTTATCCATTTCTTCTAGATTTTCTAGTTTATTTGCGTAGAGGTGTTTGTAGTATTCTCTGATGGTAGTTTGTATTTCTGTGGGATCGGTGGTGATATCCCCTTTATCATTTTTTATTGTGTCTATTTGATTCTTCTCTCTTTTTTCTTTATTAGTCTTGCTAGTGGTCTATCTATTTTGTTGATCCTTTCAAAAAACCAGCTCCTGGATTTATTAACTTTTTGAAGCGTTTTTTTTTTTTTGTCTCTATTTCCTTCAGTTCTGCTCTGATTTTAGTTATTTCTTGCCTTCTGCTAGCTTTTGAATGTGTTTGCTCTTGCTTTTCTAGTTCTTTTAATTGTGATGTTAGGGTGTCAATTTTGGATCTTTCCTGCTTTCTCTTGTGGGCATTTAGTGCTATAAATTTCCCTCTACACACTGCTTTGAATGCGTCCCAGAGATTCTGGCATGTTGTGTCCTTGTTCTCGTTGGTTTCAAAGAACATCTTTATTTCTGCCTTCATTTTGTTATGTACCCAGTAGTCATTCAGGAGCAGGTTGTTCAGTTTCCATGTAGTTGAGCGGTTTTGAGTGAGATTCTTAATCCTGAGTTCTAGTTTGATTGCACTGTGGTCTGAGAGACAGTTTGTTATAATTTCTGTTCTTTTACATTTGCTGAGGAGAGCTTTACTTCCAACTATGTGGTCAATTTTGGAATAGGTGTGGTGTGGTGCTGAAAAAAATGTATATTCTGTTGATTTGGGGTGGAGAGTTCTGTAGATGTCTATTAGGTCCGCTTGGTGCAGAGCTGATTTCAATTCCTGGGTATCCTTGTTGACTTTCTGTCTCGTTGATCTGTCTAATGTTGACAGTGGGGTGTTAAAGTCTCCCATTATTATTGTGTGGGAGTCTAAGTCTCTTTGTAGGTCACTCAGGACTTGCTTTATGAATCTGGGTGCTCCTGTATTGGGTGCATATATATTTAGGATAGTTAGCTCTTCCTGTTGAATCGATCCCTTTACCATTATGTAACGGCCTTCTTTGCTCTTTTGATCTTTGTTGAGCTCCTGAAGGAAGCACTAAACATGGAAAGGCACAACCGTTAGCAGCCACTGCAAAATCATGCCAAAATGTAAAGACCATGAAGACTAGGAAGAAACTGCATCAACTAACGAGCAAAATAACCAGCTAACATCATAATGACAGGATCAAATTCACACATAACAATATTAACTTTAAATGTAAATGGACTAAATGCTCCAGTTAAAAGACACAGACTGGCAAGTTGGATAAAGAGTCAAGACTCATCAGTGTGCTGTATTCAGGAAACCCATCTCATGTGCAGAGACACACATAGGCTCAAAATAAAAGGATGGAGGAAGATCTACCAAGCAAATGGAAAACACAAAAAGGCAGGGGTTGCAATCCTAGTCTCTGATAAAACATGTCTTTCTTTACATGGTGGCAGCAAGGAGAATAGTGAGCAAAAGGGGGAAAAGGCCCTTATAAAACCATCAGATCTCATTAGAACTCACTCACTACCACGAGAACAGCATGGAGGTAACTGCCCCATTGATTCAATTACCTCCCACCGGGTCCCTCCCATGATACATGGGGACAATGGGAATTACAATTCAAGATGAGATTTGGGTGAGGACACAGCCAAACCATATCACTTTTAGTCCTTGCTTCCTTGGGGAATTTCTTTTTCTTATGTCCTATACCTTCAGTAACCTCATAGCCATATCTTCTACTAACTTCCCAGCACATTGTAGAAAATATTGCTTTTAACCATTACATTAGTATTTTTAAAATAAGAAAGAAAACTGGATTTGGCAAAAAAAAAAAAAAGAAGAAGAAGAAGAAAGAGTTGTATAGTACTTCTATAATGTTTGTAGTAAAAGAATAGTTAATATTTTTGTTATTAGAAAATTGAAGTTACTGGTGGTTTCCCAAAGCTGTGA
The DNA here is from genome assembly GCF_029281585.2 of Gorilla gorilla gorilla. Taxonomy (NCBI): domain Eukaryota; kingdom Metazoa; phylum Chordata; class Mammalia; order Primates; family Hominidae; genus Gorilla; species Gorilla gorilla. The sequence continues at coordinate 172,327,669 of NC_073229.2, forward strand.
TCTTACCTTTTATATTTGTCTTCAAACTCCCTACTTTTCCCCAATCCCTGATGTTTGAATCACTTCAGACTCTCAGGAAAAGGATTTTAGATGTTAGAAAGTTTGGAGACCAAATGCAGATTCATACACAGTTCCAAATACAAACATGGAAGTGAAGATGGCCAGAGATTTTACTGTAAAATTAACCTACTTAGGAATGTTTTAGCTTCCTGTATTAAAGGGCATAAATTCCTGTCTTAACAAATACACATATATGTTCATTATATGGCAAATGCCTGTTGATGCAGAAAGGTTGAGGATGTGATATGCTGATAAACTGAACATTCTAGAAATGAATTCACTACATTCAGCACATGAAATGAAAATGTCCACGTTCAATGCAGAACACTGAGCAGTATCACAAAGACTTTAATCTCTGGCAATCTGAAGGCACATCAGGGTCCACCCTCCAACCCTAGTCACCCCTCTCTGGGCATCGGCTGTCATCGTCCAGTGTTGTGGTCCTGGAGATTAGCCTGAAACTGCCTGATCTTACCCTGTGACTGCTCTGGAAATTGCACTTTTGAATCCACTCCCCAATAACTATTTGTTCACTTCACATTTTTCCTTTATGCACAACGATCTAGTCAGAAGTGGGTGGAGAGAAACCCCTACCACTGGGTTGCTTTCGTTGCTGAGATAACATTGGGACTGAGAACTGGGTCTTCAATGATGACTCATGAAGCCTGTGCTACCTCCACACTCCCGGTGGCTGTGGCTCTGGGAGCACACGTGGTGGCCTGGGCCTCATAGGTCACCACCAGCAGGAAAGCAGCTGGGAGCCCAGCTCCTATGAGGCCCATAGTAGCCATCTTTGTATACAAAGACCTGCCTGTTTTGTGTCCATTCCAATACTGCATTTAAGAGCCTTTCTGCCTTTTCTGGCAACGTTATGTGTGCTGAATACTACATGTATCAAGAAGAAAGGAATGGAAACCTCCATGACAGTATTCAGCTACCTCTTCAGATAATTTATCCAAATCTTTCAGATACATTTAAACAATTCTTTTGTTGATGACTTAAATGTTACAAATAATGCCAGTGTTCAAATCTGAAAATATTCTTCACATAGCTGGCATTGCCATTCTCTACTTGCAATCCCACTGTCACTCTAGGCATATAATGTTCTTTTGCATAAAATGTTCTTCTGCCTTTATCTCTCTTCTCTGCTTCCTGCCAAGCTTCCATTCCAATGTCCCTCCATTCCCTTTCCAGTCAGAGACCAGGTGCTTCTCTGCCTGCCTTGCTAATCTCTCCTGCATCCATTCACCTGTCTCCATACACCTGCTATTATCCTAGCCAGGCCTGTAATTTTTAGAGCTGAAAAGAACCACCTCGTCCAAGCCTTTGCTTTCGAATGAGGAAAATCACCTAAAGAAATGAAGTTAATGGTCGTTGCTTCAGGACTGTAGCTTGAATATGACCATAACACCACCTTTCTCTAGACCTATACACACTATCACACAGCCAGTGTCTCTCCACCTCAATACATCCTGCAGAGATTCCAGGCTGTTCTTTCTGAGCCACTGCCACTAGGCTCCTTCTCGGCTCAAAACCTTTAGTGATCCTCCATTGCCTCCAGAAAAAAATCCAAACTTCTAAAACTCGCATTCAACCATCAAGCTCACTCTTCCCAATCCTACCCTTTAGACACACTTTGCAACCAAGTCAACTGACCTATTCATCCCCAGGTATTCTTCACCTGTCCAGGTGAGCTTTTACTCTCACACCTATGTGCAGGCAACTCACAAGTCTGGGTCCCACTCCTAGGTGAGAGCAAATATTGAGTGCCCCACTTTCCAAGAATGCCTTCCTGGTTCCCGCCAATTAAAAATCATCTCTCCTCTACTATTAGTGACACAGTTTCTCATTCATATCTCCCTTATGTCACCCATTAGCTTGTATAACAATTTTGTGAACACACTCACTTGGATAGTCTCTGTAGGTCTAAAGCTTCTTACAGAGAAGATCCTAGTGTGTTTCACTTTTGCATATAGCACCCACAACCCTTGCTTGTAGCACCCACTCACCTAGGATTCAGAAACGAACCAGTTTGTTCATATATTTTCAAGTTATTAGCCAGTAAAGTTAGAACTCTCTAATTTCTCATAATCAAATGTTAACTTTTTGTTCATCCTTTTTGTTAGATGCAGTTGAGATGGAGACGATATTATTTTTGTTAGGATACACAGCTGAACTGTTAGGATAAACAGTGTAACTGTCACCCACTTGAAGGTATTTTAAATTAATTATATACTAGTAGACATATTTGACATAAAGTGTAAAACAATGTAAAACATCAAATAAATAAAATTTTTCTTCTAAAGGAAGTCTCACCCCCACTCCCTCTACACACACACATTTACACACAAAAGACTAAAGTTATCATAGAAACTCATCAAACGTTTACTGCCATCTTGTGGACAGACAGACATTAGCAAAATACCCAAAAGAAATAACAGCCTTTTATTTGCCTAAGCAGCCTCTACTTAAATGTTGTGTGATTAAACCAAAGGAAGCAGCCTCTTCGTTAATTAAACCATTTGCCCAGACCGTGGTTAGTCAATGCCAGGGAAGCCTTTGTTAATTGTTCTTTATCATTACAGAACCCTAAAATGGTTGTCAGAAATGTGCATACAAATTATCTTCGTGTTCTCATTCCGAATATCCAAGAAGGGGTGGGAGCAGGGGCAGGTCAGGAAAAGGTGACTGGGTACATTTGTATAGGCTTTGCTTCCTGGAGCAAAAAAGCACAAGAAATCTTTTAATTAATGCATTAGCAATTAGCAGTTCGCACCCCAAAGTACACAATTTACTCTTGATGGTTCAACAGTCTCCTTGCTAAATTGCTCCCAAACAAGTAGACATCGAAGATGAAGAAATGCCTGTTTCTCCACGTTACTGTAAAATCTGTGATTCACAGAAGGGACTACCAATGGCCATATTATTACCACTTGCATATTGGAATTTAAATTAATCCATAAGAAATGGGCATGAAATAGGGCTAACAAAATAAAATATTACTCAGCCTCCCGAGTAACTGGGACTACAGGCATGCGCCACCGAACCGGGCTAATTTTTGTATTTTTAGTAGAGACCAGGTTTTACCATGTTGGTCAGGCTTGTCTCAAACTCCTGACCTCAAGTGATCCGCCTGCCTCGGCCTCTCAAAGTGCTGGGATTATAGGCATGAGCCACTGCATCCATCCTGGGAGGTTTTCTTTTTGTGTTAAATATAGTCCTTATTCAAATACAAAGCTGGACCATAGCTCCACACATTTTCATGCTATTACTTTGTCTCCAGGGTACTTTATTGCCTTCTGTTGGCCTATAATGAAACTCATATGTGGCACTGAACTTAAAGAAATGATTTCTTATATGAATAAAACTAGATCTCAAAGAGAACCAACCAAGGTGTGTAGAGCAAAGCTGACCCATGTAGCAGGCACTTTCCCTGCCGTGTCCCCACCCCTCTGCCCTTCCCTGTTCTGGCTCTCTGGGCCTTAGGATCACTGTGTTTTGCATTTCTTTCTTTCATCCTTGCCTGCTTGTGTTAATCACTCTAGGAAACTTGTTTAGACGTTAGCTGTCAGATAAGGCCATCCCCAGCAGTCAGAAGAGAATCGAATATTCACTTATTTATTCACGGAGCCAAAATGTATTGACCACTTACTAGGTACCAGTTTCTCTGTAGACATAGGGATCTAAAGGTTCAGAATCACTCACCTGCATCTGCTCAGGCTGAGGGGAGTCAAATAGAAGACAGGAACAGAACAGCCTGGTAGGTGCAATGCCAGAGGTCTGTGCACGGGGTTGGCGGCAGCTTGCTGTACTAGATGTAAGGTGCATGGGGAGGAAATCAAGGGTGGCTGTCCTGAAGAGGTCAGGGAAAGGCTCATGCTAAAGTACCTTTTCTCCATGTCAGGAAGCTTGACTGTTATGGTCCCAGAGAGTGGTCGTTGATGGTAAGTGACTTGGCCAGAGTTTCAGTTCACTTCTTTGGGAGCAATAGAAATGTAAGAAGGGAGAGGATACATGCAAAGGGATCAAGACTGGAATCAAGAAGAGTCGGCCAGGCACAGTGGCTCACGCCTATAATCCCAGCACTTTGGGAGGCCGAGGCGGGCAGATCACCTGAGGTCAGGAGTTTGAGACCAGCCTGGCCAACATGGTGAAACCCCGTCTCTACTAAAAATTAAAAAATTAGGCAGGCATGGTGATGGCCATCTGTAATCCCAGCTACTTGGGAGACTGAGGCAGGAGAATCACTTGAACCCGGGAGGCAGAGGTTGCAGTGAGCCAAGATTGTGCCACTGTACTCCAGCCGGGCGCCAGAGTAAGACTCTGTCTCAAAAAAAAAAAAAAAAAAAAAAAAAAGAAAGAAAGAAAGAAAGAAGGAAAAAGAGTTGTTATTATGAAAGTCTTCCATAAATCCTGGCTACCACGGTCATATCCTGAGGCAGGCAGTGGAAATGGAGAAGACAGATACTCAGCTCTTAAATAGGTAGAAACAGCAAGGTTTAGTGACAGGTTGAATATGGATTCTGACTGCAAAGTGTTGACAATGACGCTCTGGTTTCTGTCTTGGGTGACTATGTGAAGTGTGGCGCTAGGAGGGAGAAAAAGTAATATCTTTTTCTCACTCATCACAGTTCATGGCTGAGACCCCATCACAAAACACAAATTAACAAGAGGAAAGCATAGAGATTTATTTAACCTAACTTTTACCTGACACAGGAGACTTCGAAAATAAAGACCCAAAGAAATGAGGATATCTGTGTATTCTTATGGACAGTCCTGCAGAAGTATGATTGGAGGACAAACGGGTATGATCTAATGATAACAAACTGGGGGAAGCGGAGCAAGGCCTGTTTGTTCAGATTCTTCTGGGCATCTCTGTGTGACAGCCTTTCCCCCCAAGTACAGGACAGGAAAGGGAATAATTAATGGTGAAAGCTCTAAGAGGAAGTGGGAGGAACAGGGGAGTATTTGAAATTAGCTTTGAATGGAAGGAAAGATATCTGGAAGTGAGGTTACAAGAAAAGATGGGTGTACATACAATTAAGTCTGTAGGTGGGAGGGTGAGAAGACGCTTCATTATCAACATGACAGTAATTAAATGCATCCTCAAACAGATCAGTTTGAAATGCCTCCTACTGTGAATAGACAAACTTGCTACGGAAACATCTCAGGAGACTCCTTGCAGGAAGGATGGGTAGATTAGATGCTCCGATTCCTCCCGGTTTCTGCTTTGCCTTTACTTCCCTAATTTCACCCCACCCCCAGTGCTAACCTATTTTCAACTCAGAGTGGTTCTTGCCAAGATAGGTAGTGTTCTTTTTCTACATCCATTACTATTTTATCTTCTTGATCGCCTTCATCAGTACACATTTTCATGAGAATGCTTCCATGTTAGGTTTTATGAGAAGCCATGGAGGCTGCATCCTGCCTTCTGTACATTGGTGATTTGACAAACAACAGTGATCTAGATGGAGGAGCTAAATATTAAACACATGACAATGCCATTGAAGATTATCTCAATTCTGTGTGTGTGTGCGCACGCGTATGTGTGTCTATACGTAAATTTGGGGAGGGGAGGGGTAAACATTGCCTCCGTTTGCAAAGCTCAGTGCTTTCATTGGCGCTACCTTTTCATCCCAGGACAGTTTTGCTCACACACACCAATTGTAGCTCCTTTTAAGGCACTGAACTCTGATGTGTCGGCTGCTAGCATTGCCTGGAAACCAGCAGCACTGTGGTCATTCTTCAGGCTCCCTTTATATTGTTCTGGTAACATCCCCTGCTGTGAAGATTTCTCTGGCTCTGTCTGCTACAAATGTAGGGGATAGATATAATCCTGTCTCAGTCATTGTCACCTTTCTGAGTAGTACAGGCAAGCTATGCAACACACGTGCAGTCAATTTAATAGGCATGACTGCTCTAGAAACTTTGGAGAAACAGCCAGCCTGGCCTCCTCACAAACTGTCTTTACTGGCCAGATTTCCACACTCAGAACCATCTCTGATTGTTTCTGTCCTGTTAAATATGAAATTGAGAAGTTCAAATGACAGTAAAGTGAAGCTTTTTGTACTTAAAGGTGTTGAAACTTACTCTTGACAAGGTCTATTTTAGGCTTTCATTTCATAAAAAAAACATGATCCACAATAAACTTTGATGACCCCACACATTGATCTGTTAACAAGATCATCGCCTCATTTTCCTGCTGAAATCATCAAACACAATCTGTTCCTTTGGGGAGTGCTTTAAAAACATATAACCCTAATTGGAACTGTCTAGAGGTGTTTTGTTAGTTATCTTTCAGCCCCTTCTTTAAAAGCTGCATATTGCTACTGATAAGCACAGAAACTTTGGAATCAGACAGACCTACTGACCCACCCAGATATGTCACTCCTGTCCCAAACCTGTCTTCATCTATCAGAAGGCCAATACTATTTGTCACTCCTGTCCCAAACCTGTCTTCATCTATCAGAAGGCCAATACTATTTGCCACCCTGTCACAACTGTGTTATCATCATGTACTGAAACCCTATAGGGAAAGTAACTAACACAGTGCCTGCCTCATAGTGAGGGCTTGGTAAACATTAACTTAGGGAAAGTAACTAACAACACAGTGCCCGCCTCATAGTGAGGGCTTAGTAAACATTAACTTAGGGAAAGTAACTAACACAGTGCCTGCCTCATAGTGAGGGCTTGGTAAACATTAACTTAGGGAAAGACTTTTTTTTTTTTTTTTTTTACTTTAAGTTCTGGGGTACGTGTGCAGAATGTGCAGGTTTGTTACATAGGTATACATGTGCCGTGGTGGTGGTTTGCTGCACCTATCAACCCGTCGTCTAGGTTTTAAGCTCCACGTGCATTAGGCATTTGTCCTAATGCCCTCCTTCCCTTGCCCCCACTCCACAACAGACCCGGGTGTGTTTTGTTCCCCTCCCTGTGTCCATGTGTTCTCATGTTCAACTCCCACTTAGGAGTGAGAATATGTGGTGTTTGGTTTTCTGCTTCCTGTGTTAGTTTGCTGAGACTCATGGCTTCCAACTTCATCCATGTCCCTCCAAAGGACATGATCGTATTCTTTCTTACGGCTGCATAGTATTCCATGGTGTATTTGTGACACATTTTCTTTATCCGGTCTATCATTGATGGGCATTTGGGTTGGTTCCAAGTATTTGCTATTGTAAATAGTGTTACAGTAAACATATGTGTGTGTGTGTCTTTATAATAGAATGATTTATAATCCTTTGGGTATAGACCCAGTAATGGGATTGCTGGGTCAAATGATATTTCTGGTTCTAGATCCTTGAGGACTTTTATTGAGGGAAGACAAGGGGGAGGAGAAAGTAGGATACAGGTCCTGCAAAAGGAAAGAGCCTAGGTCTTTGTTCTGCTATATCCCTTGTGGGCTACTATAACAAGGAAAAATTCCTGTGTGTAAAAAGTCTTGTGTCAGGCAGAGTTTTTTACTTGGACTATTGAAGATTTTTTTTCTTTCTTTCTTTGTTTTTACTATATAAATACTGTGACTCTTGCAACTGATCATGTTTTCCTCTTCATATTTTATGCCAGAAAGCCAACTACAAGCAAAACTCTTTTTTGATACTAATCTCACTTCTGGCACTATCTGATTTTCATGCACATTTTTTCCTTGCTTTTTGTTTTTATTTTAAACCTATATGAGATAGCTATATTATGTGCAACCATGTAAGCTGCTCTAAATCACTTTTTGGATAAAGGATATCCTTGATAAAAAATAAATAATGGATAGCCATATTTTTCCCTTTGGGTTCTAGTTTGGAATAATCCATTATTTATCTCAGAACTCAGCAAGTCAGAATCTTGCTCCAAGCCAGCAAAATCATCTAAGACAATGCCCCAGAATTACTGCAGAGGTCACCTTTAAGCATGAATGGACAATGCATTTCAAATGGCCCATTCATTCTGTGCTTGGCACAGATGCTGTTGTGGATAATTATTTTGATGCTAATATATGTGTATATCTTTTTTAATGTGGATACTAGACTGAAAAATTGGACTGAGACCAGTAATCAACAGATGGCAATCACTCGGGGTCATGACTATTCTGGGCCACATTTTCACTAGTGACTTTCAATTATATTGAGACTTATAGTCCCAATCTGGCCTAGCAGTATCTCCCCCATTGTCTGCATACCCACTCAGCACCATCCCACTGTGACAGTCTGTGAATACTCTCCTTACAAGAAAAAAGACTTTCCTGTATGTGACTGCACAAGAGTCCCAAAGTAAAGATTGTAGAAATATTTCACCATCAGTGAACTTGAAATATCCTGTATTTTTATTTCTTAGTGTTATTACACTTAGTGTAAGTGATGCTTCAAAACCTATTCTTTTTAAAAAGCATCTGTCTCAAAGAGTATCATTTGGAAATAGCATGAAAAAAGTGTCGTAGGTCACTGCAAAAGTAGATTTGACCTGTGTCAGTCATATTTGAATGATTCGGTTTAATCTCACACTTTGCTATTGAACACATACTCTTTTCAAGCCACTCTGTGTGTGCTACAGGATGACAGCTCTGAAGGAGTCCATGATTCACGTGGGTAAAACATTGTCTCGTTATGATATGTAATACGGAGGACATAGTGATGAGGATTTCCCACCATGCTTCCCTTTACTGTTTAGAGCCATATTCATGCAATAATAGGAAGCAGCTGAGGCGGCTGTCACCCCAGAGGCAGCTCAGTCATGCCCCAAATACCTTGGTTGGGACCTCTTGAACAAGAGTGATAGGATATCCAACTCAACCTAGATTAAGCAAAAACGGGGAATTTACTGGCTAATGTAATGGAAAACTCAGGGCCTGGAAGCTACTTCAAAATATTTTAATCTCGTGACTCAAACAATGTCACCAGGATCCCATCTTCCTCTCTCAGAACCTGTAGCTCTGCCTGCCTGTGCTGGCTTCAGCCTCAAACACATCCTGGCTACTTGGCAGCCCCAGAAGCTCTATTGTTACTTCCTTACAACTATGAGGGAAAAAGCATCTTCTCTTTCCCAGTTGCTTCAATACAAGTTCTGGGATTCATTCTGATTTGCTGAACTTGATCATCCACATATTAGTTTGCTAGGGCTGCGTAACAAAGTACCCCACACTGTGTGGCTTAAACATCAGAGATATATTGTCTCACAGGTCTAGAGGCCTGAAGTTGATCAAGATGTCAGCAGAGTTGGTTCCTTCGGAGGCTGTGAGCCTCTGCTCCCTGCCTCTCTTCCAGCTTCTGGCAGCCCTGGCCTGTGGCTGGCTTTCTCTCTGTCTTCACATTATCCTCTTCTATGTGTGTCCAAGTTTCCCCTTTTATTAGGACACCAGTTATCCTGGATTAGGTCCCACTCGGTGATTTATTTCATTTAAACTTGATTACCTCTATAAAAATCCTATATTCAGCCAGATGCAGCAGCTCATGCTTATAATCCCAGCAATTTGGGAGGCCGAGACACGTGAATCACTTGAGGTCAGGAGTTCGAGGGCTCCAAACAAGAAGAAGGAGAAGGAGAAGAAGGGGAAGAAGGGGGGAGGAGGAGGAGAAGGAAGAGGAGGGGGGAAGAGGGGAAGGAGGAGGAGGAGGAGGAGGAGGAGGAGGAAAAAATGTATATCGAAATAAGGCCACAGTGTGAAGTAGTAAGGGTTAAGACTCCAACCCATCCTTTTTAAGGAAGACACAATTCCCCATAACAACCCCTAAACCAAACACTATGCAAGAGGAACAAAAAGCACTTATTGGCTGCTTCCAGATCACTTGAGCAACCCCAGAGCTGACAATGGTGTCACCTCCTTAAATATAAGGGGTAAGAGTGAAAAAGGATTTGTTCTCCCAGGAAAAATCAGACTAATCTACCCAAAGAAGGAGAACCAGGTGCTGAGTAGGCAAAAGCGATATTAATTATAGTAAATATTTACATCAAAACAAAGGCCTCAATCTTATGCACATACCTACATCTGACCTACATATGAGTAGCCAAATACATTACTGAGTGCATATACTGTATTATTTAAATAGAATCATAGCATTCACATTTCTCTCTACTACTCCACTGGTTAAGAGAAGTTTTGCATTTGAGCATCATTTTAATAAGATGAAATTGCATTGGGCTGCTTAGATGCCAACAATGGGGAGGGTAAACCTAACAAGAACAAGAAGACAATATTGATCACCTGCTTCCATCAGTTACCAAAGAACAAAGCATCGATGGTTGAGGAGCAGAGGGATGGGCATGGCATCACCTTTGGCTGGTGTCTGGACGTGGATGAAAGCAGGAAGGAGCAGCTATCAGGCAGGGATGTTGAATTTACAGCAGGGGGTCTTCCCATCCCCCTCTCATGTCACAGTCAGTGTTACGCATCAACCAAGGCATTTGTTTCCATTGAGCCTCCGCAGAGCTCAGAACCAAGCATGTGTGTGGTCTCGGTGTCTGGCACACCCAGGAGTCATGCAGCGCACCTCTTCATTCCCACACCTAGCAGCCAAGTGCCAGTTTCTTCAGGCCAGGCTCCAGGTAATCTTTACTACCCAATCAGAATTGGCTCAAGAAATTCAAGCCACTTGCCTTCTGGGCCTTAAAGCCTCCATCGGGCCTCCTAAGATGTCTTTTTTTTTGGTGGGGGGAGTGGGATGGGGAGACAAGATTTTGCTTCGTTGCTCAGGCTGGAGTGCAGTGGCACGATCACAGCCAGGCACAGTGGTTCATGCCTGTAATCCCAGCACTTTAGGAGGCCAAGGTGAGAGGATCACTTGAGCCTAGGAGTTCAAGACTAACCTGGGCAACATAGTGAGATCCCTGTCTCTACAAAAAAAAAAAAAATTTTAATGAGCAAGGCATGGTAGCATGCACCTGTACTCCTAGTGACTCAGGAGGCTGAAGTGGGAGGAGCCCTTCTGATATTTCTGCCCTAAGAGTGCCTCCTCTCCTGATCTCTCTTAGGCCCATCTTGTTCCTGGATGCTTATTTTATATGCATCCAAATATGCACAAGACATATATTCAGTATCACCAAATAGTAGTTTTATTGTATGTAATAAATCCTTGGCTTGGCGCACTCTTATATAGATTAGAAACAGTATTCTTTATGTCAATGAATGTCACCACTTCTGTCAAGTACTTCTAGTTTCTACAGGCTCAAGAATATCTTTTCTTGACAATGGTTCAGGATATAGGCTGGTATTCTGCCAGCCTTCTCACTGTTAGTTCATTTCTTTAATAGCATCTTGGTGAGAGTCTTTTCAGAACCCAGGGACTCCAGCCTCCACCCCTTCTATTAACTAAAAATCCCTGAATAACCCTCCATATGGTGCTGGCATGGCATTTGATAAATACCTTGCTGATTATTTATCTGACTTTACATTTATTTTGACAGATTGAGCACATTAGTCTGTATTGAAACTAAGCTCTTGTTGTAAATATCTTCCTACGGCTCTCTGGCGCTGTGTTGAGTGATCTACTGAACTTCTGCCACAGCAAACTTGGGGGAAATGAGGAAAAGGAAGGCACACTCTGAAACAAAAGCAGATAAAGGCAATTCTGAAAAGCAAGAAAAGGGACAGAACTCCATTGGAGGTCCTGGTGAATATATTTGTACCTTCTGTCAGCACGTCTCGTGACTGTAAACTGCTGTAACTACCAGGATCAATAAAGGGCAAGGCCTTGAGATAGTAATTATGCTAATTGGTAGTGACTAGAAAACACGCAGGCTGCAGGATAACAGACAGTGTCTTGGGAGAAACAGACACATTTGTTAAGAAGGGCAAGGTCTGGTACCCTTCGTGAGACTTTTCCTATAATCAGTTTTCTAAGAAACACCACATGCATCAGCCAACATAGTTTGAGTTCTTCCCTCAGTAGAAGATTGTACCAGGCACTGCAGAAGAATATCCAAGAAAGAAAGACTCAGCACCTGCCTTCTGGAAGCTTGCAGCTTAGCTCATTCTCCAGGCATGCCCAAGCACGTGCACACACACACACACACACACACACACACACACACAAATTGAAAGACATTTTTACTGTATAAAAAATTGTCAAGAACTGAGAATCTGCCAGACATGGTGACTCATACCTATAATCCCAACTACTTAGGGATGCTGGGATGGGAGGATCACTTGAGGCCAGGAGTTCAAGACCAGGCTGGCCAATGTAGTAAGACTGTCTGTTAAAAAAAATAATTAATTTTATATTAGCTGGGCTTGGTGATGCACACCTGTAGTCCCAGCTACCAGGGAGGCAGAGGCAGGAGGATCACTTGAACGCAGGAGTTGAAGGCTGCAGTGAGCTCTGATTGTACCACTGCACTGCAGCCTGGGCAACAGAGTAAGACTCTATGTTAAAAGATTTTAAAAAGAGAGAACTAAGAACGTAAATACCAGAATACTATCAAAATGAGAAGGGACCAAAGTCTAGTGGTTTGTAGGTACCATGTTTGAGATGGGGCTTTGACTAGAGACTGGATGAAGGCATCTCAAGGCAAGAGATTTTTGTTCTTGGTAAAGAAAGTTAAGAATCTCTGACACAGAAGCTTCCCAGTTGTCATTGTATTACAGTTGTGAAAAACACCTTATTAGATGTGGAAGTTTAAAAGCTGTCATTTACCATGTCCATGAATGTAACATGGATACTGCAATGAACTGAAAGTTTGTGTCCCCACAAAGTCCGTATGTTGAAATCCTAACTCTCAAAGCAATGGTGTTGGGAGATGGGGCCTTTGGGAGATGATTAGGTCCTGAGGGTGAAACTCCCACAAATGGGATTAGTGCCCTTATAAAAGGAACTGCAGAGAGTTCTCCAGTCTCTTTCTACAATGTGAAGCAACAATAAGAAGACAGAAGTCTGCAACCCAGGAGAGGGTCCTCACCAGAACCCACCCATGCTACCACCCAGATCTTAGACTTCCAGCCTCCCGAACAGGGAGAAATAAACTTCTGTTGTTCATAAACCACCCAGTCTATGGTACTTTATTATAGCAGCTCAAACTGGCTAAGACAGACACTATCTTGGAACTGGTAATCAAATTAGTTAATCAGAGTGTGTGGATAGGTACCAAAAGAATAGACAAGCCAGTTGATTCACATTAATTACCTTGCTGGGCCACTATGAAATTCTGAACTTTCCAATAAGCATTGATGATTAAAATTTTAGACAAAATTTTCTCTGGTCATTCAATTTATATATAAAGCTCAAGTATGAATAAAGCCTAAATAAAGCTTAGTTAAATACATGAAAATTTAGAAAGACTATTGGAACGTCCTGGCTCTGTAAATATCAAATTCCTTTATCTTAATTGCAGCCTCAAATCACTAGCTCCAGTTATGAAAGATTACTTTCTCCAGAAACTAGACTACAGAATAGTAAGTAAAGTTTTCTATTATTTTATTCCATGAAAGAGATATGGGAAATCATAAATACCACACTCATCCTAAGTATCATATTTCAGTGTTTAAAGAAAATTCTGACAGTTCTGATTAAATAGGTCAGATCCGAAGGATAAGATTCACCATAGAGCTCTGGACTCCAATGTATGTCTTTTAAAAGAATGTCCAAACAGCACTATCATGTGAATTTCGTGTATTGGGTGTTCCGTGATGTTGGGTAGTGTAGAAAGAGACCTGAGCTAAAACCTGTGATGATAAGTCATTTCCCCTCCAAGGGCTGGCTGCAGCTTCCACTCTGCAGAAGGGATGAAGTTGGGCAGGGAGAGTATGACCTGGATGATCTATGAGAGCTTTGGAGTTCTGAACAAACGTTGGAAACGGATTTAGGGAACATCTGTTTGCAGGGTTGCATAACTGCTACCAGCAGGGGGCAGCACGGCTCAGATAATTACTATTTCTTGCCCTTCCTCATTTAGGAAAAACCTATGGAAAATAGGGACTTACCCCTCAGCCTTCAGGAGTCCTGTAACATATAATGGACCAAAGCCAAGGACTGCCCTTGCCTCCAAAGGGTTTGATTTTTCAAGACACAAACACCCGATAGGTGCACCGTCAACCACATTCCCCACGGACGCCTTCAATGATGGTGTGACTTAGTGTTGACTTTCCTTTTTATCTTTGTCTTCTCTTTATTTCCTAGTTGTTTCTAGTCAGAGGAAGGATAGCTTTATACAGAAATAGGATTTTTTTAAAGTAAGAATTCTTTACCAATCCTTCCTTCCCCAACATAAAATCTCCTATTTGAAGTGGAGTTTGAGGTAGGGACTCGAGAGGCAGTGCCTCAAGAAAGCCACACATTGTACAATGGAGAGCAGGGATGAAAACGTCGTATAGAAGGAAATGACTCTTCCTTTTGTTAGGAAAGGAAAAAAGAAAAAGAAAAAAGCCATCAGCTGAGCAGTGCTGCCCCCTGCAGCTGAAAGGAAATGAGGAAAGAGGCTGAAATAACTGAGCTCCCTTGTTCTGTGAATTGTGTTTTCTTTGCAGGATTAAGTGTTTATTTAAAAATCCAACTTGCATTATAGCAGAATACTAAATTCTGTCTTCTAATTAATTTTTAAAGCTCAGATTTGATAGCAGGATTAATCTTAGCCTTATTTTCAAGACAATTTAAAAATTACTAGAGAACATTTGTTTCATTTAATAAAAATGTATTACCCTACAGTAAATTGCAATTCAGATTATACATTGAGCTTCCATTTGGCTGAAGTATGTACTCTTGAACTGCTTTGTCTAAAATTAGAGACCATTTTCCTATAAAACAAGAGTGTTTGAGGGCTTGAACATCCAAAAATGTTACCTTAAGAGTAACGGGCTGTGGTATAGAAACTGCCATCATCAGATAATTACAGCCACTTAAATGAAAGCACCTCTATCCACCCTTTCTTTTCCTTCCATCTTCTTTTTCTATGGGTGCTGTTCACATGCTGTCATAATTCCAGGGAGAGTTGCATAATGGAAAAAAAAAAAACAAAAATAACCCTGTGCTTTGAGCTAGGGATCCAGGGTTTAACACCCTACTCTGCACTTTACAGTTTGTTTGACCTTGAACTGGCCACACAAGTATTCTGAGCTTATTTTTGCCATCTCCAACACAGGAGAAATAATAAGACCTATCTCACCAGGCTTTTGTGAGAACTGACTGAGAAAACAAAGAGCTCCTGTCAACCACTGGATGATGGTAGCTGGGGGACTTCTCTTAAGATAGGAAGTCAGCAAGATAGCTGTCGCGGATTCCTCTTCTCCATATGCGCATGTCAAGAGACAGAGGCTAATTTTCCTCTTCTGAATCTGGGCTGGCCTGAGTGACTAGTTTGACTGATAGAACCAATGGCAGTGACATTCTGGGACTTCTAAGGCTGGGCCATAGAAGTCTTACAGCTTCCACCTGTGTCTCTTAAATGCCTGCTCTTATAATGTTACAATCTTTCACAACCCAGCCACCAGGCTGTGGAAAGCCCAAAGCACATGGAGAGGCTATGTGTAGATATACCAGTTGGCAACCGAGCTGAGCTCCCAGTCAGCAGCTAGTGTCAACACAGGCCACACGAGTGAGCCATCTTGGGCATCTATCCCACTCGAGCCATTAGACCCTTCAAGCTCCAGCCGTATGACAGATCCTGGACACAGACTACCCACTGAGCCCAGTCAACCCTCTGAGCTACAAGAGACGAGCATAAACTGTTATGTTAAGCCACTGAATTTTGGGGTGTCTGTTACATAGGCAATGAAAGATAATCGGAGAAAGCTACAGGACAATTTTCTATTTTAAAGAGCAAATAGAAAAAACCCAAAGAAACACCTGAGAGGGAGGGGGTCCTACTATATGCATTTATCTGTATTTCATTATTTTGCCTCTCTAGTCATTGTTTCAAAACTTCCAGATAAGTTCAATTAGATTTGGAAGGGACATAGTGGGAGTTGAACAAATGTTGGTTGGATGACTAAGAAAATGAGCCAATGTATGAATGTTTCCTACGACATTAGTCCTCTAGTAGAAAGTATCTAATGACCAACAATCAATCAAAAATTTCCTTAAGAATTTATTATTTATAGGCTATTTTGGAATATAACCCTATCCCAAAGAAGTCCAAGTCTTATAAATAAAGGACTTGAATTAAAAGGACATTTGAAATAATGACGTGGCCGGGCTTGGTGGCTCACGCCTGTAATCGCAGCACTTTGGGAGGCTAAGGGGGCTGATCGCTTGAGCCCAGGAGTTCAAGACCAGCCTGGGCAATATGGGCAAACCCTGTCTCTACAAAAAGTATAAAAATTAGCTGGGTGTGATGTCACATGCCTGTAGTCCCAGCTACTCAGGAGGCTGAGCAGGGAGGATCACTTGAGCCCAGGGAGGTAGAGGCTGCAGTGAGCCATGATCACGCCACTGCACTTTAGTCTGGGCAACAGAGTGAGACCCTGTGTCAGTATAGATAGATGAATGGTTGGATGGATGGATGGATGGATAGATAGATAGATAGATAGATAGATAGATAGATAGATAATGTGCAGATTCGTTTGGTAGGAGTTACAGACAGAAGATGGATTGGGGATGAAGAAATGCACTCAGGGCCGGGCGCGGTGGCTCACGCCTGTAATCCCAGCACTTTGGGAGGCCGAGGCGGGTGGATCACAAGGTCAGGAGATCGAGACCATCCTGGCTAACATGGTGAAACCCCGTCTCTACTAAAAATACTAAAAATTAGCCGGGCGTGGTGGCGGGCGCCTGTAGTCCCAGCTACTCGGGAGGCTGAGGCAGGAGAATGGCGTGAACCCAGGAGGCGGAGCTTGCAGTGAGCCGAGATCGCGCCACTGCACTCCAGCCTGGGCGACAGAGCGAGACTCCGCCTCAAAAAAAAAAAAAAAAAAAAAGAAATGCACTCAGATTGCTAGAGCTAGGAAACACCTTTTCTGGGATATGGATCACTCTGCACTCAGAAGACTAGGTGAGATGACAGAAGGAGTACTCTGGAGGCTGGATGTGGTGGCTCACACCTGCAATCCCAACACTTTGGAAGGCTGAGGCAGAGGATCACTTGACACCCGAAATTCAAGAGTCTGGGCAACATAGCAAGATCCCATCTCTATTAAAAGAAAGAAAAAGAGGGAGGGAGGGAAGGAGGGAGCGAGGAGGGGAGGAAGGAAGGAAGGGAGGGTGTTCTGAGTGAGATGTTTGGGAACCAATAAGAAAGATTTTATGATGGGGATTAGTACTCAATATGAGTAGGTGCCCAACACAGGATTACAAGAGGCATAAAGTTCAGCATAATCAGAGCCCCGTCAGAGCCATAACAGACCAAAATTCCCCTCTGTGGGGAATTCAGTATGGTCTAGAGACAGGAAGAAGGGGACAGAGTGAGCTGAGAAGCTTCATTCCCTAGGGGTTGGAAGTGTGTAGGTTGACCCACACATTCCCCTGAACTAAAAACTCCGAGGGAATTGGAGTGGAGGGAACCCTTATTCATGCTGAGGAGCCTCATAGCGTGAGGATGGTGCATCACCACACGTACACGATGCCATGGGATTTTCAGAGGATCCTTATTTTTACTGCAATCTCTCTGAACCCTGTAAAACAGGGACAATGGAAAACTGAAAGTAGGGGTGTGGCCCGCCCAAGGCCACCTGACTAGTTAGTAGACAGCCCAGACCCAGGTCTTCTGCCCTATGGGTCAAGCTCGCACCAAACTGCTCCACCCTCTCCAGATTTTATTTTGTTCGGGGCCCACGAATGTCTCCAATGACCTTGTTTACAGCACAAAATAATGCGACCAGGCTTCTCTTTAAAGCTGTTTTGAGAAATGGCATATTACTCTCTGTTAGAAATAATGACTCTGATTGCTGGACCAAAATAAAGCGTGTCTATCACCGAAATAATTCAAAAAGCTATTTTTGTGGGTCACATTCTATGTGATAAAAACCATCATTTTAGTTGACTTTAAAGGACACATCTCTCTGTAAATCCATAGAGCGTGCTTTAGTCTGTCGGCTGAATGTGACATCTTCCACAAAGAGTATATAAATGACTGATTCAGAACGGAGGTTGAGCAGATAAATAAAGTTGACAGTTCACAGAAGAGGTCTTCATTACTAAATTATTTGGGGAGGTTTTGTAAGTCAGGAAACTAATCTGCAACTAATGCTCCTTTGGTGCCACTTATCCCGTAGCCATCTCCTCACACTGACTGCAAAGCAAGCGCATGGAGTTTTACCTCCCCATCATCAATTACAAATATGTCCCTTTTTTACTCCTCTCTGTGAGATTGCATTTCTTATAAATTGCTCTGCACCGGGGCCTTGTGAAGTAAACATCCAAATTTCACAGGCATCTGTGTCCACCTTAGCCAGCAAGTGACGGCCACCTTCTTGAAGCAGCTGGAGCCAGGCTGGCCTCACGCGTGGTCAGACACAGCAGGAGGAGGACGGAAGCCACGTGCTAGGTCACAAAGCTGCGTGTCCACATCCCACGTGATAGATCTGCAGAGGCTGCTTGGCTTGTCAGAAGCTGATGGCCACAGGCACAAATCAAGCCAGTACCCTTCTGCCAGAGAATCAGCAGAATCTTCCTACACCTGTTTGGTGGCAAGGGTCAGGGACGTTCTGCAGCATAGATGGCAGGAGAGCTGCTTATGGAAGCCACAAGAAGGCAGACATCATTGATGGATGTCCACTGGAGGCCAGTCCCCTACTGGAGGAGCTTCATGCTCAGTCCATCAGCTGGGGAAACCATCATTGCACACGGTTTAAAGACCTGAAAGGATCAACTCTTTGTGTTGCTGTCATTTATTTGCTGGGTGAAACAAAGGGTTGAAGTGTGTGAAGGAGAAATCTTTATTTTGAAATCTAACAAGACCATCTAAGAATGTTCACAGGATGCTTACAACAAAATGGACTTAAATATAATGATTTACACTAATTTTTAGAATTTATACCTGCATAGTTAGAGGATACAGGAGAAAATATAGTATATGAAGATAATCTATATTTTTTCTTTTGATTTATTTTTTGATTTTTTTTTTTTCCCAGACAGGGTCTGGCTCTGTCACCCAGGCCGGAGTGCAGTGGCACAATCTCTGCTCACTGCAGCCTCCACCTTCAGGGCTCAAGTGATCCTCCCACCTCAGCCTCCTGAGTAGCTGAGACTACAGGCACAGACCACCATGCCCAGCTAATTTTTGTATTTTTGGTAGAGACGGGGTTTCACTATGTTGCCCAGGCTGGTTACAAACTCCAGAGCTCAGGCAATCTGCCCACTTCGACCTCCCAAAGTGCTGGGATTATAGACATGAGCCTATAAAAGCTATACCTGGCCTTTTAAAAACTTCTTATGCTTGGCTCCACGTATGTGCTCCTATCGGAAAAACCTATTTGATTTGCTTCCCTTCATAAATATTGTGTGTGTAGTAGAAATGGTTTAATATGCTACACATCATATTCTTTTTCCCTTCTAACTAATTCAGTTTGGTTTCCTTGTGTTTCAGTGGTTCTCAAAAGTAAGGGCACAGTCAACATTTGACTTATAACGTGTTCAGGGAATGTTTGTGCTTCTTCAACCAAAATGTGCCCTTTGAAGTTACGAAGAATTAAAAAGATTATCAACTATTTTATCAGGTTCTGCTTAAAGGAACGTGAATTGGTCCACAACTCAGCTCAAAGCCCTGGTTTTCTGGGAGGTATAAAGGTACTTTAGGCTGAGTTCATAGGAATGGCTTACTTTTTGGGCCTTTTCTAGGGTACCAGGAAACAATGTACTTGAACTTCTTGATGTTCTCTAAATTTGGAGTCCCTTTTTTTTTTTGAGATGGAATCTCACTCTGTCGCCAGGCTGGAGTGCAGTGACACCATCTTGGCTCACAGCAACCTCTGCCTCCCAGGTTCTCCTGCCTCAGCCTCCCGAGTAGCTGGGACTACAGGCATGCACCAACATGCCCAGCTAAGTTTTGTATGTTTTAGTAGAGATGGGGTTTCACCATATTGGCCAGGCTGGTCTCGAACTCCTGTCCTCATAATCTGCCCATCTCAGCCTCCCAAATTGCTGGGATTACAGGCATAAGCCACCATACCCAGCCAACTAGAGGCTACTCTTAAGGTGACAGAGGATAAGCCTTGGCAGATATTGATTAGTACGGGTTTGAAAGAAGATTGTGGTTTCTCTTCATGGGAGTTTAAATGATCAGGGCCAGATCTGGTATTCCGCTATTGATGTACCAAGCTAAGGAATGCTGGGCATCTCCCTGTCGGTGGCTGCAGGGGCCGCTGTCACATTTCCAAATTAACTCCCAGTCTGACAAGAGAAGCAGAGACAGCAACTAAAGGCAGCATTAACCCCAGAATTATGGCACTTCCTCCTGCTCTTACAATGACTTTACGTGCCTAGTTCCAGTAAGCCATTCCCATTCTTCTCTTGCTCCAAATAGTACTGAACTCAGCACACCTTTTTAAATGGTCCTCTTGCACATTTTATGAAAAGAGATGTGGATCTTTTTTTTAAGATAGCTCATTATTGTAATACGCACAAACTCATGCTTCCATGGAGAACAGCTGAGTTTACTAAACTGGGCTTAACAAGGTTGAAGACTGCTGGTCCTCTGACTGACTTGCTGGACTTTTATTTCAATTACCAAAAAGCCATTTTTCCCCTTGGATATTACTAGCAGTTGGTTTCGGTTTTTGAATCAACATGTTTAAGAAATTTATACTAACTAGAATTTCCCAACAATGAACATTGCCTTATAAAAGCAGCGTATTCACCTTGGAGAATGCCCTTTGGTGATGGCAAGATAACCAAGTTAAGGGGTTCTGTTTTTTAAGGCTGAACTCCTGTCCCTGTTCTAATTGCCTCTGCAGTAGGTTCTTCTGTCCACATTTCTCTTCAGCACAAACAAGTCTGTAGAAGGCCAAACAGGAATCAGAGTAGAGCTCAAAGGAAAGGAGGCATTTGTCAGAATATAGAAACCTGACTGGGCACAGTGGCTCATGCCTTTAATCCCAGCACTTTGGGAGGCTGAGGCAGGCGGATCACTTGAGGCCAGGAGTTTGAGACCAGCCTGACCAACACAGAGAAATCCCGTCTCTACTAAAAACACAAAAATTAGCCAGACATGGTGGCACATGCCTGTAATCCCAGCTACTCAGGAGACTGAGGCAGCAGAATAGCTTGAACCCAGGAGGCGGAGGTTGCAGTGAGCGTAGATCCTGCAACTGCACTCCAGCCTGGGCAACAGAGAGAGTAGATAAAAAAGGAACTCAGAATTCTGATTTTATTGTAGACCTAACCAGAGGGATAAACGATGTCTTTGTGGCTCAAAAACATTGAAACTTCATGTAATAGCCTAAGAAAATACACTGGGAATTGAGATGAAACTCATGGAACATTCTTCTGCCTTAAATGTCCTGTGAGAGGTTTCCATGAAAGATGATATATACATTGCAAAGAGCTACAATGAGAATTGAGGATTCCATATCCTGGCACCCCCATCTTTGTCCATCAGAAGCAGAGTTAGAATATAATGCAAAAGCAAGAAGATTGCATCAGTACAAAATGGGACCAAACTGTACCCTTTAGGATTCTCTATCATCGCTAACAGTGGGTCACAAATCTGGTTTCAATCAACTTATCAGCTATTGCCAAGAAATTTAGACCCTGTCCCTATAGCACAATTTAGGCTACATTTTGCTTGACTTTCTGTATGGGTAGATTTGATTCCAAAAATATATTTTAAGATCATCGGAAACAAAGAAGCTGTTTAAATAATAGATGACTTGTTTTAATGATTAACTTCTCTTTCTTCAAGGAAAGGAATGAGCAGAGTGAACAAAACAGCAGAGAGATATTGCCAAATAACTGTGCCCTGACATGTCCACACCTGGCAGGAGGGGCGCAGGAGGCCAGTTCAGGGCTTCTGTTTCTGACAGAGAGCACCCTCGGCATTGGGAGCTGGGTTGTGATGTTCCAGAGACTTACTCTGTACCTGGCACTATGTCTGTAGTTAGGCTCCAAGATCCTGACACTGTGATTCTCAGAGAGGCATGAATAACTGAGACATTTTCTACTTAATTATCCCTTTCCCATTTTTAATAAACCTATCTCTAATATTTATATTTTAAGCTGTGAAATATAATTCAGAGTAAAATATAAAGAACTATGAATAAGTAAAGCAATATCGGCCAGATAGTATTGGATATCTGTTCTCCTGTGGTCTTCAACCATTGTCAATCACTATTTAATTTAACCTTGGCACAACTTCTGTGTTTATATGAAATAAATCTATTTGACTTTCTCAACCTAGAGATAGGTCTTTCCTGCATCTTTTCAATGACTGTAGCACACAGCAACTTCTACCAACTTTTTATCCGAGGCCTTCTTAGACATCCTCTGGTTAGACTTTTACCTTTTGTTTAAAAGAACAATATCATTATTTACAACTTAGAGGGAAAGGAGCATTACGAGATCATGGAAAGGACATGAACTTTGAAGCAAATCAGCCTGGGTGTGGATCCTGGTTTAATATCTAAATGACCACAGTCATGTTATTGAAACAGTCTGATATTCTCAAACTGTGCATTTGGCATAGACCTTACTTGGTTATTGGACAATTAAATGAAATAGGTATTTAAAGCTCCCAGCACTTAGAGAAGTTGTGGTCTTCTTACTACCAGCAGCTCAGCCACCTCCAATAAGTTCACTATTACAGCTACTGCCAGCTGACTGACCGTGAGAAATCCAGGTAACTCTGAACCTCAGTTTCCTCTTCAGTAAAAGAAAGATAATGTCTATTTCACAGGGTTGTGAAGACAATGAAATGCTAACACCTAAAAAGTGCTAGGAACATGGCATGTACTCAACAAATTTTAGTTCAAAATCTTTTCCTCCTTTCCCGTCTTCTTAAAAATATCAAGAACTCTTCAGACCCTGTTGATATTCCCAGGCCAGTAGTTCATTCTGATCTTGAGATTAGATTACAGCCTGGAGGGGCATCTTAAATGCACTTTAAATTAGACCTGATTCATTTCCAGAAAAGATTCACACACTACTACCAGGCTTGCTAGATCTGAACCCATCTTTAGGCTACAGAGGAAGCAAGAAATGTGTGTAGCACATGAATATTCTATCCATGAGCAGATCTTTCTCCTTTTCCTTCAGGGACTCTGCATATCCAATGTCCAATACCTGGAGAATAGGCAGAGAGTGTATCTACACCTTTCCCCAGGCCCCTGCCTGTGCTCCGTGGTAAGAGGGTCTATCCTCCTCTGGATGTTTCCTGGCCTCACTCACCATCTTCTACTGACAGAGGCAAGAAAATAGACCACCTTTCCACGCATATTGGGATCCCGTAGTGTCCACCAACAGCAACCTAATGCAGGACAACATGTAGCTGACCACAGCAGCTTGACAATTGCCAGGTTCTTACACTTTTTATGGAAACAGTCGATGGAAAGGAAGACACGGCCTTGGCATATACTTTATCTCGCACCCACACATAGGCCATCCATTCCCCTCCTCTTTTGCTCTTTGCTGTGTGTATTAATACCTTCCTTCCGTGAAGGGAGAAGGCTGGCTCTGCTTGTCTGTGCTTGTGTGGCTTCCTATAGGAGGGAGTTAAGGTTTAGCTCTTGGTACTCATGTAAGGTTTGGTAAGTTTCATCTGTTACACTTCTATGGATCACTTAAAGAAGGCTGAAGAAGATCCGTTTCCTGTTTGATAGGCTCAAACCATCATGGCAGGGCTTCTGTTTAGTTTTGTTTTCTATTTACATCTGTCAGTGGTCCTGGAAACTATTTGGCAATGAACATAGGCAATACTTGCAATACATTTTCAGAAACCACTGTGCTTAACACTGGAAGAACAAGGCCAGGTTGACTTCTGGGGTGACAGTTCCATGCTTATGGTCCGGTGGGGTACTTGGTCATTGAGATCCTAAATGGATCTATGTATTTATTTATTTATTTATTTATTTATTTATTTTGAGATGGAGTCTCACTCTGCCACCCAGGCTGGAGTGCAGTGGCACGATCCCAGCTCACCGCAACCTCTGCCTCCCAGGTTCAAGTGACTCTCCTGCCTCAGCCTCCCAGGTGCCCACCACCATGCCTGGCTAATTTTTGCATTTTTAGTAGAGATGAGGTTTCACCATGTTGCCCAGGCTGGTCTTGAACTCCTGACCTCAGGCAATCCACCCACCTTGGCCTCCCAAAGTGCTGGGATTACAGGCATGAGCCACCACATATGGACTAAATGCATCTTTTTTTCTGCCATAGAATTTTATTTGGTAAGGATGTGCTGTCTGTCATTTACAGTTCAAAAGCCAAAATCAAAATTAACATGATAATCTCTTCTAATTCAGAAATTTCACAATCTGTTGTTTCATCCTCTGCCTCTTAACTCTTCAGGGTCAGGAAACAACAGCAGTAAACTCCACACCTTGGATCCCAGTGGTAGAGTCAAGGTGCTCCGCAAAGACTTCTGGATGACCTTGAGTCTGGGGGTAAAGTTACACACAGCACTGTCTGGTAGGACACTCTGGTTCTCTAGTTATAATGCTAGGGACATGACTCTGCCTGCTTACTCCTCAAAAAACTGAGCAAAAAATTGGCCTCACCCCAGTGTTTGGCACCAGAATGAGTACCCGGTATGAATCTTTGTCCTCAAACATTTATATTTGTTTTAAAGCCACTGTGAGCCCCTAGCTGTTCTTCATTTTTGTCATTGCTGAGCTCTCCTTTCCTTCCCAGAGCTGCACCAGATTTAATGAAGTTTATACAATACCCAGTAAGGCAAACGACCTTGACTATGGTCTCACCAGCACACCCCACTGTCCCAGACCACAGTGGCCCCTTTGATGCCCAGCAGCTCTCTGCTTCCTCCGTGACCTCTGCAAGTAGGAGAATCTTTGTGGAGGCTGTGAATCCCAGTCCCATCACTTCTCTTCCTGTGACATCCCTTAAGTCTTCCTTCCTAGGGTCTTCTGCCTCCCAGAGGAAAGCCGGGGAGCCATGCTTCTCTACGACCTTTGCACCTTGCCCTCCTCCTAGACCAGGGGAAGCGTTTTCCTACACGAAAGCACCGCCACACCCACCATGGCTTGTTTCACAGAGACATTCTTTCCTCAAATTCCATCTCCCCTTTGGAAATCAGGCTTTTAGAAAACACTAGGAAGCCTTGCACGCTAGGTCTGTTTTCTACCATACTAAGGCGCAGAGGCATGGAGAGACATAGGAAAAGGAGAAAAATACACAGAAGGAGAAAAAGGGGGAAAAACTCTAAATTAAAACCTCCGAACCCTGTTGCTAATATGTATGGTAGTGATAAACATAGCACTTCGCATTCCTCAGGAGCATCTAGCCTGCTCTTCAAGAAATTGAATCAACATTATGCAAAGAGAAGAAACTTTGGGTTTCTTATTTTATTTTATTTTTTTTTTTTGAGACGGAGTCTCACTCTATTGCCAGGCTGGAGTGCAATGGCACGATCTCGGCTCACTGCAGCCTCTGCCTCCTGGTTCAAGCAATTCCCCTGCCTCAGCCTCCCAAGTAGTTGGGACTACAGGCATGGGCCACCACGCCTGGCTAATTTTTTTTTGTATTTTAGTAGAGACGGGGTTTCACCATGTTGACCAAGATGGTCTCAATCTCCTGACCTTCTGATCCACCCGACTTGGCCTCCCAAAGTGCTGGGATTACAGGCGTGAGCCACCACACCCAGCCAAACTTTGGGTTTTCAATGCCTTGGTTTTGTAAAAAAGGGGCAGGAAGGTTAAAGGTTCATTTTCAAGGCACCACTGACTCACCCTTTACAGATTGCTCTTAAAACCATTTTAATTTGTTAGAAAACGTAAAGTGATTTTGCATCCTTTTTCCTGTAAATTGTCTGCACACAAGTAAAAGTCACTAATACTCAAAAAGACTTTCTTTTTTTTTTTTTTTTTTTGAGATGAAGTCTTGCTCTGTTGCCCAGGCTGGAGTGCAAATGGCACGATCTTGGCTCACAGCAACCTCTGTCTCCTGGGTTCAAGCGATTCTCCTGTCTCAGCCTCCCAAGTAGCTGGGATTACAGGCGTACGCCACCATGCCTGGCTATTTTTTTTTTTGTATTTTTGTGGAGATGGGGTTTCACCATGTTGGCCAGGCTGGTTTTGAACTCCTGACCTCAAGTGATCCACCCGCCTTGGCCTCCCAAAGTGCTGGGATTACAAGCGTGAACTACAGTGCCTGGCCTAAAAATCTTCAATAACTCTCTCTGGAAAAGAGTCAGTATTTACCTGTAGAGCCACTTTTGTGCTCCAATGACCTTAGCTGAGTTTGTCATAGGCCACATGGGCTAAGCTGGTGTCCCTCAATTTAGTAAAACACAGTCTATAAAATCCCACACTTGTAAAACACTCATTTGGCAAGTGGTTTTACAAAAGTTGTAAAAGCTTACAAGTGGATATGCCAGGGATTCCTTTAAGTATCAAGATGTCCTTGAGTTTTCCAAAAATATGACTCAATTTAGAATCATGGATGTATTGTAGCTTTTCAAAAGTATATCTTTGTAAAAGTACATGTGCCTGTACTCAGTGAAATGAATGTTAAGCCAGATAGAACATGAGATTTCACCAATAGGAAAGAAGAAAACTCCCTGCCAGACCTAAATAGTTGTTTCACATATTTGGAAGAGTTGCAGAGTATGCAAAAGTGACTCAGCAAGTCACAGACACCAGCACAGAGGTGGACTTGGTTATGAGGCAGGACTCGTACAACAGGTTCTGAAGGCCCAGTGGTTAATGAAGTGGTTAAGCTAAGGGTAGCCCTCCCCAGGCTCCTGAGGAAGCAAAGTCAACAAGGACTTTTAGATATCTCCCCAGCAAAATCATATATTTCCTCTTGAAAAGTTACTGTTTTTTGACCAGGTTTGCATTCTCCCGGGTCTCTTGGTTTGTAAATAATTGTTTTCGTGCATTTAAGCAGTTAATCTGGCAAAGCTAATACTAATTTGACATAGCCAGGGAATAGAGAAAATGCAGTAGACATAACTGTTTTCCTGGGTAAAATTTTATAAAACTAAACATTTTAGAAAGCCCTACTCAATGTGTAGATGTGGGAGGGATGGACTCTCCCTGCAGGAGAAAAACTGTCCAAGTGGTAAATTCCACATTGGAACAATATGATGTTGGCTTCTGATTTTCCACTCCAGGCTTTGGAGGTAAAGCTCAGCATTTGACCCCAGTTATGTTGTGCTATAAAGGGCCAGTACACAGTAAGGCCTGTGGAATTAGGAACTGGAAAAGGAAGGGAGATGTGGTTAGAACACTCAGGAGAAGGGTTATTAAAGGGTAAAAGCAGTTTCTGCATTTGAGTTTTGCTTTTCTTCATAACCTTTCACAATTTCATTGGATCCAAATGTCCGAGAAATTGAACGTGTGAAGTCCACAGAAAGAAAGGACCAGAATTCCTCCAGGTCTCTCCCATGAGGCTTCATCTGGGTTCTACCTTTCCTTTTTTGTTCCACTTGCAGGAATGGTGGGCAGGAGCGTTAGACTTCTCTGTTTATAAGAATGTTTCTTTTGAGTATCATTAATCAGCACGGATGAAGATGAGTTGTGCCTGAGATGATAACCACAGATCCAGCTCTCAAGGATATTTTGAGGACGTTCTATCTTCTCCTGCCTCTTTTCAGAAAAAAGTGAGAATATTATAAGCACCTATATTTTTATCTGGCTGTTTAAAATCCTAATCGACCTGTTCTAACAAAGTAGCACGGAGCATGAATCACTTGGTAGCCAACTTTGGTTAATTTTGCCCGCAGGATTGACCAAAGTTGCCTTCCTGAGCTTGCACTTCTACTTGCATTCCAGGTGTCCATTCTTGTGTACCGAACACACCTTAAAGTGAGCTGAGAGATTTATAATTACTAGAGTCAAAGAAAAATGCCAGAAGGAAACGTCACCACCCACTGAAGGATTATTGTTGGCATGATGACTGAGGCGTGGCACCTGTGCACATGGCAGTGTCAGTTGCCTTGTCATAAGTGGCAGTCATGCTAGGGGATAGTTTTCTTCTTTGACTTATATTATTATCTTCTTGAATGAGACATATCTCGATTTTGAATCATAACTGTGAGAAATGCCCACACCCATCTCACCTCCACATATGTAAATTCCATTTCTCCCAAGACTCCCAGCTATGAGAGAATGCAACAGTCAATATTATGAAAGTGGCTTGGCTAAAATGTTTGCTTCCCTGTGCTCAGTCACTTGAGCAGCACAAGTGACACATTTGACAAGGCAGAACAAGAAATTTATCCCTTCACTATGGAGCATTTTACAAGGGAAGCTGAGTTTTGGAGCAAACTAATGGTAAGTTGAATAAAGTGTTTAAATATCAATTAAATATCAAGGACATCATGCTGGGCATTTTCCTTGTGGCTTTTTATAAAATAAGATGAAAGGGGAATTTATAATCAAAGGATTGTATTCTTGCTTATTACTTTAAGTGAAACGTGCCTTCTACATATCAAATTTTGTTAGTGATAAATGGTTTTGAATGAATTGTTTGGCAGGAACTTTTTCTAATTCTATTGATGAAGAATACTAACAGCTATGGGCATGTAAGGCTTTATGACTTTGTGGAAGCAATATGGTTCGCTAGTGGAAAGGAATTATTCTAAGCTAGATTTTTAACATAAATGAAGCATTTCTTGGAACTCTGTGTTGGATTTTTACTTTTGGTTTTCTTTAACTGTACCTCTTTTAAGATTTTCTCTAAGGTGTGTATACATAACCATGATCAGAAGGGTGTAATAAAGGAGGATTCTAATGTCTAAGACTAACCTTTGTGATTTCTGAACTGAACATATTCGTACCTGCCATTTTCCCTTTATGTGACCAAGAACTGCTGAGTTTACTTTAGATGACTTGGTACAGTCTTGAATGCATCAAAGAATGAAGAGATTCCCTGACTTTGATGATTCTAGCTGATCATGTCATTTTATAGTGGAGTAAACTGAAGTCCCTCTATCCAAACAACCCATAGTCTGGCTACAAGATCACAGACCCCACGCCCCGTTCCAGTGGGTTTTTTGTTTTTAGTTATCTTTCACTGTCTCAGAGCATAAAATTTCATTTTGTTTTCTCCTTTCTAATGTAAATTTCAGCTTCATTGGAAATAGAAAATTCTGTTGCAAACAGGTAATTTTTAGGTTGGATGGTATAACAGATTATCTTTTGGTGGCAACGATGTGACTCATCTGTCTTTTCCCTGGCAGTATGACCTATACTACCATCTTTTATGACACTAAGTTTATTCTGTGAGCGTACTGAAACATTGGTTTCTAGAGTAGTCACTTCTATTCATTAAAGAATGTTCAGGGCCAGGTGCAGTGGCTCGCGCCTGTAATCCCAGCACTTTGGGAGGCCAAGGCGGGAGGATCACGAGGTCAGGAGATCAAGACCATCCTGGTTAACACGGTGAAACCCCGTCTCTACTAAAAATACTAAAAATTAGCCGGTTGTGGGGCGGGCTCCTGTAGTCCCAGCTACTTGGGAGGCTGAGGCAGGAAAATGGCTTGGACCTGGGAGGCGGAGCTGGCAGTGAGCCGAGATCGTGCACTGCACTCCAGCCTGGGCGACAGAGCGAGACTCCGTCTCAAAAAAAAAAAAAAAAAAAAAGAATGTTCAGTATCTCTGATGTCTTAAATTATAATGCTATATCTGAGCTGGTAAGCCATTCTGTGTGATGTCTTTGGAGAAAGGAGGGTAAAAAAATGTATTATTATTTCTAAACATAACTAAAAAGCACAATTTTTAGATCAATATTCAAACATTTAATACATTTACTTTTGTTTATCCAATTATTTCACTCATTTACTTAGCAAGCACATCAATATATTGTATTCTGGAAACTCAATCATTTCTATGCTCTTACAATACTTAGGTTTTTTTAAATGTCTTCATTTTTATTAAGAGTTCATTTTGACGAACTATAGAAAAATTAAAAAGGTTTTTTCTGCATGTCCTCCAGGCAGAGAGGAGCATCTGTGCTCCAAGGAGCTGGGAGCTGATGTAGCAGCAGGCTCTGACTGGCTCCAGAGTCCTAAACCTATGGGGAGTGGGCAGAGGCCGATGCTCAGGAAATACACAAAGGACTGAGATGTAGGCATTGGTCCTGTCCACCCAGAACTGCTCAAGGAGTTTTCCAAATCAGATAGTCACATGAGAGAACTATCGGACTTATAAGCAGCTACCATGCAAATTCAAGGTAGCCTGTTGTTTTGTTAAATCATGGTTGTCCAAACTGCCATTTTGAAAATTCTCCCCTCATTTTGAAACTCTCTTTCACCCCTGGCTCCAGCACTGCCACTACATGTTGTCACCAGTTCCCCTGGCAGGTGGGTGGTGGCTTTCCGTGAGAGAGCTAAGTCAGCAGCCCCAGAAAGTGCCTCGGGGAGCTGGTGGCAACTCATTAGCCTCTCTTACGCGCCTTCTAGTCTGTGTCATGGACAGAACACCTGCCAGCACAGACACCCAGTGACAGGCACGGCCCAGGGCAGGAGGGACTGCAATTTACTATGAACCAATGGCTACTCAACCTGTGTGAACCAACAGAAATGGATTTTGGAGGGCCTGGTATATTTCCACAGTGGCTTTCTATCACAATTAATGCACCCAGCCTCTCCTGTGGTCAGCAGGTTGTTATCTGAACTGTGTAGATTGTGAGACATAGAGATTTAATAACAGGCTTGGTGCTCTCTGGTTAATGAGTGGGCTGGGAGTGAGAAATCTAAGGCTCTGGTGATTTCCTACAGAATGTTGGACATTGTCTCTCAGCCTTCTCCACCAGGAGGATCAGAGTGGTTCTTCCATCAAGAGTTCTCTCATCATTTTTTGCTCTTAGTGCATCTGAGTTCTTGAATGTCTTCACTCTTGCAGAATATTGGAGTCACTTAGAAGTTCACTTCCATGTCAGACATAACTGGATCATGCTTCTCTCAAAGAGGATAATAGTAACCCCTGGGAGCTCAAATTCAGAAGCTTGCCTCCAAGTGCAGCTTTAAGTCTCAAGGCTATGTGCTAGTCCAGGACAGTTGGTAGATCAGGTCTCCCCTTGCATACAACCCAGTGAAACAATTCAACCTAGCACAACTTCAACAAGCATGAACCATATATGAAAGTGCAGGCAGCAGAGGGCATGATGGCCATGCATGATTATTTGGGGAAAGTGGACAGTGGTAACTCTCTGCATAGTCCTGTCTGATCATCTCCTCCCAAGAGACCCCAGCCATCTTTCTTTGCCACCATCCTCTTTCTCCCAGTGAGCTCATCTGAATACCTGCCTCATTGAAGCATGAGGCAAGTGCTCATCGAGCCCAGCCTCTGTGACTAAATCTGCTGTTTCTATGGAGAATACAGAGGAAGAAGACATGATCTTGACTCAGGAAGGTCAAAATATAATTGTGAGACAAGACAAACATCCATGAAACAATTAGAGAACAGAATAATATATAATTGAGTGGCAGACGGCATGGTTCAGAAATTAAGTGGAATAGCAAGTCTGAAGTCAGGGAAGTCTGTGAGGCCCAGAAGAGTCAAAGAAGGTTTCATGATGGAAATTGATGGATAGAATTTGGAAAGGAGAGGGATAGGCATCCAGATGAAGGAGATGGTGTCGAGTAAATGCTGGGAGGCAGAAACGCCTCTGGTGACAGGATACTGCTGAGTGATTGAACAGGAAATGGGTGTGAGGGACTGGGGAAAGATAGAGA
Source organism: Gorilla gorilla gorilla (assembly GCF_029281585.2). NCBI lineage: Eukaryota > Metazoa > Chordata > Mammalia > Primates > Hominidae > Gorilla > Gorilla gorilla. The sequence goes on from NC_073229.2 coordinate 172,359,418, forward strand.
ATGGAGCAGATCCTGGAGAGTCTTGAAGACAAAACAGAGGATCTTAGACTGGGTAGGACATGGGAGTCGTGGAAGGAGTCAGAACAGTAGAATGGCTTGATAAAGGCAGCATTTAGGGAAAATGAGTCTGGCAGGGTAGATTGGATTCTGAAGATTCTAGAGGCCGGTAAGAAAGCTATTGTTACAGGACCTACACATGAGATGGCAGTGGTCCCAGACCAGTATGGTACAAGTGGAGTAAGGAGAAAAACATATCTTTAAGGAAAAACATGAAACACCAGTCAGCTGATAGGATTGTGTAGGATACAAACTACATCAAGTCAGCACCTAATGGATATTTTCTGCAGACAGCAGTCTATTTTTGCTCAGGATAAGAGAGAAGTCTAATTATTTTCCATAGATTTATTCCTAAGACTAGCAAACCTGTTTCATACTTCCCTCCCTGTCCCTTGAGTTAACCAAGCCCTTTCTAGAAAATTCTCCAGCTATCAGTCCCCGTCCTGAGAGTTCAGGCCAAAATTTCTCTTGCAGGCCACCCTCCTGCCACCTGGAGCATTCTGCTCCCTCAAAGCTTCTCCTTCCTCACAGCTGGACTCATGCTCCTGAGGGTCATTTTCCTAGGATCTTTTCCTCAGCTACTGTTTGATGAACAGGAAACATTTTTCCTCTTTCTTCCTCACTGACCAATATGGTTTGGCTCTGTGTCCCCACCTGAGTCTTATCTCTAATTGTAATCCCCACGTATCGAGGGAGGTAGGTGATTGGATCATAGGGTGGTTTTCCTCATGCTGTTCCCCTGATAATGAGTGAGTTCTCACAAGATCTGGTGGGTTTTGTTTTTGTTTTGTTCTGAGATGGAGTCTGGCTCTGTCACCCAGGCTGGAGTGCAGTGGTGCTATCTCGGCTCACTGCAACCTCCGCCTCCCATGTTCTAGTGATTCTCCTGCCTCAGCCTCCAGAGTAGCTGGAATTACAGCTGCCCAACACCACGCCTGGCTCATTGTTGTATTTTTAGTAGAAACAGGGCTTCACCAAGTTGGCCAAGCTGATCTCACACTCCTAACCTCAAGTGATTGGCCCACCTCAGCCTCCCAAAGTGCTGCGATCACAGGCATGAGCCGCCGTGCCTGTCTGATGGTTTTATAGGGAGTTCTTCCCCTTCACTCACTCCCCTCTCTTGTTGCCATGTGAAGAAGGTCCTTGTGTCTCCTTTGCCTTCCGCCATGATTGTAAGTTTCCTGAGGTCTCCCCAGCCATGTGAAACTGTGAGTCAATTAAACTTCTTTCCTTTATAAATGATCCAGTCTTGAATATTTCTTTCCAGCAGTGTGAAAATGGACTAATATCCTGACTTAGTTTTATTTCTAGTTTGTGGGCTTCTCCCATCTCTCCCTTCTGTCTTTATTCATATTGAGGTAGCCGCCCACTGATATTTGGCTACTTGGCAGCATACTTCAGGTCAAGATGATTAACTTTTCTAGGCATGTACATAGTTATATTTGACAAAAATAAAGTGTGTGCTACATACAGGAAAAAGAGGTACCCCGTCCATCTGATGTTTTGAAAGGGGAAGCAAGCCACCACATCTGGAACACAAATGATGAAAATCAAGGTGTTGTATGTTTAGACTGACAGGTCTTAGACAGGTTTCAGGAGAAATTTTGAATCACAGAAGGCAAGAACTCTAAAGCATCATCAACATGTTCTGTTTGACCTACATATGGTTTTTATAATTGTTGTTGTTTTATTTACATTTTTAGCAAATATTTAAAATTAAGACATTTTCACATAATAATCCAGGGACAGTTTTTTTTTGTTTTGTTTTGTTGTGTTTTGTTTGAAACAGAATCAAAAGATGACAATTATCAGCTAGTGCTGAGTATAGCTGTCCCCTGTAGACAGGGCAAGTATTCTCCTCCTTACCTACCTTTTGAGTACTTATCAGGGCCTGTGAATATTTCAGCTGTGACCCCTGATTTAACTAATCCCTCATTTTACAAAGAAGGGAGATTGAGGCACAGAGAAGTTAAGTAACTTTTTCAGTATTTCCCAAGAGGCTGGTATCAGTACGGGGATGAGAACTGAGCTTTGCTGGCCAGTCGTGGTGGCTCACACCTGTAATCCCAGCACTTTGGGAGGCCAAGGCAGGCGGATCACCTGAGGTCAGGAGTTTGAGACCAGCTTGGCCAACATGGCAAAACACTGTCTCTACTAAAAATACAAAAATTAGCTGAGGATGGTGGTGGGCGCCCAGCTACTCAGGAGGCTGAGCAGGAGAATCACTTGAACCCGAGAGGCAGAGGTTGCAGTGAGTTGAAATCGTGCCATTGCACTCCAGCCTGGGCAACAGTGCAAGACTCCGTCTCAAGAAAAAAAAAAAACTGAGCTTGGCTATAAGGCCTCACTCCCTTTTCTCTCCTTTTAAGGACTGTAGTTGTTTCTCAAATACAGGATCCAAAAGGTTGGTAATTGGGGCCAGGAGTTTGAAACCAGCCTGAGCAACATAGTGAGACCCCATCTCTATAAAAAGTTTAAAAATTAACTAGATGTGATGGCGCACACCTGTAATTCCAGCTATTCGGCAGGCGGAGGCAGGAGGACTGCTTCAGTCCGGGAGTTTGAGCTGTGATGAACTCTGAGCATACCACTGCACTCCAGCCTGGGTGACAGAGCAAGACTTTGTCTTGGGAAAAAGAAAGGAGAAAGAAAGGAAGGGAGAGTGAGAGAGAGAGGAGAAAGAAAGAGAGAAAAAGGAAGAAAAGGAAGGAAGGAAGGAGAGAGAGAGAGAAAGAAAAAGAGAGAAGGAGGAAAGAAAGAAAAGAAAAGGAAAGGAAAGGAAAGAAAAGAGAAGGCAACCTGGAGAAAGGCAAAGACCAGCATGTGTGAAGAGGCTCATTAGTCAAAATTGATATTCTGAATATCAGCTGAGGGATATTGAATAGGTCACCCTGAGAGCCAGAATCTGAGAAAACCCAGAATAGTAGTATTTCTCATCTGCGACCCTTGATGGAATTGTATTTTAAGTGATTGCACTTGCTGCTTACAATGCCAAGACGGAACATACTTCAGAATTAGCTTTTTCCTTTGATTATACTTTGTTGGGTTAAAAAATTAAAAAGTGGACTTGCAAATATGGCAGTTGTGACTACAGCATTTTAAGCATTTGTATTGAAGATGTCCCAAATTTCTAAATGAAAGTTACTAATAAAAAATATTCATGTATATATTTTCCTGTTCACTTTCCTCTCCTAACCTCATTTTGTGTCTTTACAACTCTAGCCTGAAACGTTGGTTCAGCTAGTCTGTCTTGAATATGTTAAAATGACATTGGCTGTTGGCTAGAAGCTCGAGGCTGCGCTGCCTCCCACAGACTCAGCAGTGCTGTGATCTCTGCAGCTCACAGGGTGAGCGGGAGGGGGCCGCGATCATCTGCTTATCATTATTGATGTGGCTTCGGCGACCTCTGCTGTGTTTCTGTCCAGTGTGATTCTGAATGCAATTCAGAAAACACCTGCTGAAATCCTGGCAAGAGATCCAAGTGCGTGCCAAGGCGAGGTGATTGGTGTGGCTCTTGAACAATGTGAAGGTCAACCTCTTGGCTCTCCTTTAGTAGTTATTTTAATGAAAGAATTCTTTACTGAGTGAATTTTAACAGACCTCGCACAGGCTGGCATTTCTACTTTTTGCATAGTAACACTCAAAATAGCCTTTTGTCTAAAGTGGAAGAAGGATGGAGATTTTACAGGGCATTTACAATTGGAGGACAGACATAGAAGAGAGATTCTCTGTGTTCTTTGAAATATAGGGAAGCTTTAAAATTAATTTTTGATCTTTCCTTTCAGTACTCCACCCTGTGCTCCTCAAAGAAATTATACCTCTGTGACTGCTTTCTTTTATTCTGGGGAAACTTTCTTCCTCCTCCTCAAGCTCTTAGAACTTTTGGCTGATGTGACAAGATCACTTCCTCTCCACTGGTGAGGAAGTTTCAGCCCTATCACTTATGCTATTGTATTCAATATAGAGTCTACATTTCCATCTACCACGTAAATATGTGAGCTGTAAATGAGAGATAAAAACACCATAGAGATATTTGACTCTTAGAGTGATAGTAGAAGGTTACTGTACACAAAATGGTCATTTGACCTTGGACCACACTGATGTAATAATATTAATGATGACACGATCATAATAATTAACATGTATGGCAAATTTAGCATGTGCTAGAAACTGTGCTAGGTATTATCTAATTTTGTCTGCATAAATGCCCCTGTGTTCCTCTAAATGGGTTAAGTTTTAGTTTTAGGGAGTAAAATTTAAGAGGGATACAGGCAAACCAAAGTACATTGCCATCCGGGGTGGGACCAACTGAATAGAGCAGTGATTCTCAAACTTGTCCCTGCAGTGGAATCTCCTGGAAGGCCAATTAAAACCCAGATTGCTGGGCCCACCACTGTGCATCTCCCCCCAGAGTTTCTGATTCAGTGGCCTAGGGTGGGACCCCCAAATTTGCATTTTTCTAAGTTGCCAGGCAATGCCGATACTGCTGATCTCGGGGCACACTTTGAGAATTGCTGTCCTAGAGCTCAAAACTGTATCACCCATGGAACAGCTGCAGTAATCCAGAATGCTTTCCTTAGAGAAGAGACTGCTCTGGGGTGCCCAGAAGGCTCCTGGGGCCTGTCGAAGGCCTGGAGGGTGTTTATGATACCAAGGATCTGAACCAGGACCAGTGGAAGTGACATTGAGACAAACAGCCTGAGAATAAAGGAGAACAGATGGAGTGGGTCCTGCTGGGGGAGGCCACAAAAATGAAAGAAATGGGGATGTGCTTGAACATAAAGGGTGGCGGGTTGCTGAGCAGGGATTGTGTACTTGTGGCCCTGAGGCTGGACGCAGCCTGCAGATGTTCTCCAGTGGGAATGCACAAGGCTGTGAGGCATTTTAGCTTGAATGCTATTGAAGGTGTATATCCACCAGTTCACCCGGTCCGTGTTATCTCTTAGCCCCCACGGAGTCACCCACTTATACTTACCAGCCTGACCACATGTGGTCCTGGAGCTGAAGGGTGTACATGCAGCAGGGTGGTCAAGCAATAGGCAAATGCTGGATTCAATTTTTTTTTTTAATTATCTGTTATTTGAACTCCAAAGAATGAAAGTCAGGATGCTAGGTGAATTGTTCGCTTGTAGGTAGTAAACCTGCAATTGTACGCCAAAAGAGAGGACCCACTAAAAACTACTCTACAATGGAAGCCAACTCTAACATTGCCTGCCATGACAGAACTTCCTAGTGTGCCTTTCTCAGTAGGGCACAGCGCTGGTTCCACGTTAGAAGAGCTGACCCACAGGGCCCACATAGCAAAAAGACATCCAAGGACTGCAGCTGGACTCGCTCTTTCCATCTCCTCCTGCACACATCACCCCAGGTCTGCCCTCCCTGAGCCCTGGTGGGCTGGTCCACCCTGCTAGGAGACAGGAGGGCTGCCGGGAGGCTGGAAAACTAGGCAAGAAGTCTTGGAAGGCAATGATCAAGGCTTAGCAGGAAGAGAGATAAAGAAGGAGGGTTTAGGATTGATTACAAAATGTCTGGCACCAAGAGTGGAAGATTCTTGTGAAGAAAAGCTTATTATAGGAATTTCTGGGGAAAGAAAGAATATAAGGCGAGGAGCAGTGGCTCATGCCTATAATCCCAGCACTTTGGGAGGCCGAGGCAGGCAGATCACCTGAGTCAGGAGTTCCAGACCAGCCTGGCCAACGTGGCAAAATTCTGTCTCTACTAAAAATACAAGAACTAGGCAGGCATGGTGGCATGTGCCTGTAATCTCAGCTACTCAGGAGGCTGAGGCACAAGAATCGCTTGAACCCGGTAGGCAGAGGTTGCAGTGAGAGACTGTGCCATTACACTCCAGCCTATGCAACAGAACAAGGCTCTGTCAAAAAACAAAAACAAAAACAAAAACAAAACAAAAACAGAAAAGAAAGAATATAGAAAAATTGAAATGACAGCAAGAAGTAACAAGACCAAATTAAGAAAAATTTAGAAATGGGAAATCTGGATACATTGTTATGAGAACTATATTGACTTGACTGTGATGGACTCTTTGTCCTTGAAACATTCCAAATAAAATCAAAGAAAGAGCTGGAAGTATGCTTCAGAAGAATCCTTCACTGATGTGTCTAAATGGCCTGATTCCATCTTTTCCATCTTTGACTTCTAGTTTTGGTCACCAGGTATTTGGCATTATAATTCCCAGGCCAACACACTGCTGTCACCATTATGAGAATTCTGGGGTGGAGGGGACAGTGATTTTCCCCTTCCTTACCTCGTGTCTTCATTCACTCTCTTCCTCTTCCTTCTTTTCCATCCTCCTGTCTTCTCTCCCTCCCTTCCTTTCTGTTTCTCCTTTATCACATTAAATGCAGCTGACTACAAATAAGGAAAGGAAAACTTGGGGAACGCTGTGGTGTGGGTTTCTTCCAATAATAACATTGGCAGGTAATTTTTGCACATACAGAGTGAGTCATTTTCTTATAACTGAGATCAGGGGCTGGATTTCTCCCAGGAGAAAAAACACTTATATTGACGTGTTTATGTTTTGGAATAATAATATTTGTCCATGTGAAAATATGTGTGAGTCCTTTCTGCCACACCATCTGGCTTATAACTATTCATAATCCAAACAGTAGCAGCTGCTGCAGAGCACGAGAATGAGTTTTCTTGAAGTAAAAATGGGCTAACTATTGGATGCCACACGTAGCTTTCACAGCATCACCGGTTACTCACCAGAAACCTACATAGCAGTCCCTTCCATTAATCCATTAGGTTCTTTATTCATGTCACAAAAGCTCACTTTGCTATCTTCTTCCATTCCATCCAGTAGAGAAACTCTATCATTTAACCTTACTCTCAACCTGTGGCCCTTGTACCTTGGGAACATGCGTGTGTTTTACCCAAAACTGTTGGCAACTGAAGGTGTCAGTTTGGGTTTTGTTGACTGATGACAGCTGCCAGAAAAATTGCTGGGAATTTTTGCTGCAGTTCTCCACTGCGGCTTCCTACACTGCTGAACCACATTCATTATGTATTTGTGGCTAATCAGACACATGGGGACACGGCAGCAGTTGATGAATCCCTCTCAGGCCTCTTGGCAAGGCTCTGATGTAATGGAAAGTGTAGGGTAACACTTTCTACAGATCATTTGAATGCGGTTTGCAGAAACCCTTGAGGTTTAAGAAGGAAGTGGTTTGCGGAATAGGTGCTGGATGCTACTGTATAGAAACCACCACAATCGACAGTACAAAAGAGACCAATTTCACAGGGGAGAATTATCTGCAAGACTTTTTTCATTACATAGTCATTCTGAGTCTCCCCCAAAAGTTGGAGGTTTTTGAAAAGTAAAATTCTTGGCTGGGTGCAGTGGCTCACATCTGTAATCCCAGCACTTTGGGAGGCCGAGGCAGGCAGATCTCCTGAGGTCAGGAGTTCAAGACCAGCTTGGCCAATGTAGTGAAACCCCATTTCTACTAAAAATACAAAAATTAGCCAGGCGTGGTGGCAGGCACCTGTAATCCTAGCTACTCAGGAGGCTGAGGTAGGAGAATCGCTTGAACCTAGGAGGTGGAGGTTGCAGTGAGCCAAGAACATGCCATTGCACTCCAGACTGGGCCACAAGAGTGAAACTGCTTCTCAAAAACAAAAATACAAACAAAAAAAACTGTTTATGCTGATTCTACACATGACTATAGTAAGTATCTAGACCATTTAGTAAAAAAAAAAAGTTCTAACCGAATGCCCCAAAACTTGTGCCCCAAATGAACGTATATAAAATTGCTTTAATTTTCAACACTTCAGTTGGTTGAATCATAATAATACCTTACATTTGCGTGAGGTATCATGGTCCTCAGGGTGTTTTCCCATATGTTTTTAGTAATTAAGACTTTTTTCCGAGAAGGCTGTCAGGTGACCCACATCAATGAGCATTCAGGAGATTGGGGTATTATCTCTGTCCAGCGTACTTTGTCCTGTTCTCCTCACAATGGGTATCGCTAATTTCCAACTTGTATCAGTCGTCTTCAAGCAGTCATTTGTCTTTTCAGATGTCTATTGGTCAGTCCTTTAAGTACCTGCTGCTTTTATCACCAGTTATAATGGGGCGATTTATCAATGTCATTCACCTCGCTCGGCAACAAGAGAGCAACTATGAGATATTATAGAAGTGGTCCGCATACCTGGCCTTTAACCACTCTCCTTCGACTTGAAATGGCTCTTACACCTCTGTCGTCCCAGAACTTGTCAAGAGGTCTCGGGTCAGCCTTAACTGGGCCTTGCGCTTAGTTGCCCATCAGCATTTGCCTTCAGGGTGCATTAGATAATTTTTTCATAAACTTCTTTCTTCCAAAAGCAATATCTGCCAGCATTCCCAAGTCCCTTTTTGTATTTAGGGGTTGCATTATGTGTGTCTCTGGTTCTCACTTCTGTGTTTCTTATCATCATAATTGGCCTGACTCAGGCCAAGTAGGTGTTTGTCTCTATACCCCTATAATGTCAGGGCTAAGTAGTCCTAATATGTCTTCCTAATAGAGGATGCCCTAAATCCTGCCCTTCCCATCCTTGCCTTTCCCTAGTCCCCAGAAGAACTTCACCTTGAAGACTCAGCTCTGACCACCACTCCCCAATCAATTCTGACCAACAGCTAGTCATCACAAAAGTGGAGACTAATCCAGCTATCTTAAGCCTGCTGTCTGGTGGGCCTGGACTGAGCCCTGGGCACCGTGTCTGCTGACCTGCCCTGAGCCTGAGCCATACTTAGCAGATGAGCACACGTGGAGCATTGCTCTCTGATTGTACTGATGCCCTCCTGCTCAAATCCAGCATCTCCACCCCTACCCACTGTGGGTGCAGCTGAGCGAGCTCTATCCTTTTGCATGCCATTGCCTCAGAGGTTCCTTCCCGGTTTGCCTAGGAATAGGCTGCATTATGATTTTCATGGGCTTTAGGCACGTTTGCCTTCAAGAACCCCTTCCTCTGTAAAAATATATATATAGAAAGTTGCACTTTACAAATGTCAGCATAAAGATAAATAATTAAAAGATTTTCTTTGCCATTTATTTTTTTCCTGACTTAATCTATTTAAGAGAAAATGTATTAATACATTTTCATGGGCCCTTGCTGTATTGTCATTAACCTGCTAAGCCTAGAAACACGCCAGCTGTCAGTGCTATGCCTAGAGCACCTGATGGAGAAGTCAGCCCCACCTAGAAACATACCTTCATAGTGGATCTTGTTGCCTTAAATCAGGGTTTCTCAAAGCTCAGTCTTTTGCAAATCATATGAAACTTTATCCCATATTGCATTTCACTAGTACTAGTTTTCATCTAATATTTTTCTTCAGATTTACTTCCTTTGAAATTTTGATAGCTGTATATTTAAGAAATTTAATGTCACTAGCATAAAGCCAATATAACTTGCCATAAATAGAAAATTTACGTTAATACAAATTAACAGGCCAGGTGCAGTGGCTCACGCCTGTAATCCCAGCACTTTAGGAGGCCAAGGCAGGTGGACCACCCGAGGTCAGGAGTTTGAGACCAACCTGGCCAACATGGTGAAACCCCATCTCTACTAAAAATACAAAAATTTGCCAGGTGTGATGGTAGGCGCCTGAAATACCAGCTACTCAGGAGGCTGAGACAGGAGAATCGCTTAAACCTGGGAGGTGGAGGTTGCAGTGAGCCAAGACCGTGCCACTCCACTCCAGCCTAAGCAACAGAGTGAGACTCCATCTCAAAACACACACACACACACACACACAAATTAACATAAATACATTATGCATGAAAAAAAATTCAGCTTGTTCATGTTCCACCCAACTCCAGGCATTTTGCTGTCCTCAGCCTTGTCCTCTAGTGTTCCCTGTGGAGTTAATAATTGGGTCAATCCCTAGCACAAATGTGCCCCCTCTGTTCAAAGTTTTTTCTTTGCTCACTGTCTACCCACTGACACCTGGCCCCTCTCCAGGCTCATGCTCCAAAATGGATAAGCCAACCAGACCTTCCCAACCAAATTAAGCATTGGCAAAGCATCCCATTACACTGGGTTTTCCTGGGAACAGCACTATCTGTCCCACCCTGATTTTCCATGTCCTCCAGAGCAGCACTGTCCCCTGGCCCCTCCCATGCTGATGGAAATGTCCGGGCTCTGCATTTGCCAGCGCAGTATACCCAATAGGAGCAGTAACTACTGAGCATTTGTAATGTGCCAGTGTGACTTAGGAACTAAATTCTTCCTTTTATTTCATTTTAAATCATTTAAGTGTAAACTCTATAGACTCATGTGGCTAGTGGCTGCCACACTGAACAGGGCAGCTCTGGATGCTGTGAGTTAGACTGATGACTGTCCTCTTAGGTTCTAGATCTCCATCCCGATCAGTTCTAAAATTATTTCCCTTTCCCTCAGTTCTATTATGCCACACAGCCAAGCTTATTAGTGAAATGATGATACTTAAGCTGTTGTTAGTTGTTTACACTTTAGTGTGAAAGAAGGCCCTGGGAGGAGGTATGACAGAAGGACACACAAAGAGAATACGGGAGCCCCATGTGCTGCCTCGAGATGTTGGGATGGCGCAGACACAGACAGAATGAAGAGATGGATTCATTTGCCCCTGCTTTTCAGTTATGCAAGAATACCCAACATCTAAACTGTATTAATATTTTATTTCCTGAACATTCTCCTCTTTGTCCCTTTTAAAACATTTGTGAATCAGAGTCAAGATTCAGGTTCAATGTAAGCCGTCTGCTCAGTCATTTGTCATTTACCTGCTGAGCTCGGAAACTGTGCTTGAGCTGGCTTGAGTCCCCAGACTTTAGTATTCAAGTCTGTGAATCTGATGGTATTGAATTAAATTCATGACAAAACCTGGCGCTCTCTCGTCAGTCCAGTGAGGCCCCGGAGACCCATGACTGCATTTAAGCAGACCTTTAAGGATCACAGCAATGGCACACATTTGTGGAGCACACACGTGGATGACCACCCATCCATTCCTGCCCCACCTCTTCCTGCTTCCTCATCAGCTGAGCCCCCGTTTGGTGTGGTGCCCAGCCTCTTCTGGGAGACCATAAGCTCAGGACGGCAACATGATATGGAGCTCGCGAGATGGGATGGTAAAACTGATTAAGCCAATCATGGAATTTCTCTTCTCTAGCCGCTTAATGATTTTGGAAGAGGAATGTGACCTAATGCTGGCCAGTGCGATGCTAAGGGAAGTCTACTAAAGGACTATTCGGAGAACATTCCTACTGATAAAAAGAGATGCATAGGACATGATCCTTCTCCCTCCATTGGCATTGTTGGGTTCACAATGAAGTCAGAAACTACAGCAGCCATTTATCACCCTTGAAGTACAGGCATGACCTCTGGATGGTGGACGGGAAGAGGGGACAGGGTCCTTAACAGCATAGCAGAACTGTTATTGTGAAATAATAAACCTCCTAGGAGGTTAAGCCATTTTGGATTTTTCTTTTCTTAGCAGCTGACATCATTATTATTGATAAAAGTGTAGTAAATCATGGCATTTCTGTTGCGTCTAATTTGACTTAAACTTTTGCTTCCCCGCCCCCAGAAAATGAACAGGGGATAGGTTTAGCTTTTTCTTGTTTTGTGAATTGTAGAAACTGTCTTTTCTGACACTGTTTGTTATTTTACTTCTGGAATGCCTTTCTATATAAATCAAATAGGCCAAACTTTGCCTATTTGTTCATCTTTGACATGGGAATAAAGGATTAACAACGACTCTTTCAACTATATAGAAACTGACTGAATGCGGTTACTAATAACAATAAATCCTAAATGACAAATTCTAAATAGCCGTAATAAGATGTGGCCATTTGCTATAATACCTTTAATTACAAATATAAAATACCGTTTTATTTGCATCTTTAAAAATAAGGCCTTTTTCTGCTGGGCATAGATATTGAACACTTATTTAATAGGCACAATTCTACTTCCATTGTGCAAAGGCACAAATAGTAGCTTTCGCCCCAAAGCAAAAACCCTTCAGGGAATCTGTCTCCACTAATGCATGTATTGATACACATGCATATTTCCCATTAATACTAATAGAACTTAATGTGCCTTTATAAATCACCTGAATTTTGATTCAGTGTGAATCTGATGCCAGATGATTCAAGATGAACTGACAAAATATATTTGTCTGGCAGCTATTCCGTAATACACCTTCATCTCATAGCCGAATTCCTGTCCTGTGACTGAAATATTAATCAAAAGCTGTTTCTTCTTGCTCTCATCTCCCACATACTGCCTCTTGCCATCAGAAGAGATGAAGCAGACTCACCTATGTGACTGCGTAGCTCTACTCAGGCAAAATTTAACGTTCTATTGAATAAAATAAAGAGGGAATGAACAGAGAAGAGAAATTCATAGGGGTTTTTCTTTTTTGTGGGAAGAAGTATGTAGGGCTTGGTTAAATCAAGTGTACATGTGTTCTTGAGTCCTGGAAGAAATGCTGGGCCACACAGGCCAAGTGTGAGCAATTTACACATCTTTATTCCCCTCTTTGTCCTCACCCGTTGTCAGCCGTACCAAGCATCTTACCTCTCTATATCTCAAGCCTCCGGAATAACAGATTTTATATCCAGCATCCATGTACTCTCTGGGAGAAATGCATTTTAGCACCTCTCAGAATGGTGAAGGGCTCCTCAACCCGTATGCCTCCGCTCTTTCAAGCTTGGCTGTTCCGGTTGCATCTAACTTCAGCTTCTTTTCCTCTCTGATCTTTCCCCTGTCTTACTAGGATTCTAGTCATGGTGTTCACTCTTGGAGACTGTCTTTGGTTTTACTCTGTTATAGGCAAAAAAGAAAGAGTGTGCTCTAAGACAAATGAAACACATACACACAGTGTATTTTTTTTCCCCAATGTGTCTTTCAGAGATAGCAAAATTAAACATCAGACAGAAAGGAAAGCATAGATTGTAAGCAAAAGCCCTACATAATCTTCGTTTATGGCTTGACCACATATTGAAATTATGAAACATCAGCACTGAAAAGGGCCTTTGGCAGTATATTACAGTAATGCTCCACCCAAGAGCTATGACTTTTCACAGTGGCCAAGCCAACTGTGTCACCAGGATGTTTCACACAGCGTGGTAAAGACTGCTGATGCCACTTTTACAGATAAAGGAACTGAGATTAATTGAAAATGCTGCAAAAACAGACCAGGCATGGTGGCTCACACCTGTAATTCCAGCACTTTGGGAGGCCAAGGTAGGCAGATTACCTGAGGTCAGGAGTTCAAGACCAGCCTGACTAACAACATGGGGAAACCCTGTCTCTACTAAAAAAATACAAAAACTAGCCGGACATGGTGGCACATGCCTATAATCCCAGCTACTTGGGAGGCTGAGGCAGGAGAATTGCTTGAACCCAGGAGGTGGAGGTTGCAGTGAGCCGAGATCACGCCATTGCACTCCAGCCTGGGCAATAGAGCAAGACTCTGTCTCAAATAAATAAATACTTCAAAAAACTATATCATTGCTGTCTATATTAATGAGTTACAAGTCATTTGGTTTTTTCTCTGTTCCAAGAGAGTTGGGGAATAATTAAATATAGAGCTGCTTGAATGGCTTTTAAATCCAAGGTGTCTTAATTCCCAAAACCTATGTGACACCCTGGATGAATCTTGAGGTCTACAAAACCTTTCAGAGTTAATTTGGTCATTATAATCTGCTTGAACCCAAGAGAATGTTAGGATTAATTGAGCTCTAATTACTAGTAGCTGAAGATTTGTGACAAAGGTATAGAATTGTAGTAGATCTTCAAATATTGCTCTAAATAGACATATTTTTTCTGAAGTGGAACAATTTTCATGTTGCTTATTGGGATGTGTTGCTCAGTGTATAAAATTTAAAGTTCTGTTAAAAAAGAAAACATTGTTGAGTGGAAGAACTTGTAACAGTCTAACTCTGTTATCCATATCCAAGGGAAATATGGTTATTTGGGTTATGAAACTATGGTCCATCCATCCTCAACCTTGTGGCCTCTTATCAAATTGTGGATATCAGATTTAGGAGCAACTAAAGATGTGCTACCTACCTCAGAAACAATTACATTCATCCAGTGATTCATTCAACAGTTTATTACCTGTCTGCTGTGGTCCAGACCCTGTGCTAGGAATAAATACAAAGAGAAGACAGGTTCCTACCCTTTGTGGGTCTCCCGGGCTGGCAAAGAAAAGCCTTTTGAAGGGCACTAAAAGAGGCTGGGCACGGTGGCTCATGACTGTAATCCCAGCACGTTGGGAGGCCAAGGCGAGGGGATCACCTGAGGTCAGGAGTTCAAGACCAGCCTAGCCAACATTGTGAAACCCCATCTCTACTAATAATATAAAAATTATCCAGGTGTGGTGGCACGTGCCTGTAATCCCAGCTACTCGGGAGGCTGAGACAGGAGAATTGCTGGAACGTGGGAGGTGGAGGTTACAGTGAGCCAAGATTGCGCCACTGCACTCCAGCCTGGGCTATACAGCAAGACGCCATCTCAAAGGGGAAAAAAAAAAGCACTAAAGGAAGGTACCAGTTATTTATTGGGGCATTTATATAGGTTAGTCCCTATTTCATAGCTGAGGCCCAGAAAATTTTAAGTAACATGCCCAAATTCACACAGTATGTGACAGAGCTAGAAATGAAGCCCCTGTGTGTCTCATGATGCTCTTTCCACTACATCAGTGATACACTGCATGATCCCCACAGCCAGGTGCTATGATGTGGGTGGCCTGTGACGGCTGCTCCCTGTCGTGACTGCCATCATGCACTGGAAGCAACTGTTATATGGATGCTGGAACCCCCACGTTCCTTCTTTCAGGACACTCTAGAATAGTGAAGAGAAGCCAGGAGTGTTGGCCTCAAGAGGATTTGCTGCGTCATTGTCAAGCCACCTGGAAGCTGCTCTCGGGCATACTTGGGTGGGACTGAGGAATGTCCCCTCTCAGCTTCAGGAAAAGAGTGTTCTTCTAGCCAGTGAACCAACCAGCGTCACTGGGAGACACTTTGATAGCTCCCCGAGGATACATTGGGCAGCAGACAGCCCTGGAATAGTGGAGCTGTCGCCAGAAGGGTTGCCCAGGGAATTGGGAGTTTAGGAGAACCGGGAGAAGAGGGAAATCATCTTCACCCAGAGCATCGGCAGGCAGGAAAGAGGAGCCACCAGATTAAGCAGGACACTGTGCAAAATGAGCATGAAGGTAGGAGAAATACACCCAGGAAGCAGGTACAGCCATGGGGCAGTGCTGATGCCAAGAGATGGGGAATATGGGGACAGGCCAAGGTTGGTGTCTCAACAGTGATTAAGAATTAGGACCTTGGGGGCTGAAGAAAGTAGGATTCAACCAACAATTGTTGACAAAAGACATCTATAATTGCTTCTTCTCAAAGTCCAAGATGCTCTGAAAGCTGAACATTTTTAGTGGCAAAACCAGTCCTGAATTGACGTAAGGCTGTCTGTAATCTTCATTCCTCTCTCTTAATGTGACTATTCTTACCATTTTGCTACAGAAATACGCGTATATCTGATTATGGATGATGCGGGTGGTATTATATAATAGAGAAGATAAGAATAGAATTACATGTATGGAACTGCAAAGCCTGAATTTCTAAACACATCTATTCTCAAGGGTTTCTGACAGGGGACTGTGTGTCACGCACTCACTTCCTCATTATCTCATTTAATCCCCACAAGAATCTTGAGAGGAAGGTTTATTTCCCTCATTTTGTAGATGAAAAAAGTAAGATAGAGAGGCGTTTATTTAACCCAGGTCCCACAACCAGTGGAAAGTAACAGAGTGAGGCTTGAACCCAGTTTCTGTGCCTGAGCCATGCAGTCCAGTGATGGGGACGGTAGAGCAGCAAGCAATGGCTTCAGGGGAGGGGACTCAGGGACATCACTAAGCTTCTCCTGGTAAGAACAAGATAGCTTGTGATCCTCCTTTTACGTTCTCCTGCCCCTGCCTGTGACATCTCCCACAGTTATTTTGGGTTTTATTTAAAAAGAAACAACTGCTGGGCTAGAGCCTCCTGTCAGCATGAAGTTCTGGCAATGCTGAGTTAGAGTGAAATCGAATTTTTGTAAAAACTCTAGTGTCTTTCAGATACACGAGAAGACCTCTAAGACCATAGTTTTAAAACTTTAAGCAGTCTCCAATTCCTTTGCAAACTTGATGAGAAGAACCCTCTCTGTGGGATATTGCACAGAAACCTCCACAGACTAAATTTTTCACTCTATTTCAGAGGCTCCTACCCACGAACCCCAGATTAAGAATCTCTGTTCTCCACTTTTATGGAATAAATACATTTTCCATGACAAAAATTAATAGCAAAAAAAAGTTCAACTGGAAAGAGTCAAGATTATTTCAATTAATATGTCAATGATTCTGTGGAGATGTAATTGCTGTAGAAGCCTGGAATTCCCTAGCCAAAGGGCGTGTGTGTGTGTGTGCGTGTGTGTGTGTGTGTTTAAAGTGTTGAGAAAAGCACGGGGAAGGGAGGCTCAGGTGATTATTCTCATTTCTCAAGAAAATTACCCATACAGGTATTATTAAATCCTTACAGTTCTTTTGACCTCTCTGCTCTTATAAACAACCAACTGGTCAGTCCTGAAAACAGGCACTAGATTAGAGGTCGCTTTCAGTTCAGGATCTTGTCATTATCTCTGGTCTGTATGTGCTTGGAGACTTCGGATCTCCTAGGCAGGTTCCTTTTCATCATCTGCAATACTAAACTTGCAAACCACTGTCAGGACCCTACTACAAAAAATCTCCAGCTGGCATCTTAACTGTCTAGTTTATTTTCCCCTTGCTCTTTTGATTTACTAGGGTTTTAAGCCATTATTTTCTAAAACTAAATGTTTCCTGGTCTTTTATATCTCTGCTTGATAGTTATGATAACCTGCTCCCAAGAGTATAAAACTAGAAATGATGAATAGAAGAATTGTGTTCTCCATTAGCCAACACAGAAAACAGCTTCTTCTCAGAAATTCAAAAAGTTGATAATGACAGATTGGGGTTTTTACATGATTACCTTTATGACAGTTCTGTCACTCCACACCAAGTGCAATATATTCAGGCTGGCTTTTTTCTGACAGGAGTATCCATCGCTCATGACACTGGACTGAGGTCTAATTCTGATTTGTGCATTTGGTAATTGACAGAAACTGATGGTGCGTGCATGTTGACGTGAAGTTAAAAAAATAGGCATGTTCGTACAAAATGCTTATATGCCCTTCATTTCGCACATGTTAATAATATAAGATGAAATGATACATGCAGTTGGGTGAAAATGGTTAGGTTCTTGAACTCTGTAGTTAATTTAACCTGGATTTGGATATTGAACCACTTTTCTGCTATATAACTATAGGTAAGTTACTCTATATCTCTATACTTCATTCTCTGACATTAAAATTAGTATTACCCCATAGAGGAGCTTTAAGGATTAATTGAGATAATACATGTAAAGCACTTAGGACAGTGTGTAGTTCAATATGTGTTTTCTGTCATCAATATTACCTCTCAGAATAATAATGATTTCCCAGCTCTATTCTCCCACCAGATCCCTCTCCAACATTGTTTGTGCCTAAATACAACTGAGCCCCAAAATGTGCCAAGCTGTATATTTGGTATTTCTCTCAGCTCTGATATATTAGAGAATTTGTGCTTGGATGAGGGAGCGGGGGGGCAAGTCTCATGTTGCCATAGTGCTTTGCATGACATGAGATTTCATGCCTTTATTACCAACAGCTTTTTTATACTGTATAGCAGTCTGTAGGGGCTCAATGTGTTTCTGCTGAACTGAGCTGAAACAGGAGACAAAGAAAATGACTGTGTTCCTTGCACCTGCTTGCACTCTGGGGCCATCCCTGCCCTGGCCCTGTAGTCATCACTGGTAGATGGATGTAGAAGAGCTATTCCAGAACAAAACATTCTGAGGAGTCTGGCGGGCTCGTTCCTATCACCCTGGTGCCCAGGAGCCCAGGGATGCCTGGTTCATCTGGGATCATCATGGGAATCCCATGCCATGTTGTCACTTGGCCCTGCAGAGAGTTGGACAGAAGACTGTGAGGGGTTCTGCCAGCACCTGGACAGGCTCCCTGTGAGAAGGACCACTCACCTCGCTTTATGTTTTTGTCAGCTTTAAATTGCTTTCGGCCTAAAACCACCTGTCTTATTCCAACTGAAATTCAATAAGCATCTGGAAAAAAACAACCCAATTTGGAAACCGGTGGGAAACCCAGTCATTCCCTTTCTTAGTTTGGCCAAAGTGTGCAAATCTTAGTTTCTTGTGAAAATTATAAAATTTCAAAATCTGTGTCCCACTGAGGCAGTCATTCTAGAAAAGGAAAGGTTGATAAGACCTAATATGTTTAAATCATGCTAAATAAGTCTTCCACAACTTGGCTCAGCAAAAGCTAACACTCTGGGCTTCTTCTGTTTGGGATGGGTGCTCTGGAGTGGAAAAAGGTTATCCTCATGAGGACAGATGCAGACATTTTGCCAGACTGCTGATGAGGGAACTTGTAATATCTTAAAACCTTTAAAAATGGGATTCTCAGTAATAAACGGCCCTGTACGAGGTATCATAGAAAGCAACACTGTAATGACTATCTTATTTCTGATGATAAATTGTGGTGTCGTTTCATCACATCCCCAGACGTCAGGTTCAACTGTAAAATCAGTTAGAGTCAACTTGCTGTGCTTGCTGGAACTTTTCCAGAGCACTAAAATTTTGCTATGGTGTATAGTGGGCAGAGCTAGCAGAAATATCTACTTTTTTATTTATTTCATTTTATTTATTTATTTATTTTTGAGAAAGAGCCTTGCCCTGTCGCCCAGGCTGCAGTGCAATGGTGCAATCTTGGCTCACTGCAACCTCCACCTCCCGAGTTCAAGTGATTCTCCTGCCTCAGCCTCCCAAGTAGCTGGGATTACAGGCGCCCACCACCACACCCAGCTAATTTTTGTATTTTTTAGTAGAGATGAGATTTCACCATGTTGGCCAGGCTGGTCTTGAACTCCTGACCTCAAGTGATCTGCCCACCTCGGCCTCCCAAATTGTCCTAACTTCTTTTTATAAAAGAAAACCTTTTCCCTGGCAGAACTATACCAGCAATACCTTCTAATATGTAACAGTAGATTTTAAGTTTCTAGAATATGGATAACATGAAGGAATTTATAGTATTACTTTTCCACATCTACTTGTATCACTTTTTAGCTTCTGTTCTTTTTCCTACTACTTTTATTGTCTAAAGAGAAATACTTGGATTTCTTGCTTACTTGGCCTTCTGTACTTCGTTGTGCTTGTGCAGATTGGGTTTTTAATATTTATTTATTTTGGTAACTTTTTATTATGATAAAACTGGCTGGAGGGGGAAAAACATGAAGCATATTGAATTACTTACAGTGGCAAATGATACTGTTATTCTAATACCATGAACAAAAACAAAAAACAATGGGCTAGAGTCAGGACATGTGGGTTCTAACTCCTGTGTCTCCAGGAAGACCGCTGGCATCTGGGGACATTTGTGTGAGATGACCAGTCAGGTCCGTCCAGCCCTGAATGATGGGGAGAGTGTCCCACAGTGCAGGGAAAGAGGTTGAGGTGCCAGTGCTGAAGCCAGCCTCTCTCAGCAGCACATTTTCTCCCTGAGCTCATCTCTTTTTTCTTTTTTCTTTTTTTTTTTTTCTTTTTTTTTTGAGACAGAGTCACGCTCTGTCTCCCAGGCTGGAGTGCAATGGTGTGATCTCGGCTCACTGCAACCTCCACCTCCCGGGTTCAAGCAATTCTCGTGCCTCAGCCTCCGAGTAGCTGGAATTACAGGTGCTCACCATGCCCGGCTAATTTTTGTGTTTTTTGTAGAGACGGGATTCACCATGTTGGCCAGGCTGGTCTCGAACTCCTGACCTCAAATGATCATCCTGCCTCGGCCTCCCAAAGTGCTGGGATTATAGGCATAAGCCACCATGCCCGGCCTAATGTCTCTCATCTCTATCAGGAAGATAGTAATAGCATCCCTCCAAGCACCGCTAGAGACTTAGGTTAGGGAGTTAAATGAAATCCTGGGCTATAAAGCACTTACCGCTAGTCCCTGACACTGAGTCCCTGAGTACACACTGCTTATTATGGACCACATGGCCCCACTTAATCCTGAATAGCAACCTAGACAGACTCGAGCCAGACTGGCTGTGCCACCTTGGGCAAGTTGCTTAACCTCTCTGAGCCTTGTCCTTAACACAGTGACAATAATATGCATAGCATAGGATTGTTGTAAGGACTTTAAAAATCTTGATAGGAATATTGCTTACTGTTTGGCACGTGCTGCGTGCTTGCTGAGTGACACTCCATAACCCAGTGGCAGTTATTGAAGCAAAGTGCTTTACCATGTTATCACTTTCCATCCTCACAGTAGCCTATGAGGTACCGTTTTGTTCTTATCCCCATTTTACAGACAGGAAAACTGAGAACATCATCCAGATCACACAGCCAGCATGTGGTGGAGGCAGGGTTCAAACTCAGGTCCTCCTAATCTAAAGCCCACCAGCCTTACAGTCTGTGCTGGGCCTGTATCCCTCAGGAAACAGCCAGGGCAGTCTAAACTGCTTAGATGCTTCCAGCGCAGGCCCAGGCACCAATATCCTGAGGAAGGATGTCAAGAATCTAGAACACTCAGGCCAGACTCATTGGCTCTCGCCTGTAATCCCAGCACTTTAGGAAGCTAAAGTGGGAGGTGGGAGGATCGTTTGAGGCCAGGAGCTTGAGACCAGCCTGGGCAACATAGTGAGATCCCATCTCTAAAAAAAAAAAAAAAATTAGCCAGGTGTGGTGGTGTGTGTCTGTAGTCCCAGCTACTGGAGAGGCTGAGGCAGGAGGATCACTTGAGCTCTGGAGTTTGAGGCTGCAGTGTGCTATGATGGCACCACTGCACTCCAGCCTGGGTGAAAGAATGAGACTCTGTCTCAAAAAAAAAAAAAAGAAAGAAAGAAAGAAAGAAAATGAATCTTGGGCACTTGTAGTTCAAGAAGCTCCCGTTCCCAGGCACCCCAGCACCCTCATTTGCAAACCAGATTCACGGCTGAGTGTAGCAACACTGCCAAGAGGGCACTGCATACACTCTGCTTAAAAGTCAAGCACTTTTGAAAACATCTGCTTGAAATTGTGAGCCACTGATTGAAATGAAATGAAAAAAAAAAAAAAAACAGCTGCCAAGCAACCATGGAAAGAGGAAGCGGAAAAAAGAACCAGCGACAAACAGCTAGTAAACACATCGCCACAGATGGTCACACAATAAGACCCCAACCCAAAAACATAACCTAACATGTAAAGATGACAGAGGTTTTTGCCAAAAGTTATTTTACGCTTCAGTAAGGGGAACAGAAAACTGTTCTTTTTCTGTTGAATGGCACAAATCTACAGGGCTCATTTTCTTTAGTGGGACATTCCTCTAATTTGTTGGTTCTAACACAACACGGCTGCCCCAGTGCAACTAAGCTGGTGGGTATCTGACTTTTGCAGGAAAAAAGGTCCCTGGCCTTTGTCCTCACTGCTCTGGTGGCAGAAGGAGAGCTGGTGCTGGGACCTTGGAGGGAGAGCTTCCTCCTCCCTCCCAGCTGCCACATCAGGACAGAAAACTGACTCCTGCTAGCAGTACTTTGGAAGAAGTTCTGCTCTGGACTTTGTAGGTCACGCAGTCAGAGGGATTTAAATCCAGGCAGTCCAGAGTCCACACCACCTTGTGAACCCTTCTGCTTCTCTGTGATGATAGTTTAACCTTATCTGACCTTGGCTAGTGTGCCTGCCTCAGAAAGGATTTGTTTATCCTTAATGAAAAGGATCTTGCATTTTTATAAACTCTGAAATATCCCTCTTCCAATCGAAAATGAGCATAACTTAGAACTCAGAGCTGAAATTGCATGTTCATGCTCAGCCTGAAAGTGGATGGAGGTGCTGAGGTAAGGACTGGGCTTCCTTGGAAAGACCTTAAGGAGGACCACAGGCTCATGGGAGCCAGGATTGGCCTTGGTTATAGGAACAGTGTTCAAAACACACCCACGCAGCATCCTCACTTCT
The DNA here is from genome assembly GCF_029281585.2 of Gorilla gorilla gorilla. Taxonomy (NCBI): domain Eukaryota; kingdom Metazoa; phylum Chordata; class Mammalia; order Primates; family Hominidae; genus Gorilla; species Gorilla gorilla. Next base: position 172,381,542 of record NC_073229.2, read on the forward strand.
CAGAAAGAGAAGAGCCTTCCCAGGAATCAAACAGCCTTGGCCACATTTTATCTTGCGAAACTATTTGGCCTAGGTTCTCCGTCTCCCTCACCTCCTACATCTATTGATTCTCTCCTCATTGTAGAAATTCCAGGAGCCCCTTTCTGCTTTCCCTTCTTTTTACTTCATATCTTAAACTTTGCAGTAACCTTGCCAATCTCCTTGTTTTCTCTCCTATTTTCTCATCCACCCTGCACAGAAATGTCTGATTATCTCTTCCCCTATGCAAAAGAATTCGGACCTCCCCATTCCGCCTGTGATCAAAGTTCAGTCTTTATCCTCAAATTCTTCTGATGCTATGATGATTCCCACTCAGCTGCATGCATTATCTCCTCCAAACTCGTTTTTCCCTAGTCCTTTAACACGCCTCATGATTCTCACCTGTTAACCTGTCACCTTTATCCTCCCAAACACGCAGATACAGGTGAAATGGGCCTCACTCTGGCTCCACACTTAAGGGGACCCTCCTCTGGCCTTCCTCCTCCTTCTAGGGCAAAAAATTGGCAGAGCTAAGGGAACGTACCCACTCTGAGCCCACATCCTGCTATCTGGTCCATGCTTGGGGCACCTGAGACCCTGCTGCAATGGTTCAATGGCAGCTTTCATGGCCTGTGCAGGTGATGGGGAAATGGACTGAGTTTAGACTTGCAGGCCTGGGTGTTTCCCCACGTGCATAGGAGGCTCTTTACAGCACAGGTGGAACCTGAGGGGAGGGTCCGGGATGGGAGTGTGACGTACAAAATGGTGCATGGTATTGAGGAAGCCAAAAGAGTTTCAAGAAGAATGGAATAGTAGATAGTGGCAACTATAGCAAAGGTGAAATAGGACATGCACTGAAACATACATGTGGGTTTGGCAGTTTGGAGGTCTCTTCATCTAAGCCTGGGAAAGCACCTCCAATAATTCTTCTCATTTTGAAGTCAAATCTATTTTTCTTAGTCTGTTTGTGCTGCTGTAACAAAATACCACAGACTCAGTAATTTACAGAGGATAGAAATTTACTTCTCACAGCTCTGGAAGCTGGAAAGTGCAAGACCAGGCACAGACAGTTTCAGTGTCTGGTGAGGGCCCCGTCTCTGCTTCCTCAATGGCACCTTCAACTCTGTATCCTCATATGGCAGAAGGGATAGAAGAGCAAAAGGGGGATGAACGCTCTGTGTTCACATGGCGGAAGTGCAGAAGAGCAAAGAGGTCTGAACTTGTTCCCTCCAGCCGTCTTGTAAGGCACTAATCCATTCATGAGGGTGGACTTAATCATCCATGACAATCACTTCCCAAAAGACCCTACCTCTTAATACCACCACAATGAGAATTAAGTTGCAACATTAATTCTAGAGGGACATATTCAAACCATAGCAGTACTCATATTATTACAACTACACTACTAGTTGAACTAGTAGTTGTGGTAATAGCAATGATTGGATGGGGAAAACAAGAGTAAATTGCCCTAATGATGTCAGAAGGGATTAGTCTAAGGAAAGTCTCTGAAGGTAGAGTTAGCATGAAAGACTGTGATGGACACTTCACTCATCAGAACTACAGCAATCCACTCTGTGAGCTGATTTCTTAAAAGTGGCCAATACCAACAAATACATGAAAAAATGCTCGGGCTGGACATGGTGGCTCATGCCTGTAATCCCAGCACTTGGGGAGGCTGAGGCAGGCAGATTGCTTGAGGCCAGGAGTTTCAGACCAGCCTGGCCAACATGGTGAAACCCCGTCTCTACTAAAAATACAAAAATTACCAGGCATGGTGGCACGCGCCTGTAGTCCCAGCTACTCTGGAGGCTGAAGCATGACAATCACTTGAACCCAGGAGGCAGAGGTTACAGTGAGCCGAGGTCGTGCCACTGCACTCCAGTCTGGGCAACAGAGTGAGACTGTGTCTCAAAAACTAAAATAAAATGTGACCAATAGACCCCATATCTAACAAATGATTTCTGCATAGTTCATCATTAAAACAAAATCCCTCTTTTTTCCCTCCACTTATGTAAATTTAATTTATTCCCATTTATTAAAGCTACTTTCTGGGACTTGAAAATGCTTTCTAAATGTTCATTCCATTTTTACATTTGCAATCCACTCCATTCAACACGTCTTACTGCAGATTGAATTGCTTGGTAAATTTGAAAGAGATCAATAAATAGCAGCAAAAACTACAGGAGGTCACTTATTATTTTTTTTTTTATTAACAGGCCCAATAAATCTAAGCCTATTTTCTTCAAATAAATCAGCTGGAAATAAAAAATTGCTTTTGGGTAATTTACAAGGTTAAACCTCAAATTAAAATTTTACTTTCATTCGTGACTGGTATTAACATGACAGAGCCTCAACAGAGCTTGCTTAGTACTGAATTTATGTCCACCATTTGCACAAATATCTTTTGCATATCTGTATGCAAGGAAGTGAACAGATCTGAAACGTAACAGAGTGAGACTACAAACACAGTGAATAGGCAGAAGTCCTCTGTATTTAAAGGGTTTGGGGAACATATGATAATTCTGATTTTTACACAACATTTCTCCAGGAACGTTTCATTTTGAAAATGACCTGGATCCCACAGAATTTACAGTAGCTACTTTAAGGCAGGAGGAAGGCGCCTGTAACTTCCAAGGCTGATTTGATTTGAGTTCATCTAGACAAGGGGTGATATTGCTTTGGCTACAGCCCAGAGCATAATTTTCCCTTTGGTGAGCTGCGGTGGTTGTGAACAGAGATTAATTGGCTGATTAGAATTTCAAAGGGCACTGATAACAGTGGTGAAGAGAAGGAAGTGACAGGAGAAGTTCAAGTCCATTAAAATACTTCGCAGTGACTGAGTCTTTCTCCCATTCTGCAAGATTGCTTTCCCTGAGGGTCTCTTAGCCTGTTCTTTACTTCTCACTCTTCCTCGTAGTAGCCTTCTTTATGTTTCCCTTTACCTCCTTTCTTCAGCCTCTTCCTTTGCATCTTTTTTCACTACCCATAAAATAAAACTGAAAAACATTCCTCTCTTCCTTTATAAAGTTTTATTTTCCCTCTTCTTAAATTCAAAAGCAAGGTGAACTTCTTCTCCCCTTCTAACCTATGGTCTCCCTGGTCAATGTGTGGGGTACCTTTGCTTTTCCTCCTTCACATTAAGGGGCCACAATATCAAATGTATTCCCATGCAATGGAGCCCCTTAGGTAGCTGAGGAATAGTGTGAATTTGTTTGGGCAGATAAATCAACAATTAGGATTTTTCCCAGACACAATCCCTATCTATGTCTTTAATACCATAGCCACAGAAAAATATTTCGCACATTTTCCTTCTTGCCTTAATTAAAACTATTTAGGCAAGTGAATGAAGCGATTCCTGAGGTGGGGAAGGTGCTAGCACAGAGGCTGGAGGTACTCCTCTCTCTGCAGGCTCCTAAGCTGGAAAGGAGATTGGGGCTGCACCCTCAGGAAGAGACACCAAGATCGTTCAATGCCCTGTGCACTTCAAATCGCTTCTGCCCCGTAGAGCTGCTGAGATTTTGCACCAAGAAGTGAACTACATAAGCCTCTGACTTCTAGAAAGATTTGCAACTTGTTTGTCAAGTTAGTACTGAAAACATTACGGTTATGACTACATACATAATACACATAAGGAAATGTTGAATAATTGCATAATAATTCTCCACATAAGGAAATGTTGAATAATTACATTGAATCATTTTACTACCATTATCTTATAAATTTGATGATTGCAAAGGGTTTTGTGTTTTAGGTTTTTTCCCCCTCCTTCCCCTTCGATCTCTCTCTCTCTCTCTCTCTCTCTCTCTCTCTCTCTCTCTCTCTCTCTCAGTCCCTCCAAATATGTTTACTAAGCAACTCCTAGTAAACAAGGGAATGGAAACTTCTCTTATCATTACATCACAGGGCTGGGGGCTTCTGTTTCTGACTTTGTCTTAGTTACACCTACTGGACCTCTTGGTTCCTCCTTTCCTTATTTATATAATGAGGATAATAGTACTTCGCATGCGAACTGAGTCTCAGATGAACAGTAACTAAATGTTATTAAATATGATCATCATCCTGAAACATTCTGGGCATGGCCAAGGCAAACAAAGGATGATGCTGAGAACTCTCTTAAAAAAGACCCAAGAATTGAAAATGTTCCTGGAGAGGCAGCGGAGCATGGTGGATAAGAGCCTAGACAGAGAGAGCCGAGCTGTCTGGATTTGAATGCCAGTCCTGCCTCTAACTAACTAGGTGGGCCTCCAATCTCAGTTTCCCCAAATGTGAAATATAGGTATATCTGTGACCCCCCTCAGAGGCCTGTAACTAGAATTACATGAGTTAATATTTATAAAGTTCTTAGAACAGTGCTTTGAATATCAAAGCGCTGTGTAAATAAAAATTTCACATTTCAGATTATGCTGGAATCAAGTCGCCGCTTTGTCTGAAAAGATGCAGTCATGATTGTTGTCACTCATAAGCGAGACTGAGTTCAACCAAGAGGCTTCCGCTGATGTGGGTTACAAGTGACCACATGACAGAGGACACAGCAATCCATTGACTGTTGGTCTTTAAACTATGTGGCTTCTCTGCCTCCTAACAATGTTCGCTCATGTAACCCACCCGTTTTAAATGTGATGTCTCAGATTCTATTATAACTTCACGTGAGTTTATTTTTTTAACTAGGGGGTAGAATATATGCAATGAGATAAAACAAGGAGTGACTAATTGTAGAACATATCTCATGACTCAATTTGAAAGAAATAGACTTAGCCTACTTTATTCAATAAAGCATGACCAAGCTCAAAGAAATGACATAAAATGCTGATGTGTAGATTTATCAATTATATCACCAAAAACTTTGATAGACCCACAAAACATTCTTGTTGCATTTGAAAAGATCAGCCTCAATAATCTATACTGCTTTGGCTCTTTGGAATTGAGAGCATCCATATCTCTATATATGTATAATCTAAAATATCACTTTCCCAGCACCAAGATTTTACAGAATTTTGTATATAACAGAGAAAAATAAAAAGTCTTACATGGGCCAGGCACAGTGGCTTATGCCTGTAATCCCAACATTTTGGGAGGCCAAGGCAGGAGGATCACTTGAGGCCAGGAGTTTGAGCCCAGCCTGAGCAACATGGTGATAGCTTGTCTCTACCAAAAATTTTAAAAAATTAGCCAGATTCGGTGTCTCACACCTATAATCCCAACGCTTTGTGAGGCTGAGGCGGGAGGATCACTAGAGCCTAAGAGGTCAACGATACAGTGAGCTATGATCATGCAACTGCTCACTCCAGCCTGCCCCTCCAAGCAACAAAAAAAAAGTAGAAGAAAGCCTTATGTGTTTAGGTTGCCTTGAGGCCTTGATGAATCGTTAAAGAGGCTTCCCCCCAGCCTTTTTTTTTTTTTGAGACAGATTCTTGCTCTGTTGCCCAGGCTGGAGTGCAGTGGTGCGATCTTGGCCCACTACAACCTCTGCCTCAGGGGTTCAAGCAATTATCCTGCCTCAGCCTCCCAGATAGCTGGGATTACAGGTGCCTGCCACCACCTTTGGCTAATTTTTGTATTTTTAGTAGAGATGGGGTTTCACCATGTTAGCCAGGCTGGTCTCAAACTTCTAGTTTCAAGTGATCCGCTCTCCTGGGCCTCCCAAAGTGCTGAGATTGCAGAAGTGAGCCACTGCACCCGGCCTCCATTATTTTTATTTATACCTTTATTTAGCTCTTTAGCAGTTTGCACACCCCTGAGCAACGCACGATAGTAATATTGGGAATGAGTAATGAGATGGGAGATGGGTATAGTTTTATTTTTTATAAATTGATAGAAAAAATTTTGCGTAAATGTTTTCTAAGCAATTATGAACCAACTTTTCCTGAAAGTAGATCATCTTAGGAAAAAATAGTTATGGAAGTTGAGAACATCGACACTGATTCCTTCCCAAAAAATCTGGGCCTTTGTATAGGTGACCCATCGTGGCTCCACAGCTTCCTTCTTGCAGACAGATGTGGGAGAAGTGGTTCCCAAGGACCGCTGGGATGGTTAGTGGAAGTGAGTGGGAAGAAATATTATGGTTTCCTATTACAGGTGAAGATAGAACAGACTGGAAGGCAAACAGAGCAAGAGGAGCCCCTGGTTATGAGTGGAAAGAAGTCCTGTGATTGTCTTAAGCATTGGAGTGGCTATTGTTAACACGACTCCGTCACTTCCTTCACCCTGCACACTTCAGATACCAGTTTTAACTGTGTTCCTAATTGCAATACACCAAAGGTTATGGATAGAGTTACACTTACAGAAGTAATTTATGAAGAATATATATTTAGGTTTTTCATAAATCCAATTCTTTATCATCTGTACTTTACAAATAAAGATTGAGAGTAGATTAAAAAGTGTGGTATATGTATACCATGGAATACTACTCATCCATAAAAAGGAATGAAATAATGTTTTTTGCACCAACTTGGATGGAGCTGAAGGCCATTTTTCTAAGTAAAGTAACTCAGGAATGGAAACCCAAATATCGTATGTTCTCACTTATAAGTGGGAGCTAAGCTATGAGGATGCGAAGGCATAAGAATGATATAATGGACTTTGGAGACTGAAGGGGAAAGGGTGGGAGGGGAGTGAGGGATAAAAGAAGACACATTGGGTACAGCATACACTGCTCAGGTGACAGGTGCTCCAGAATACCAGAAATCACCACTAAAGAACTTGTCCATGTAACGAAAAACCGCCTGTACCCCAACAACTATTGAAATTTTTAAAATAAAATAAAAATAAAGATTGAATTGCTAGATAACAACCCAGTGAGGCTGTTACTGTCTTTCTGGTCTTTCTCCAAAAAATGAGAAATCTATAAATATTCAGAAGCTTTGTCTACATCAAAGTGACCAACAGAACTTTGCAAATGAGAACAGCAAATATTTGCAAGATAATTGGCATTTCATTCTTAGAGAAAGCTGTTTTCTAACAACAATAGTTTAGCATTTTTGCTCTCATTTTATTTAAAAGTAGACCCAATGGAGAAACTGTAGTTTAGAAGAAAAGACAGTATGAAAAGGAAGCCACTTTCCCCTCTCATCTCCATACATAATGTATGATTGTGGGAGAGCTCTCTGGGGAAACAAACAGGCAATTGATTGCAATGACTATTCTCTATTTATTCCAGTGATAAAAATGAAAGACTAGACTCAACATCAGATTTTTTTTATTAAAGAACTTAAAGAAAAATGGTTTATTTGATGTCTTATTACATCATAAACACTTAACAAATTTCTAAGCATTCATTTTATTTTAGCATAATACCACTACTTAATGAATTGATTTTTTAATTGTAGGAAATTCAGGTATTTGTTTTCAATCCTGATATTTTAAATTCTATAGTTGCTTTTCCCTGAAGTAAAAATAAATGTGACAATCATAAATGGAGTGGGGAGGTAATGCATGCCTACATACACATTTAATCATTCAGTCAGGATGCTCATTATATATGTGCATTTGTATCTACTTTTATCTGTCAAAATGCTTTAGGCTGCTGGTAATAGAAAACTCAGCTCAAAGTGGTTTAAACAGCAAGGAAAATGCATTATCTCCCACAACGCGAAGTGGGGCACCTCCGGGGTTGGAAAATTCTGTGGCTCAACTGTGTCATCAAGAATATAGTTTTCTCTCTTCTTTCTTCTGTGCCTTCGAGGACATGTAGCCTGTGTATTCCCACTGGCTTCTTTATGGTTGCAAAATGGCTGTTGTAAGTACACTTATGTCACTCAGGACACCATCTGATTTCCAGTGGTAGAAGAGTCCATCTCTTTTCTGGTATCTTTCTCTTTTTAGGAGCCAGGCAACCTCTCCGGAAGCTCGGGTCCTACCTCAAGTCTCATTAGCAAGGATTGGGTTATATGTCTCTGCCTACAACACTCACAGTCAAAGACAGTAGGAATGCCCTGATTGGTTTAGATAGTTCAGGTTAACCCTTAAGCTCCATTGGGGGTGGGGAAGTAGTATATTCAACAAAATTTTGGATTGATGAGCAGGGAAACTTGGAGTCAGGAGGTGGTCTGAGGTGGCTGTTGGGGAGGCAACAATACCAAACATTTATTAGCATAAGTATAGCTCTATGAAGTATGAATGTTACTAATTCTGAAATGTTCCTTGTGGTTTTAGGCACCCTAGCCTTTAAAATGAGCAACCTAGAATTTGGACACCATGTTGCTTTATTTTCTTAATGACTATCAGAAAAGGTTTATGTACAAAGTTGTTTTTGTTTCTCTCCTCCATTAGAAGGTAAATTCCTGGAGAGAAGAGACTGTATTTGTCTTGTCCATAGCTGCATCTCCAACATCTAGAACAGTTTAATCAGCACATGGTAGGCACTCAGGAATTTTTGTTTGTTTGTTTGTTTGTTTGTTTTGAGACAGAGTCTCACTCTGTTGCCCAGGCTGGGGTGCAGTGGTGCAATCTCAGCTCACTGCAACCTCCGCCTCCCGAGTTCAAGCAATTCTCCTGCCTCAGCCTCCCAGGTAGCTGAGATTACAGGCATGCACCACCACACCTAGCTAATTTGTGTATTTTTAGTAGAGATGGGGTTTCACCATGGTGGCCAGGCTGGTCTCAAACTCCTGACCTCAGGTGATTTGCCTGCTTTGGCCTCCCAAAGTGCTGGGATTACAGGCACTTTGAGCCATCATACCCAGCCAGGAAATATTTATTGAATAAATGACAAAAATTGCAATTAGAATGTTGTAATCCCTCTCCAATCACAGTGTATGTTTTTATATTGCAAACTGAATATGTACATTCCTGTATCTTTTTGTACACACATGGTTCCATTCCATCACCTGAAATAGGAGAAAACCACAATAGTTATTGTCCACTCTTCCATTAAGGTGGTTCTGTGACATGGTGCAAAGAAGAGGTTTGATCATGTCATACTCCAGTGTAACCTCAGGATAGAAAAACACAGCTGGAAAAACACCTGTAAGCACCACAATAACATAAAAAAATTACCCAAGCATTGGGCCAAGACTGGCAGACACAAAGCAGGGAAAATTCAAGTGCAAGAAACATTACATTTCAAGCTAGTACAGACTGGTTTGAAAACTGTAAGAGGATTCATCCTCTAACCTCTAAACATACAATTTTTGATGTGCCTGCAAAAATTATATCATGAATAATTGAAGTCGATTGGGAAGAGTTACCTACTCCAGCAGGGTTTTTGATATGGACGATTTCAATTTATTTTAGAATTTATATACATATGTATGATATCTTTTTTCAGATATGTAACCCCTGGAGGTGTTGAGATTTAATAGTATTTTTAATAGCACTGAATATTTTACTTATCCATTATTTCTAATACTTATTAAGCACCCTCACCCTTAAATTCTAAGAGACAAAACTGTCAAAGAAATCACAATTCCTCCTTTTAAGTATCTTATGGTCTAGAATAAATGCTGAGACACCCATGTGAGCAATTATAATTCAAGGTTGTATGGGATGTCTCAAGAGTAGTACAAACAAAATATTGTGGCAAATTCAATAGAAGATAGACATTCTGAGAAGATCAGAGAATAGCCCATGAAAGAAGTGGTATTGGACCTGAGCTTGTCAAATGGATTTGGGGAGGTGGATAAGACTCCCCAGAGGTTCCAGCCACAGGATTAGATCATGGTACAGTTAGCTGGAGCCATTACCAAGGCGTTCTTCAAGTGAGCGTTTTATGCTCCACAAGCATTTGACTTTAGCTCTTTTTCTCCATAAAAACATTGTTCTACAGTTTGATGTTTTTATGGAGAAAGACAGCATGCTTATTTAAATTGGTTTGTAATACAAAGCAGGTAGAAATAGAGACTACACTTAATGATAGAGAAAAAAATCCAAGAAAATCTTGGCTGGGCGCAGTGGCTCATGCCTGTAATCCCAGCACCTTGGGAGGCCGAGGCGGGCAGATCACTTGAGGTCAAGAGTTCAAGACCAGCCTGGCAATGTGGTGAAACCCCATCTCTACTAAATAATGCAAAAACTTGGGCAACATGGTGCATACCTGTCACCCCAGCTACTGGGGAGGCTAAGGCAGGAGAACCACTTGAACCTGGGAGGCAGATGTTGCAGTGAGCCAAGATCGGCCTACTGCACTCCAGCCTGGGCAAAACAGCAAGACTCCATCTCAAAAAAAAAAAAAAAAAAAAAAACAAAAAAAACCACTTAACTGGCTAAAATGACTGATGGGTTCTAACATGATAAAAATTTTAAAATAAATGTAAACTCTTAACTTTGATATTTTTCAAGAAATTTCTGCCCAAGTACAGGATAGAATTGCCCTGGCTTAACAACAACTCACATAAAAGACTTGGGGAGGGTTAGTTGACTACATGTGACATGTCTACCCTAATGCTGATGCAAACTGTATTCATTTAGCCTAAAATGTATCATTCAACAAACATTTTTAAATTAACACTCGGGCAAAAAGTACTATACAAGGAAGTGAAGGTGTAACAATTGATAAAAATGATCCCAGTCCTTAGAGACATATAGCTTATATAGCTTATGATAGAGGTGAACAAACAAATAGTAAACGTATAACACCAGAGTTATACCTCAACAAAGCTGTTTAAAAAAAAAGTGATGTCCAAATTTAGCAAACAGCTTTATTGAGATATAACTTGTATGCCTTATAATTTATTCATTGAAAGTATAGAATTCCATGACTTCTCATATATTCACAAAGTTGTGCGACCAACACCATAATATAACGTCAGAGCACTTTTTTTTCTTTTTTTTTGAGACAGAGTCTTGCTCTGTTGCCTAGGCTGGAATGCAATGGTGCGATCTTGGCTTACTGCCTCCAGGTTCAAGCGATTCTCCTGTCTCAGTCTCCTGGATAGCTCGGATTACAGGTGCATGCCACCACACCCAGCTAATTTTTGTATTTTTAGCAGAGACAGGGTTTCGCCATGTTAGCCAGGCTGGTCTTGAACTCCTGATCTCAGGTAATCCACCCGCCTCAGCCTCCCAAAGTGTTGGGATTACAGGCATGAGCCACCACGCCTGGCCAGCACTTTTATCATCTATAAAAAAGACACAGTAACCATCAGTAGTCATTTCCTGTTCACCCCAACCCAGCCCCTAAGCAACCACTAATCTGCTTCCCATCTCTATAGATTTGCCTATTCTGAATATTTTATATAAATGAAATTACACGATATGTGGTCTTTTGTGACTGGATTCTTTCACGTACCACAATTCTTTGAGGCTCATCCATTTTCTATCATGTGTCAGTGTTTCATTCATTTTTATTCCTGAATAATACCTCATTGTATGGATAGACCACACTTAATACAAACATTTGAATATTGATCAATATAAGAGATTTTTGTTTCTTTTTCTTTTCTTTTTTTTTTGGAAATTGAGTTTCACTATATAGCCCAGGCTAGTCTCCAACTCCTGGGCTCAGATGAGCCTCCTGCCTCAGCCTCCCAAGTATTTGGGACTAGAGGTGGGTGCCACTGCTCCTAGCTATAAGTTTTTATGCCAATATATGTTTTATTTCTCTTAGGTATACATCTAGGCCATATAGTAACTCTGTGTTTGACATTGTTAGACATTGTCGAATACTGACAGTTTTCCAAAGTGCACCCTTGCGGCACCCTTTTACATCCTCACCAGCGCTATGTAAACAGGTTTTGAATTTTTCCACATTCTTGTGAACACCTGTCAATTTCATCTTTTTTATTATAGCCACTCTAGTGGGTGTCAAGTGGTATCTCCTTGTGGTTTTGATTTGAATTTCCCTAATGCACTTTGTCCATTTGTCTTCTTTGAAAAAAATGTCTATTTGGATCTCTTGCCCATCTTAAATTGAGTTATTTATCTTATTATTAGTGATTTTTAAGAGTTATTTATTTATTCTGAATACAAATTCCTTATCAAATATATGATTTGCAAATATTTTCTCCCATTCTGTAGGTTGTCTTTTCACATTCTATTTTGTACTGTTTGTTACACAAAAGTTTTTAATTGTGTAAGATCTAACTTACCTATTTTTTCTTTTGTTGCTTGTGTTTTGGTGCCATATCTAAGAAACCACTGCCTAACCTAAGATCATGAAGGTTTACTTCTATGTTTTCTTCTAGGAGCTTTATGGCTTTAGCTCATATATTTGTGTCTATTATCCACACGGAGTTAACTTTTCTGTGTGGTGTGAGAAAAGGGCTCAACTTTATTCTTTTGCATGTGGATATTCAGTTAATTCCAGCATTATTTGTTGAAATGTCTATTCTTTACTCACTTAATTGTTCTGACATCCTTGTTAGCAATCACTTGACCATACATGTTAAGGTTTATTTCTGGACCCTCAACTCTATTCCATTGATCTATGTCTCCTCTTATGCCAGTTCCATGCTGTCTTGATTATTGAAGCTGTGTACAAAATTTTGGAATTGGGAAGTGTGACTCCTCCAACTTTGTTCTCCATTTTCAAGATGGTTTTTCCTAATCTGAGTCCATTGTATTTTCATGATCAGCTTAGGACAACAAATTTTTTAAAGAATATTCATAAAGTGGAGTGGATCCAGAGGACATTAGAAGAAAGATTACAACAACTTGTGATGTTTAATCTGCAAGATGAAATATAAAAGTGGAATGCAAGAGATGACTTCACAGGCTTAAAATGTTGCTGTAATATAGAAAATGATTTCAGTGAATTCTTTATTGCCCCAGATAGTTAAAATGATAGAAAGGCGAACATAAGCTCAGTATAAGGATGACCTTTAATACAACTAAACTCATTCATAAATAACTCACATTTTCTCACACACTGGCCCACCCAACCTTGAAGAGAGTCAAGTTTAGGCAAGATGACCTGTTCATCAGGAATGTTGTAGAAGAAATGTCATCATTGGAAGGAAGAAGATATAACTCTTTGATACGTGAGCATGAATAGCAGTGAGAAATGGATGCTGTCAGTGACTGTTATCTAATTAATCGTCCAACCATACGAGATGGATACTATTATTATCCATTTTGCTAGATAAGGAAAAAGGCTAGCAACTTGTCTAGCAGCACACAGTTAAAAAGTGACAAAGCTTGTCCTTGAACCCAATTCTGTTTGACACCAAAGTCCATGCTCTTACTCGGTATGATCTGGACAAGAGTTGTAGTGGCAGATAGAGGAAAAGAAATTAATATGAAAGATCACATCAAGGAAAAGGGACAGGAGCCATTGAATTGGCTGAATGTTGTCATTGACTAAGAGTATGTTACCAAAGATGAGTTTGAGGTTTCAAGCTTTAATAAGCAGGAGAGAAGGGAGGATTTATTAATAAGAATATGGAAGGCAATAGGTAAAACAGGTTTTGGTGGATGTGAAAAACAAGCTCATCCATTCAACAGACAACTGTCGATATTCAGACTTGGGCTCGGGCCTACTGGCTCAAGAAGACATGGTTTGATCCTTCTTCTAGGTGAGTCAAGGATAACTGATTCTGAGGCTCTGAACCTGAAGTTCTAGGGAACAGAAGTAAGATTAACAGAAAGATAATCTGAAAGGAGACACTCTTTGGGGAAGAAACTGATACTCGGTGTTGTCGGGTATGTTAAATCTGAGCTGACAGTAAAACATGCAACTATGCAGAAGACAATTAAGATGTGGGACAGAGCCTTAGATGAGTAGATGGGATTGGCCCTCAAGAGGTGGCTGAAGACAAAGTATTAAATCTCTAAGCCAAAGATTGTGAGGAAGGAAAATCAGAGGACTTGGCACTTAGCTTTTCATCCTACAACCCCACTGTGCATCACCTAAAACTTGCAATGTGTACCTCAAAGATTTCCTAAAGTCAGTGCCCACGAGAAACTAGCTTTTAGTGTTTCTTTGTTCAGAACTCTGAGCCTGGCACCTAGCAGAGAGCTTTTATATATAGTACATTATCTGGTATATGTAACAAAGATTGTATGCAGTTGGTATTCTCTCCAGTATATAGATGAGGAAACTGAAATTCAGAGAGGTTAAATAGTGAAGGAGGCCGAGGTGGGCGGATCACCTGAGATCGAGAGTTCAAGACCAGCCTGACCAACATGGAGAAACCCCGTCTCTACTAAAAATACACAATTAGCCGGCGTGGTGGTACATGCCTGTAGTACCAGATACTCGGGAGGCTGAGGCAGGAGAATTGCTTGAACCCAGGAGGCGGAGGTTGCAGTGAGCGGAGATCGCACCATTGCACTCCAGCCTGGGCAACAAGAGAGAAACTCCATCTTAAAAAAAAAAAAAAAAAAATAGTGAAGCACAGCCAAGGGTAGAGCGAAGATTGAGACCCAGTCTGTCTGACACCAAAGTTCATGCTCCTTTCAGTACTGCAAAGCACCATGCTGTAGGGCTTGGTTTCTTTGCCCTCTCATCTGCCAGAGAAAGAGGGGGGAGCTTTCAAGCAGACCAGAACCTTCACCCACCCAGTGTCCACCTTTTTTCCTTTCTTCTTTCTCTCTTTTTATTCTTTCATACATTCATATCGTTGAAAAATGTATATTGTGTATGTACTATGTGCCAATCATTGGTGATACAGGTAGGAACAAGAATCAACTCCTGCTTTCATGGTGCTTACAGAGAAGAGATAATTAAAGACATTAAGCAACGAATTACATATTAATTAAAACTATCTAAATCAGCCAGGCATAGGGGCTCACGCCTGTAATCTCAGCACTTTGGGAGGCCAAAGAGGAAGGATTGCTTGAGGTCATGAGTTTGAGACCAGCTTAGGCAACACAGGGAGCTATGATGGCAGCTTCCTCTCTACAAAAAAAAAAAAAAAAAAAAAAATTAGCTGGACATGGTGGCACACACCTGCATTCTTAGCTACATGGGAGGCTGAGATGAGAGGATCTCTTGAGCCCAGGAGTTTGAGGCTGCAGTAAGCGATGATGGCACCACCGCACTCCAGACTGGGTGACAGAGTGAGACTCTGTTTCCAAAAAAAAAAAAAATCTAAGTGTTCCTCCCTTTATGTGATCCACAGAGAAAAAGAAAAAAATACTAGAAAAAGAGATGAAGTGAGCATTTGCTGTGAAATGAGTACCACTTAAGTTTTTTTTGGGTGGGGATAGGGATACAATTTGAGACAGGGTCTCACTCTGTAGCCCAGGCTGGAGTGCAGTGGTGCCCTCATAGATCACTGCAGCTTTAAACTCCTGGGCTCAAGGAATCCTCTCACCTCAGCCTCCAGTGTAGCTGGGACCACAGGCACTGGCTTCACCATGCCCAGCCTACCGCTTAGGCTAATTGCAGTATCCTAAGCTTGCCTTAGAATTACTATTTCTATTGAAAAGTACATTCTGAGTTGCAGTCCCTTTAAACCATCTCTTTAAAAAGCTAGCAAACTTAGCAAAGCTTTTTTTTTTTTAGTTGATTCAAGTGTTAAGTTTGAATTTCATTGTGTGTGTGTGCATGTGTGTGTTTATACTGAATATCCGTATTTAGCTTCTATCACTGAGGTTTCTGCAAAGCATCTAGGGCTTGGCAGCATCCCTTCCTTTGCTCAGGGCATATCTGCGCTAGTCTGAGTTAACTTGGGGTGGGGAGGTGAGGATAAGAAGAAGGAGGAACTGGCCGGGCGTGGTGGCTCACACCTGTAATGCCAGCACTTTGGGAGGCCAAGGCAGGTAGATCACCTGAGGTCAGGAGTTCGAGACCAGTCTGGCCAACATGAGGAAACCCCATCTCTATTAAAAATACCAAAAATTAACCAGGCGTGGTGGCAGGCACCTGTAATCCCAGCTACTCAGGAGGCTGAGACAGGAGAATCGCTTGAACCCGGGAGGCGGATGTTGCAATGAGCCGAGATTGCGCCACTGCACTCCAGCCTGGGCAACAAGAGCGAAACTCCGTTTCAGAAAAAAAAAAAAAAGAAGAAGGAGGAGGAGGAACTGAAAGCTCAGGCCAAGAAGCTGGAGAACCTGGTGGGGTCTGAAAATGCTTATTCTCTAACATCAGAAATATTATCTAAAATGTACCCGTAATGGGTCTGTGGGCTGTCTTCGGTCCCAGGTGAAGTAGAATAGTATCCATTTTGGGATAATCTGATAACAAGCACCAACAATACATGGATTCTCCCTCCTCCTTGCTCAATACCGCCATTCTATGATTTTGGCTCAGAAGTTTAATAAAAACAATGGTCTACACCCCAGGGGCACTTGCGTCATAACATGTCAATGGTAATCACATAACCAAACCCAATTCTGCAAAGAACGTAAGTTTTAAAAGACAATTGGTGTATGTGTATGGTGGAGGTGGATGGGGGTTGTGGGTAAATTAACAGCCCCTGATTGCTGACCTTATCTTATCATGTCATCTTAATCATTTGGCGTTAATCTCCTCAAATGTATTTAACTCACTGAAAGACAAGACAAAATCAGAAAAATAAAATATCTCTAATCAGAAAGATATTTTCTGTTACTATCACTCCTTATTGTCCTTTCTAACCTACTCAATCATGGAGGGATAGCTAACACTATTATTTTTTCAGCATGATTATTTTCCACAGTATATGTTAAATTGATTAGAAACTGTATAATTTTTAAAATATGTATTCGTGCGTGGTTTTACGTGTCTAAATTATACATGAACTCAGCAGTTTCCAGGATATAATAACATGTCCAGGAGCCCTGTGGTTGACTCTTACACATATATTTTGATGAGTCAAACCCACAACTCCTTGCATTTCAGCCCACTTATTCACAGGGACCAGTACAAACATGTTTGTAGCAATGCTATTCAGTAAATAATAGTAGATGCAAAGAGTTGGAGAAGTCTTGTGAGTTAAGACCTTGACTCTCACAAGAACTCCTACTCTTCCACAATGGCCTTAAATTTTCCCCTTGGCTAGTTACATGTTATTTCTAGAACCTCTATTTTAAGTTTACTGGTGGACAAAGTCAATCAAACCTTATCATGTCTCTCACTATTAAGGAAAATGTAAAAGATACATGCAGAGACACTGTAGGCTAGTTTTCTTCTTATATTTTAAAATTCCTTCTTTGTGTTCAAGGACTCTGAAGGACCCTGTTCATTCATTATGAATATTAGGATTCAGAAAATAATGGTCTAATACAAGAACTCTTGGAGACTTCATAGCACCTTGGGCTTTGCATTTGCATGGCAAGGAGGGGTGTGGGTAGGAAATGGTGGCACGCAGGAAACTATCCCAAGCTATTCCAGAGGTCAGGGAACAGAAAGGAACACAGACTAAATTGGGCTGC
The DNA here is from genome assembly GCF_029281585.2 of Gorilla gorilla gorilla. Lineage (NCBI taxonomy): Eukaryota > Metazoa > Chordata > Mammalia > Primates > Hominidae > Gorilla > Gorilla gorilla. The sequence goes on from NC_073229.2 coordinate 172,398,795, forward strand.
TTAAATCACACAGTTTATTAAATTAATTTTTTTTTTTTTTGAGATGGACTCTTGCTCTGTCACCCAGGCTGGAATGCAATGGCACGATCTCGGCTCACTGCAACCTCTGCCTCTGAGTTCCAGTGATTCTCCCGCCTCAGCCTCCTGAGTAGCTGGGACTACGGGCACCCACATCATGCCTGGCTAATTTTTGTATTTTTGTAGAGACAGGGTTTCACCATGTTGGCCAGGCTGGTCTTGAATCCCTGACCTCAGGTGATCCGCCTGTCTCAGCCTCCCAAAGTGCTTGGATTACAGGCATGAGCCACTGCACCCAGCCTCACACAGTTCATTAAATTAATTTAAAACACACAGGGAAAAGCAAGGGGAAGGAGATAGAGTCAGTTCGTAAGGATGGGTTGCAGGCAGGTGACAGCAACCGCTTCTTGACTTCTGGACTATGCAAGCTCCAAACGTCCTGTCTTTCTCTACACTAACAATGTGGTCAGGAGACCAGAGTTGAGGTTTGAGCAAGGGGGCCCACAGACAGAAGGCCTGCTGGGCCAATGACACACATTTGCTATGTCAGAGAGATGCAGGGATGCTATGGTTTGAATGTGCTCCCCAAAAAGCATGTACTGGAAATGCAATCCCTGATGCCACAGTGTTAGGAGGTGGGGCCTCATGGGAGGTGTTTAGATCACGAGGGTTCCATCCTCATGAATGGATTAATGCGGATTATAAAAGGGCTGGGGGCTGTGAGTTCCATTCTCTCTCTCCAACTTTCTCTCTGGCCCTTCCACCATGCTATGACAGCAACAAGACCCTCACCAGATCTGGGCCCCTTGACCTTGGACTTCCCAACCTCTGGAACTGTGAGAAATACATTTCTATTCTTTATCAATTATCCCATCTGAGGTTATTCTGTTATAGCAGCAGAAAATGGACTAAGATAAGAAACAAGGACCCCCTGGCCAATTCGCTTACTGAACAGTGAAAGGTTTTATCTGCATTTTTTGTTTTTTTAGCACAGTTCATGTGAAACTCAGAATGAGACCATATTGAGTTACCAATGAATGGCTAATCTAGAGATGACTGAGCTGTCAGCCTAGAGATAGAATGATCAAGACATATGACTTGACATTTCTATCTATAATATTATTCTTTGTTCCAGCATATATTTCATGCATTCTGTTTATCTTTAACATGCCTCAGTATATACTACATTACTCTCTATCTCTACTTAATACATCCTATAAGTTTTGCCTATATCGCATAAGGTACCTGCTTACTTACCAACTATGCCCAGGGTTTATGATGGATTTCATTATTCCATTTTTTTTGTCCTCTACAGCAGAACTGAATATTCTCAAGTAATGTCATAAATTCACATTATAACCAGTGTCGATTCTGATAGAAATTTTTATTCCCACATTCATCAGGGAGCTAGAGAATTGAAAAAACCGCCATGCAAAGACACATCACTTGTACATCTCCCTCATGGAGCTCAGTTATCAACTGTCAAACCCAAGAAGGCTAGACACAGCCTACCTGCTTTTAGGGCATGTGGTATCAGCAGACATGGGCAAAGGGACTGTCTAAAAATTCCCTGGACAGTAAGCTAGCTTTCCAGCAGAGCTAGTTGAAAGAGCCTGAAAATACCTGGCCCTCCATTTTCTCTCTGGCCTCCCCCTACCCTTCCAGGCCTCCTTGCTGTTCCTGCTTTATGACAGGTCTGCCATGTTTTCCAATGCACATTGTTCATAACACAATTCCAGTGGACACCACTTACATAGGGTACCATGAGAATAGCACACCCTGAAAATGGGCATCAGGGTGGCCCTAGCTAGAGCTTCTGCACTTGCTGTTTTGGGGCCTGGAATGCTCTTCCCCATATGACCTTACGGCTTGTTACTTTTTCTTCAAGTTTTTGCTCAAATGTAACCTTCTCACTGAGTTTTATCACTTTATTTAAATTACAGCTATCACCTTCCACCTCAAAGCCTCCTATCCCCTTTTCCTAGTTTCAGCCCATAGTACTTATTTTATTTTATTTTATTTTATTTTATTTTATTTTATTTTATTTTATTTATTTTTGAGATGGAGTCTCTCTCTGTTGCTCAGGCTGGAGTGCAGTGGCGCAATCTCGGCCCACCACAACCTCCACCTCCCGGGTTCAAGCGATGCTCCTACCTCAGTCTCCCGAGTAGCTGGAATTACAGGCATGCGCCACCATGCCTGGCTAATTTTTGTATTTTTAGTAGAGACAGAGTTTCATCATGTTGGCCATGCTGGTCTCAAACTCCTGGCCTCAGGTGATCCACCTGCCTCAGCCTCCCAAAGTGCTGGGATTACAGGCATGAGCCACCGTGCCTGGACTTTTATTTTCTTTTAATATACCATATGAAGTTTTCCACATATTTTAGTCATTATATCTTACCCACCCTGTCCCTAATGTGTGTATGTGTCATACACACACACACACACACACACACACACACACACACACATCCCAAATTGTAAATTCTATGAGAGAAGGGATTTTTATGACTGCTCATCGCTGAGTTTCCTGGACTAGAAAAGGGCTTGGCGTACAGTGGGTTCTCATTGAATATTCATTTAATACATCTACCCCACTCTTTTGTCACATCTAGGCACGTTCCTCTGCTACTCACCCAGCCTCCATTCCAGGTGAGTTGGGGAACTACAAATATGGGTAAGCTCAAAAATAGCTCCCAAAAGTCACTCTGGGATACGCTGTCATTCTATGACCAAAAGAGCAGGCAGATTGCAGGGAGCTGGGCAGAGGTATGGTCGGACAGAAGCAGAGACAAAAACTGTGAATCTGCAAAGTACCGAGTATTCACTGGCCCATGAGTTTGCCATGCCAGATGGTTAGCTCAACTGGGGACATTAGACTTACTGAAACTCTATCACGGGACCTCATTTTGAGGGGCTTCTGAACTTATTTGAGGTAGGGCTTCGCGCTCACTGATTCTACGTATATTTGTTTGACTGAGAGACATAATTCTTTGGTCTAAGGTGAGGGCTGTTTGTTCTGTAGGGACTCATAATCACTAAGTAGTTTGGGGATGTGGGTATTTCCTAAAGGAAATGATAACTTAACAGTGTGATCCTTCCAATAGGAATATAATAATCCTGTCCCATTGTCACCATGATATGGCCTTAGGATGTTTTTCTAGAGGGAGTGTTGGCTCAGGGCTGCCCCTCCCACACGCTCCTAGCACCGTGCTCTCCCGTAACAGGGCGTGGATTTGAAAGAAGCCTGACCAGCTGAACCTCTGTGAAAGGGAAGCTGGCTTAGCTTTTGAAACCTTCTTCATTCTCAAAATCTGGACTCCTTTTCATTGTCAGAGTTCTGGAGCAGGCACCAGACATGTTGAATTCTACTCCAGGTCTGGCTCACACTTGCCAATCAATCTCCAGCAAATCACTGTGCGCGAATCATTGTCTTTCTTGTTTTTAGTTCTTTCATCTGTAAAAGTAGCACCTTGCTAATCAATGTCTCAGCCATGACATATAGATCGGCTTTTTTTTTTTAGGAACCAAAAATGGTTCATAAAATGACTTTAGGAAATGTTATCATGCTATAATAGTGCTTCTTTTTTATTTCTACTTGCAAAACCTGTCTTCATTCCCTCCTCTGCCTAGCTAGGACGCCTAGGGAACACCTAAACTTCCAGCAAATATTGTCCCTGCCTTGAGCTACACTCGGGTGCTCACACACAGGCCAGATGGGAGCTGTTGAGTGTCAGTGTTGACCAGTGCTCATGCCCCAGCCCTGGCCCCGTCACCTCTTCGGCATCACCTGCATCTGGTTCATCTCCCAGGACACTGACGTGTGGCAGTAAGACAGAAAGCTTGTACTATGTGTCATTCTGTCCTGTAAAAAAATGCAGTTATATCAGAGATCTATCATTCAAAGATTCTAAACAAAACAATTCCTATGCCTAAGAGGAAGAACATTTCTGTTGTTTTGTTTGCTTTTTTTTTTTTTTAACCTGAACCAGTGCCTCACTGGGGAAAGGAAACACTCAAATGCTCAAAGCCTAGGTCTAAACATTGTCCCCACACAGTGTTGATCAACACTTGGCCCGAGGTTGCACTGCAGTTTTAGTTGTCTGGGTTAAGTGTAGGGTAAATTCAAATTCTCACTGTTTTCATGGAATAATTGCTAATGAATATAATCATCTTCCAATGTCATCTGTTTCATTTGAAAGTTGGCAGGAATGAAGAAGGCAGCTTTCTTTAGAAATGATTAGAACATGGTTATTAGGGTGAGGTCATTGGTTTACAATTAAGTCATTTTTTTCCCCCTACAGTTATAATAACAGTGATGGAACCCAGAATCTTGTTGCTGGCTCTTTGGCAAAAGAAGGAGATCAAATTTTCAGAGTTTGGGCTGCCTTCCCTTAGTTGAAGGAATATTTTCCCACACCCGAGGCTGCTGGTGGGTGGCTGTCCCTCATACCACATGCATTTCTCTATGCGTCAGGGCTCTGCGGGCCAAGACGACTCACAGTATTCGCCAGCTTGGAGCTGAAGGCTTTTCAACATGATAAAGAGGAAGATATTTTAAATTAAATTACCGTTTGGCATTATTGTCATTTGATCTGTCCTGGGCTAATAAAGGGAAGAGCTATTCTTTAAAGAAAGAGAAAAGGCATAGCCAATGATTTTGTGCTCCCCATGAAAGAAAAATATCTTCTTGCTGGGTTTAGGAAAAGTTATCGGCTTCAGACCTCTAGGCAGGATTTAATTTCCCACATCATTATTTTTGCCTGCATAGTCACCATTTTTTTAAAGTTATGTTTTTATCTCTTTTCCTCTCTTACAAACAAAACATGTCAAAGTCTTCACAGACCTATTTTTGGCAAGCTCTGAAAAATCTGTAAAATATTTAAAGACCATCAAGGGGAAAAAAAATATCCACTGGAATTAGAACCATCAGATTCTAGGTACTCATTGAAATAAATACAATTTCAAATTCTGCTGCCCCATTAAAGATTGCTTTTATTTATTTGTGGGTTTGAGATGAAGAAATAGTTGGAAGAGGCTGGAAATAGGAACTGAGACTCGCCTTCTCATCCAGGCTATGTAGTTAACTATTTGTCATGCCCTGAGCAAGTCACTCAGCCTACCTGAAAAGCTGGATTATATACATATTAAGAACTCTAACAACCCAAATGCCTCCAAGCAAGTGGGCACATACAAGTGCTGAAGTCATACATTTTGCAGTTGTACATCTAGAATTGTCTTAAAATACATGCATTGAGATGAGAACTCCTAGGCAAATGGCATCTCCTCTTGCTTTTAAAACTTGAGATTTATAGACCCCTTGAATTGTGTCTAAGAAATTCATAGCAATATGCCCATTGTAAAGTCTCAGGGTACACATTTATATTCTGTATAAATATTTAAACAGAGAATTTGAACACAGATAGTCATCAGAAATGAAGCGAGCTGCAATATCATATAGCTGCATAAAACTTCATAGTTAAGAGGGCAGGTTCTGGAGCCACGCAACTGGGGTTCAAATCTCTGTTCTGACATTTATTAGCTCTGTGACCTTGGGAAGTTGACTTAACTCCTTCATGCTTCAACCTTCTTATCTGGGCATGGGGCTAATTCCAGTACCCACCTCGTATGACTGTTGTAAGGATTCCAGTAGATCATACATTTGTATCAATTACCTCTATTACTGGCACAGCAGCAAGCGTTCACTAAATGTTAAATGTTATTTTTATAACCTGAGAATTGGGTCAAAAATGAAGAGCATGAGACCCCCATCCATGAATTATTACTTTGATCTTCTTATGATTTCATATCTGATAGAAGGAGTTAAACAAAATGGTCATGAATGATCTTTGTTAGTTTCTTGGTGCCTTAGTTGTTTCCACACACGGACATCGTAAGATAATGTAGGACTATTCAGGATTAACTGTAGTCAACCAGTCTCTTGCTATTTACATGCAACTAACAAGCAAATGGTGAGGACTTGACTAGTAGTGCTAAGGGATCATTTTCCTTGTGTAAGTAACAAGCTAAAATAAAGTCATTATGATTCAGAGAAACAGAATGGGTGGGAAAATATGTGAACGACTTCTCCATTCCAGTGGGAACCTGGATGGAAACCCTCTTTTTGGAAGCCAAGAAGGCGAAGTTCCATTTTTTCTTGGCAAGGCACTTTACGAGACTCTGAGTGTCTTTGGACTCTGTATTTTGGTAGCTTGGAATTAGCCTGGGAACACTTTCATGCCCAAGTGATTTGAGAATCTCTCCCTTAATAACAAAGACTCCAATTTTCTAGTGTTCAATCTTTCTCAAGGCCAAGTAAAGCGTCCATTTGCATCTGTTTCAAGTCCCCTTTCACTTGCTTTTCACACCTCAATGTTTATCACAGCTTTCAAAGAAAGCATGTTTATCATTCACAAGGTTATTTACAAGTTAAGAGATGACCTCAACATTCCACTGTAGTTCTTTCAAAAAGGGTAGCTGCCACTATAACAAATACATATCGCAATTTATTCTGATCTCTTCTCTGGTGGAATATACTATGGGGGCCTCAGGGTCCCTTATGCCATTGGTTCATCTACAGATAGACACTATTTTTTTAGGATTCTTTTTCTCTATGAACTAGCCCAAGCCAAAAGAGGGAAAATCATTTCTTCCTTAAGGACCATGGGCTCTGGCTCTATGCTGGGTAAATCTGTGTTCTCCAGTTTATTGGCACTCAATATGTGATTTTTTTTAACTCTTACTAATGGTATAAATCCCATAGGTTGGCTACCTCTAAAAACAGGATGTTTTGGCCGGCTGATTGTATGGGAGAATTAGAATTCCATGTTGGGTAGATACAGTGGCTCACGCCTGTAATCCCAGCACTTTGGGAGGCTGAGACAGGCAGGTCACTTGAGGTCAGGAGTTTGAAACCAGCCTCACCAACATGGCGAAAACCCATCTCTACTAACAATACAAAAATTGGCCAGGCACGGTGGCTTATGCCTGTAATCCCAGCACTTTGGGAGGCCAAGGCGGACGGATCACCTGAGGTCGGGAGTTCAAGACAGCCTGACAAACATGGAGAAACCCTGTCTCTACTAAAGACACAAAATTAACCGGTGTGGTGGCTCATGCCTGTAATCCCAGCACTTTGGGAGGCTAAGGCAGGCGGGTCACTTAAGGTCAGGAGTTTGAAACCAGCCTCGCCAACACGGCGAAACCCCATCTCTACTAACAATACAAAAATTGGCTGGGCACGGTGGCTCACGTCTGTAATCCCAGCACTTTGGGAGGCCAAGGCAGATGGATCACCTGAGGTCAGGAGTTCAAGACCGGCCTGACCAACATGGAGAAACCCCGTCTTTACTAAAAATACAAAATTAACTGGGTGTGGTGGCTCATGCCTGTAATCCCAGCTACTCGGGAGGCTGAGGCAGGAGAATCACTTGAACCTGGGAGGTGGAGGTTGAGGTGAGCCAAGATAGTGCCATTGCACTCCAGCCTGGGCAACAAGAGCAAAATTCCATCTAAATAATAATAATAATTATAATAATAATAATAATAATAGTAAAACAAAAATTAGCCAGGCGTGGTGGCATGTGCCTGTAATCCCAGCTACTCAGGAGGCTGAGGCAGAAGAATCGCTTAAACCCAGGAGGTGGAGGTTGCAGAGAGCCAAGATCACGCCACTGTGCTCCAGTCTGGGCAAACAGAGTAAAACTGTGAAACTGTGTCTCAAAAAAAAAAAAAAAAAAAAGAATTCAATGTGATCAGGAAACTTGAAATCCTGCTTTAAAGTTGGACTTCCACCTTTAGCTCCCTAAACAAACGTGACAGTCATTATTGAGCTTTATAAATGTGTTAGTAATTGGGAGACTATGGAAATGAGGAATGGCCAGTTTTATGTTTTAGAGAAATGATGCCAGGAAGACCACTCTTGCATTAAATCAAATCTGATCCTCCACATTAGGCTATGCAGGGAGACTTGCCATGTGGGAAGCGCCTGGCCCACCTGGCCAGGATTTGGAGTCTCTCCTCTGACAACTACACCAGCCTCAGGGGACACTGTCTGCCTCAACTCTGTTGGCAACCACTTACGAGATTGGTTTCTGAGTTCCCCAAAGCACTCTGAGACTAGGCTGGAACATGTAAAGAAAACCCCATTAAATGACTAGGAATAGCAAAAAGAATAAAATAACCCACAATTTTGTTCTTTGCTCTCAACACAGCACTTGACCATCTTCCCCCTTTCCCAGCTCTAAGCCTGCATCCGTGTGGCAAGGCCATTATTCCCCTCTACCCGGCAGGACCCGAAAGTATGCTTAGACTCCTGGAAGCCTAGACCTTACCACCTACTAAGTTTTGGTATCCTGTCTTCAAACACGTATTTTCCCTGCATGTTTACACTGGAAAATGTATCCCTATCATGCAGAGGAGACCGGCTTTATTCACAGGCCTTGGTCTTTCCCATGGCCTCAACAAGACAACCACATCAGAATACTACATTCACATATTGATGGATGAACACACCCAGTGGTAGGACGTTGTTTTATTATAAAGGGTTATTATGATGATACAAATGTCACAGACATTTAGAGAGTGGGCCAGTGTTCCTGGGTGCTAAGGCGTTGTTTGCAGCTCTAGTGGGAGGCAGAGGAAAGTACACATTATAGGCCTCCGTTTCTTTAATAGGGAAGACCCTCTTAAAGAGGGTGCAGCAGTTTGGAGAAGAAGCTGCTGCTGTTGTTGTTGCTGCTGTTGTTTCTCCTGGGGCCACGTGTCTGACTGCTCGTATTTCAGGGCAACTGGGTCACAGCTGTGCTGCTGGCCACAGGGCTTCTCTAAGCATAGGCCCCAAGGGCGACATGAGAAAGGCCACCTGACAGAGTGGATTCTTGCTTTGCCTGGCTGTAAGGAAGAAAGAACTTCATTTGCCCTAAGCTGTTCACAGGTTCTGGGGCCTGGGGCCTGAGGCCTGGGGCGTGTGTGTGTGTGTGTGTGTGTGTGTGTGTGTGTGTGTGTGTGTGTGAGAGAGAGAGAGAGAAAGATTACAAGCTGTATCTTGGTATTCCTTTTTCAAATCCACATTCCATTACCCCATGTTCAACTCAGTTGGTTTCCAGGAGCCCTCCCAAGAGAAACAGCTGCTTGATGCCTTAAAGAGGAAATGTTAAAAGCTCTTGAGATTTAGAATTTTAGAATCTGCAGGGTTGATAACTTCCTCTCTGCTTATGAAAACAAATAGCACTAACTCCTCTTTCTCGACACAAACACGGTTCCCAAATGATTGTTTTCCTCTCTCAAATACGGTTCTATCAAGGAAGAGCAGATAACAGCAGGTAGCCTGCAATTAAGTTGTAGATGATAATAATAAAATCGGTTCTTGGTATTATAGCATGGATACTGTTCATCATTATGCTGCAATTGAAAAGTGATACAAAGATAGAGACCAGAGAACTTCCGCTTGAGGCTAGACGGTTTCCCACCTTTGAGATACAAAGGGTCAATCTAACACAAGTGATTACTGATTTGGAAGCATTAAGTTAGAACAATTAATTATCCCATAGTAAATGCATTACTGGTTGTCTCTCCTGGGGTTCTTTAGTAAGGTTGAGTTATAGAACTGGCAGTGTAGCTCTTAATAACTGAAGGGACTTTTTTCTTTCTGAAGACATGTTAGTGAGAAGGGGGTAGTGTTTTGGCACGGTTTGGTTTGGGTTGGGTTTGGTTGCCAAGTTTGAGAAAACAAGAATTAAGCTGGGGGCCAGGTGTGGTGGCTCGTGGCTGTAATCCCAGCACTTTGGGAGGCCAAGGCGGGTGGATCACGAGGTCAGGAGATCGAGACCATCCTGGCTAACACAGTGAAACCCCGTCTGTACTAAAAAATACAAAAAAATTAGCCGGGCATGGTGGTGGGCGCCTGTAGTCCCAGCTACTCGGGAGGCTGAGGCAGGAGAATGGCGTGAACCCGGGAGATGGAGGTGAGCCCAGATTGCACCACTGTACTCCAGCCTGGGCGACAGAACCAGACTCCGTCTAAAAAAAAAAAAGAAAAAGAAAAAGAAAAAAAAAAGAATTAAGCTGGGAAACATCTGCTTATCCCTAACACATACACAAACACACATGTGTACACATACATGCATGCTCAGACTTCATATTTTTCTCTTCTCTTCTCTTTTCTCTCTCTCTCTGTCTCTCCTCTCTCTCTCTCTGTCTTATTGATTACCCATATTCTTGAGAGTTGACAGAACAGTGGATTCAGAAACAAGAGCTAACAGGAATAAGCAGAATTCTTTTCATTGTCATTTATCTTATCGTCATTCAGTTCATGTATTTTCCTCTGGCAATTCTTTTTAAACAGAATATTTCCTTTAGAATTGTTTCTTTCTCTCAACTTCAGCCCGAAAATTTTAAGGTAGTGGGGTAATGTTTATGTGTGTGTGCTTTAAAACAAACAGTAGACCTTTCTGGGTGTTGAAAACGATTAGTGACAGCATCAATACCATTCATTTGTGTTATTTCACACATTTTTCCATAAAGGGATTCATCCCAGGACTCATTTATTCTTGATTCAACTCGTTTCTCATCACTAGCTTTTGGTGCCAAGTACAAAAAGAGTTTCAATCCTCCTAAATATTTGCAGATCAGATAGACATAAAATAATAGACTATTCTATAGTAAAAAGAAAATATTTTAAGGAAGGGATTACTTTGTATCAACCACAGTCAGGTTCTAATTTATCTGACATGCTTGTAAACAAACAGCTGAAAGATCTTCAGCCTCCAAAATATTATGAATACTTTTGCAATGAAAAAGTAAATGTGTTCAAAAACAAAATGATTTGTAAATTTAACTAAAAGTTTGCGTCGCTACGAGTTTACTGGTATCCAAAGAATATCACACACTTTTTGTTTCCATTTACTGATTCATCAAATATTTATTGAGTCCTTAACCTATGCTATGTACTTGTACTAAGTGTTTGGAATGCAGATGGCCCTGCTCTCAAGGAGTTTACAATCTAGTGGGGAGACAAATAAACAGTCCCAAGAAAGTGCTGCTGAAAATAAGGGAAGAAGGCCAAGGACGATGCAATGGACTGTCTATCCCTGAGGACACAATGTTTATTTTAGTCAATTTGCCATGGTCCATGGACTAGCTTCACAGACTTAGAAACCTTAGCATAGGTGAAGATTGTCTCTCAGAAGTGAATTCCCATTGGCCAAGTAATTAGAATAACTAATAGTAAACTAGATTGCGAATTTATTAATTTGCCCTGAGAAATAGAACTGCCCAAGAAACGAGATCCTTAAGTTCAAGGTTCAGCACACCATAGGCAGCCACAATGCAGCTAAATTACAATAAGAAGGCTTCTTGGTAAGCATGAAATAGAAGTAATTAAGGTTTGATGAAAGATCCTGAGAAATTATAATGACACCAAGCTAAGATAGCCTGGTACATCCATCTCCTAAAATGGGGAGACCTGACGCTGTGATGGCAGAAGTCAAAGCTGGGGACAAGAGCACCTCCTCTAGTGGACAGTGAGCACCTTCAGGGCACAGCCAGAGTTGGCCCATCCTGAACCCCTTATGGAGACGCCTTTAACAGTTGCCATCCCCCTTTATTGGCTGGGTTGATACTCAGCTGGAATGCAGTTGTGGTCATATCTGGGGCCTAAAATCTGGTTTTATCGGGGCCTAAACCTTATGCAAGTTTGTGGGGCCTCTTAAAGAAACAATAAACCTTTATGAGTAAAAATTAATTATGAAAGTAAATATTTCTTTGGAAAGTTCCCATGCAAGTGGGGACTCATTTATTTCATAGAAACTAAAACCGACTGTTAAGTTATGGAAATACTTTCATGCTACTGTAGTTGATAAAGCGCTGCCACCCTGGCCACTCTGGCCCCTCCCTGGGAAACCCTAGACCTCCTCAAATTCCAGCAATTAAAGGATTAAAGGCTGAGAGTATACCATCTGTTCTGAGCATGGTAATTGGTAAATATGTTTACTGAGTATCTCTTTTTTAGACATTGGCATATATTTATGATGTAATGCATTATGTATTGATTTTGCCATTTAATTCTCAATGCTAAGCCCTTATTTCAAGTTCTTGGAAACCTCACAGTCACCCCTGAATGCTAACAATTCATACAAGTCCGAAATATTTAACATTTCTTTTACAATCCTCCAAACTGCCAAAGAATGGAGCTGAGTGAAAGCTTTATCTCTTAAGCAGTACTGGTTTCTAGAGCATTCCCAACAAGATCTCCTAAGAAAGAAGCTTGGTGAGGGTGGTAATTGGTGATAGTGCAGCCTAGGGTCCTGAAGGACTAGGAGAGAAGGCAGTAAGGGCATTTTCCTGTTTGTTTATTTTAATCCAAGAGCCGGTACAAAGCTTTCCCCAGGGGAAATTTGATATGTTATTAAAAGAAGAAAGAATGGGTGTTCAGTGAACAACAAACAGCAAACACATCCTCAATAATTCTAACTCTTTGCAGCATAATGTGCAGAATTCTGCCATAAGGGTACAAGTCCTCAAAATCTACCCTCTACCTGATATAGGTACATTTGTCAGGGGGTAGGTGGAACATTTTTCTTGTATCTTTATAAAGAAGCAATTACCATATTTGACTGTGGTACTTAATTTTCCACAAATTTCCCATCAGCTTGGTGTAATGTTGTTCTTTGGAACATTTGCAACATTTTCAACTTCATCAAGTCAAAAAGAACAGTTTATGAAAGCAGTCACTTCCCCCCACAAGCCTCAGAAGGAGCTTCATTTGGTGCTAAAGCATCTCCATATGATTTGTAGCTGTGTTTCCCAAGGGGAAGATATACAAAGGACACTGTGAGAAAATCTGCTCCTTATTTAAACTGTGAAGTGTTGGTAGAACTACCTTCTTCTGACAATAAGTGAGGACCACTATGGATGTTAAATGCAAACAAGCAAACATTGTATTTTTTTTGTATTCTGTCCTTTTAAAACTAATTTATACAAAATCTCCAATTAGGATTCAATATTTTACATACTGAGAAAACATAGTGTGTGGTTCCTAGAAATTTAACAGTTTACATAGTATAGAACCTGGCTCACAGTGAATGTTTGATGAATAATTGATGAATGAATGAATGAATGAATGAGTGACTGAAGAAGCAGGCAAGCAAAATGGCTTTCTCCCTGAGAAGGCTCACAGATTAAAAAAAAAATTTACATTTTTTACTTATTGTCTAACAAAGAATATACAGGTCCTAGAGCAGTGGATGACAATTTTGCTAAATGAATGAATGACAGCATAATTTCCCTGAGGGGAGAAGCTGCTTATCAGAATGAATACTCCTGCAGAGACTGTAGATGTGAGTGCATGTGCACGTGTGTGTGTGTGTGTGTGTGTGCATGCGTGCGCACACACACATGCGCACGTGGGCTGATAGGGGAGACCTGGAGGAATTGGGAAGTGGCATTTCAGAGCTACAAAAAGGCTCATGTGTAAACAGTCTGTGTGATCAAGCCAGGTGTTCAATGCTTCTAGGAGCCAGGGTACCAAGGTACACTGAGAAAAGCATAAGCTTTCGGTCTAGACAGATAGGGGTACGAATCTGCAACTTACCAGCCATTTGACCTTGACCGATTTACCTTACCTCCCTACGCCTCAGTTAACTCATCTTAAAGCAGTGGTAATAACATTTACCTCTCCAGGTCATGTCTGAGAAACAGAGGTAATGATGGCAAACTCTATTACATGCCAGGCACTGTTCTAAGCACTTTATGTACATTACCCCGTTTCAACCTCACAAGAGCCATGTGAGACAAGACACTGTCTTTGCAAATGAGGAAAACTGAGACAAACAGGGGTTAAGTAATTGCCTAAAATATATAGCCTAGGGCCTGTGCACCGCGGATTCTCAATAGACAGTAATGGTCATTATTTATGGTCACAGTCCTAAGTGCTTTACATTCATTCTCTCATCTGATCCTCGAAGAAAACATATGTGCTTAGAATGGTGCCTGGCATAAGGCAGGTGTTTGATAAATATTTGTTAAGTGAGTGAATGAATCTTCACTTTACAGCAGAATTAACTGAGGGTTAAATACTTGCCCAAAGCCACACAGCCTGAATGTGAACCCTGCAGATGAACTCCAGGGCCTGTGCTCTTAGCATTGCCAGTCATTTACAGTCTCTGCCCTCATCCCTCTGGCATCAGAGACAAGAAAGGTGCAGATAGGGGGAGGGGCACAACACCTGGGCATATCAGAATCATCTCAAGAAACCAAGACAGACTGTCTTCAGGGTTGTTTAGAAAACACGGAAGCATTCATCTTTTCCTTCCTCTTGTTCTGTCTTTTTCATCTCACCCTGGATATCTGCCTCGGCTCCTAAAAATCTTTGCTCTGCAACCTCCAGTTTCTAATTCTGGCTAACAGACAGAAAAATATTAGAAATCGTACTCTCAGCAATCCATCATTCAGCTAAGACTTCTTAAGGGTTCTTAAGTAATCAGCCATTTGAGGTTTAGGATTATATTTGAGAGAAGAGTGCTGTGATGAGTGAAGAAGTATGCGATCCATTTGAATACACAATTCTCACAGGCTGCAAATAACCAGGCCTAAAAACAACTCAGTCTTAAAAAAAAAAAACTGTATTTAAAAAAAAAGAATGAAACATTACTGAAAAAATGATACAGTGGCTGTAATTGAACATTCCTGTTGAATTAATTACTTTGACATGCATTATTTCTATAGTACTGATAGGTGGGCAGAGCTTCCAAAAACTATTTATTTGATTTAGAATTAGAAACCATCATGGGTATTTGCTTCTAGCTGGGTGGACGAATTGTTAAATTCTATCATCCCTAGTGTTTCAGTAACTTGGTGTGATTAAGCATGGATAAAAGCTAAAATTTTAAAAAGAAAGAAAAGCTCATTACCAAATCCTGAACAGCTTCAGTAACTTTGTGCCGGTCTCTGAAGGACATTTGTGCCTTGTTATGACAAGGAATTATTCATAATGTGTGCCTAGCATATAGATTGCATCCTTTATTTGAGACAATAAAAGAGTCATCCTTAGTAGCTGATGGAAATAAATAGGCAGGCAAAATTTAAAGGGAAGAAAAAAAGACCAACCAATAGGCCCCTATAATAATTGCTTGTCAGTGTAACATCAAGTAGTTCATCCTTTTAGGAACTCGTTATGTGGCTAGCCCATTATGTTCTCCGGGTAGAAAAGAAAAAATGCAGTAATTCACAGAAAAGCAATGACAGGATTCTGCCAGTTTACCTAATAGTATTGACTAGACAGGAGAATTATGGCTTACAAACAAAGAGTGATTCTGTATTTGGAATTGTTTTGCTCCCTTTTTGTCCAATCGGAATTTTTTTCATTTAAAAAATATCAATACCCCTGAAAAATATCAAATATACCACCAACAGCTTTTTGATCTGACTACAAGAGTGCACAGTTTCTAGATTCTTGCTCAATTACTTGCTTACCGAAACCTCTGCTGTGGCTAGGAGAAAATAGATGCTATACTTTAGTGCCCCTTGCTGGTCAACCTGAAGAAAATTGGAGCATAATGACTCCAAGAACCCAGGTTTCAATAAATGAAGTGGCAAGTTCTATTCAGACGGGTAAGAAGCCAAACTGATGTGGCCAAAACATCTGCAGCTAGTATGAAGAATCATTACAATGAGATGAGGCATTTGGAAATGCCTCATCTTTTCTTTTTAATTATTATTATACTTTAAGTTTTAGGGTACATGTGCACAATGTGCAGGTTAGTTACATATGTATACATGTGCCATGCTAGTGTGCTGCACCAATTAACTCGTCATTTACATTAGCTATATCTCCTAATGCTATCCCTCCCCCTCCCCCCACCCCACAACAGTCCCCAGAGTGTGATGTTCCCCTTCCTGTGTCCATGTGTTCTCATTGTTCAATTCCCACCTATGAGTGAGAACATGCGGTGTTTGGTTTTTTGTCCTTGTGATAGTTTACTGAGAATGATGAGGAAATGCACATATTTTCTTACAGAGGAAAAAGTGCAATAGAGAGAAAAGCTACACGTTAAGTCTTAGCCTAACTTAAATCCGGGAAATGCATTCCTATGAATGCACCCATATGAAGTAAACTCTTTCTAGTCTTGAAGTATGACTTTGCTTGATTTTGTCTCCAAAAACGTATGTGGCCTCTCGAAAACCACAAGGGAAATGATAGATACCCACAAATCCCTAGTGAAATTCTCAGTTCAAATTAAATTCCAAAAATGATGCAAAAACTTCTTTCTACAGAGGAAAAAGAGTGTATCTACAGTAATGCATTAGATAATCGAAAATAACATTATAACCTATAACAAGCGAATTCTGATTACGGTGAATTTTCTTCCCTGTTTGCCATTTTTTTAGGATGTGATTATATTACTTTAATAATTCAAAAACAACAGCTACATCATGGCTATACTGACACCATCAAAGCTAATTATTTGTTTTTTATTGTTATTGTTGTTTTGTGGTTTTTTTCTTTTTTTTTTTCTTTTGAGACAGAGTCTCGCTTTGTCGCCCAGGCTGGAGTGCAGTGGCGTGATCTCAGCTCACTGCAACCACCACCTTCCAGGTTCAAGCGATTGTCCTGCCTCAGCCTCCCAAGTAGCTGGGATTATAGGCGCTTGCCACCACGCCTGGCTAATTTTTGTATTTTTAGTAGAGGCAGGGTTTCGCCATGTTGGCCAGGCTGGTCTCAAACTGCTGACCTCACGTGATCCATCCGCCTCGGCCGCCCAAAGTGCTGGGATTACAGCCATGAGCCACCATGCCCAGCCCAAAGCTAATTATTAATAACTCTTAGGATTTCAGAGTAAGCCATCAGACCTAACACATCAACCCTATTTGGAACACTATGAGAGCTGGACTTAGAATTTCATCTCCTCCCTCACAAGGTACCCATCAGGAATTTGGATTCACAAGATCCAGCTCTAGGGCCTAGAAAAAGTCCATTCAGGCAGACTGAATAATTCAGTGGCACAGGGGGACTAGCCCATGGGGCAGCCTCGGCACACGTGCAAGCCACCCTCAGATGCTCAGCCTGCAGATAGACTCTGGAACCAGGCACCAAAGATAACTGGTCCTTCAAAAGCCTTGCAAGTTCATGGGACCTAGAATAGCCAAAACAGTCCTAAAAAAGAAGAGCAAAGCTAGAGGACTTTCATTTTCTTATTTCAAAACTTACTACAACGCTACAATGTGGTGCTGGCATAACAACAGATATATAGATCAGTGGAATCAAATTGAGAGTCCATAAATAAACCCTCATGTTTATGGTCATTTGATTTTCATGTCGTGGGCCAAAACAATTCAACTGGGAAATGAACAGTCTTTTCAACAAATAATGCTAGGTAACTGAATGCAAAAGAATAAAGCTGGACCCCTACCTTACACTATATACAAAAAGTTAACTCAAAATTAAAGACCTAAATATAAGAAAACTATAGAACTATTAAAAGAAGATACATGAGTAGATCTTACCTTAGATTTGGCAGTGATTTCTTAGAGATGACACGAAAAGCAGAAGAAATGAAAGAATGTGATTTGACTTCATCAAAACTAAAACTTTTGTAGTTTAAAAGACACATCGGCCGGGTGCGGTGGCTGATGCCTGTAATCCCAGCACTTTGGGAGGCCAAGGAGGGTGGATCTCAAGATCAGGAGTTTGAGACCATCCTGGCCAACATGGTGAAACCCCATCTCTACTAAAAATACAAAAAATTAGCTCGGCGTGGTGGCACGTGCCTGTAGTCCCAGCTACTCGGGAGGCTGAGGCAGGAGAATCACTTGAATCTGGAAGGCAGAGGTTGCAGGGAACTGAGATCGCACCACTGCACTCCAGCCTGGTGACAGAGCGAGACTCTGTCTCAAAAATAAATAAATAAATAAATTTAATAAATAAATAAAAAGACACCGTCAAGAAATAAAATATAGGCCAGGCACGGTGGTTTATGCCTGTAATCCTAGCACTTCGGCAGGTCAAGGTGGGCGGATCACCTGAGGTCAGGAGTTCAAGATCAGCCTGGACAACGTGGTGGAACTCCATCTCTACTAAAAATACAAAAATTAGCTGGGCATTGGTGGCGTGCACCTGTAATCCCAGCTACTTGGGAGGCTGAGGCACAAGAATCGCTTGAACCTGGGAAGTGGAGGTTGCAGTGAGCTGAGATCATGACACTGTACTCCAGCCTGGGCTACAAGCGTGAAACTCTGTCTCAAAAAAAAAAGAAAGAAAGAAAATAGAATATAACGCATTAGATGCAACAAAGTTTTTGCAAGTCATATATCTGATAAAGAAACTGGAGCTAGAATATACAAAGAATGATAACAACTCAATAATAACACAAGGTAAAAATTAATTGCCACCAGGCACAATGACATGCACCTGTAGTCCCAGCTGCTTGGGAGGCTGAGGCAGAAGGATTGGAATGTAGTGCATTATGGTCACACCTGTGAATAACCACCATACTCCAGCTTGGGTGATATAGCAAGACTCTATCATTAAAAACAAAACAAAACAAAATGCCCATTAAAAAATAAGCCAAAGATCTGAATAGATATTTCTCCAAAGAAGAACATATGAATGGCCAATAAGCACATGAAAAGATGCTTAACATCACTAGTTATTGGGGAAGCAAAAATCAAAACCACAGTGATTTGCCATGCCACACTCGATAGGATGGCTGTAATAATAAGAATTTTTAAAAAATATAGTGACGAGTGTTAGCAAGAGTGTGGAGAAATTGCAACCTCATTCATTGCTGGTGAGAATGTAAAATGGTGCAGCCATTTCAGAAAAGAGTATGGCAGTTCTTCAAAGTTATACCCAGAGTTTTCATGTGATCTAGAAATTCTACTTCTAGATATATACTCAAGACAAATGAAAACATATGTCCGTACAAAAACTTGTGCATGAATGTTCATAGTAACATTATTCATAATAACCAAAATGTGGAAATAACCCAAATGTCCATTAAATGATGAATGGATAAACCAAATGAGATATATTTATACGATGGAATATTATTTATCAATAAAAAGGAATGAAGTACTAATCCATGTTACAACATGGATTAAACTTTGAAAAAAATGTGCTAAGTGAAAGACGCCACACACAAAGGGCCACATATTGCATGAGTCCACTGTTAGTGTGCTAGGGCCGCCATAACAAAATACCACAGTCTGGGTGGCTTTAGCAACAGAGGTTTCTTTTCTCACTGTTCTGAAAGCTGGAAGTCCAAGACCAAGGTGTTGGTAGCCTTGGTTTCTCCTGAGGCCTCTCTCCTTGGCTTGCAGACAGCTTCTTCTCCCTGTGTCCTCACGTGGCCTTTTCTCTGTATGCACACATTCCTCGGGTCTCTTCCTGTTTTAATGGACACCAATCCTATTGGATTAGGGCTCCCAACCCTTCGGAAGCTCATTTAGCCTTAATTACCTCCTTAAAGACCCTATCTCCAAATATAGTCATATTGAGGTTTCAGCCTTCAAAATATGAATTTGGGGGAAATACAAGTCAGTCTATAACATCCTCTTACAAACAGGCAAATCTCCTTTTCAGTTGTGGCACATGACTGGACTTGGTTGAGTTTTGAGATGCTGATGAGCTCAAGGTCTGAGGCTTGAAAGAATCAGTGAAGCTTTTTTTATTTGTTTTTTTCTTTTGAGACAGGGTCTTTCCCCATTGCCCAGGCTGGAGTGCAGTGGCGTGGTGCCATCTCTGCTCACTACAATCTCCATATCCTAGGCTCAGGTGATTCTCCCACCTCAGCCTCCTGAGTAGCTGGGACTACAGGTGTGTGCCACCATGCCCAGCTAATTTTTGCATTTTTGTAGAGAGGGGGTTTTACCATGCTGCCCAGGCTAATCCCGAACTCCTGGACTCAAGCAACCTACCCGCCTCGGCCTCCCAAAGTGCTGGGATTACAAGCCTGAGACACCATGCTTGGCCAAAGCTTTTCAAGTAGATAAGATGTATTTAAACATGTAATCTTTAGTATCTACAGAATAGACATTTTTGCTTCTTTTGTCCCTTTCTTAGTGGTAATAAGGGTGAATTTTGTCATGCCCTCAATTATCTATAGGAATATTTACTTGACAATTTTGTGCCTCTGCCCTATAGCTGAGTTGGTCCCATAGAAAATTTCTGCGGAATTCAATTCCATTATTTAAAGTAGTTTTTCTATGAACCAGCCATGGTCTGTAACTTGACAGTGTTAACACCAAATAGCAAGACCTTAATCATGGTTCACATACTCAACAAAGATATAACTCATCTTAGTTTTTCAAGTAGATCAGTTTTAGAACACATTAATTCTAACTAGACTGACTATTTTACAACTAAGACAACTTTATAAAGTGCTTTAATTTATAAAGTTGTTTTAAAATCACATTCTTTTGACTCTTCTAAAGATTGTTATTTTACAGTATCTTCTTAAATATGTGTATTCTTAAATACAGTATATTCTTAAATATCCTTAAATGGTAGACTTGGATGAATGCACATCTGTAGTACAACGTTAAGCTACCTTCATTTTGTTGGTATGCTAAAGAAACTTTTCAAAGTGTCTCATGTTAAAAATTGGTTTATGTGTTTTGTATGCTTACAAATTTTTCCATAGTACCATAGATCATTTTAGTGACAAAATTTGACCCTTTTGATAGAAAAGCAGGTCAGTGAGTTCCTTGGGATCCAAAAGGAGTTGACTGCAAAGAGGCAGAAGGGAATTGTTAGAGTGATTCTATAATTGTTCTGCATCTTGATTATGGTATGACTATGCATTTGTCAAATCTTATACTTAAGAGGGTGAATTTTACTGAATGTAAATTCAGATTTCAATAAACATGACTTTTAAAACTTACAAAATAAATAAATAAATAGGCAAATCTATAGAAATGAAAAGCAGATTAGATCTGGGTTGATGAGCACTTTGGGGGTGACAGGTATGGGGTGTGGAGGCTTTTTTTGCATAATATTCTGAGGTTAACTGTGATAATAGGTGCACATCTCTGGAATATATTAAAGCCATTAAATTTTACACTTTGAGTGAATCGTATACTATGTGAATTAAATATCAATACAGCTGTTAACAAAAAATACAAGCTTAAGGGCAAAAGAAGTCATCGGTGAAGTCTCTAAGAGGTAGCAGGATTCTACCCAGAAGCATGGA